>NC_045596.1:151485498-152169069 GCF_009762305.2 Zalophus californianus
GAGCACCGGAGCTGTCCCGGGCCTTCTAGACTAACCCAAATCAGCTGCATCACAGGCCTGGAAGATCCTCTCTGATGAGGGCCATCTGGGACATTGTTCCTCACTTGGGTAGGGCTCGTGAGCTAGGTAGGCGTGTGAGGGAAAGGGGAATAAAGGTCAACAGAGGGACTTGGGGGCATATCTGACCCAGTGAGTCAAGGCACAGGGATCCACATTCTGCCCCAATAACATCACTGTTCAGAAAACAACTACTGAACACTCGTTATGTGCTAGGCACTGGGTTTATTGTCGGCAACACAAAAATAGTAAGACAATGTCTGCCTTCTCTTCATCCTTCACAGACCACCAACGAGCCCACTTCTTAGGGCTGCTGATCAGGTTTACCTACACGAAGTTTCTGTGGTAGCAGCACTGCCTACAGCTCCTAACACATCCTGTTACCCCACTACTATCAGATTAGGGTGAGTTCCCACACTACATGATCCCAGTAAAGCATTCCATCGTTGTTCATTCCATTTTGACTTCTATAATGCTATTAGTCACATGTAAGAACCACGTCTAACTTAGGCATCTGTAATATCCATATAATATTAATTGATGGAAAATTTCCACCTGACTTTTATAAAAATCTCCCCGCCCCCTCTTAACACACCCAATTCCTAATGACTACCAAAATCAGATAATCTTGAGAAGAGAATTTCCATTTAAAATAAGGTTAGCTTAAGGATTAAAATCTATACATCATCCTGATGAATGTGACATCTCTATGAATACGAGTGTTGAAAGCCGTTGTACCGAACAATGTGTAAACCACAATGATTTTCTTTTCTTCTAAAGTACATGCTTCCTATTGATCCTAAAACACACTTTGGATTTGTTAGATGGATGTTAAAAACATAACTTTAAAGGGGCACACAGAAATCATGCTTTTTAGTATTATTTTAAAAACACTGCCCTTCGAAGACTCGGAGGGGACCCTGGTTTGCCTCGCTTTGGTCCCTTACTCATAGATGAAGCAAAATTATCTACTATTTCCCCAGCATTTGTCAGTGTCGATTCTGCCACATGAAAATAATCAATACTGTGCAGAGTATCTAAGTCCTGTGAACATAATTAAGGCATGAGACCACAGAGGGGTTTTCTCAACCCATGCTAGAGTGCTAGTATCACTTTGGAGCCTAACTGGATGCCTCTAATTCCATTAAGTTGGCTTCTACAAATGGTTCTGTACACCACATGCAGCAGACCTTCTTTCTTCCTCCTTGTGAACATGTCAGCAGCCTTCAGCAGGAAGTGCATTGCCCCTCCGTGGCATATAGCCTGCCTAGAGGTTGCATGAGGCACCGTCAGCTGTCAGTCAGCCAATGGACAGGAACGGTCCAGTCCCTCCCCCTTCCCTCCGCCCCCACCCCCTCTGACAGTGATAAATGATAGGGCCCTCTGCTTGGCTGAGCCTGACAGGCCCAGACCTCCCCTTGCAATCTGTTCCAGACCAACACCAACCTTTCCTCTCAACATTCCCCAACAGCACGACAAAGGCTCCTGCTACAGGGTAAGGTCAGATCTGTTTGCTGGCTTGCTGCTGTTCTTTCACGAAAAGAAATTATGACTTTATTTCTAAGCTCCTAATCAAAAATGGAATATGTTGGTATAAACCTTACAGGAACCTTGTCTCAAGTCTCTTCTCACATTCAAAATGAAGGAGATATAGCTAAATATGGGACTTTAAGAAGAAAGAGGAAGAGTCAGAGATAGAAACATAAATGTCAATTTAGCTTCCATTAAAATCAATAAGCTTTCCACTTATTAAATTATTATCTGTTGTTGGGGGTAAGGAGAAGGAGACAAAAGATTCTAAGGGGAATAAAATATTGATTAAAGAGACAGAACATTAACACTGAACATTAACGAGATTCATTAGAGATTAGCTTCTATAATACATCATGCTCATGTACAAAGTCATTTCAGGATTGTTTGTAAAAAGATTGGCACCAACCTTTTGCATAAAATAATCTATGCAGTGGAATAATATGCACCCATTATAAAGAATGAGACAACTCTAGGGGCGCCGGGGTGGCTCAGTCGTTAAGTGTCTGCCTTCGGCTCAGGTCATGATCTCAGGGTCCTGGGATAGAGCCCTGCCTCGGGCTCTCTGCTCGGCGGGAAGCCTGCTTCTCCCTCTCCCATTCCCCCTGCTTGTGTTCCCTCCCTCGCTGTCTCTCTCTGTCAAATAAATAAATAAATAATCTTAAAAAAAAAAAAAAAAAGAATGAGACAATTCTACAGGTATAGACATGCATCTACAAGATACACAATTAATTGGGGGGGAATCAATGAGCAGGATAATGTGTATAATGGACTACAATTTATTTTTTTCAACATTCTGTCTTTACTTTTTCAACTTTTGTCCATGTGATGTAATACATTTTCAAAAATAGAAATAAAAAAGTATTTTAAATGTGTCCAGTCTTTGCTACCCAGTGATTACCCCTGCAACCCAACAGCCTCTTCCCAGGGCAGAGGGCCACACTGAGACACAAGGTGGCCAGTGGCAGGCAAGCAGCCCCTGAGAGTGGATCAGCCTGATGCTGACATTTTATCTAGGCCCGGGACAAATGCCAAAGACCATCTCACCTGAATCTCAGAAGAACTGTTTGCAACGAGTTTTAAAATTCTCAGTAGTTTACAGCATCCTAAAAGGCCTCAAGATAGAAATAACATTCCATTTCCTCCCTAAAATTGATCAGCATTCTCCAAAGCAATATGTTAGTTGTCCTCTTTTTAAGGGGGAAAGGATTTGAAGAGGATCAATCATATCAAACTTTGAATGAAGTTTAAATATTATTTACTTAAAAATAACAAGTGTTTCCAGATTTACCTATTTTTTTAAGAGGAGAAAGAGAGGAGAGAAAGGGAAGGAGAAAGACTTTTGCGTTTCTGGAATTTGACACATATTTTAATCATTTCTCTGTCCCTCTTGCCTCTCATCCTGTTTCTCCTTTCTTTGTAATTTTCCTCCACAATAGAAGATAAGAGTATTTTTAAATCTATTTTAGATCTACTGAATAGAGATTATGCTCACCATTCCCAATTTTAAAAGTGGCTGAAACATTTTATATTTCCCTCAAAAAAGATAAATGAAGTTTTTACTATGAAGCCTTCAACTGATTTTCAATAAGTCAGTGAAGTTTTTTTTAATCCAGCTCTTATTAGAGAAACAGCACATGTAACTCATCTACTCTGAAAATTTCACTTAAGGATCTGTCATTCTGAGAAAGCAGTCTTGGTCACATGGCTGATTAAGGCAAAGTGGATGACCCAGTACATACTCATATTAAGAAACATGGCAGACACAATCTGCAACTGCAGTTCTACAGAAAGGCATTTTATGACTTTTTTAATACTTGCCTCCCATGAAAGAGTAATGCAAAACTGAACATCTTAACTCAAGGGAGTTAAGTGGAGATAGGGATGGCTCTTAAAACATGCCTTTGCTCATCTGACTTAATAAAGGGATAGAGATTTAGAGGTGGCAGTGCAAAGCCTAGTTATCTTCCTTAAATATATGCTCAAGCAGACCCTTGGATATTCAAGTGATGGGTTGATTTCTAGATGAATTCCCTAATGATTGACGGGAGCAATGCTGAATAAAATGAGAGCCATGTCTGAAAATATCAAGTATGTGGGAGGCCAAGGCAAGCAGCCTTCCACTGGACCCACTCAGAGGCCCGAATGGCATTTCTCTCGGTGGAAGGCCATCAGCTTCTATATAGATACGGGCTAAAGGGGGTGTAAGATAGGCCAAAATCATTTCCCATGTACTAAAGCTGATCAAGTGTTTTTGGAAATACGTGATTAAGACTCTAGAATCCTACAAAAGGAGAAGATAACTATGGCCTGGCATAACTCAACTATAAAGGGACTTCAGTGCAGGCCCTGCAGGAAATCTGAATGAGAGTGAAATTATGTCTTGATAGGTCTGCCAGGCGCTTAACTGCTAAGAGTGAATTATAGTAATCTCTATTTTCTGTCACTTTATCTCCGCAAAATGCTGATAGCTCAAAATGTAAACTATGGTGGGAAAGGTAGCTAAGAGGACCTAGTGAAATACAAGCAAGTTTCCAACTTAAAAATGAGTTGCATTTCAAAAGCATGTTCATAAAATGGACATCTGGGATATAGAATCCATTTTCTCATGAACATGCTGCTATAAATGGTGGTGAGCTAGCCCACAAGGGCCTACTCAGCCTATAATGAGTCTCAGAACTCTTTCTTAGGAGTCTAACCACCATTTACGGGATACTGCCTCAATGTGAAAATATACTCTACCTTCTATGCTACAAACATCAAGAACACACCCTTTCAAAAAAAAAAAAAAAAAAGAACACACCCTTTCATACTGGTCAAGTTGGTTACAGGCTACAAATAGGGAAAACATTCTCCTATTTTCCCAAGCAGCCCAACTACTAACTCAATCATAGAAAGAAATCTCCACTTTGTGGAGATGTAAAGGACATTTTCTCCCAAGGAGAAGAAGACAAAAATCCCGTGTTGCAAAAGAATCACCTTCAAATGCAAGGTACCTTTTAGATGCAGCAGTCTCATTTCAGATAAAAATGTAAAGCTGGGTAGTTTTCACTCAAGGCCTCCTGCAGGCTGGAATCAAAGTGTTGGCTTGGGCTGCGGTATCATCTGAAGACTTAGCTGGGCAGGACTGTTCTTAAGCTCATTTGTATGCGGGGCCTCAGTGAGCTTGAGAGCAGATTGCCCCCACCTCCCACCCCTGCCCTGGTTGGGCCTTCAGAAGATGCAGCACAGCTGACATCTTGATTGCAACCTCATGAGAGACCCTGATCCAGAGGCACGTAGCTAAGCCACACACATATTCCTGACCCAAAGAAACTGTGAGATAATAAATGATTGGTCTTTTAAGCTGCTAAGTTTGGGGATAATTCATTATGTAGCAGTAGATAACTAATACACTAAACATGTTCTAATAAAGGAAAAATAATGTAATTTTTAGCAATTGACAACTAATAACATAAACCAGGAAATAAAACCATCTTTCATAGAGCTGTTTTCTACAGAAAAAAAGATACTTCCAGTAGCTGCTTTACAAATCAATTCCTGGAAATGTGATCCATTTCTAAGTTGGAGACTATCTCTATGTAATTTATTTTCTCCATAACTTTATTCCCTAGTGTGCTGGGATTGCTAAAATAGGCATTCCTGAACTACTAAAGCCTAGGAATAGTGTATAAAATATCAGAGTAAGGCTTTTAGCACTTCTGAAATAATTCTGGCAATTTTTATTCATTTGCATTATCCAGAGGATTGTTAGTTGCTTTTCCTGCTGTTTTGTTTGGGGAAGTTGTATCTCTGCCTCATAGGGCTTACAAAAACAATGAAGAAAATGTTTTTCCAAAATTCCCAGGAAAGCTGAATTTAAATTCATGCCAAAGGCCCTAACTGCAATAGAGAAAATGTTCTGTATTTTGATGGGGTTTTGTTTGGTTGGTTGAGTTTGGGCGCTTTTTTCTTTGACTACATGGAAGTAAGAAGAAGGCTGGATTATTTTGATTCACAGTGGTACCTATAAGAAATACAGTTTTTCCCCTTTTCTGTGGGAATAAAAATCAAATCTAAAAATCAGAATTGTTGCTGATATTAAACTAGGTTTTTTACTAGCCTGGATACTTCATCCATAGAAGCTTAAGATCATAGTACCTCTATTCTAAGCAGAAAAATAGTAAGATCCTATTATATCCTGTGCTTACTGTGCCTCAAGAAGTTCTAAGCAACTCTGCCAACAACCATGAGACACTGGAAGAGTCAAGCTGGAATTGATCATTCCAGTGGTGTAGGAAACCACATTCCTGGCTCATTATTTGCTGAATATCAGTTCTTGCAGAAATATCACTCTTCACACTCTGGTCTTCCCTGCCTTCACTTTAGTTAAATCCCAGGTTAAAACACATGGGGAGGAGTGTAAGTGAGGGAAGAAGAAAAAGTACCAGTTAAATACATAGCAATGTCTCCTATAAAATCCACAGATCACAAAAGTCTCAACTCAAACAGTTGCTGTGCAGAAGTCTGGATCCAATCAGGAGATAGAAACCATATAGTAGGTTAAACAGGGGAAGTCTAACATAAAGACTATTAACTATGACTAAAAAGCAACTACACAATCTAAGGAAACTCTCTCTGGTACTCTAGGGCTGAGGTTACCCAAGGAAGGATAGACTTGCACAGATTAAAACTTCACTGGAGAAGTTGCAGTTAAACCACTGGGTAGCAGAGAAGTTCACTGGTTTGGCCAGACCAGAGCTGGAGATGCTAAGCAAGCAAAAGGCCACTTTCCAGAATGCAGGCAATCAGAAACCAATGGTATGAGTATGCACTGAAGGGCCAGACATCCCAAGGGGCCTTTAGAGGCCCCTGCAGCAACTCTAAGAGCACATGGACAGTGCAGGAGCTCCGGTTTCCTTGTCAAGAGACAGGAAACTTACAACCAGGCCAAGGCTGTTAAGACACAAAGGGACTCAAGTTCTGGACCAGTGGCTGTGACAGGCTCTGCCAGAGGTCCTCACACCCACACAATCAACGCTGGCCCAAACCAAAAATGGCAGGAGAGACTCTTCCTCTCACAAAGTCTCCCCAGTGCCTTCTACTGAGAAAGCTTAACACCATGCTCACATTAAAAGAAAAATACTAAAGAAATTCCTGTGTTTATCACAGAGCATATTCAGAATAATGTATTCAGAGCTGAGAGGCAATAAGTTAATAACATACTTTGTAAGACACAAATTACAAAAATTGATAAAAGAAATAGAAAAATCTGAATAGAAAATCTGAAGTAGAACACTCTGGGCTCATTCCCTGGGAAATTCTAGATACATGAAATTTTGAAGGAATCCATAAATTCCTTCAAAAAATAAAGGAGGAGGGAATTTTTCCCAGCTCATTTTATGAGACCAGCATTACCATGATAACAAAATCAGACAAAGACAGAAGAAAACTATAGACAAATCCTCCTTATGAACACAAAAATCCTTCAATAAATATTAAATACAGGAATACATTTTAAAGGTATAATAATGATAGTCAAGTGGGGTTAATCCATGGAATTCAAAATTGTTTCAACATTCAAAAAATGTAATCAGTGTAATTTATCATACTAACTGACTAAAAAAGAAAATATATGATCAGCTCAACAGCTGCTAAAAAAACATTTGACAGAATTTAGCACCAATTCATGATTTTTTTTAAGTTCTCAGTAAACTATAGAGAATTTGATAATGAATATCTACCAAAATCCTACAGCTAGCATATAAAAAGGAAAGACAAGGAAAAATTACCTTTATATGTAAATGACATTACTGTGAAAATAAAAAATCCTAAGGAATTTATCAAGAAGTTATTTGTATCAATAAACTTATCAAGATCACAGACTTACTAGGTCAATATACAAATATAAGCTATATTTCTATATAGTTGCAACAAATAAAAGGAAATTGAAAAAATATTTAAGTAGTATTATTTGTAATAACATCAAATAACATGAAATACTTAGGGAGATTTTTAAAAAATATGTATAAAACCTGTAGCCTGAAAACATTAGTGAGAAAATTTTAAAATATCTAAATAAACAGAGAGATATATACCATGTTCATATATTAGAAGACTTAAGATGTCAATTCTCCCCCAAATAAATCTAGAGTTTAAAATAATGCAGATGAAAACCCCAAGAAGTTCATTCTAAAATTTAAATAGAAAATCAAAAGACTTAAAATAGCCAAAACAAGATCTGTACACTGGAAATTTTAAGACATTGATGAAAGAAATCTAAAAGACACAAATAAAAGATATTCCATGCTTATGGAGTAGAAAAATTAATATTATTATGTTCATATAACCCAAAGAAATCTACAGAGTCAATGCAATTCCTATCAAAACTCCAAAGGCATTTTCACAGAAGTGGAATAAACAATCCTAAAATTTGTATGGAACCACAAAGACCCCCAGATAGCCAAAGCAATCTTGAGAAAGAACAAAGCTAGAAGCATCATACTTCCTGATTTCAAATTATATTACAAAGCTACAGCAATCAAAACAGTATGGTATTGACATAAAAACAGGTGCACAGAAAAATGGAACAGAATAGAGAGCCTAGAAATCAACACACACAGATGCCTGGGTGGCTCAGTCAGTTAAGTGACTGACTCTTGATTTTGGCTCATGTCATGATCTCAGAGTCATGAGATCAAGCCCCACATCAGGCTCCATGCTCAGCTTAAGATTCTCTCTCTACCTCTCCCTCTGCCCCTCTCCCACCTCCTCTCTCTCTCTCTCTCTCTCTCTCTCTCTCAAAAAAGGAGGGAGGGAGAAAGGAAGGAAGGAAGGAAGGAAGGAAGGAAGGAAGGAAGGAAGGAAGGAACCCACACAAAGATGGACAAATAATTTACAATAAAGGAGTCCTTAAAGGTTAAAGGATAAATAAATAGTGTTGGAAACACTGGACAGCCACATGCAAGAGAATAAAACTAGACCCCTACCTACCTACACCATACACAATAAATAGTGTTGGAAAAACTGGACAGTCACAGGCAAGAGAATAAAACTAGACCCCTACCTACCTACACCATACACAAAAATTAATTAAATTGGATAAAAAACTTGAATGTAAGACCTCAGAGCATAAAATTCCTAGAAGAATACATAAGTGGTAAGTTCCCTGACATTAGTCTTGGAGTTGACTTTTTGGATCTGACTCTAAAAGCAAAGGCAATAAAAGCAAAAATAAACAAGTGGGACTCCATCAAACTAAAAAACTTCCATACAGCAAAGGAAACCATCAACAAAATGAAAAGGCAATGGAAGAAAATATTTGCAAACCATATATATCTGATAAGAGTTTAATATCCAAAATATATAAAGAACTCACGCAACTTAATAGCAAAAAACAATCTGATTTAAAAATGGGCAGAGGATCTGAACATTTTTCCAAAGAAGACATACATACTGCCAATAGGTCATGAAAAAGTGCTCAACATCACTAATCATCAGGAAAATGCAAATCAAAACCACAATGAACAAGAAACAAGTATTGGAGAGGATGTGAAGAAAAAGGAACCTCCATGCACTATTGGTGGGAATGCAAACTGGTGCAGTCACTCTTGAAAATAGTATGGAGGTTTATCAAAAAATTAAAAATACAACTATCTTATGATCCAGTAATTGCACTGCAGGATATTCATCCAAAGAATATGAAAACACTAATTCAAAAGGACATATGTACCCCTATGTTTATAGCAGCACTATTTACAATAGCCAAATTATGGAAGCAGCCCGAGGGCCCATCGATTAATGAATGGATAGAGAAGATATGGTATCTATATATAGTGGAATATTATTCAGCCATAAAAAAATGAAATCTTGCTATTTGCACCAACATGGATGGAGCTAGACAGTATAATGCTAAGTGAAATAAATCATTCAGAGAAAGGCAAATACCATATGATTTCACTCATACGTGGACTTTAGGAAACAAAACAAAAAACAAAAGAAAAAAAGAGAGACAAACCAAGAAACAGACTCTTAACTATAGAGAACAAACTGACGGCTACCAGAAGGGAAGTGGGTAGGGAGATGGGGGAAATAAGAGATTGCAGAGTACACCTATCACGATGAGCACTGAGTAGTGTATAGAATTGTCGAATCACTAGACACCTGAAACTAATATAATGCTGTATGTTAACTATACTGGGATTAAAATTAAAAACTTAAAAAAACAATGAGGTACCACCTTGCACCTGTTAGAATGACTGTCATCAAAAAGACAAGAGATAACAAGTGTTGATAAGGATGTGGAGAAAAAAGAACCCTTGAGCATTGCTGATGGAAACAAATTCATACAACTACTACGAAAAACAGTATGGAGGGTCTTCAAAAAATTAAAAATAGAGCTACCACATAATCCAACAATTCCACTTCCTGGGGACATATCCAAAAGAAGTGAAAGCACTATCTCAAAGAGAGATCTACACCCCCATATTCATTGTAGTATCATTTATAATAGCTAAGATGTGGCAACAATGTGTCCATTGTGGATAAATAAAGAAGATAGAGTATGTATATACAGTGGAATATTATTCAGCCATATATAAAAGAGAAGAAAATCCTGCCATTTGTGATACTGATGGAACTTGAGGGCATTATGCTAAGTGAAATAAGTCAGACAGAGAAAGGCAAATACTGTATGATCTCATATATGGAACCTAAAAAAAACCAAACTCATACAAAACAAAGAACAGATTGGTGGTTGCCAGAGGTAGGTGGTAAGGAGTTTAGGGAAATGGGTGAAGGTGGTCAAAACGTACAAACTTCCAGTTATAAGGTAAGTAACTTCTGGGGATGTAATGTATAGCATGGTAACTACAGTTTATAAAACTGTATTGTGTATTTGAATGTTGCTAAGAGAGTAAATCTTCAAAGTTCTCATCACAAGGGAAAAAACTGTAACCATGTAAGGGTCATGGATGCTAACTAAACATTGTGGTCATCATTTCACACATACATCAAATCATTGTATTGTATACCTTAAACTAGGACAATATTATAAGTTAATTATATCTCAACAAAAATGGAAAAAGTTAATAAAATAGCCAAAACAATTTTGAAACCCAACTTGAAGGACTTCACTTCTACTGCCTAATTTCAAGATTTACTATAAAGCTATAATAATCAAGACAGTGTGGGGTTGGCATAGGAGAGTCCTATAAATAAGTGGAACAGGATAGAGAGTGTAGTTGCATTTTGACAAAGGTGCTGAGGTAATTCAATCAGAAAAGGATAGTCTTTTCAACAAATGGTGCTGGAACAACTTGACATCTATATGAGACAAAGTAAACCTCAACCCTTACGTTGCACCTTACATAACATTTAGCTTGAAACGGATTGTAGATATAAATGCAGGAGTGCTCACAACCTGAATATGGCTCTCCCTTGTTTTTATGACATTCACTTGAAATGTACCACTACAGACACCAACTGGAAGCTAAACACTTTCAGGGTGCCTGGGTGGCTCAGTCGTTAAGTGTCTGCCTTCAGCTCAGGTCACGATCCCAGGATCCTGGGATCGAGCCCTACATCGGGCTCCCTGCTCAGCAGGAAGCCTGCTTCTTCCTCTCCCACTCCCCCTGCTTGTATTCCCTCTCTCGCCGTATCTCTCTGTCAAATAAATAAATAAAATCTTAAAAAAAAAAAAAAAAAAGAAACTAAACACTTTCCCAAAATCTACCTCTGCTTTTATTGCTGGTTTCATAGCCTCAGAAAACCTGAACAATCCTTATGAGGGCAAGTGACTATGAAGGGGAGACTTAGGGGAGTTTCTTTGTAGTGATGGAACATTGTGTATGCTGACTGTGGTGAGTTACACAAATCTTAACATATGATAAAATTTCTTAGAACTAAACACCCCAAAAAGTACATGCAGTAATGTGAAATCCAAATAAGGTCTGTGTTTGAGTTAATCACGTTATGCCAATGTGAGTTTTCTGGTTCGGACAATGTACTGTGATTACATAAGATTTTATCATTGCAGGAAGCTAGTTGGAAGGGCGCATTGGAACTCTGCACTATTTTTGCAACTTTCCGTGAGTCTAATACTATTTTAAATAAAGTAGGTATTTTGTAAATCTTATGAGAAATCCTAAACATAACAATATTTCCTAATTGTCTGAAAAGAGAAATTAGAAATCCTCAAAGCTCATAGGGCAAACTGAAAAGATTATCCTTCCCAGAACATAATTTTCAAAGTTCCAGAGTACTAACCACTCATTTAAATTAAATTCCATGTGGGGCTCCTGGGTGGCTCAGTTGGGGAAGCGTCTGACTCTTGATTTAGGCTCAGATCATGATCTCAGGGTTGTGGGATCAAGCCCCGAGTCAGGCTCTGCACTCAGCAGGGAGTCTGCTTGGGATTCTCTCTCTCCCTCTCCCTCTGCCCCTTCCCCTCCACATGTGCGCACTCTCTCTCGCTCATATATTAAATAAATAAATCATTTTTTTAGTTAATTTTAGTTATTTAATTATAGTTAATTTAGTTAATTAATTATATTCCATGTGTCTGTAGTCTACATGTATAATCATTTCAAAGGTTTGTATAATGATGGTTCTATTTCTTTAGTACCATAGAACTATTACAGAATTGCCTCTGAACAGAAAGAGCCAGAGAACACGCTCCATGCTGGCAGACAACATGAGTTGTATCTAATACCCTTGAAGAACCTCATCAGCTTAATTTAAAAATAGCAAGCAATTACTACTTGCTAGTAATAGTATAATCAAAACACTTTAGGAACAAACACAGAGGAAGAAGTTGTGTCTTGGTATTATAATGGATAGCCTACCTAATTTTTGAGTTCTCAGATTACCATGCCCTAGTTTGTACAGAAATCTACTAAACAGATGTTCCTTTGGGCTGTGAAAGGGTCTTTCAGAGGGGTGCGCATATAAGACAGACACCTACCTACTATCCTAGGTGCAACAATTCACGCCTCCTAACACACAACACAGGGTGGCACGGTGGTGGGGGGTGGGGGTTACTAGTGAGATTCAAGTTCCTCTTTACGTCTGTACTTCCTTCCCTGTGCTTCTTTCCAAATTCCACAAACAGGCATAACATTTTACAAATGTTTTTTCTGTAGGATGTACCCAGGAGTTGACAAACAGCAAACCTTTCAAGACACTCCAGAGATCACTGGCCAAACTGCAGAAAATGCATGGTCACTGTGGGTCAGCTAGAGACCAAATGTGGAGAGGGCTCAACTGTGTGGTCTTTATGGCCAAAAGAAGATAGCTTGCAGTTAATGGTCCCCTTTGCTTGAGCTCTCACATTAAAGAAGTATTCCAAAGCACTCCTCTGTAGTATACTGGCAATCACCCGTGTCTTTAAAATCTGGTTGAGATGAAAAAATACAGCTAGAGCTGAAATTCAATGTAAGTCCCTACTGAAAGAAACACTTCATGAAATTGTTCAGAAACAAAAGCAATTCCTCTGCCAGCACTAAAAAGCATGAATTTACAAGATCAACAATCAGAATGGCTGATGACAGCTCACACAAAAAGATCTAAGTGTGGTATTTTTACAAAACCAAAGCAAGACCTTTTTCTCTATACAGAGCTCAAAGAGAAATGACATATAGGATTTAAATCTAACATTTTCACTGAAGAGACAATAGGAACACAGCAGGACTGACCTTATTTTACGCAGAGGCAGCTATCCCCCTGGCGTCACCTCTGTAGCAAAAGGCTTAAATTGTCAGTGCTTCCAAGAGAACCAACACAGTGACAATTTTACCAAAAGTAAATGATTACTACCCAATTAGCTCTAGAGCAGGGGTTGGCAAACTACAGCCCACTAGCCAAAGCCTGACACTTCTTTTTTAGAACCCTGGAGCGGAAAGTGGTTTTTATATATTTTTTTAATGGTCGGAAAACAATAAGAAGAAAAATATTTCGTGACACATCCAAATTATATGAAATTCACATTTCAGTGTCATTAAATAAAGTTTTATTGGAGTAGAGCCACACTCATTCCTTTATTTATTGTCAATGGCTGCTTTCACCAGACAAAGGCAGAGTTGAATAGTTGTGACAGACACTGTATGGCTTGCAGAGCCTATATTTACCATCTGAACCTTATTAGGAAAATTTTCCAACCCCTGGCCTAGAACAAAGCTCTGAGAGTCAGGGCATAAGGGGATCAGAATGTAAGGTCATGGGGAAGCCTCCTCTGCAGTAAGGACATAGATATACACAGGAAAGGGATCCACAATGAAAGGCCGGGGCACAGAAGCCAAACGGGGCTACCTCTGCCACAGAGTCAGGGCCAGTATAGGAAGACCTGATGAGGGAGAGGGGCACCAGTAAGATCCTAGTACAGTACAGTGGGGAAGGAGCTATGGCTGGAGGGCTCTCCTCCCCATCACCAGAACTGTGCCTTTGAGCAAGTCACGCAACCTCTCTGAGCCTCAATGTCCTCATCTGAGAAAAAAAGAAGGAATGGAAATAATATCTATCTGAGAGAGCTGCTGGAGAATTGGTAGGGGGTGATCCCCACCACAGTACTTGGTCTACGTGTTAGGGTTGAGCCTCCAAAGATGATAGGTTTCCACAGGTAGAAAACCGGGGAAGAAAGGGAGCCATCTGACATGGAGAGAACACAGGACTCAAAGGTCCAAAGGATCGAGTGAATGGTTAGTTTAGGTCACCAGCGAGGATTCGGTGAAAGGTGTCAAAGTAGCTGAAGCAGAAAAGGCAATCAGAGGCCAGACCTTGAAGATCAAAGAGTACCATGTATAACTCTCTCCTCCACTTTCCCTTTGGTTATTTATCTCCCTTCGCTGTTCGTATCCCTCTTCCCAATGACTCCCAAAGATACTCTTGAGTCTTCCTTGGCTCATCAGAGGCACCAAGGGTTAATCTGTGCCCACAGCTCTATTCATTCCCCCAATGGCATCCTTAGAGCATCTATTCAGAGGTAGAAACAGGCTTTTCTCTTTCACCCACCCACTCATCATCAGATCATTTGACCTATTTGCCCCCCATGCATAGGTGAAGTCTTTGCGGGAAACCCTAGATCCACAGCTGGTAGCATCTTCCAGCTGCTGAGTGCGAACTAAATGAGATTCCTGGGACTTTGAGTAATTTATAATGAATTCCAATGACTGCCAGGCCCCAGTCATGATGTATATTGATGAACTGCCCCTTGCAGCCAGCTGTCCCTCAATCACCAATTGTCCACAGGGGGATTCCTATTCACGAAGGGCACAGCCAATCTCCAGAGATGAGAGAGCAGCAGGAGTTGTGCAAAAGAGAATGGGGGCCCTTTAGCCTTCAGATTGAGGATTTCATGGTAAATGTTGGGAATATTTACAAAAAGCAGAAGGCATAAGCAAAGAATAGTTAAGAACCGGGTCTCAGCCCGGCAATAAAAATCGTAAGGCTACATATGCAAACTATTTATTCTCATGTTTTATTCAACATCATTTACTGCCTTTCCTTTCGTTCACCCTTGCTTTCTCTTCTTTCACAGGCTGTGTAGTAAAATCTGGCTATTTTCTGTTCAATTTGAGCACTGGATTTGGAGAGGGAAGACCGAGGTAGGACTCTTGACTGCGTATAATTATGAGTTGTATGACCTACAGGTGTGTGTCCTTTGACTCCTAACTTTTTGTCACCTAACTTCTCTGAGTCTAGATCTCTTCATCCATCAAATCTGGGTCATGCCTGCTCTACCTGTCTGCCAAGGTATTTAAGTGAATCAGGTGAAAACATATGAAAGGTGAACAGAGTAAGTTTAAAGCATCAGACAAATCTAAGGGATAAATGGGTCTTCATCTTTCAAGATTTCTTGCCAGTTTCTAAAACAGCTGGTCAAGGAAGTATTAAACAACAACAACAACAACAACAATAATGTAAACCAGAACAGAATCCAATGGAACCCAAGTCATTTAATCCCAGGATGGAAAGAGAAGAGGGTTTTTCACTGAATATAACATGGTAGACAAGCCTTCCACATCTAGAAGGAGCACTGTTATTAACATGCACCATTCCCAGGGACAAGGGATGAATCTTTCTACTTCAATGGGAAGAGGTTGGAGTCGATAAATCTCTAAGGGAGATGGGGAACCTTAGAGGTTGGGAATTATGTCAGAGGCTGACCATGTTGGAGAGCAGTGAGGGAACTCAAACCCCACCAACACCACCACCAACATCAACAGCAAACAACCACAACACCACCAATTCCAACAGTGCCAGCCTCAGCTTTGCCTCCTCTAGTGTCACACCTTCCTCCCCTCCATGTAGCAGAAAGGACACAAGGCCTCTATATCAAGGCCAAAGCTTCCACTGAAGAATATAGAAAAATAAGTCTGGAGACAAGTATTCTTCTCATGGACTGGCCTGCCTCCTACTCTGCTCATCAGTGTTGAGTCTGAATTTCTATATATTAAGCCATTTCTTCCTTGACTGCCACTGCTCCAAAGTTTTGGTCTGCCAATGACTGAGGCTTCAACAGACTCCTAATGTCTGCTCTGGCTTCTTTACTGTAGGATCTTTTACCAATAGATCTCAGCCATTTTCTCAACCTCACACTTCCTGACCCGTTATTCACATTTAGCCCTAAAAGTACCAGGGGACGTGCTGCAGGTCTGTCTCGTTAGTCCTCACACAGTTCGTCCTGAGCATCAATAATCTGTCTCTATCACCTCCTACATCCTAGTGTGACAACAGTCTAAAATGATAGGCCAGGACAAAAAGGGCCAACATAGGGCCAAGTCCAGAGAACAAAGCAGGTCTCAAGAGCTAAGAGTAAATGCAGAGTTAAGATTTAAGATAAACTATAGTACTGAGGCTTTTGAACATGGTGATCCATAGCATTAGATAAGACTATAAAAGAAATGTTAGAAACAAGTGAGATGGCTAATTGGATCATGGAGTGTGGTTGTTTTAAAGACATGCTATAATTGCACTACTAGGTATTTATTCCAAAGATACAGATGTAGTGAAAAGAAGGGGCACATGCACCCCAAGGTTCATAGCAGCAATGTCCACAATAGCCAAACTGTGGAAGGAACTGAGATGCCCCTCAACAGATGAATGAATAAAAAAGATGTGGTCCATATATACAATGGAATATTACTCAGCCATCAGAAAGGATGAATACCCATCATTTGCATTGACATGGATGGAACTGGAGGGGATTATGCTAAGTGAAGTAAGTCAAGCAAAGAAAGTCAATTATCATATGGTTTCACTGATATGTGGAACATAAGCAATAGCACAGAGGACCATAGGGGAAGGGAGGGAAATCCAAAGGGGAAGAAATCAGAGAGGGAGATGAGCCATGAGAGACTATGGACCCCGGGAAACAAATTGAGGGTTTCAGAGGGGAGAGGCAACAGGGTGATGGGTATTAAGGAGGGCATATGTTGTGATGAGCACTGGGTGTTATATGTAACTGACGAATCACTGAACACTACATCAAAAACTAATTATGTACTATACAGTGGCTAACTAAACATAATTAAAAAAATAAAAAAGACATGCTGTAAACTATATTATATGCTTTAAAGACATATTAATGTAAAAGGAAGAAAAAGCAAAGAACACACAGAATTTAAGCTGGATAAGCTTGGGCAGAGCCTCTATACTTTGGATCCCACACAAAGCCCAAAACGGGCCATTTAAATACGATTCAGATCCAGGTCTGGGATCGCCACACAGTGGCAGAGAATTTTAAAATGTACAGAAGAAGCGGTGCCTGGGTGGCTTCAGTCGGTTGAGTGTCTGACTCTTGATTTTGGCTCAGGTCATGATCTCAGGGTCATGGGATCAAGCCCCACGTCAGGCTCAATGCCGAGCATGGAGCCTGCTTGGGATTCTCTCTCCCTCTCCCTTTGCCCCACCCCCACCCCCTCACACATGCGTGTTCACTCTCTTTAGCTCTCTAAAAAAAAAAAAAAAAAGAAAATGTACAGAAGAAGAAAATTACTTGAAAGTGACACTGCAAACTTAAAAACCACAATCTGCCAGCTTGGGGCAGGCTAAATATAACCATCTTAAAGTACACTGGGTTGAAAACCAGAAGTCCCAGCTCTACCTCAGAGAAGCAATGGCCTTGAATAAATCATATCACCTCTTTGAATTTCAGGTTCCTCATCTATAAAAAACAAAAGGGTCAAGGGTGATCACTAAGGTCTTTCCTGCTCTGATAGTCTATGAGTGAACTCTTGATATAGAGCTATGGTAGGCGGTCTCCAAGATGGCCCCCAGATATCCTCACCTCTTGTTTTTCATGGCTTTGTGCAATCCCTTCTTCTTGAGTAACTTACTTCTAACTAATAGAATATGGACGGGCCAATGTGGCAAAGAGCCAAGGGCAGCCTCTAGGCAACAAGTGAGTCCCTCTGCCCAACAACCCTGGAGGAACTAAATTCTACCAACTACCGTATAAGTGAGCTTGGAGGCAGATCCCTCCCCAGTTGAGCCTTCAGAGAAGACTTCAATCTTGGCCAACACCTTAAGTGCAGCCTCGTGAGTGATCCTAAAGCAAAAGATAAAGCAAAGTTTTGTCTAGACTCCTGACTCACAGAAACTGTAATGATAGATGTGTGTTGTTTTAAGCCACTCAGTTTCCGAATAATTTATTACAAAACAATAGGTAACTAATACACACAGCTTTGTTTGTATCCATGGCCTTGACAGGCTACATCTCTGCCTCTCACTTAAGATATTCTTATAGTACCCTATAAATCAAATGAAGGATCTCCTGGATTTGGGGTCAGGAACCAGGAAACCTGACTTGGCTGCTGCAGCTTAATCAATAAACCAGGCAAGTCATGGAAGCCCCTCAATCACCTCCCTATCCACTCGCCAACTTCAAAAACTTTGGAGGTGGTGTTAAGAAAATAGCTCTAAAGCTATAGATGAGGTCATGTGCCAAGATAATTCTATCTCCTCTCCCCACCCCAACTTTATATTTTACCTACATATTCATATTTTAAGGAGAAGAGAAAATATTTTCTTACCTTAATCTCCCCCCATCCACCCCTTTACCCAAAATGTACACAAATCACACTGTCAGGCCAAGGCACAGGAGGCATGGAGGAAAGGCCATTCACATGCAGGAGCATGAACACAGGATAGAAGTAAGGTCTCCAGGGCACTAATGCTCTTTTGAGACTACCTGTACCTGACATCAGGAAGTCCCACTGGCTTAACCTTCCAAATACATCTGGAGTATGACCATCTCTCATCAGTTCCATCACTACCCAACTAGTTCATCTAATTTCCTCCTTTAGTAAAACATCTACCAATTCCACTACTACTCTCTCTGTGGGGCCCTCTCCAACTACTCTCCTGAGTAGTTATTATGGACTAAACTACTTGAAGCCTTAATCCCCAACATGATGGCATTGGGAGGTAGGGCCTTTGGGAGGTAATTAGGTTTAGATGAGGTCATGAGGATGGGGCCCCCATGATGAGATTAGTGTCCTCATAAGAAGAGTCCAGAGCTGGCTCTCAGTCTTCCACATAAAGACAAAATGGGAAGGCAACCATCTATAAGCCAAGAAGAGACACCCCACCAAGAACCAAATCTACCTGCACCTGATCTTGGACTTTCCAGACTCCAGAACTGTGAAAAATAAATGTCTATTATTTAGGCTACCCAGTCTATGGTATTTTGTTATAAAAGCCCAAACTGACAAAGACAGTAATCGTTTTAAATGTAAATACAATCTTGATATCACTTATATGCGAAATCCAAAAAAGCTGAGCTTGTAAAAACAGAAGGTAGAATAGTGGTTATCAGAGGTTGGGGGAAAAGGGAAATTAGGGAGATGTTGTTTAAGGATACAGATATGCAACTAGTAGATAAATAACTCCTGGAGATCTAATGCACAGTATAGAGATTATAGTTAACAAAATGGTATTATAAACTGCTAAGAAACTAGATTCTAATTGTTCTCACCACAAAAATAATGATAATTGTGTGAAATGATAGAAGCGTTAGCTAACAAGCTGCTGTGGTGATCATACTGTAATATATAAATGTATCAAATCAATAGTTGTACATTTTAAACTCATATAATATTGTATGTCAACTATATCACAGCTTAAAAAAAAGTAAATATAATCATATCTTCCCCAGTTTCAGTTTCTGGAGGCTGTCCATCACATCCAGGATACATTCTGAAGTGTTGGCCTGGGCCTGAAAAACCCCCTGGAATCTGTCCATGACAGCCTCATCTCCTCTCCCTTTGCTTATTGTTCCCCAGCCATACTGCACACTGTCTTTTGAACACGTCAAGACTGTCACCCCCACAAGGTCTTTCCAGGAATATACTTCCTGCAGATATTTGTTTGACTTACTATCTTATCCCATTCAGGTTTGTACTCAAACACAACCTCTACGGAGAGGCCTTCCCTGCCTAGCCTTCCTACAACAGCATCCCCTCTGCTCCCTACTCACACCTTCTGCTTTATTTTACTTTATAACATTTAGCACTATATGAGATTATATATTTGTTCACTGTTATGTTCTATTCTCTCCTCCCATTGGAGTGTAAGTTTATTGTGGGTGTAGATACTACCCATCTTGTTCTCACTTATCACTCACCAGCACAGGGACAGGGCCTACTATTCAATAAATATTTACTGGATTAACTGTGGGTTTGGTAGGGAAGTCCAGAGAGGAAAACTGGAGGGGAAAGACAGCAAGGTAGACATCACAGGCAAGAGATCAAGTTCAGGAAGTCAGCTAAGGGAAAGGGATATGATAGATTCAAAATTATAGCAATATTTGGATATAGTAAAGAAGCAGGCAGAGCATATCAGCACAGCTCTTCATCCACTATCTTCTGACAACATTTGCTTTCCATTTCTTCAATGCATTCAACTGAAGGAAGCTACAAAACAATTTCAAACACTGTCTGATACTAAACAAATAAATAATATACAACTTAGGGGCTCACACTTCTGCATACAAAAACCTTTACTTGGGAGGAGGGGCCAAGAACTCAGCCAGCATGGCAGCCGGCATGGCCAGGTGTAAGCCCTGTGCTAACGGCTTTACCATCAGAACCTCATTAAATGTCACCTCAATCCACAAAGTCGGCATCATCTCTATTTCACATAGGACAAAACTAGCTCAACTGGGATTTAGAACCAGGACTTGAACCCAAGCCAGTTTAACTCCAAAGATGGCATTCCTAACTAATATGCCCCATCAGCTGGGTGGTGGATTCAGTCCTAGACTAGAAACCAGGAATATCAACACAGACGAAAGCAAGACAAGACCATGCCAGAACCAGGCAGCAAGCAACCATTCAACAAAAATATACATGCCATTTCAAGACAAAAGTAATGCAAAACAAAAACCTTCTTTCTTTTTTTTTAATTTTATTTTATTATGTTATGTTAGTCACCATACATTACATCATTACTTTTTGATGTAGTGTTCCATGATTCATTATTTGCGTATAACACCCAGTGCTCCATTGAATACGTGCCCTCCTTAATACCCATCACCGAGCTGACCCATCCCCCCACCCCCCTCCCTTCTAAAACCCTCAGTTTGTTTCTCAGAGTCCTTCTTTCTTTTCAGAAGGACTGAAGTGCCCAGATGCAGCATGCACTATAATTATAAATGATAGACTGTTAGAGCTGAAAGTAACCACAGAGATCACTCAGTCCCACCTCTTTACCGGAAAGATGAAGAAGCCAACTCCCAGAGTCCTACAGTTAGAGCAGTTGAACCCCTTGTCTTCTGTCCTTGGTACCTATTCAGTGTACAGATCCAAAAAATTGCAGCTACTACAAGAAACTTGACTGATTCAAAACTTGAAAATTTTCCTATCTATTTAAAAATAGATGATAAGGGGTGTCTGGATGGCTCAGTCAGTTAGACATCCGACTCTTGATCTCAGCTCAGGTCATGATCTCAGGGTCACGAGTTCAAGCCCTGCACTGGGCTCCATGCTGGGCATGCAGCCTACTTAAAAAAAAAAAAAAAAAAATGATGATTCGGTCTTCTCACATTACTATACAGGCAAAAATAATTATTTTATAAAAATAAAAATACTACAGAGGCAAAAAGAGTAATGCAAATATTAATACTTTTTTCAATGATTAAAAGCACTGAGCTGTGGAGCAGCCCTGACAAAGGATGGGGCACGGACTTACCACAGTGATCGAAGTTAACCAGATACCACCAAGGGGAAGTTTGTGATGAAGAGGGTGTTTTAACTCTCTCCCTAACGTCCCTGAATCAACAGGCCATCCAGAAACTTGCAACCAGGTCTAAGTACTGAGTCATGTCCCTCTCATAAAAAACAGAAAACAACCAGAATTACTATGAAACAAAAGCCTGATTGAAGGAATCTCTTCATCAGGGAGCAGGTCTGAGCGAGCCATAGGTCCGGATACTGGTACCATCTGTCGTTCCCAAATCACAGACAACAACAACTATCTCTCCTGCTTCTTTTTCTAGTAAAACATCTCACAGCATCTCAACTTAGTTCCAATCCTTGATAAAATCAAGAAGAGCTTCTAGTCTTTCCACTACATAGCCTCCCTATCTACCTGGGTTATTTGGAATTTCAACTGATGAAATAAAACCAGAGTTAGGCGACCATCATTTGTCACTGTTATCTATGCAAAGTGAATACATGCCTTTTTTCACTTTTCTTAGACAAAATATGTCTTTTTCACAGCTTTATCGCTATACGTCTAATTCTGTGGTAGTTTCTGTAATAGAAAATTAGCAATATTACAGAACAGGTTTTTTTTTAATTACATTACTGCTTGGAATGTTACTGTTTTTGAACAGCTAAGATTCATTTTGTTTTTGCTGTCAGTGTGTGTTAAACTAAGTGAAATCTATCAGGAAGTGTATGCACCCCTGAGTCTTCTGATTTTCACACTCTTAGCTCAAGGACAATGCAGACATTTAAAATGTCATGGATAATTAGCCAGCATCTTTACAAATAAGATTGCTTGCTCTGATAGAATCGCAAAGTTTGCCAGTCTCGGGAATAGATGTACTCAGTAGGAGGTGATCAGATGTAAAATATTTGTTTATGTTTCTGGAATAAAAGAAGTGGGTGACGTGGTGGAAAGGACGCAGCCTTTCCAGGTGAGGAGACCCGGATTCTGGACCTAACTCTAAGTGATTCTGGAGAAGTCACATTGCCTCTTTATTTCTGTTTTCTCTACTGGGAACCCAGAAGACTCCCTCCAGTTCTCAAAAATCTCAGTCTACCTCAGCTATAGACAGACTTATCCACACATGGAAAAGATACTATGTGGGTTGTTTTCAACTTAGCATCCAAGGTATCCACAGCCTTTCTCCTTTGCCAGACTGGTTTTAAGAAATCTCAAGGCTGTTCATAAACCACTGCTAGAAAAAGTTCACCAATCTGTAAAACATCAACAAATACGAGATATAAGCTGAGAACTTTCTTACCAAAAATGATCTCAAATTTCCCTAATGGTGCACATTATGTTGTCAAAACACACACCAAAGAACTATAAGCAACTTTTAAGTCAATGCTGATATACCACATAAAACCATTGTTTCTATAGCCATTAGGGTAAGTACTAAAATGTGCCCATTTGCTCCCAAAGTAAGGGTTGCTAAAAATACACTTGTAAAATACTATGCACCAAACAAGCTCACTGAACTCAAAGAAATTTATCAACAAGAAGTATCAAAGCACAGGAATAAATTTTTTTAAAAAGCAATATATAAGTGAATACAGTATAAGCACGTCGAGTTCAGAGAATCATGTATTTTATCTGCCACTATATCCATCAGAGTACCTTGCCAGGTACTGTGATATCGGGTCTACTCAGTTGTTTAAATACATAATAATTTAGAGTCAAAGGATCCAAACCAATCCCTCACCAATGAATCAGCATCAACTTCTCTATCTATGAATGCTGTAAAGTTTTCAAAACCGGAAGAGGTACATACTTGGTGCATTTCACTAGTATCAAGTTCTTCAGCGCCGTGATAACACCACTCAGGACATCTACCATTTACAAAGACAGGTGAGACTCACTGAACCAAAGAGAAGAGCAGCACATAATAAACTGGACAAATCTGCAGAACCATTTCTCACCCTGAGGTCTCTACCGGGAAACAAGAGCTCCATCATGACCCTGCTTCATTTACGAAATATGGTGAGGTTATAGCCCCCATTCATAAGTCTCTAGACAAGACTCTATTCTAAGAGAGGAAGCTAAATTATTTAGGGCCATTTCCCAGTCAAGAAAAAGAATGCAGGTTAGTGGGAATAACTTGAAAACACAGCTGTTGGGCTGGTCACAGGCCCTGTTGCAACATACTTCTAAATGTGATGGCAGGAGCCCTGGGTAGGGATTAGATTCTGCCTCCAGCTCCTGCTGCAGCATTAATGATGTATGACCTCAGGTAAATCAATTAACTTCACTAATCTGGTCGTCAGCTGTACAAAACGAAAAGGATGGGCTATGATTCCTGAGCACTTTTTCACAGAGGTTTCTGAAGTCAGATTTCTTCTATGTTTATTCTTCACATAAAAAGGAGAAAGAAGAAACAGTATTTGTGGAGAAGCTGAAGTCTTCCACAGCTCAAACGAGATGAGATGATGATACACAAGTATGAGCCTTAGGTCCTGGGGCCCAGCTTCCCAACTGAGACAAAGAAACTCCCCACATGGGTACATTCACTAGATCTGGGCCTTAAGTCTCTGGAAAGGCTTCCAGGCACCACTCAGGGGCCTCCACAGCCCATTCCTCTCCATCCTGACTGTCCTGGGTCCTTGTGAACCGAGGCCCCATTCTTCCTGGTATCATCCTACCCTGGGGGCAACTACTCAGGCGGGACTACTTTTCTGAGGAGACTTGATTTGGGATGAACAAATGCTTCTGATTTTAGAAGGGACAGATTTGAGAACTTTTCCACAGGCAGACTTCTTCTGAAACTTCAGTTCTCATCCTGAATTTTAAAACCATAATGTGACATTTTAACATATGGCAAAGAGAGATGAATTTGAGATCGTTTCAAACTGCTTAAAAGATCTGCCTTAAACACAGATTTCCATTATTACAGATCTAATAAGTCCTATTCTCATCTGAGCTATCAGCAACAGAATAAGTAATTACCATTCAACTTGGGCCGTTCCACTCCATTAGACCAATACTGATGACTCAGGCAAAGCTACACATGAAGAACAAAATGCTGATAAAAGATAAAATGGAATGGAAGGAAATGCTGCCGCCTTATCCATTCTGCTACATCAGTTGTAAGGAATGAATCAAATACAAATAAACTTGATCGAATGATAAGCCCAGAAGTAAATATTAAAAATATAAAACAGAGTTATTATCTACCTAGATAAAAAGGAAAGCAAAATGTCTCCTTCAATACATCATAGGTTTGAATCATCACTTACAATGCTACCTAAGTACTACAGGGACTGGATCTAAGTGGTGCCAAACATCTTCAATGTGAAAAGCGGAAACAAGTTGGTCAAATATTCATTCAATAAATCTTTGCCAATAAATCGGGCTCCATGCTAGGTGCTGAGGATACAAATGTAAATGAGACACTATCCCTACCAGCAAGGAGTTTTAGGACAATTAGGCAGATAAATAAGTATACCAACTATTATAACACAGTGTGATGCATGTTTGATAGAACTATGCACAGAGTAGAACTGGACCCAATCAGGGTATTACTATAGCAACTAACCCAAAGAAGATGAAGTCATGGGAAGATTCTGGAAGGAACGTCTGCCAGAAATGAGCCCTGAAAGGAAGGGTCACTAAGCCAGGTGAACAAAGGGGCTGCCAATATTCCAGGCAGAGGATGCAGCATGGACACAATGATGAGACAGAGCATGAAGGGGGCCGGGTCACCATTACCTATGGCTAGGCAAGAAGCATGAGGCTGGGTTGGAAAAAGGTGGGGACCTATGATTCTGGAGAGGCAGATACCAGATCATGGAACGTTTTAAATACCACAATAAAGAGTTTAGATTGTATCCTATAAACATCTGGTTTTTAAGCAACATAGTGAAATTAGTAGAAACATCTACTAATTTGAGTGGGAAGACATGAGATTGACAACAAGGACTGCCTAGTATCTGCAGTAATATGGAAGGGGTGTGAGGAGGGAAAGGGGAAGAGATACTCAAGACAGTCATTTTAACCATACCCAAACTCAGGGTATTTTCCATCCAGACTTCCCACCCAAAGTTTTAAGCTCATTAGACTGAAATTTTTCTTTAATCCAGAATCTCAGTCATCAATTAACCAACATTTGTTGAGCCAATTTCACATTCTTGGCATCTGAGGGACTACAAGAATAATGATCCCTGAAATCTGATAACAGTGTATGTTTAAGTTGGGGGAGTAAGACTGATACACTTGAAACAGAAAACACTGAACATATATGATTACATGTTAAATTGTGTGGTAGAAACGATCAGTTCTGGAGGAACAAAGGGAAAATGGGAATGATCGATACAGGCTGGGAAGGTTTCCATGAGGCAGCGGGGTGCGAGCATCATGGCATCTCATGAGGGCTGGGGGGAGAAGGGCCTGCTCCTAGAGCGTTGGAGGCATGCAGGATTGGCTTGAGGGTAGAAAGGTAAATGCAGAAAAGTGGTAGGGAAAAGTGCTCAATAGGGTAAAGAAGATCAAGTCTCACAGATGGTGAAAGCTGTGTTGAAGTGCATGGAGGCTGACAGGGTGGATCACAGACCAGGTGAGTCAGAGATCAGATACTTAGGAACAAATAAAACTCGGAATTGGTGGTGACAGCATGGGCCAAGGGGGAGGGCCAGACGCAAGATCGCCAAGGCAATGAAGGGAGGGGAAATGCTGGAGATACCTGAAGCCCACCAGGCTGGGGTGCTACCCTACTGACAAAGACAAGAAAACAGAAGAAAATGCTCTTTAAGGACAAGAGGATGGTGAGTTTGCCTTTTGACCATAAGCCACAGAAATTCAGAACTGGAAGAGATCTTAGAGGTCACTTAATTGGACTCATCCAACCAAATGTCAGTATACTGCACACTGAGCCTGACATGACAATGGGGCAGCCCGTGGAAATGTCCAACAAGCAATAAAAAAAAAAAAAAAAAAAAAAAAAAAATGGGATCAGGATCAAATGAGAGGTCAAGAAGGCAGACATAGATTTGGGAGTCTGTCACCACAGAAGTCATCATGGAAGCTAGGAGCATGGATGAGCTTCCCAGAGGGGAGAGAGAAGGATGCAGGACTCCAGGCTGGGGTCTGAATTCAAGAAAGGAAGCAAGACGGGAGGTGAGCCGGTGAGGTATCTGGAAAAGAAGACATCAGTGGAGGCAGGAGGGAAGCCCAGATAACGTCCTAAGATCCAGGAAGAGCTATGGGAAAAAAACAGGTGCATGATGCCAAACAAATGGCTTGCCACTGGTCAGTCAGGGTCCCTCCATCCTGAGTCCACTCCTGGTCACCCTTCTCTCACCTGCCTGCCCCATGCACTACTTGGGACTACTTAGCCCAATTTCTCTTTTGTAGCTGCCACATAAGCTCTTCCACCCGTGTTCCCTCACACCTTCTGCCCCTTTTACAGGGCTGGGTCCAAGCCCCCTCCTTCTACCTCTCCACCCCTTCACTGATATATCCATTCACAAGTACCCACATCCCTTTTTGTAATGCACAGAGAGCTAAGGACTGCTCCCACCCCCTTCCCCAAAACCTTTCCCCAATAACCATGTGGCGCGGGGAGTCCTCCATCTTAGCTCTTGTTCTGGAAATGTGCCCAGGCTAATCCTCTTTGGTTTGAATGTGGAGCCCAGGGGATCAAACCCACAGCACCCTCAGACGGCTAAGCCAATTCCTCTGTTTTCTGTGCAGTCCAGGTGTGCTGCTTTATGCGGTAGACCAAAGCTGCCTCCTGTGAGTTAAATGTAAATGGAGTCATTTGCAAATGCAAATGCCTAAGATGGGACAGACCAGGAACACAGATGACTGCAGGCAAAACTAAAAGAGTGACAAGAAAACAGTGACAAAGAAGGGGCTGCAGATTGAGTTAATCAAGGCAGGATTTGGATGACAACGTCTTGGAAAAGTTGAGCCTGGCGGCGAGCCCAGGAAAGAGACAAGCGGAAAGACTGCTGGGCGTGGAGCCCAAGGAGAGCTCAGTCTGAGGTGTCAGGGAGACGCCTGGAGAGCAGTTGGAGCCTCAATTTGTGGGCAATGCCTGCAAAGGGGAGCCGAGGGGGCTGATTCTTTCAAATGGAGCGCTGGAGAGAGAGAGACCACTTGGCCCAGTGTTGGAAGCAAGGTGACCCCAACTCCTGAGACACAAGCCCTCTTTCTCACTGGACCAAGTTAAACCATGATGGTAGGCCATTTTGACTTGTCTCAGATTCCTCACCAGAGTGATTTGCTGATTTCCAAGGAACTGGGTGTGACACTGCTGATACCATTTTTACTCTCACATGGCAGAGAACAAAGACTACACAGAGTAAAGCACAGAGAACCTTCAGCTCACGGGGGCCCTGGCACTTAACAGAAAAGCTCAAAACCACACATATGAACCAAAGGTACTAAGATTTCAAATAAAGCAGCCTGTATCGGGGAAGACTTTGAACAGAAAAGGGGCCCATAAGGGACAGCGCTGTGAGAAAAAAGGAACTCTCCCTCCATGCTCCTCTATTTGCATAAGTAGTGCGCTATTTTAAAAGGCCTTTCTACATGCTTTCTTTCGGCCTGGAATGTTCTTCTTCCCTTTCCTCTCTCCCCTTCACCTTCTAAACTCTTTAGAGACCCAACTCGAATGTCAGCTTTCTTTCCTCCCATTTTTGTTGTGTTAATTTCCACTTGGTATTATATTTGTAATGAGCTGTTCAGTCTGTCCCCTTCGCACACATAACCTCAAGACGCTTTTCTTCCTCTTTGTGACACAGCAACTGTGCCTGGCACATGATAAGTGCCCGACATGTATGGCCCGTTAATAAGCAAAAGATTCTACTTAAGGAGAAGGTGAGCTGCAGGTATGGAGTCTCTGGCTGCTTGATTACTTTGCCTCTGAGTAGAACATGACTCTATTCCTTCAAGGCTCCTTGGTTCGCCCTCTCTGGTGATTCAGTTCTTCCTATCCCAAGTGACACTTTGGTTCTAGCTTCTCTCTTAGAAGTTCATCCTAATGTCCATTCCCAATACCAAGTTGGGCTATTTCTTTTGCCTCCTTGACCTGAGTTCCTGATCCTCCTCCATTTCAGGTCAAAGATAATGTTCCATCAACTGGTTCTTTAATTGGCACATTGTCTAACCTCTGCCTCTGTTAACAGCCTGCCATGTGGCCAGTGTTCCAAGCTAGAAGCCTGTGTCCTCTTTGTCTTTTCCCCCTTTCCCCACCCCATCCCCTCAACTGACCGCAACTGGACTTTTCTGCTTAGGCTTCAGAGTCAACCTTGGAAATAAGTCTAGCAGCCGTGACCTTCCAACCAGCTTCACTTCTTGCCTACTCTGTCCCTCCAACCTCAACCAACACTTCTGGGGTTCTCCTAAAATGTCATTCCTTCACTCTTCTGAAACCCAGGAGCTACCCTAGTAGCCCAGCATCATCTCCTATGCAGGGTGACCATCACTCCAGCCACCCCTCCTCCCCAGATCCCACTGCCTTTGTCCCTGTCACCTCCTTTTCAGACATTGGCATGGAAGACGTACGTCCACAGCTCTGTGACACCTCCATCCCTCTGACCCCACCCACCTAGTCCAGGAGGACATCTAGGAGGGAGTTTGCTGGTTTTATGATGATGATGATGATGATTATTACTATTACTACTACTATTATCAGTATCACTGTATATGGGCTATTACCTATATATGCATGTCCCATAACCTAAATTCTTCTGATTCCATGGCTTACTTCAGACTTCAGATACTGTGTTATCTTTTCTAACAAGAAATACACAAACACCTTGGAGCATTATAAAAGAAATGCTTTGGTAAACCTAAGCAACAGATAGACTACTTTCTGGTTTCAAGTAGTTGTTAATAGAACTATGATGCTATTATAGTGATTGATACTTTGCACAAATTCCACTACCAGCTAAACAAATTGCAAAGACATTTTAAAGATAATTTTAAAAGTGTTTTTCACATGGTTGAGTTGATGATTTAGCTTTTTCCAGTAATATAATCTTTATTTAATTAACTGGGTGATTCCATATCAGTAGTTTGTGGCTGCTGCCAGTGCTATCAAATGTGCTGCAATTTAGTCACCGGGGGAACAACAACGCTGACAAATTAAAAAGTATATTTCTTCTCATAGTTTTGCTCATTAATAACAGTTATTTGATGTCTTATCAACGAAGATATAAGGCCCTTGTTTTCTCTCACAGAAATTACAGGGTGAAAAGTTGATAAGAATTCTTGTTACAAATACAAGGAGATGTAAAGAGCTATTCATTTTCATAAAGTCCTATTTTCAAAAAGCAAGGTTTAAATTGGAATAACCCTCACCAAATGCTAACTCTGACACCTTTGTTCAGGGCTGAGGAGCAAAGGGGGAAAAGAACAAGGACACACTGGGGCGGGGGCACTGGCCCACAGGAGAGAAAGGTCAAATATTTCTAAAACAAATTAAAGCTGACTTCCATATAATAGCAGCTTTTTCTAACCAGACTACATCTGGCCCAGCCTTTCTCTCTCTCTACCCTTGAGCAGAATGTTAAAGATACAGAGGAAAAAGTCGGTTAGGAAGCTGCTGCCTTCTCAACAATATGCCTAAAGTGAATGGCAGAAAACCTAGCTAGAAGCTCTCTAGCGAACAGCCAGCATCATTCTCAATGATAAATGACTGAATACTTGCCCCTAAGATCAAGAACCAGGTGAGGCTATCCCCTTATTCCATCTACCATTCCTATTCAACATCATGCTGGAGGTCCTCGCCAGCCCAATAAGGTAAGAAAAGGAAATAAAACGCATTTAGATTGGCAAGGAATCAATCAAACCATCATTATTCATAGAAGACAGGATGAACCACCCAGAAAATACCAAGGAATGGGTAAAAAAAAAATTACTAGAAATAATAAGTGAATTTAACAGGTCTCAGGATACAAGGGCAATATACAAAAATCAAGTCAATTTTTATGCACTAACAATGAACAGATAAAAACTGAAATGTCTTTTTAAGATCTCACTTATAATAGCATCAAACAAAATGAAATCATTAGAAATTAACATGTGCAAGATTGGACTTCTCATTTTCTCAATGTCTTTTGAAGAACACTTTTTAAATTTTTTTTACAAAGTCCACAACTTAGCAGCATTCTTTTTTTTCTTTTATGATTTGGGGGGTTTTGTGTCCTACCTAAGAATTATTTCTCTAACTTAAGGTCACAAAGATTTCTCCAATGTTTTCTTCAGGAAATCGGATGTTTTTATGTCTTATAGTTAGGTTTCTGATCCATTTTGAGTTAATTTCATATGGAGTGAAAGGTAAGTAGTTCTGAAATAAGCAAACACTGATAAACTAACATGGCAAGAACATAGGAGACTGAGAACTGGACAAAACTCAGAGGATACACATAGAGCTAACTAACCCTTTAGGCTCACTTCCCTCGGTTGAGGCAAAGAGTTGTGCTTTATTTACGTCATAATGCAGGCTGATGAATACGCTAAGGTTTCGCCAGTTTTCCTACTGTACAAAGCCTTCAATTAGACAGACTGATAAAGAAGTAAGGGAACACAGTAGTCCCCAAGCATAGACACAGACTCAGGATTCCACCACTGTCTTTGTTACATCATCACTTTGAAGCCCTAGCAGGTTGTCACAGCTGATGTCTCAATTTGAGTATCTGGATGAGAAAGCTATCTCCTGTCCCCATGAGAGAAGGTTATGAGAAGAAGCACACAAATGCCGAAGTCCTTATAACATGCCCTTTATTAGGGTTCCCTATAATCCTGCCCATACCACATGGTGATTCATCACCAGTAATTTGTACGTCTTTTGATCATGAATATCTACACATGCCTTGAAGTCAATTAGCGTTACCAGTGACTAGAAACAATTAATCAGGTATACTGACACGTACTTAGCATATTCAAGATGTCACGCTTTTCCAAATTTATGATTTATTAAAGCAAAGCCTGGGTTATCACTCTGTGGGTATGTGGGAAAAAGTATTCCTGCGTGGGTAGGAGGTTGAACTGAGTGAGGTGAGCCTTGAAAACAGACTGTTTTCAAACATCAGCAAGTTGCTTCCCTTCTCTGGGCCTCATTTTCCTAGGTTATAAAGGGAACTAAAAGTACTTTATCGTATAGGGTTTCTTCTCTAGGGTTAAGTGGAACTGGTTAGCTATTCAATCGGTGCCGGATCTCTCCTCCCTACCTCTCAACAATTCATACTCCAGGATTCTTTTCAAAATTGTTTTTGCGTGAAGCTGCAACATTCTGCATGAAAGTGGAAGGAGCAACTGCGTATGCTTGAGTCCCACTGGATGACATCCGAGCTGGCCTGGGATGATGTTACCCTAGTGATGTGGATGGACCAGAATAATGCAGAAATCTATGTATGTTAATGGTATTTGCCAGAAGGGAAGTCAACACATAAAATCACACAAATATGTTAATAATAATAATGTTAATATATTATGTTAATAATGTTAATAAAAGTTATATAATGTTAATAATGTTAATAAAATGAATGTTAATGTTAATAATAAAACTGAATATGTTAATAATAAATAAAAGTTACTAATAATGCTAATAATAAAAGTTAATAGTTAATAAAAGTAGTAGTAATAGTAGTGGCAATAAACACATAAGTGCCTGACATTGTTTTTAGTGTTCTCCGTGTATTAACACATTTGACCCTCACAACAATCCTATGAGATAGGTACTTCTATTATCCCCATTTCACAGATAGAAAAACTAAGACACCGGGTGCATAAGTGTCTTGCCCAATGTCATAAAGCTAGTAACAAGGGTTCCAGAATCCCTACTGTCTCCCGAAAGATCAGAAAAGAAAGGAACTGTCTTTAGGTCAAGGAGTGTCACTGCCAAGTCCTAAAAGAGTTTTTCCATTCCTGGCCACACACACGCCTGCTCCACAAGCCTGGTTTTCCTAAACAACACTGGTGTATACGAGGGACCTTCTAGTCTATCGGCAATATTCTTTTCCCTGGGAGAGGGGTGGTTACACAGATATCTGTAATTATTCATTAAGTTCCACGTACTCTTTTGTTTGCATAACTCAGCATAAGAGAAAGAGGAGCGGCCTCCCTGCAAGGACCCAACTACACAGGCTTTTCACACGGGGAAGGTTCCACATTCAGCCTGTCCCTGATGCACACCCAGAACACAGCACAAAGGTTGGGAGGTAGACAAGCAGAAGATGCCACGCGTGTCTCCTCTGCCTGCTCTGCATACTTTGAATTTGCATGCTAGAATTACTACAGCAAATGCTCGGCTAATCTCCTGGCTGGCATGATCGTTATTATCATGCAGCGCACACATGCATATTCATCCAGATTTAAAGGGACGAAATAAGCCTCCCTCATGGCACTGCTGATAAACAACCCCCCCAAAATCTTTTTCCCTATACTCTAAATGAAATACATTTTGAAGCCTTGTCATACTTAAAAGTGATTTGCCCATAAGTCTTTTATATGTTAATAACACCATACGTTGAATATTTCATTCCCAAGATCATTATTTGATTGGTTTCCTCATGATGTTCGCCACAATGGAAATGGACACAGCGATATCGGGTGCCTTTGGACACCAATCTCCATGTTAAAGCTCACGTCGCTGGCATCCAAACACGCTGAACACAGCTGCAGCGGGAGCCCCGGCTGTGTTTGCCAAGTCTGCTTATTTCCAGACAAAACATTTTAATTCCTTGTGCAGGAGAGGGGGGCTTAAGGGCAAGGGCAATGTTGGAAGAAGATGGAGAGGAGAGGAGGAGGAGAAAGGGGAGAATGGAAAAGGTATAATGACTCAGAGTTAAGGTATTTGGCCCTACTGCTTTTCTGCAGCTACCATAAGACTAACTCCTCCACATAACCCTGTCCTCTTCACACAGGTGAGGTGCCTGCAGCCAGGATTTCTCAACCCTAGGAAGACACTAGATTGATGCAGGTCCCTCCTCCAGAGGGCCTGATTTAACTAGGGCAGTCTGGGGGTGCAGAGTTGGGCAGGGAGACTGGGCGCAACCTGGACGTCCGTCCCAGAGGAGGTAACATGCACCTAGCGTTGTGGTTTGGAGGTAAGTCCAGGGTTCTGCAGACAACGGAGAGCCAGGCAGGCCACACAGCTGGCAGTCAGGGCTGCTCACAGACCTGAGGAAATGGGCTGAACCCATCGTATCACTTAGTGAGGGCAAGGCTGACACAGCAAAAATAGCATCCAGCTCTGAAAGTATGAGCACGTGAGTAACTGAGCTGGGACGATACAAGAAGACAGAAGATAAAACGTAGATCCCCAGCTCAGATAATGCAAAGTTTAAGACTCAGACCAGGTCACTTGTCAGGTCACTCTCCGACACACAAACACACATGCACATATATAAATGCTCACAAATATACACACAAATACAAGTACACATGCACATAACGCACAAATACATATACCAAGCGCGCACACACATACCATTATGCCAAAAGGCATCTCCTGTACATTTCAACCTTTGACAGTTTCATTAATTAATAACATTCCAAGTTCACTCTCCCCTGCAACACAGGTAACCAGACCCTCCAAAACTTCTAAAAAGGCCTACCCCCCTACCCCATGCCAATTCTCTGCCTTGATTCTTTTGAGTATAGACAAAATCATGTCTGCTCCCTCTGATTTTACCAGCCGCAGATTTATTCATTTGAGGGTCTATCCTGTGCCAGGCATTATCTCAGGCAAATTCATGTGTCCTAGGCAAAGCAGCACAGGGTTTTATGTGCAAAGGTTCCAGAATCACATGGCATGGGTTCAAATCCCAGTACCCAGTGGACCAGCCCTGTAATCTAAGGCAAGTTACTTAGTACCCTTGTGTTTTAGTTTCTTCGTCTATAAAAGAGAGAAGATGATGATACCTGCTCACAGAGTTGTTTTAGGAATTAAATAATTTCAAATATTTTTTTAAAAATTAGAACGGGCTTTGGCATAAAGTAGGCACTCGGTAAATGTTAGCAATTATTTAATCCTTTTGCAATTCCATAAGGGACTCCTCAATGCCACCACTTTACAGATACATAAACTGAGGTTAAGATTCCAATGACAATGTCCTCATATGTACTCTCTCACTCACAAGCCTGTGTGTCCTGATTTGGGGATTAGAAAGTAGACTCAGCCTACAAAAACGTACAAAGCTTTGTAAGGTATCACTAGGAAACCAAAGCCACCTGTATGCAGACTGCCCCTCATTTCCTGGCAAATAATCCACGGGTGAATTCACCGCCAGCCTATCCTCCTCGCTCCACCTTTGTCTTACCCCCTTGCCTGTCTTCAGGCTGGTTTTGCCAGGAAGCCATTTGAAACCCATGATCTAAAACCTTGTTTGAATGCAGTTGAAAGGTTCTGTTCTGGTGTAAACTTGGGTTTTTTTCCACTGGAAACCAAACTGTTGCTTTTTTTTTAAATGAGTGCTTAAGCCAGAGAAAGTGGGTATGTTACTGGAAAGAGGGGTGCTAGTTCTCAATAAGTTTAATGCAAAACAAATGCATTATGTACTGTAATATTATTAACTCTAATTAGAAGCCAGCAGCTCAAGAAGTAGAAGGAAAAAAAAGGCCAGTTGCATTCTTCTAAGAGCTGCATTTCTCCACCTAGGCTGCACATTAGAATTACCTGGGATGCTTTTTAAACATATTTACACCTGTACCTCACCTCCTGAGACTCTGATTTAATTGGTCTAGGATGGAGCCCAAGCATCAGTATTTTCTTTAAAGTTTCTAAGACAATTTTTATGGGCAACCAGGGTTGAGGATCACATTCTGAAGGGAAGGGAAACTAATATTTTTAAAAATCCTTCTATGTTCCAGGTATTGTATTTTGTTTTCAAATATATTGTTAACTTTAAAAATAAGAATTCTATTATGGTTTGGGTACAAGTATGTAATCCCAAGGGTCATTCCATTCTCTGTGACATTGGGTTGCTTATTAAATATTTCACTTTTTCAAAGAGAAAGGACGAAAATAAAATCAAAAGTAAAATAGGAGAAGTAATAACCAATACCACAGAAATACAAAGGATTATAAGAGAATACCATGAAAAATTATATGCCAACAAGTTGGACAACCTAGGGAAAAAATGGATAAGTTCCTAGAAACATACAATCTTCCAAGAGTGAATGAGGAAGAAATAGAAAACCTGAACAGACTGATTACCAGTAACAAAATTGAATCAGCAATTAAAATTTAACTCCCAACAAACAAAAGTCCAGGACCAGATGGCTTCACAGGTGAATTCTACCAAACATGTAAAAAAGAGTTAATGTCCTTCTCAAACTAGTCCAAAAATTAGAAGAGGAAGGAAAGCTTCCAAAATCATTCTATGAGGCCAGCATTACCCCAATACTGAAATGAGACAAAGACACTACAAAAAAAAGTAAATTACAGGCGAATATCACTAATGAAAATAGGTGCAAAAATCCTCAACAAACTATTGGCAAACCAAATTCAGCAATACATTAAGAGGATCATTCACTATGATCAAGTGGAATTTATTCCAGGGATGCAAGGATAGTTCAATATCTGCAAATCAATCAAGTGTAATACACCACATTAACAAAATGCAGGATAAAAACCATAAAATAATTTCAATACAGGCAGAAAATTGACAAAATTCGTTGTCTGTTCATGATAAAAACTCTCAACAAAATGGGTTTAGAGGGAACACACCTCAACATAATAAAGGCCATATATGACAAACACACAGCTAACATTACTCAATGGGGAAAACCTGAAAATTTTTCCTCTAAGATCAGGAAACAGACAAGGATGCCCACTCTCACCACCTTTATTCAACATAGTACTGGAAGTCCTAGCCACAGCAAGCAGACAACAAAAAGAAATAAAAGGCATCCAAATTGGTAAGAAAGAAGTAAAGCTGTTACTATGTGCCAGTGACATGATACTATATATAGAAAATCCTAAAGACCACCAAAAAGCAGTTAGAACTAATAAACTCAGTAGAATTGCATAATACAAAAAAAAATTAATATACAGAATTCTGTAGCATTTCTATACCCTAATAATGAAGTAGCAGAATGAAAACCTAAGACTACAATCCCATTTACGATTGCATCAGATAGAATAAAATACCTAGGAATAAATTTAACCAAGGAGGTGACAGGATGTGTACTCTCAAAACTATAAAACATCAATAAAAGAAATTGAAGACAGCACAAACAAGTGGAAAGATATACCATGCTCATGGATTGGAAGACTTGATATTGTTGAAATGTCTACACTACCAAAAGCAATCTACAGATTCAATACCATCCCTATTGAAATACCAACAGAATTTTCCGCATAATGAGAACAAATAATTCTAAAATTTGTATGGAACCACAAAAGACCTCAAATAGCCAAAGCAATCTTGAGAAAAAAGAACAAAAGTAGAAGTATTACAATCTCAGATTTCAAGCTATACTACAAAGCTACAGTAATCAAAGCAGTATGGTACTGGCATAAAAATAGACACATAGATCAATGGAACAGAATAGAAAGTCCAGAAATAAACCCATGTTTATATGGTCAACTAATCTATGGCAAAGGAAACAAGAATATACAATGCAAAATAATAAAATTGAACTACTTTCTTACACCATACACAAAAATAAACTCAAAGTGGATTACCTAAATGTAATACCTGAAATCATAAAACTCCTAAAAGAAAACCAGCAGTAATCTCTTGCACATTGGCCTTAGCAGTGTTTTCTGGATGTGAATCCTCAGGCAAGGGAAACAAAAGCAAAAATTAACTACTGGAACTACATCAAAATAAAAAGCTTTTGCACAGCAATGTAAACTAGCAACAAAACCAAAAGGTAATCTACTGAATGGAAGAAGATATTTATAAATGATGTATCTAACGAGTGATTTATAGCCAAAATATATAGAGAACTCATGTAACTCAACACAAATTTAAAGATGGGCAGAAGACATGAATACACATTTTTTCCAAAGAAGATATAGATGGCCAACAGACACATGAAAAGATGCTCAACATCACTCATCATCAGGGAAATGCACAGCAAAACCACAATGGACATATTACCTCACACTAGTCAGAATGGTTAGGATCAAAAAGATAAGAAATAACAAGTGCTGGCAAGGATATGGAGAAAAGGGAACCCTTACACAGTGTTGGTAAGAATGTAAATTGGTGCAACCACTATGGAGAACAGTATGGAGGTGCCTCAAAAAATTAAAAACAGAAACACCATATGATCCAGTAATTCTACTACTAGGTATTTACCCAAAGAAAACAAAAACACTAATTCAAAAAGATATATGCACCCCTGTTTACTATAGCATTACTGACAATAGTCAAGATATAAGAGCAATCTAAGGGTTTATCAATAGATAAACAGATAAAGAAAACGTGGTCAATATACACACACACACACACACACAATGGAATATTAGTCAGCCATAAAAAGAATGACACCTTGCCATTCATAACAATGTGGATGGACCCAGTGCGTATTATGCTAAGTGAAATAAGTCAGACAGAGAACAACAAACACCGTACGGTTTCACTGAAATGTGGAATCTAAAAAAACAAACAAACAGAAATAGATTCCTAAGTACAGAGAACCTGTGGTTGCCAAAGAGGAGGATGTAGGGCTAAGTGAAACAGGTAAGGGGATGTAGAGGTACAAACTTCCGGTTATAAAACAAATAAGTCACAGGGATCAAAAGTAAAGCATAGGGAACATAGTTAATAATATTATAATAACTGTATGGTGACAGATGGCAACTGCACTTAGTGTGGTGAGCACTGCATAATGTACAGAATTGTCAAATCACTATGTTGTACACCTGAAACTAATACAACACTGTATGTCAACCATACTTCAATTAAATCCATACATAAAGCAAAATAAAATAAAATGGCAAAAAAGACATTTCACTTTTATTTGGCCTATGGAGAAGTCCTAGAAAAGAGGGGAGGGGTCAGAACCAGCACAGCATAAAATTTCCACAGAGTGGAGAAGCCAACCAGGGCCATCTCTTTGGTTGCCCTAAACAGCAGTGAGATGGGGAACACGAACCAGCCGCTAAGAGAAGGGTTCTGGTGCCAAATACACTGAAGCCCCAAGGCTGTAAATAGTCCACAGAGGGATTTTTTTCACCCAGAAGTATTTACAGAAAATTTAATAGAAAAAATATTGTTTAATTGAAAAAAAAGGGAAAACTTAATAGAAACATTCTAATGGCATAATAAGATCAGGAAGGATACAACAAGGATGACCTTAAACTGTGAACGATAATAGCTCAGGACAATGGAGAAAGATACTACTAACCCTTAGACTTGTTTTTTCTTTATGTTCAGTTAAAAGTACTACTCCATGACATAAGGTTAGCTATGGCTAAGTACGCATTTGTTTTTAAAAGATTTTATTTATTTATTTGAGAGAGAGAGCGTGCTCATGAGAGAGAGCATGGGGGGTGGGGACAGAGGCAGAGGGAGCAGCAGACTCCCCACTGAGCAGGGAGCCTGATGCGGGACTCCATCCCAGGACCCTGGGATCATGACCTGAGCCAAAGACAGACGCCCAACCACCTGAGCCACCCAGGCGTCTCTAAGTATGTGGTTTACAAAAGAAAAGCATGATTTCTAAGAGGAGAATAGTGAAAACCAAACAAAACAACAACAACAAAACCTTAAGGACCTAAAGAATCAAGTACAAGATAAGAGAGACTAAAAGAATGAGTTCCTTTACATGTCCAGGAGCAACTCTGGCAGTATTAATCTCCCTTGTGGGTTCAGAACACAGAAAACAGAAAAGCTAGTTTGATAAAATGCCTTGAGTGTTCAGATTTTAAAAAGTGACGGCTGCCAACACTGACTCAAGGCAAAATGGCAGAGGATGCCGTGTTGGTAGTGGCAAGCCTCCCACCCATTCCATCTTGATGGGCCATCTGCTGCCACATAGGCATCCACTGTCCATTTCAGTAGGGTCTGTGGCCCCTGAAAAGTTCTTACCCAGGAGTGCCTTCCCCTTCATTATCCTCTGGCTCGCACATTACCCATCTTGTGGATACGTGGTCCTTTGATCTCAGAGCACACTAGGATGTCAGAGAATTCTATTTCTACCCAACGCCATACTGATTTCACACTTATCCTTCCAACTTCCAGATATGTACTGGCTTAATCTGACTTTCTAGCATAGCACCGAAACAGGAATTTTTCTCTCCAGCTCCACATGCATTAATACCCCATCCTCAAGGGAAATGGCAGAATTCTAACTATGGTCAACGATCATCAGCCTCACAACAGTTTAAACGGAACAAACATTGGTGCCTCCTTAATAGTACACACAGCAGTTTCATTCACCTGGCCTCATTTTCTTCTCACAGAGCCCAATAAGGTGAGTACCACTTTACCAAAGAGAAAACAGATTACCTTGAAGAGGTCAAGTAACAGCTAAGGATCCACCCTAGGGTCTCAGCCTACCAGTGTCCTGATTCTAAGGCTCCATGATACCTTGTGAACTTCCACTGCACAGGACTCAGTCATGGTTAGAAGTGTGACAGCTCCGGTCATGCCTTCTTTTGAATCCTAGTTCCCCTCCCTAGGTGACCTTGGTCAAGCCACCTAACCCCCCCTAGCCTTAGTCTCTCCAAGCACAAACAGGAATGATATCAGTACCTACGTTATAGGTCATGAGAATTAAGTGAAATGGTGTATATAAAGTCCTTAGTACAATGCGCAAAACATAAAAATCAGTCAATAAATAGAAGCTACTCTTGTCACAAATACCTTTACTTTACGGGCGTATCTGTGCATATGTACTCACACATATGGTTCTCAGTCAAGCACTCTGGAGATCTTTCTTGCCTCTTGCACGACTACCTTTTACAAGTGCCCTTCCCGGCGGGGGGGGGCGGGGGGGCGGCCTACTGAATTCTGCATCCCTTCTTTCTGATCTTTAGAAGCCCCTGAGTCACCCCCCACCCTCTAAATCCCACCTCCGAGCCATTGCCTTCCTTCTCCCTCCCCTTCTCCAAGGTCTCTGAGGAAAGAAGGGCAGGGCAGAACCATGGAAATAATGGGGGGATGTCCTGGGGCCAAAGAAATGGCAGCAGCACCAAGCCAGTGACTCTTCCAGGAGCCATGGAAGCCTCGGGGTTAGGAACAGATCTATTCACGTACTAGAATATGCCACGTATTCTGAACCCACAAGGGAGACTAATACTGCTAGAACCAGGCCTGGGAATATAAAAAGAAATTGTTCTCTTAGTCTGTCTTATCTTGTACTTGATTCTTGAGGCTGACCATCATGCTACAGATTTCCCCTTTGCCATAGTTTGACAAGCCCTGAAATAAAAGCCCCTCCACCCGCCCCTCTTCCATGGTAGCTGGCCCTCCATTTATCACACAGCCAGCTCATCAGGAAGCACTTCACAGCACCTTCAGAAGCAGGGCACTCAGAGAAAGCAAATACTTGTGAATTAAAGGAAAAGCATTGTTGGCACTCGATGGGTGTTTTAAATACTCAAAATGATAGCAGGATGCACTCAAGATCACACACCACAGCCCCAAAGCCTCAATTCTGCCAACACCCCTTCCAAAAATATAAATAAAGAGCTTTGGCTCAGAGCTACAGGAATAATTCAAGCATTGTTCCACTGAAGACCCCTTCTCTGTCTCAGGCCCAAATCTGTCACTTTATTATTTAATCACTTCATGTCGGAAGTCCTAAGACCCTGCTTCAAAGTCGCACTTGCTGTGCCAGGAGGGAAGAGCACCTGCTGGGAGCCAGACTGCTTTTCCTGCTTAATCTTCATGACCACCTTGGACCAACTGAATGGTGTGCTCCTTTTTCAAGATGCAGAACCTGAGACTTTGAGATAGTGGGTGACCTGCCCAGGAGCCACGCTAGGAGGCCAAGGGCAGGATTCACACACACAGGTCTGTCAACTCCCAGCCAGGTTCTTGCTGCCACTTGGACAGCTGCCAATCCATTTCCTCTGCTTCCCAAACACAGAAACCAAGACCAAAGAATTGGTGCCTAGAGTCAGCAGTACACACCTAGATTCAGAACCCAGGTGTCCTGCATCCTTTTGGGCACATCATGTTCTTCATTCACCTCATCTTTATCAAAAAAGATTTTGTGTCCCAAAATCGTTTCCTAAAAGAACTTTATTTTTTCCTCTTCTAAACAAACCAGTTTAAAAGCTGCATAAAACCTGCCCTACTTAGAACTTCCACGTAAGATTCGGCTTTTGTGCATGGTAAATCAAATTCAGCATTACTCAGGGACTCACCACCCCAAGTAGCTAATGAAGATAATCCATCAGAGCCGAGCAACGTTATTGGGCCATTCCTGCCCAAGGAAATAGCAAAAACAGCCAGGGAAAAAAAAAACCACCAGGAATTAAATGGGGAAACAGATGATATTTAATTATATAAATATTCTCACCAATGCTCTGCGGAATGGAATTATTGGTTTGCTGGGCAGCCCCTCATTGAACCAGGCAGCAGAGGAGATTTATACCACAGAGTTCATGTTTTCATTAGAATTCATATAGCCTGTACTTAGAAAGTAGGTGTCTGGAAGCTTGATGATATTGTGTGTTCATAATCTGACGCTGTAATGTGGTGGTGTTAAAAAGAGGAGGGAGGCTCCTCTCTTATTCCTTTGATATTTACATTTTATTAGTGTTATTATTTGACATAATTACATACAAAGAATTAGCAATGTTAATTAATGCTGCCTTAATGCAGTCATAATTGCTTCCATTTATTCTAGAACATAAGTGAATTTATAAATTTATTTTCACTTGGAATTTGAGTGACTTATTGGATTCACATTTTTAAAAACCAAACTCTATTTGCCCATGCTCTCTAACCAAGCCAGCAGAGGAAAGACATTGTCTAGAGTTTTAGCTAAAATGGTCCTCAGGCTAAATTCATGAAATGGAAAAAGAAAGGTATCTTAAGGATAAGCCAGATTCACCCTCAACTCCATATTTCTAGTCACCTGTTATGTTTGTTTGATACTATTTTTATTCCACTTCCACTGCAACGAAGCTGAATTAAGTGGCCCAAAGAGAATTTCAAATGGACTTTTTTGCACATTTTCAAATGACAAAGTGCAAAGAACACAAAGACAAGCACTTGATTTTAACATTATAACTGACTAGCATTTCTAAAGGGTTTCAAAGATTTCAAGTTCCAAATGTATTTTCCTGGGAAAAAAACAATGAAAACTTTACAAGCCCTTTCTGCCAAATTTAACAGAGAAATGTCCACTAAGAATTAATATTCTAGAATTACAAATGTATTTCCTAAAAAAAAAAAATTAGTTAAGTAATCAGAGACAATTTTCTACCAGTGTACCTTTTCATGAAATATGGTTCCCCCATCACTTATATCCAAATAGCATGTTAACAAGGTTTTTGCCAGAAATAACAAATTTAAAAGGCAATGCCAATCAAATTCTGTCTTAGAAGAGGCAACTTCTCTCCAGTTTACACACACACACACACACACACACACACATCTGCTTTACTAGAGAGCTTTGACAGAGATGTTATCCTGGAACAAATTTCAATAAATTGAAGGAATTGCAGTTCTTTCACTGAATTCTGTATGGAGAACCGGGACCATACTTCCGTGCATCTTCCAAAAAGGTTAAAGGAAAAGGCATCACAAAGCTCCAGAAATGAGAGTTAAGATCCTTCCGCATGCACGCCAGGACCAGGGGTCTGGAGACCCACCCTGATTCTTGCATCTGAGACCCGGAAAGGATTTAGAGGCCATCACATCCCACCTGAACCATCTCTGATTTGGTCACAGAGAGGTAGGGAAAGGACTGCAGAGCTGGTCGTCTTGCTAACCCACTTTTCCTGCAGGGAGCAAGATCCATGCGGGTTCTGGGCCCCTGCCTGCAGGGGTAGGAATGTGCCCCACATTTCTATCTTTGGCTCAAGCCTCCCCTGGAACTCCTCGCCCCTGTGCGCTGACTGTTCAGGCCACCCCAACTGGCCCAGCATCTGTGCTTAGACCTGTACTAGACATGGCAAAAGGAGTGGGCAAACCTTCTGCCCAAATCTTCTCCTGGGGGCGGTCATCCTCACTCACTATCACCCCCTCTCCTTCCCCTGGCTCAGGCTTTCAACCAACAGGTCATCCTTGACTCCTCCCTTGGGTCGCAAAGCCCACAACCAGTCTGTCGCATAATCCCATTGGCTGTACCTTCACAGTAAATCCAGAATCCAACCACCACTTGCCATGGGGACCCAAGCCATCACTGTCCCTCACCAGAATTACTGCACTAATCTCCCCAACTGGCCTCCCTGTTCCGCCTTGGCCATCTCCATCCCAATAAACTCTCAGTACAATAGCCAGGGTGATACTTTCAAGCCATTAAGTCATATCATGTCACCCCTCTGATCCAGTAAATTCCTATCTCAGAACAGAAACCAAATTCCTTATAATGGCCCATGAGAATCCACATAATCTGGCACCTACCCCTCTCCCCCACCAACCCCTTGAACCTCCTCTCCTACTACTCTACCTTCCCCTCACTCTACTCTGGCCATACTGGCCCTCAGCTGTTCCTTAAACTTTCTGGGCACAATCCTGCCTTGGGACTTCTGCACCAACATTCCCTGTGTGGAATGCTCTTCCCCCACACATTTACCTGGCACTCTCCCCTACTACCTTCAAGTCTTTGCTCAAATGACTCATCTTCGTATCTGGTCATTCTATTTAAAATTGCACCACCACCATCCCTCACTTCACTGCACCACATTCCCACCTCCTTACAGTTTTAGGTTTTCCTTGTTGTATAACCTTCTAATATAATATGTAATTTACTTAGGGTTTAGAGTCTGGCGCCCCCACCCTCCCCAACTGAATTTAAAATCCATGATGACAGAATTTTTTTTCTCTTGTTCTCTGCTGGATCCCCAGTGCCTAGAACAGCACCTGGAACATAGTAGACACTCGATAAATACTAACTGAATGAGTGCATTTGGACAGATGCTCTGTGACCTATAGCCTCTCTCTCTCTCCCTCCTCTCCTCCTGTCACCCCCACTCTTCCTACTCCCTCTCCCTCCCACTGGAACACTATGGAACCCCGAGGGCCGGTACCCCGTCCTTGTCATCTCTGTGCTCTAGTACCAAGTACTGGGGCTTGGCACAGAGAATGTCTTGCTTTCCTTGCCACATCTCCCCTCCTCGATGGTGGGGAAAAGGTATTATACCTCTATTTCCCTTGTACTTCCTTAACCATATAGCAGATACACCACAGCCCAGAGATCTCGCTAGATGTCCTCTCTTCACAGTAAGCACTTCCCCTCAGCCTCAACCCATCCGAATCTACACATAGCACTCTCCCCTCCACCCTGCTCTGAGCCTTATGTCAACGAGTGGCATCAACCTCTCCACCCAGCCGCCCGTGCAGGAAAGCCAGTTGCAAGCACTCCCCAAACCCCACATAAAACCAATCACAAATTCCCAGAGACTATACTTCTTAGATACCCCTGGGATCCATGTACATCTCACCACCCCCACTACCCTGGTCTGTCTACTATCATCTTTCACCTGCCTATCTCCTGTCCCCATCTAATCATCTTTTTCAACGCAGTAAGAGTAATCATTGTAAAATCTGTACCAGATAATGCCACTCCACTGCTTAAAACCCTCCAAGGGCCATCAGGGAAATGTAAATCAAAATTTTAATGAGGTACCACCTCACACCCACCCAAAATTATAATGAGGTACCACCTCACACCCACTAGGATGCCTATAATAAAAAAGACAGACAATAACAAATGTTGGGTAGGATGTGGAGAGACTGGACCCCTCTGCTGATGGAACACAATGCCGGTGAGATTGGAAAATGGTACAGGAAAATAGTCTGGCGGCTCCTCAAAATGTTAAACATAGAGTTACCACACGACCCAGCAACTCCATTCCTAGATATATACAAGAGAAATTAAAACAAATGTCCACACAAAATCTTGTATGCAATTAATCATACCAGCATTATTCACAATAGGCAAAAAGTAGAAACAACCCAATGTCCATCAATGGAATATTATTCAGCAATAAAAAGGAGTAAAGTACTGGCATATGCTACAACATGGATGAACCCTGAAAACTTAGGATAAGTGGAAGATGCCAAAAGACCACATATTATATGATTTCATTTCATTTATATGAAATGTCCCCAGCGGACAAATCCACAGAGACAGAAAACAGATTAGTATTTGCCTAGGGCGAGGGGTGAGTTGAGAGGAAATGAGGAATGACTATAAGCAAGTACAGGGTTTCTTTCTGGGGTGATGAAATGTTCTAAAATTGATTGTGGTGATGGTTGAACAACTGTGTGGCATGGCACTGTATACTTAAATAGGTGAAATGTGTGGTATAAGAATTATATCTCAATAAAGCTGTTATTAAAGAGAGGGAAGGGGGGGAGAGAGAGAGAGAGACTTACCAACCAGTTGCAATACATGGGCCTTCTTTAGATCCTGACTTGAACAAAGTATAAGTAAGGAAAATTTGACTCTGACTCTAATATTTAATGATATTAAAAAATGACTATTAAATTTTCAGAATGAAAAAAAAAACCCTACCAGAACCATCATTTGGTCTGTAATTAACTGGAAGTCTAAGAGATGGCTTCCAGACCCCTAACAGCCAAGCCCTGCAGCCATTTCCCACCACTGTGTACTCCTAAGCCCTCCTCATCAGCCTCACCCCTAAACCTTATTTCAGCAACAGCGATCTTTTTAGAAATTCTTTACAAGCGTCATGCTATTTTAATTCCTCCAATCAACAGACATATCACCTAGGCCAACCAGTGATTATATCCAAGAAAACTAAGGCCCCCAAGTCACACTGTTAGACAGGGACAGAACTGGAACTAGCGCCAGGGCTTCTTTTGTTGTTGTTTTCTTTTTTAAGATTTATTTATTTGAGAGAGAGAGAGAGCGTGCATGCATACAAGAGCACTCATGGGGTGCGGGGCAGAGAGAGATAATCTCAAGCAGACTGCCAGCTGATCATCGTGAAGTCCAATGCAGGGCTCCAGATGGGGCTGAATTCCACAGCCCTGAGACCATGACCCCAGCTGAAACCAAGAATCAGACGCTCAAGGGACTGAGCCACCCAGGCGCTCCCTAGTGCCAGGACTGCTTAATCCCTGTACAACCCCATTTCCATTGTCCGCTTACTTAAATTCAAGTAGCACACAATTCAGAGAAGCATTAACTTGATCTTTACCACCATGAATTTTCTCAAAAAATGTCATCGCTTTGGAGACTACTTGAAACCATTCACTTTCAGGTATCAGCAGCCTGATGTTGTAAGATGATTATGTAAAAAAAAAAAAAAACAAACAAAAAAAAACAAAACAAAAAACAGAGTCAGACAGAATTGGGTTTAAATCTCAACTTGACACTTTACTAATCACGTGACTTTGTGAAAGGCACTGAACATGTGGAGCCTGTTTCCTCATCATAACATGGAGACAATGAAGGATGGAGACAATTTCAGTAAAAAACAGCACATTTCCAAGCACATAGGAAGCATTCCATAAAGGACAGCATTCTTAGTAATTCCGTTGTTACCATAATTCACTGGGGAAAATGTAAAAATCTATTTTGATCTAATATATAAAGAATCTCCTAATTTTATAAAGAACTAAGTTGACTGACACAGAACCAGAAGAAAACAAGTACAACTGCAAACTGGAAAATTCCATCCCATTACCACTATTCAATAGAACTGCATCAGCATTCACATTTTCCATGGTGGGAGGTAGTGGAGAAAGAATATACTGGTTTTATTGGAAATTATTTCCCAGACACTATGCTAGCACCGTACCCTTATGCTTCTGTGGGGGGGGGGGGGGGAGACTAATGGGTTATCTTTTTTATTTATTTTTAATTATTTTTCATTTTGAAAAATTTCAAACCTACAGAAATGTTGAAACAATAGTACACTGGACACTGATATACTCCTCACCCAGGTTCATCAACTATTAACACCTTGACCAATCTTCTCTCTCACTCTCACAAACACACATAGAATACACAAGTTTTCCTCCTGCTACATTATACAAAAGTGGGCTTAAGACATCATAAAATTACTTTAACAATAATTCCTTCAAGAAAAAGGAACTTCTCCAAAAAAAAAAAAAGAACAAGGGTCTTCTCCCATCTAACCATGCCTTTAAAAAAAGTGAACATTAATTCAATATTATCACCCAACATAAAGCCCATAACTCAAATTTCCCACTTGTTTCACAAATGTCCTTTATTTTGTTTGTTTTGATCCAGAATCCAATCAAGTTCCATTCATTGCAATTGGCTGTTATTTCTCCTTAGGCTCCCCTAATGTGAAACAGTGTCTGCACTTCCCTCTGTTCTTTATGACATTAAATCACTTAAGGAGTCAGGACCAGGGGCGCCTGGGTGGCTGTCGTTAAGCGTCTGCCTTCGGCTCGGGTCATGATCCCAGGGTTCTGGGATTGAGCCCCGCATCGGGCTCTCTGCTCAGCGGGAAGCCTGCTTCTCCCTCTCCCACTCCCCCTGCTTGTGTTCCCTCTCTCGCTGTCTTTCTCTGTCAAATAAATAAATAAAATCTTTAAAAAAAAAAAAAAAAGGAGTCAGGACCAATCCTGCGGAAGTCAGGTACCCCCATTCCATCCTATCAGGACTCTCACTATTTGGGCTGCTAACCTTGACCATTTGGTTAATGTGTTGACACCCAATCTTTCCTTCTCCTTAGTAATTTGTGGAGTGATACCTGAAGAACATGAGAATATTCTGTTCTTCACCATCAACAACTTTTCTCCCCATGGTTTTAGCATCCATCCTGAGTCCATGACTACACTGGTGTTACAAACTGATGATTTTTTAACTCCATAATTCCTTGCATATTTGTTACCTAACCTCCATCTCCGCAGCAGAGCTTCTCCCTACTTCCACCTTCCTAACTCTCTCTCATCACTGCGGACTCATAAGTTTTTCTTTTTAATTTAATATGCTATAATCCATGATCATCAAGATTCTGCTTGATGATGCAATGGTTCCAAGTTTGGCTAGTGAGAGTCCCTTTCAGCCGGTCCCTTGACCTGACCTCATCAGTCTACCAGCACTTCCTTACTTCTGGCACAACCAAATATCTCAGGCTCAATTTCTCCAATGGTTTCTTTCATTGGAATATGGAATCTAGAAATCAAGATCTGGGCATTAGAGATGCTCATTACTAGTGGCATGACATGGCTTCTAGGTTCTTACAGTAATTACAACTAGGGTGTGTGTGTGCGTGTATGACATCAGCTCATACTGATATTTTTGACTCAAAACTAATAGCATGAGATCCTTCCTTACATTCCCCGTTTTCCATATTTATGTCCCTCCTTCATTCACAGTAAAAATTCTGATTCCAACACATCATTATATTTACTCATTTGCTCTCTCTTTTTTTTCTTTTTAAAGATTGATTTATTTATTTTAGAAAGAGTGTGCTGGGGGCCAGTGCAGAGGGAGAGGGAATCTCAAGAAGACTTCCTGCTGAGTGTAGAGCCCGATGCAGGGCTTGATGCAGGGCTCAATATGGGGCTCAATCTCATGACCCTGAGATCACAACCCGGAGATCATGACCTGAGCAGAAACCAAGAGTGGGATGCTTAACCGACTGCACCACCCAGGCACCCCTGCTCTCTCTTAAATAGGAACAAAATATATTCTGAAGTTTATCACCAATATCTCAACAAAATATATTGTGAATTTTATCACCACAAGCCTACTAAAAAAACAAAAACAAAAACTTCAATGTTTCTTTATACTTCTTTTTGTCATTAGACTATATGCAGTGCGGGTACAATTTTTGAAATACAGGACCCTTTGGCAAGATTAGAATAAAAAGATCTTAATGATTCTTTTAATCATAAAATCAGCTTGTTCTCTCAAAATGTGAATTTAAGATAATACCAATACATACACATATAAGAATCAAACTCTATTGAAATTAGCCTTCACATTAAGCTTTACAGTACCTGTGGTATTTAAATAATGTTAAGCTTTTGTGAATCAATGTTGCAGAGCATTTAAAGACCATGGTCCCAATTTCCATAGAAACAATAGATCACTATTTCCAAGAAAAAAAATTAAAATCTTTTTCAATACATAAGTAATTTTCTTAAGATGACCTTCCAACAATTAATAGGTCTGACCCCTGCTTTAACATTATTTCACAAGAAGTGAAATTGTTCTATTTAACATGGAATTTATTGTTCCTATAAAACATAAATATGGCCTTGAAGGCTTACATCTTACTGAAGCAGATTTTGGTAGTATCTTATTAGCTAGTGCTTTTAATTGAGTGGGTCACATTTACCATCACCTTGGTAAGATGGCTACTTCTCTCCAAGATTTGAAAGCAAGTGTCCCCACCCATAGAGATTTAATTAGTAAATGTGTTTTGACCATTTCTCATCCCTTAAGAAGATCAGGTCTTACCCTTCCTTGCATTCTACTTTCAACAGATAAAACCTACATTATGTGTTGAGGATCCCAGACTAGTATTTCCTCTCCTCCCTATCTCTGAAAGTCCAGACTGAGTGGTTTTGACTTAAACTTGACTACCCACATGAAAATGGTCAAAACACCATTGTTGTGTTTCTTTCTGTATGATGCTAAACATCTCAATAATTTATAATTAATGAAGTCAACAAGAAGCATCCTAAAACTTTGATCCTAAATAAAATGAATTTTAGGCTGAAATGGAGACTACAAGAATCAAAACTAATTCCATGCCCTCGTTCTCCACTTGCTTCTTTCAGAAGTATATTTAGGAACACCACAGCACACTCTTCATTATGGGAAAAGCAGCCAAAGCATTTAATGTGCTTTTCTGATGGTTAGCAACATCCTTACTTGTGCTATTGACTGCTGTCACTGTGGGAAGTGACCAACATCAAAAGCCGACCTTTCAGCCAGAAAGAGTCATCACTAGGTCTCTACCCCTACTGTTGATCTTATGCCTTAAAAAGAGAAAAAGGGACTAGAAGGCTGGAGCAGAAGAAAGATGCTGGTGTAAGCGTTCTCCAAAGGCAAAGAAGAGTAAAGGTGAACAGGGTAAAAATAGCCTGGGCGAATGGAGAGGTGCAAGGGGAAATGCAGGCAGTGGGTAAGTAACAAAGATGAGATTAGTTAGGAGGAGGGAAATGAAGGCAGAACACGTGGTGGAAAGAACAATTCAGTTGGAAGAAAGCCTCATTGCCTTCTTGCCTCACCTTATGGCTCATCAGTGTTTCCATACCAGGCAACAGTTTGGCCATGCCAACTTCTCAGGCTTCTGCTTTCCCACGTTCTGAATGAAATCCTCCACTCATTTGCTTTTAAAGTGTGGTAAAATACATATAACATGAAATCGACCATCTTAACCATTCTGAAGTGTGTAGTACAGTGGCATTAGGTATACCCACATTGTTGCGCAACCCTCAGCCCCATCCATCTCTAGAACTTTTTCATCTTCCCAAACTGAAACTCTGTCCCCAGTAAACATGAACTCCCCACCCCCACCCCCAGCCCCTGGCAGTCCCCATTCTACTTCCTGTCTCTATAGATTTGACTGCTCCAGAAACCTCATGTAAGTGGATTGTAGAGTATTTATCCTTTTGTGACCGGCTTATTTCACTTAACAGAATGTCCTCAAGACTCTTTCACGTTGTAGCCTGTGTCAGAATGTCCTTCTTTTTAAGGCTGAATAATATTCCACTGCTTGTACAGATCACATTTTTTTATTTATTTATCCACCAATGAACATCTGGGTTGTTTCTGCCTTTTGGTTATTGTGAATCATGCTGTTATGAACATGGGTGATCATGCTCCTCCACTCATTTTTCACAACCTCCTTCAAAATGTACAGATAGCATTACCTCTTTATAAATATATTTTTAAAAAGGATACTTTTCTACTTAGCAGGAGATCCACAGAATCTGAAAAACTGAAGAGAAATATTTGTTTTGATGATTCCCCACCCCAGATACCCAATAACTGATTTAGCCAATGTTTCTAAACATCCAGCCTGAAATAAGTTTGCCCCAGGATTCTTTACAGCCTTATGATTCAAATCCAGTGACTCATCTCCCTGTCAAGAAGATGAGGACTTGGGCAAAAAGAAATTGACACACACTAGTTCTTGGTCTTAAAAATACCTCTTTATTACACCTCCCATCTGAGTCATAAAAACAAACTCCTTCTCTAATAGATTTTACATTTGACATATTTATACTTTTATGACTCAATCCAATTTTATTTATTTATATACACATACATATGCATATGTGTTTATATATGTGTATGTAGATCATATTTTTATACACACACATATATACATTTATTTACACACAGAGACATCTATTCTTCATCTATGCTTTCCAAACTGAAGTCCAATTTGCTGAATTTTCAAGGGGATTTCCACTACAACACACAAAAAATATGCTTGCAACTTAACTGCACATAATAAAATTGCCAGGGCAGTTAAGTGAGCCATGTTTCAAAGTGGAGGTATGTACATATTCTTTTTAAAAGAACTACTTTAGGGGCGTCTGGCTGGTTTGGTTGGTAGAGCACACAACTTTTGATCTTGGTGTCATGAGTTTGAGCCCAACATTGCATGTAGAGCTCACTTAAAAAAAAATTTAAGGGGCGCCTGGGTGGCTCAGTCGGTTAGGTGTATGACTCTTGATTTTGGCTCAGGTCATGATCTCAGGGTCCTGGGATCAAGCTCAGTGTCAGTCGACACTCAGCAGGGAGTCTGCTTCTCTCCTGTTCCCTCTGCCCCTCCCCCCACTCTCTCTCTCTCTCAAAGTAAATACATCTTTTTGAAATTTTTCTAAAAAGAACTATTTTAGAAGCATCCCCAGTTCTCTTTTGCATAAAACATAGTCTCACAATGAATTGGTCATAAGACACCAAGGAAATAATGGTCACGTAATGGGACACCAATGTGTGAAGCTATGTTACAAATTTTAAGTCAGATAAAAAGGCCAGGTAACGTTGTAAATGACCTTGTCCTTGACTTCAGGTGGAACACAGTCTTCTCACCAAGCAGCACATGCAGAGTAAGAAATAAGATTGACAGATTCATCTTCCCAGTCTAATTTATCTCACCATTGCTTGTCTCCGACAACTCTAAGTCCTAGTCAAACTTGTGTGCTGACCCCATGCAAAAACTCTAATCCCTTCCTTCTGCTAGAATGTTCTCCACCCCCAATCTCTTCCTGTCTAACTCCTTTCCATCCACCAAGCCTCCATGAGGCTCTTCCTGACACCCTCATAGGCAGGCATGATTCCTCCCTGCTCTAATCTTCTTCATTATGGCCCCCAACTAAAACAAATGGTATGTGATGGATTACCAGCATGTCTTGTCTGCCCTGCCCTCCAAACACACCTATGTACACGCTGCCTTGCACTCCTTGAAATCACCTCCACCGGTATGTTCAGGCAGCTGCATGAACCTGCCCAAGCGACACCTTACCCACATCCATAAAATGAAGGGATCACAGTCTGTGCTACCCACTCCACAGGACCTGGGGCAGCTGAAACGATGCTGTAAAGAAACACAACTACAGTGCAGTGCAGGAAAGAGACAATGCAGGAGCTGAGGAGACAAGAGCTGTATTTTAAAACCCTGTGTGATTTTTATGCAGCGGCTTCAAAACAGGGGAGAGAATAGGCCAGCTTTTTTGATATAAGTCAAATTACCAAGTCAGACACAAAAACAAACTCACAGATATCTGTCAATCAAATGAGGCCATAATTGCTATGTGAGGCTGCTTTTTTCATTGTTTGTTTCTGGAGATTTGAGGTCATATATTAACACATTAATTGAAATTTTGGTCATAATTAACATGTATTAAGCTGTTGATTACATGGTTGCATTTTGAAATTTTTAATTGGTTTGTTTCAATTGATAAAAGGTAATTTGTTTGGGGATGATGTTTAGAATTATGTATTTAATTATCATTGAATAGATAATTAATATAGTGTAGCGATAGTAAACAATGACTATGGTAATTATCATTGAAGTACACATATTTGTACAAATATGACAGACTGATTTTCTCTCTAAAGTTGCTCCGGTCTTTGCTCTGAGCTGGTTGCACTGTTTCACTTCCTTCACAGATGTAATTAGCAACATCTCCGTGTCAGCCACTTGCTTCATCTGAAGAGAGCTTTGAGAAGCCATAAGGACAAAGGACATTCTAAAAGCCACATTGAGCTCCATTTTTCCCCACTTTGCAGATTACTCACTGAGAGCGCTTTTCTGCATTTTTAGTCAGCTCTAGGCATTCCCTCAGTATTAAATTGAACCTTTTTATTAAAGCATTCCTGTATCATTAGGGCACTCTTTTCCCCAACCCAACAGAGTAATCATAATCCAAGAGAGGTAAAGCCTCCCATAGTGGTTTAACTACATCCACTAGAAAATCATAGCACTTACCAACAGACTGAGTATCATTATTTGTAAATTGACAGAGGAAGGTGGCAAAAACCTCAGTGTTTTTTTTTTTAAAACTGCCTCCCTACAATTAATTAATTAATTAAAATAAAATCCCCAACTCATGAGAAGTAATCATGAATAATATGGGCTCAGTTTTAAAATCCTGCCTGTCTGTCCATCAACAAAATCACTGTTACAGACTGAGCTCTCCTTCACCGGCCAGGTTCCAGAAACACCTGGCACATCCCAGAGAACATAGTAGCCTAGGGCTCCCCCAACTTGTGGGTGCGAAAATGTTGTTCCTATATCTTCCAAAGGGCAGCCAGAGGCTGCTAGAAAAAAGGCCCTGTGCTTGGGCAGCCAGAGGCTGCTAGAAAAAAGGCCCTGTGCTTACCCTTCTGGGACTTTCTCTCTGCCTTCATTTCTCCTGTCACTCAGCACAGAGTGGGAACTCAAAGGCAACTGTGGTGGAAGAAAGAGGTGACTTGTTTAACAAATGTGGACCAGTCTCCACTCCTCACCCTCCCCAGCGCACAGAAAGGGGCAGCTTTCCCTCTCCCTGGCCACAGCTGCACATAACCTATATTTTAGAGACACGCCCCCAACCCAGAACTCACTGTTTTCACAAGATAAAAATAAAATAAATGAACAAGCATGAGTAAATTCCTAATTCATAAACTTAAAGAGGATAAACGAGAGGATATAATTGGCCAGACAGCTAAGGGAACCACAGAAAGAGTTAAGTCGGGGGTGGGCCCGGGGAGGGGAGGCCATACCTCTTTCTTCATTCGCATGAAAATGAGTTAGTCCTAGAGATCAATATTATCATTTTTTTGATCAATATTATCATCTTAAAATCAAGAAGACAAAACTACACTGTGTTTGATCTTATTCGAAAGTGTATTTTTAGATATTTTCCAAACTTCTAAAAAAACATAAAACACCACGGGACACCTGGGTGGCTCAGTTGGTTAAGCGACTGCCTTCGGCTCAAGTCATGATCCTGGAATCCCAGGATCAAGTCCCGCATCAGGCTCCCTGCTCAGCGGGGAGTCGGCTTCTCCCTCTGACCCTCCCCCCTCTCGTGCTCTCTCTCTCCCTCTCTCTCTCAAATAAATAAATAAATCTTTAAAAAAAAAAACATAAAACACCTTATTTGACGGTCATCTGGCAAAATGAAAAGCCAGTTTAACCGAGGGTCATTTTCCCAGCCTTAAGTGACACAAGCTGCACAAATATGACCTCATTTGGGTCGCTCTACACTCCCATGAAGGAAGAGGAACAGGTGTTACAATCCCACCTCAGAGATGTGGAGACTGACGCTCTGCTAGTAGCCACACACCCAAGCACTACCGACAGAGTGCCATTTCCCATGACACAAAGATAGGACAACACCCATGCTACGGCCTCAGTGTTTGTACCCCCCCCCCCAAAAAAAGTCCTATGTTGAAGCCCTGGCCCCCAGTGTGATGGTATTAGTTGCTGGGGCTTTGGGAGGTGATTAGGTTTAGATGAAGTCATGTGGGTGGGGTCCCCAAGATGGGATTAGTGTCCTTTCAAGAAGAGGAAGAGACCAGAGCTCTCTTGCCATGTGAGAACACAGAAAGAAGGCAGCCGTCTGTGAACCAGAAGGCCCTTACCAGGAACCAGACCTTGCCAGCCCCTTGATCTTGGACTTCCCGGCCTCCAGGACGGAGAGGAATTAATGTCTGTTGTTTAAGCTGCCCAGTCTGTGCTACTTTGTTACAGCGGCCCAAGATGGCTAAGACAACCAGTTTTTGACTAAATAAATCAAAGCCAAACCAACATGCCCTCTGGTAGCATTTCCTAATTGTTAGTCATTTCACTGCCACCTTCGTGATTTCTGCCAGCTGTAATATTAGTTACATAACACCTTTCATGTAAACCACTGTTCAGATGTACATCCATTTATTTTCGAAAGAGAACTCCATGCCACCATCTATAAATGGAAAGCCAAGTATCACTGTCCACAAACAGAAGATAGCTACATACTAAATACAGTGAAAACCAAACAATGTCACTAAAATGTTAGCCTACCCAAGGCTTCCTCTCTCTTTGTAAAAAAAAGGGGGGGGGGGGCGAAATTAGCAAGTATTAGAGAAGTGTTGGATGTGGCAGCTAAGGTGAGACCTCCTTTCATTGAGAGAGGGACTAAAGGGGCCCTGGGGATCTAGACCAGGCAGGACAGAAGTTGGTGTAAACAACAATTTACCACCAGCAAATGCACTCTGGGATCACCTGCTCCCTGGCTCCTCACACATGCAAAGTCCTCTCTCTGAGACTCACTCTTAGTCTTCAGCTTCTCCACTTCAGCTCTTCCTTAATTACCTCTCCTCATCTTCCCAAATTATAATCAAACTAAAGATCTAGAACTCATTATTTTTTCAATACAATTAAATTGCTATTCTTCATTTTAACAGCAACATTTGCCATTTGTGAAAAAACAACTCTTCAGCCCCAACCCCAAAGTTAAAATAGGGTGAATTTCTTTAGGGAATAAATTTTAACACACTTTTTAATGGATCAGAAGCCGCACTATTTAAGAAGGTGCATCTCATCCCTGTGTTCCCACAAATAGAATATTATCCGTAGCCCTTATTCTAAAAAAGGCTTCCCCTTTCCACCTACATGGAATAAAATCAAATACGCTGCAGAGCTGAAAAGATTCTTTTCTGTCCACTCCCACCCTCGTTCTTGACTTACCTGAGCTTAGATCTGATGTTACCTGGGACCACTCATGCAGCCCTTCCTGATAGCCTCTACGGCAGTGTCCTTAGTGAAGTCACTTGGCAATATGCCAAGACAGATGGGCACTGACAGCAATGTTTCAGATGGTGCAAAAACTTACTTCCTTTTCCAGTCCCCTCTAAGTTATATGACTTCCCTTTGGAGCTTTGCACCATGGCGTGGCACTGGGGACAACTGCTGGGGTCTAGGAATTTCTGCCCACCCCTCAGGCCCTTCAGAGTCAGGGGACAGCAAACTCCCATGAACGAGAGCCCAGAGAATCAGGACCTTGTTAATTCTGTTTCCCTGCCTCTGACACACAGGGGTGCCCCCAAATGTTGAGTGAGTGAATGAATCCTCCGGGCAGCACCTGCTTCCTTGAATGTGAGTTTATACCTACCTTGCATCTGATGGCCCTTCCCTTTACAGACATTCCGATGTCAGTGACCACACTGTCCGTTTGGTTTTTGTTTTTTACTATTTTGTAGTGCCAGGAATCAAGGTGTGGTAGCCAGTCTCCAGAATGCCCCCCAGTGGGCCTGGTTCTCATGACCTCATGCATTCCCCTCTGATCCTGCATCACCCTCTCTGTGTAACAGAGAGCATCCTGCAGAAGTGATGGGATGTCACTTCCCAGGCTGGGTCACAAATGGTACGGACTTCTGTTTCACCCCCTCACTTGCTCAATTTGGGGGTAACTCACTCCAGGAGAGCTAGCTGCCATGTTCTGAATATATTTAGGCAGCCTACAGCGAGACCCACATCGGGAGGGTCTGGGCCCTCCTGCCAACAGCCAGGTGAATGAGCCATTGTGGAAGCAGATCGACCAAAGCTCCTGTATGCAGACTCCCAAGTCTCTGCGACCTGCCTCTTTGCTGGGATCCACAGCCACATTTCCAGTTCTTTGCAGGACATCTGCTTATGGATGGACCACTGCTCCCTTGGTCCAGCATATGCAAAACTACACATCATTTCTTGCAAACCTGCTCTTATCTGCATCTCTCCACTCCTCAACTGGTCTCACTCCCCTCTCCTCCCTGAAACACAGTCTGGAAAACTGCCTCAGCCCCTCTCCTGCTGGTCCCACATCCGGGCAGTCACTGGGCCCTGCTTCTGCTTCCTGGGTGTCCCTGCCTTTCCATTCTCACTGCAACCACTCCCCACTGGCCCCACTGGGGGGCCACTCTGCCTCTCCCCTGGTAAACCTCAAATAGCCTCCGCTGGCATCCCAACTTCCAGAAACCATCCTCCATAAGTCTGTGAGCAGCTTCTTAAAAAAATCTAAACGTGCCACGCCCCTACTTTAACACTTACAATGGCTCCTTTTGGCTGGCAGAAGCACAAACCTTGCAGCATAAGCTTTGAGACTGTAAGATAAAGCCCACCTCTCATTCCAGCCTGCATTCCAGTATCTAGCCCATGCTGCAGCCCAGGGCACCTGCCACAGCAGTCACCTGAGGACCTGTCACAGAGGTGCAAGATTCTGATCTCATTGGTCTGGTGTGGGAACTAGGCAGCAGTAATGTTTTTAAACAGCCTTAATGAGATATAATTCACATACCATACAACTGATCCATTTAAAGTACATAATTCAATGATTTTTAGCACATCCAGAGTTGTGCAACCATCACCACATTCAATTGTAGAACATTTCCATCACCCCTAAAGGAACCCTCATACCCATTAGCAGCTCCCCCACCCTAGGCAGCCACTAATCTACTTTTTGTCTCCATAGATATCAGGCAGCAGGCATTTTTATTACCAGTTAGGCAATGCAAAAGCACAGCCAGGGGTGAGAGCCGCCAGCCAACCCAGACCTCTCACCAGTTTAGTTCCCTGCTTTGGCTTCTGGGTCTCACTCTGCTTGGGATGTTTTTCTCCCATTTCCGTGTTTCAAATTCTCCCTGCACTTCGAATACAGCCTCCTCCATTAAACCTTCAAGGATCCCTCCTCTTCCTCAATTCACTTTTGCATCATCTGAACAGCCAAATGGCAAAGCAAACATTGGCTTTTGCTCCACAGTCCCACTATGCTTTGCTCTACTAGAGCGTACGTGTTCTCTCCCGGTCCAGACCACCCATTCCTGAACCACAGAAACCATTGCTAATCCACCTCTGAATCCCCACTATAACTACAGTGCAGTGTCTTGTACTTAGTAGGTACTGAAAATAGATATTCCAAATAAATACAAATAGGAACTGCCTACAAATTTTCACCACTGGTACAGGACTTCAAATTGAAGGACATCCTCTTCTCTCTCCCTCCACACTAAATCTTCATTTCCCCCCCCTTTAATAATAGTAATAATAAAACAATCGTATGGAATGAACTTTCAAGTTACTTGCAGTATCAAAATTTTTATACACATACACATGCGGGTGTGTGCGTATCTGTGTGTGTGTGTGTGTAATTTTTAAATTTCCACCACAGCGAGCAGGGACAGTTATAATAAAACACATATAATTATTAATCTACCATCATATTAGACACCACTCCGTAAAACATTTCAGGGAAACCACATGCAAAGAAGTTTTCTTTAAATGAAGGATTTTGAAAATGAACAAGCCACATGTTCACATCATCAGAATGTATAAACAGCAGAAGTACAACAAGGGCACTCACCCCACAGATCGGGTGATCATAAGCATGCATCTTCAGAGGATGCGTGTGGGGGGAAATGTGGCAGGATGAAATGAATTATGCAGGCAGTGAGCAAAATAAAAAATCAAGACAGTACATTCTTCAGTGAAAACATACGCTTAATAATCTAGATGCTGCCTTAAAAGGGATTAAATACACTTGAAAATCACACACTGTAATTTCATAAAGAACCTTATCTAACCCAAATGTCTTATTGCATCCTTGATCAGTTGGCCTTTCTTTTCCAACGATGTGTTCTTCACATTAATTACTGTGTTCTTGTTGTTTGTTTTAAACAAGGAAAAGCCCGTCCGATACAGAACAGGGGCCGCTGTCCTTTCTTTCCTCACACTGTATTCCCTGCCTCTGTCACTTGAGTTTTGACTCAGCTCCGTCGTGAAAAATTAGACTTCATTTCAGTATGCTAATCGCAATCTCTCCAAAACAATGTAATCAAGGCCTCACGTGCACCTATAATTTCATCCTTGACATAAGCCTGACAGCTATTTATTGTCTGAAAGGGAAGGGGGGGGGAGGAGGGGGGGAGGGGACTTCTATATGCCCCCCTCCCCCAAAACAAACCCAGCAGCTTTATGTTTGAAGGCAGAGTCTTTGCAAAGTCCAAACAAATGGCAATAATCATGGGGTTTACATATGTCTTGTCTTAAGCAATCAAGGCAGAGGGTTAACAGAGAAGCACATTCAGATGCGCCAATTCCCAAACTGCCCACCTCTGATGAGCCAGCTGTGCGCTGCAATTGTCACATTATAATTTAGGCAAAGAGAAAAAAAAGGCATCAGAATACACACTGGATCAACATAATTATTCACAGCAGGATGCTGCAGAATTAATTTAGCCAATCAGAATTATACTTGGGGGCTGGGCACATTGCAGAGATGAAGAAGAGAAAGCAGGGAGAGGAAGGGGGGAGGATGAGATGAGAGGGGGAGGGGAGTGCTGTTTTCAACACCTCACTAATATTTGGGTAATCCGATCTGGAATATATTTTGAATACATGGAAGCACAGTGTTGTTTCTTTTTCGTTTATTTACAAACACCTATACGGCACTTACAATGAATGTGCCAGTCACTAGTCTGAGCATGTTAGGAATATTAGCTTATTTAATCCTCAAGACCATGAGGTAGGTACTATTATTATTCTTGCTTTACATACAGATGCTCAGAGAGCTTAAGGCTTGCCAGGGTCACACAGCTAGTAAGTGGGAGAGCCGGAAATGGAACCCAGGCAGACTGGCTCCAGAGGCTATGTATTCGCCAGCCCCAGTTTAAAGCTTCTTGCTCCCAAACAAACCAATTAGCAATCCGAAGGCACACTATGATTGGAGACGGACCCTGAACCATAACACCCTGGAGCTAGAGTGTCGCCATTCCCATGTGCCTTCAAACTGATTTCCGTAAAGACAGTGACGATCTGGCATTACTCAATCCAGATATTGCCATCACCCAATTCTCCAAAGTGGGAAGAGCAAACCATTGTCCCGTAAGCTCCACAGCACTCCCTGGTTCATGACCGAACAACCTCAACAACCAGGGTAAGCAGGTTGGCCTCCCTGCCTTGACACAGCCTTCCTATGGAAAAGCAGCAGCTAGGAATGCAGAAGATGGATCAGAAAGAAAGGGAAAGTTGGCTGCACCGAGAAAAAAAAACGGGGGGGGGGGGGTTCAGTTAAATGCCTGATGTGCAAACACAGGAAAGGGATTGAAGAAGAAGCCAGAGGTCACACTGAAACAACTTCCTGCCTGGATTTGTACCTGCAGACGAGGAGTGGCAGTGACATGAAATGATGCTTGCCTTTCCCATAGGTGCAGGGAGAGTGTAAATGAAAGTAGCCCTCTTCCTCCCCTACTTGGCATTCTGTCATGAGGGTAGATGGCAGAGGAGCCAAGAGGAGCCTTGATTTCCTTGTAAAAGTTAGACTTCAGCTGGCATTCACGGCTGCTGGTAATAGGGGGAAATGACAGGGAGCGGCCCAAGGTTTTATGTGTGGCAATAATGTTTGATCTATGCCATTGTCAATGAGAACTGTGATTTAATCCATAAGGATATAGAGCCTCGTGATGAAAGGGGAATAACGACAAATCCTGATTAACAATCACTGCTACACTAAAGCAGGTTTCCATAGTAACAGGGCTGAAATTATACAGCAAACTGTGATGCCATACCAGGCAAATTACTCCATGAAGGGGCCCTTTTCTGAAAGCATTTGGCTTTCTGTGTTCTCTTAAAATTAAGATGCAAGCATCTTACTTTCAACTTGTATTAGCTTTCCTCTCTTTTCTAAACACTCCCTCTTCAGTTGGTCTCAGATAATACGAGGGATAAATATGTACGCACAGGAAATGTAGCAAATAATTAAGCACATTTCAGCCCCTCTCTCCCCTGAAAGGAAAGGACAAAACAAAATATGGCAAAGGGAATCTTCCTTTCATATCATTCTTTTGATAAAATCATGCTTAATTTCTTGATGTAGGGTGTGGGGGAAGTCAAAGCATGTCCCAGTAAAATATTCCAGCTCTCACTCCATGTAACAAAGTTCTCTGAATTTACAGGAGAGAGGCACAAAATAAAAGATCAAGATCAGGGGTCAGGAAAAGGAAGGTATTTCCTTTGTTCCCAAGGATGTTTAATTTTCAATTAAGATCTTTAAAAATAATAATAATAATAATGCTGTTTTCCAATGGCTACTCAAAATAATTTCAAAAACAGCACAATAGGAAAATTTGCATTAGCAAATATCACTTTAAAACTCTTATGGTTATTATTGCAACTGACTTTGGCGGTGAACCTTTCTTTTTAAAACAGATCTTATCAAATAGCCTAGAAAAAATCTACTGGATGAAAGTATCATATTCAATGTCCTCTTTGAATTGCAGAGGAAGGAAAAGTGTGACATTAAAAATAAACAGGAAAATGATAGCCCCAAACATATTCTGAAAGGGGTCCGAGTCCTGGAAAGGGGTGGAGGGAATATAAATGCTGCAAGTATTTAATATTCCTCACCCACGGTAGAAAAAAAAAAAATAAGTCAAAGCTTCACATTTTTCAGAAAGGCTACAACTCTAGAAGAAAACACAGCTCCCTGGAGACTGATCCATGGCCTTTAGTTTAAATCGTTGCAGGGCGGCGCGGGCTAGTAGTAAGAACCCGGATTTAGAGGCAGACGCCCTTGGGTACCAGCTCCATCACTTGCCAGCTAGAAGCCCTCCATCAAGGCAGCCCTCCAAGTCTGGGTTTCCGAGTCTGTAAAATGGGAATCGCGATGTCTACCTTGCTTATTTCAAGAAGTTTCCAAGATGACGCGTAAAATACTGCAGGTGAGTACATTCTGACCGTTGTGAGGGTGTCTCCTGTTCAAATCTCAGCTCCACCACTTGCCAGGTGTGTAAGTACCATCCCCATCTCGGAAATGAGGATAAGGACAGTAACATGCCCCTTTGAGGATGCAGTGATAGTCGGAGTCATTATAGAGAAGGCACGCCAAACAAGGCCTGGCGCATAATAAGCACTGGGTAAATGTTAGCTCTCATTTTGGTGGGTATTCATAACCCAGGGGTCTAACCTGGTGGCTGACAGGTGACAAATGGATTTCCCTTGGTCAGCACAGTGTTTTTGTTTTGTTGGATTTGAGTGCCTTTAGGCAGGACACGCACTCCCCAATTCACATATGCCTCCACTTCTCATCACGTCACATTAGTACCTCCCTGGCCCTCCAAAAACGATTTCAGTTTGCAGCCTTGCACGTGTTCCTGTGGATTCATCTCTGGGTGTCTGCTTCATTTTGTCTCTGCCTCTTACTCCACGTCTTTGTTTTGTCCTTTCTCTTTATGTGTGTGTATGTTTCTCTCTGTGAGCTCTCTTCCCTCTTATTTTCATCTTCAATCTCTCTTAATTTTTACCTCTATCATTTATTAAACATAGATTTTATGTTCCCTGTTCTTATTTTTTTAAGGCACAGAAGTAGAATGCATTTCTCTCTTAAAGAAATTAAGTTGCTCTTTACTTAGCAGACTTTGATTCATTCTTCCTAGGGATCAGTGACTTATGATAGAAAAAGTGCTCTCCACCTCTGCTACCAGAAAAGCCAAATTATAAAATGGGTAAATTGGGAAATTATGTGTATTACAAAAGAGTTCACTTAGGGGCTTTTTGTTTGTTCATTTTTTTTTCATTTGTAATATTAGGCCCTTAGTACACTGAAACGTGAATTTATTATAGACCACTGAGTCCTAACACTGATCGAGAGCAATAAAGCTAAACAGTTATGAAAAACTACCTGGAATCTGAAAATGAATCAAAAATGAAAATAGGAAATCTTTGAAAACCTATGCAAATAAATGAAAAACATGGGCACTTTACACACAACTCTCAGGAACACAGCGTCTCTGAACTTTTTACACCGGGGACACATCTACCAACACCAGGTCATTCCGAGACTCAAAAATGCTATTTTTAAAAGAAAAGTATGTAGACTACTGTTTTTCCGTTACAATATTCAGATCAGTTGTTATTCACAGATTACATGCTCTTAAAATATATTAGCAAATCTGGCCCAGTGAACATCGTAACATTCTCAGATTCTTTCTGAGAACATTTCAAGAGTGAGAAATTCACAAAACATAAGAAAATGAAGTACTCCAGTGTTGAAACCTAAGTATTCTTCGGCATTATCGACTCAAATTGCAAGAAAGTCAAGTTACTCATTCTGAACTGAGAGCTCAGTGAAAACCTTTACAATAATACAATCTTGGATTTCAAAAGAGCGGAGCAGTCTAAGGTACCCCGGACCTAGAGGTGCAGTCCTCAGTGCCTGGCCTCTGCCCATTCCAGGGAGGGGGAGCCCGGCACCTCCAGGCCATCTCCTCCTGGTAGCTCTGTTGTGGTTTTGCTGCTGCTGTTGTCAGGTTGAGCCCAAATCTCTCACTGAATTGTCCACCCTTTGGGCTTACTTCTCTGCTAGCATCATCGCACTCACAAAGGGGTTTGCTCTGCAAAGTGGCTTTTTTACCCAGATAAAATTATGAAATAATCAGTGGTGAGCAACCTCTTTTTTCCTTTTTCCAAGGATGATTCAGGAGGGGGAAAGAAAATGTTTTTAGAGCCTTTTATTCCATTCAAAATGCAAATAGCTTAATTCAGTCCCATGGGGAAATATACAATATTCTTACAATTCAGATTACCTACTATATTGAATAAAAGACTGTCATTGAAAAAAATTGACATATTTGAGAAGTAGAAACATGAAAGCAGCCTTCTAATTTCTATCCTGAAAAAAAGAACAAAGGCTGTATTTGGAAAATTGGTGGGCCAATTCTGACATTCTGTCCCCTGAGCCACAGAATGCTTATCTCTGAACTTACAGGAAGTTGAGGCCTCCCAGTCTCCTTACTCTCACTTTCTTTGCTGGGACATCTACATCCCTCTGCCCAAAAGCTTGCAAGCCCCTCAAGGCCTCAGAGCCTCAAGCCCCTCCTTATGTAGCATCCCGTGCACTTAGTGAAACCAGTTCACACCCGTGAATAACTCCTAAAGACATTTCCATTTTTAAAGTCCTTTACTTCTGTCTATGATGTGAAGGGTCGTATCCCAGTCACGCCGCTCTGGACACCCTCCCATTTATCACCCACACTGAACAAAACATTCCAGAAAGAGTTTCACCAGTCCAAAGAAGCCTGGACTTTTCTATTGTCCATAGACAACCCTATGATTCAGTGAGGTGAGCCCTAAACTAAGAGTCAGAAGAACCACATTCCAATCCTGCTGTCTTATAGATCAGCTGTGTGGCCTTGGACCTGTTACTAACCTCTCTGATCCTCAGTTTCCTTTTATAAGAAATGGGGGCAATGGAGATAATAATGGCTTTGCTGCCTGTTTCCCAAAGCCAAATAAAATGATGTATAAAAGCATGCTTCTAAAACTGTAACACGTCGTTTACTTACGGGATTACTATATATATAGTATATGCATGTATATATAGTATATATATGTATTAGCACAATGGTTTTCCAGTTTCTGAGGAGAAATTACCTAAGGAAAAAAGTAGTAGAGCAGGCAACACTGGGCTCCTTCCACCTCCGTAACCACTACTCAATGCCGCTGTCGGTTTAAGCATAGGGTTCCAGGATTTCCACTGAGAAAGGGGTTCTCCTACTTTATAAAAGATTGAAACCTACTGCACTAACTGCTTTAGTTCCAACATCACACGGCTGATTCCTATTAAGCTTATGGTCAATTCTTTCTAATGGCTTAGCTCATTTACTATGAAATGAGTTTTCACTGAATTCTTTTATTTCCCAGTATACCATAATCCTCTTACAATGAAACAGGCACAGAATAAAAAAATAAACGCCGATTCCAAGTGCATATCTGAGACAGCCCTTTCTGCTGTCAAAAAAGAGCACTTAACTTCTGAATGTCAAAAGGATCTTTCAGATCATGGCCATGAAAAATGGCAGGCCCCTCAAAGTTCCTAAATTAAACAAAACTAGAAAACAATTTCTTTACACACAAATACTGAAAGCCAATTTTTAAAAAATGTACTTTTAAGTAAACTTGGGAAATAAAGGCAGACACGCTATTTTCTAAAGTGGGTGTCAGAATGAGGAAGCCACCAACAGTTTACTGAGCGACCCATAATCCCCGCAAAGAGGATGAGCTTTGTTTTGCTGTTAAATGTATACCCTCTTCCGTATACAAAAAGGATTTGAGGTGGAAGCAGATTTTCTCAGACCAACACACACCACAGGTTACTGGAGAATTCAAGAGAAGCGTATATTGGATTTATCTCAGTAAAGGGGCAAAGAGTCTTTTCAGGTCCATGGGAGCAATGACCAGAGGTGTTCTGACATGACTATAAGCCTTCCATAGTGGATAGCCAGCAGGGTGGAAATTCAGTGGGGGGAGAAAAGAAGAGACCATTCCTAATTCTGAGAAAGGCATACAGAGAATGGTGAAGGACAGGGGCAAAGATACAGTCACAGGTAAACCTTCAGAGACAGTATGAGGTGTGACAGGAGAGGTGATCCATGTGCTCTGAGTGTGGATTCCTGCCCCAGCTGCAGAAATTCCAGAAAAATGTGTGCCCCCATCTATGTGAGCCACTCGACTTGCTATGCACTGATTTCTACTATGTAAAAAGAAATATGCTCGTATAATGTACAGGTTTACCTTTGTTCCCATTTTTAAATGTTTTATACTTTTGAAAATCACAAGCCCACAGTCCCTGCCAAGATGTATATATTCCACATGGCTACTGACTGTCTACACATTTGAATTTAATGGCCTCATGCAGTGGAACTTTATTCCTGTGCGTGTGAGCACAAGGAGGGACGAGCGGGACTCAGAAGCTGCTGGACCCAGGGTGAGCAAATTGACGGGAGTACAGAGGCCCTCCTGAGAGAAAAGGAAATGTCAGGTCTTGAGCACTAAACCCTTTCTCCCCAAAACTCAAAATTACTGAGCCCTATTGAGATGGACAAGGATGGTGGTGCCAGGAGCAGGGAAGGACAATAAGAGCCCCTAAGGTAAAACCCCCCAAGAGATGAAAAAGAGATAAACTGAGGGACCATTCCTGACCAGCAGTTCAGCACAGGGCTGCCTCGGGCCGAGAAGTCCTGGGAGGGAACCCAGAGCGTTTCTGACAGGGTGGCAGGAAGGGAGTACCAAATGGCCCAAGAAGGTCATCCCTTCTTGCCAGGCTGCACACAGTCTCTCCTGCTGGCCCTCCCCAAGCACAGACGCAGGCCTCTGCTCCGTGCTGCCCACCCTGCCCCACCTGATCACCCGACATCCTCCACCACCTCCACATGGAACGTCTAACTCTTTCCCATCGCCCTTCTCTGCACCACAGAACTTCTTATTCCCTAGAACGCCTGCTCCTAGCATAACCGCAGGACTATGCCAGTTAGTTTACTTCTAAGTCAGAGACATCACATGCAAAACTGGCTTTGAAGTCCTGTAACTGAAAATCAATAGGGGAAGGTCAAACACAGTGTTTCCCAAGCCACAGAGGCCTAAGTCCCAGCCTCACACTTGGCACTAACTCACTCCATGACCCCAGGCAAGCCCCCTCACCTCTCAGGGCCTCGTTTCTGTAAAACAAGGCAGGCCCCCACACAACCCCTGAGCATCCTTGTGATTCTTCAGGTCTGGGATTAATAATAGATAAAGCATTTCAGAATTTTACTTTCCTGCACTGTTAATTATACTTTTGTGAAATATCCCATGTTTTTGTAGGATGTCAGGTATGCCCCAAGGAAATTCTAGAACTATGTCTGGCAGTTTGAGTATACACACCTGTGTGTTGGGGTGAACCATATGACATTGCTAATATCTGGCTCCTTCTGCCCACAAAAAAGCAATGTTATGTGGTTCGATCTAATACATTTAGCACAAGGGCACATGAATGCAGAGAATAATGCTATCATATTCAGTTCCTGTGCATTTCATACACTTGGGATCATGAACCATTCCTTTGTCTATCACTGTATAAATTTAAGTGTGATAATATATATTAAACGCCTAATATAATACCCAGCACATTAGTCAGATCTCAATATTACTAATCAAATCATTCATATTACCCACTGGAATTGCTTTAACTATTTTTCAGCATAAGAAAATTCTTGCTTTCTACCTAGTAATAAAAGAGTGCAAAAAAAAAAGCATTTTAGGTAGAATGGAACAGGCAAAACTTAGGTAGAATAGACCTGATAAAAAAAAAATCACACCCAGTAAACTGTGGAATTTCTTCTGTCACTCTAGAGATTTGTTTCAATGGTTAAAACATAGGAGAACTATTTCTTCCCCATTGCTTTCCCTTTCTCTGAAGTAAGCAACCCCTAGTGATGAAAACTGCATCATCCAGGGCATGACCTGACATGGAGGGTATCTGCAGTTAGAGCTTATCTAGGACCTTTTTAAAAAGAAAAACAGAATTGTTCATGAGCAGAGTGAAACATACACCCTACCGGTAGAGAGTTCTAAAGTGATGGTGCCTATCTCATTAGTCTTTGCCTGTTATCATTCCCACACTCCATTTCCCTCTTCACCCTGAAGTAAAGCTTGGGTCAGATGTTACATAAAATTTAAATCCTGGGGAACTGGGGTGGCTCAGTCAGTTAAGTGTCCGACTCGGTTTCTGCTCAGGTCATGATCTCAGAGTTGTGAGATCAAGCCCCGCATAGGGCTCCATGCTGGGCATGGAGTCTGCTTGAGTTTTTCTCTCCCTCTCCTTCTGCCCCTTCCCTCCTCCCACTCGTGCTTCTGCGCTCTCTCAAAAATAAAGAAAGAAAGAAAATCTTTAAATAAATAAAAATAAAAAATAAAATTTAGGGGCGCCTGGGTGGCTCAGATGGTTAAGCGTCTGCCTTCGGCTCAGGTCATGATCCCGGGGTCCTGGGATCGAGCCCGACATCGGGCTCCCTGCTCCGCAGAGCCTGCTTCTCCCTCTCCCACTCCCCCTGTTTGTGTTCCCTCTCTCGCTATCTCTCTCTGTCAAATAAATAAACAAAATCTTTAAAAAAAATAAAATAAAATAAAATTTAAATATAACAGCAATATATATATTAAAATCACAATATAATCACAATAACTATATATATATTATATATACACACACACACACTCAAATTCCTCAGCTGATTCCCTTAGCAACAGCTTTAACTTGTACAGCCTACACTGGATAAAGAACACTCCAGCAAGAGACCTTTGGGACTGATTTCTTAGAAAGCCTACACTGCAGTCGGAGCACAGCTTGTAAAACATTTGAATGGAAAATGGAATGAATGACATTTTTAAACAAAAATTAAAGTAAGTTCATCGCAGACACATTCCAACCAAACATTTGGTTCAGTTGCTCTGTTCCGCCATAGGAAAAGACTTTTCTCCTAAACTTTTGATTAATACCTCTCTAATAAAGCAGTTGGGCTGCTTCTGTCACCATCCCGGCTTCGGGGGTCTAACATGGTGCATGCAATCTGGTCTGGACGGCCGTCCTGGAAATATCAGCGGGCTACAAGTAAATTTAGACCAGGGATTGTGCAGAAAAACGAGCCTCTTAGCAAAGGGTCCCCAAGCCAGAGCAGGCACTGACAGGGACTCGGTGTGTGACACAGACATGGATATGTCCTGCTGTCACATGTATTGGAGAGCAACACTGATAACATATCCATTAAAATTCCTATCTGTACCACCTAGATGGGCACGAAAAGAATTCATCTCCAGTTTAGATGCTAACTCCACACAAGCTCAACATTAAGAGATTTAAAGTGTTGTATTGTGTTTTCCAACTGGTGAACACCATCAGGAAGTGGTAAGCTACTTTCTCATTTTCTCATATGGTAATAGCTACCGACTTGCACCTGGAAGGTTGTGAAACTCACCTGTTACAGAGCCATATGAAGATAGGGAGAGTGGAAGAGTGAACGCAGAAAACCAGACGGCATGGAAACATTTTATCACTTAACATGACACAAGTTCTTTTAAGACAGAACCTAAAGAGGTAGATTTATGGGTGAGGATATGTATCCAGTTAAGAGTCAGCCTCAAAGAATCACAATAGCAACAGTTGCTACCATTTCTTGAGCACTCACCATGTGCCAGGCCATGGGCTTTGTACTTTATATTTAAATTTTCTCATGTAAACCTAATGATAATCCTATGACTTTGGTATTTTTTTCTACCTTTAGAGATAATAAAACTAAGGTTTGGATAGGTTCAGGCTTGAAAGGTCGCATAGCTAGCAGGCAGCAAAGCCCACCTACTAGGCTAGTTGACCCTAATACAGACTGTCTCTAAAACATCTTTCCTGGGGGCGCCTAGATGGCTGTCAGTTAGGCGTCTGCCTTCAGCTCAGGTCATGATCTCAGGGTCCTGGGATCGAGCCCCGCATCGGGCTTCCCACCCAGCAGGGGTCTGCTTATCCCTCTCCCTTTGCCCCTCCCCCAGCTTGTGTTCTCTCTTTCTCTCTCAATAAATGAAATCTTTAAAAAATAATAAAAATAAAACATCCTTCCTGGAAGGTCAGAGGGGAGAACCCTAAGATCTAGTCATGCGCATGGCCAGGACCTTGTCTGAAGCACTGAAACACAGAGGCACGAGCAAAGCTGGGCCTGCGTATGGACCCCACACCTTCCTGAGTTGGGGACCGCAGGGAGACGGGGGGCCCCACAGGACTGTCCTCGTTTCTAATACAGGTCAGTAGTATGAATCTTACAGAGTGGTCATGAGGACCCAATGAGCTAGAACCGAATGTACTGCACTTAGCACCAGCATTGTGGTAGTCTCAATCCACAGTAGTCTCTCCCCTCCAACCATCCCCACTCCCTCCCCACATAGTCGATGAAAAATAGGATGCAAAATGGAGGTCTTACGGACAGTGGATCCAGGGACCCTTGGCAACTTCCCAGAACAATCACACCCAATATAGCTTTGCTTCCCCGAGAGTTGGGCCAGTCCAGGCCTTTAAAAGGCACTCCTGTAGGACTCAGCTCCAAGCCAGGAGCCCATATTGCACCTGTTCTAAGTACAATTTAGGTAAGGCCAGACCTGCTGTGGAGACTTCTGATTTTCCAGCCCAGTGGCAGTTAGTAAAGGGCCAAGAGCTTGTTCTCCTAAAGTGTGGGATCCACCCAAGACTGCAAGTCAAAAGATGTGTCTTTGGGTTCTAACTGCCACCTATTAATTTTATGACTGTGGGTAAATCATTTAACTTTCTGATCCTAGCACAGTATCAGACACACAACAGACACTTGGTAAATAGTAACCAGTATGCTTATTACTATTACCATCTCATAGGATTGTGGTTAGGCTTTTAAACCCACGGGGAAGTGCTTTGTATGGAAAAGTCAGGAGAGGAGGTGGTGGGTGGGGAGCGAGCCGGGCAGCAGGGAGCTTCTAAGGCAAGCTACTGCAACAGCAAACCTTGATGTTTCAGACATGACCATGGGGCTTGCTGGTGGGCAGAATGCTCTTCACACCTGGGTGGGTCACAGAACATACACCATGACAGCCAGACTCTGGGCTTGGGGACAGGACATCCAGTTAGGACTAAAGACGCTAGAGGGAATCTACTGACAAAAACGTCAGACAGTGGCCTGGGCAGGACTGTAGGGGAGTGTGGGCCTGACATCATTCAAGTCAGATCAGCAATCTGAAAGCCCAGATTTGTCTGTGCAGGGGGAAATTCCACTTCCTCAGGTAAAATTCCCTACTTGCAGAATGATCAGGATCAATGTCACTTCACTGAAAAGCACTGCTCAGATAAATTAAAAATAGCAATCAACCTTGAGGCTTTTATTGGCAAGGTGGGAACCATTTCAGTCTATCTGAACCCTGATAGAATATAACACCCGTCAGTCTTCCCCCCATTCTTCCCTTTATTAATCAATTAGGAAACCAAAAAAAAGCAATAAAAAAAATCATAGAAAAGACTTATAAACAACATTCAAATCTTTACCAGTCATTTGCTTTCATTTAGCGTAACTGGCTTTTCCATTAAAAGAAAATTAAATAAAATATGAGATGTTATTGCAGTTGTTTAAGAGGAGATTTGGGGATTTTACTTCTTAGAGAAATCATTTCCATTTCCCTCCTGCCCCCCGGGGCATTCCAGCTTGTGTCCCAGCTCAGTGACACACACAGCAAGAGTGCCCAGTGGCTGGCTGCTGGGCCAACACTGGCTACAGGCATGAGGGATGACAAGGATCTCAGAACTTCCCAACAAGGGTGTGTGGAGGGGCTCCCTTTTTTAACAAGCTCCATAGGAATTTCCGTAGCACATCAACATGTAAGGACCAGAATTCCAAATCATTAATTAATGAGCGATAAACAGAGGCTCATTCTCTGAATGATCCCAAGTACAAACCAGGACCCTCCCATCCCTTCCCTGTTCCCCATTTTGCACAAATCCTGCCCTAACCTTTCCAATGCTATTCCAGCGGCTTGGGGAGCCCTCCCTTACAACGCTCACTTCTTTTTCCCTACAAGCTAATTGCTACCTGCCCAAATCCTACACATTCTTGAAAACAGTTAAATACCATTTCCACTTTCCTCTATGTAGCTTTCTGTGATTCTATCAGCCAGAAGTAATTTCTTCTGTGGCTAAATTTCCATATAATTTGTGCTTTATTTGCATCATTATCACCTTCTACCTTGCACTGTAGATATTAATGCACACATTTCTTCCCATATTAGGTGGCCAGCTTCCAGGCAGAAGAATCTACATGGGATTCACCTTTGTGTCCACAGAACCCGCACATGATAGGTGCTCTATAATCTAGAAAAGGAAACAAATAAAAAAAAAAAAGGAACAAAGGAAGGAAGGAGAACATGTGTCCTTTCTGATAACTTTTATAGTTCTGTAGTTTGCAAAAACAAGCTGAGCTTGCTCCACAGACCATTAACATTTCTATATACACACACTCAGCCTGCTAATAAAGGCACACTGAGGATTCTTAAAGGCCCTATAAGAAAGGTTTTATATCCTGGCTTTAGCATTGCTGGCATCTGTGGCATCTAAAACCTGAGAACGCTATTCCTCTGAGGTGTCATTAGCTTTCTATGTGCCTTCAAAGACTCAAAGACAATTTCCTGGACTCCTATAAGAACGCCAGTTTCTTTCCAGCCACTGCAAAATATATCTTAGCTACCGCTGGAATTGTCATTTGCTTTCTATGCCTTCAAAAGCACTGTGAGAGATATAGCCCTATGCTATTATTGGCACTGTCAGTTTCCCTATGTCATATCAAAAGAGCCCCGCAAAGTTTCTTTGTGTGTGCAGTCTCTGTGTGTGTGCACAGTGATGCTAAGATTATTTTTCTGGTGAAATGCCTTGTCCACAAAGCCTACCCAATTTTTTATCTAATAGCTTCCTAAAGAAAGAATGTCTGCGGTGGCAGGGGAGGAATCTAAAGAGTAACCACCTTTGTTTCACCCATCCCTATATTACGAGAACAATGAGAGCAATGCCCTAAAATCCAAAAGAATAATCACATATCGGGCAGAATGGAACCTATCTAGAATTTCACAGCAAGAATCAAAATGCAGTCACCGTTTTCATCAAGTAATACCATTGGTTAAGGCATAGGCTCTCTTACTTCCCCTGAAAAGTTGTTATCCTTTATGACAGAATTATAAACCGTCTCCAATTCACAAAGTTGTTGAGGATTCCTCCACACTGTAAACGCACAGTGTTTTTCAATGGGCGTGCTGCTGGCATTTGGGGCAGGACAATTCTCTGTGGTGAGGGATTATCCCTCACTCTGCTGAATGTTTTGCATCGCTGATAATGCCAGTAACCATCCGCAGTCAATGCGATTACCAGAAATGCACCTGCCAGTGTTTCCAGGTACCCAGCTCTTCCTAAGGGAAGTAAGTACTGCTAGTGCGTAGACCGATGGGGATACACATAGGCGCACACACTTGATAATCCTCATTGCTGCTACATGTGTTCGGGTTATATGTATGCATGTATCACCAGAGAGAGAAAGAAAGAAGGAAAAGGTGATGTAGAGAGTGGAACTAACGTTTGCCAAATGCGGAATGTGAGCAAGCCAGATGTGCACTGCTTTCACAAGTACAAGCAGCTTCGGACACAGATTCAACTCAACCGTTTACAAATACAGAGTGTCTCTATATTTCCTAGTCACTGGTATCTCTACATTTGTTCCCTTCCCGGGCCTCAAGAATAGGGGACTGGGGAAAGAAAAACCTAAAAATGCCAATTAACAGCATTTCTACCCCTTATGATCCACACAGTCCTATCCAGGGAAATTTGTGTTCTAATTGTTAATAACAAAAATCAGGCTTCCTTCTCTCAACTGATCTTTTTCCTTCCCCTCCTCAAAGTCCAGATTCTTAGGGCTCTGGTTCCCCTGAACCCAAGGCTGGGGGAAGGGGGCGGACAAGGGCACCTGCTTGAGGGCAAAAGAAGGAAAATCATTGTTTCAAGTGACTGCCATGGCAATTTCTTCACCTCTTCATTTTACATATATGTTGTCTCAGTTAGTTTTCTCAACAACCCTGAAAGATGTATATTTCAATTCTCATTTGAAGGTCAAATGAATTTTCCAAATAGGGGAGCCAGTCTGTTCACCCTAAAGCCGTGCTCACTTCTCTTTACATCTCTGCCTCTACAATACCACACCGCCACCATTACCGCTAATAATAACAACAATGCCAAAGAGGGTCCATGTCAGGAAAGAACATGCAGCAAATTTGTGTTTGTCTGTTTAAAAATAAGTTTCAGGAAACCAGAAGCTAGAAGGATAGGATGTTCTGGTTGATAGAATCCATCAATTAGCCCCCAAGTACCTCTGTTTGTGCAGAACAAAATTGGGATAGTGTTAGATAGAGTCTTCTCCCCTCAAGGCGTTTGCCAACTAGTGAGAAAATTAAGACTTACAGACAGCACGTATTATGCAATGTTGCCGCCTAAGTAAGGCTGACAGTAAAGGCATTTGGAAATTTACCAAGGAGACTTGAATGTCTTCCTCAACTGCTGTCCTGGAAAAAAATATCAATTTAAATATAATTAACATCACAAGCTTTTGATATGATTCATTATAACATGTCTATCGCATGGTAAATATTTAGTAAATATTTGTGGGAAGGATGAATAAATGAGGTAATGAATAGTACCTCTGACAAAACACAAGAGTTGAATAGCAAAGAATTTTTCAGTGGGTCCTTAGCATTATCTATAGGAACAAGGTACAATACAGTAGCCCCTTCCCATTCTGGAGACTGGCCTAAATTTAGAATACCACCACAGGCAGAATTTGCCTCATAAAATGTACTTGTACAGACAACAAAGCTGGGCTGAGAGGTGAATGCTGAGTACCTCGTTTTCTGGTCGCAGCTACTAGCTAAAGGGAGCCACCCCAGCCTCCACAAAGATGCCTCAGGAGAATTACAAATTAATATATGACTCAACGAAGTTCAGATACACTCAAAGACAGCCAAAGTCAGAAACGGCAAAGAACCCAGTAATGCCACAGGATCTTGAATATGTTTATGTGAATGCTTTATTATCATTGGAATTAAAACAGAAAATTCTTAAAGATCTCCTGAAAAACACATAGAGAGGGAGACTCTATCTGCTCTCCCCCAATGCAGCACAGTCCATGGGAGCGGCCATGACTCACTCCAGCCTGAGGAGCACCGCCCTTGATGAAGAGACAGCTTGGCAGCATGCCTGCATGCAAACACATCACTCCACATGTGGGCAATACAAAAATCCATTCTTCCTGAATGTCTGAAAAGAATATCTGGAATGAAAGAAGATTTAAATTCCTATATCACCATGAAGGTAATAATATAGAATTTCCATATCTGATTTTCTCTACTTGTACTTATTCAAACTCTGACATTTTTTAATTATGTATTTACTCTACTTAACAACAACCTTGTGAATTTTAATCAAGTCAGCTAAAGTACTTGCTAATTTACTCAATTCTCTTTTATCATAAATATAACAAATGTCCTTAACCCCAGTATCAAATATTCATTGATTGGTTTAATGCTAAATAGTAAGTGTCAGGGACAATCCCTAGAGAATATCATTTATTATATCACCCTCTGTTCATTCCTTCTGGGTGATATCTCTAGTGCTGTCTACTCTTGTGAAACAAATCTATTTTGTAGTGACCACTAAACAAAAGTATGAACTCTGAACCAAATTCAAAAAGTGGGTTATCCAACAAAATGTGGTATATACATACAAATATTATTCACCCTTTAAAAGGAATGAGATTCTGATACATCATACAACATGGATGAACTTGAGAATATTATGCTAAATGAAAAAAGTCAAACACTGTATGATTCCACCTACATGAGATATCTGGAATAGGCAAATTCACAGAGACAGAAGATAAAATAGAGGTTACCAGGAGCTCAGGGAAAGGGAAGATAGCAAGTTATTACTTAATGGATACAGTTTCTATTTGGGATGATGAGAAAGTTCCAGAAATGGATAGTAGTGATGGTTGTATAGCACTGTGTATGTACTTAATGCCACTGATCTGTACACTTAAAAAATGGTTAAAATGGGGCACCTGGGTGGCTCCGTTGGTTAAGCATCTGCCTTCAGCTCAGGTCATGATCCCAGGTCCATCCCATCCTGGGATGGAGCCCCAGTCAGGCTCCCTGCTCAGTGGAAAGTCTGCTTCTCCCTCTCTCTTTGCCACCCCCCTCCAACTCATGCACACTCTTGCTCTCTCAAATAAATAAATAAAAATCTTTTTTAAAAAAGATTAAAATGGTAATTTTACATTATATATATTTTACCACAATACAAAAAGTAGGTGTCCAAATCAAGGATAATTACAAATGATTTAGTTTCTCCTTCCCCGCATCATACCCTATATATATCTTATCTGTTTATAAAACAAAGTCTAGACAATCATAATAGATATCCTACAGAGGGGACAGAGCATTCCAGAATTTACAAACTGAGAGTGACTAAGAGTTCTAGAGCAATGTCTGGAAGTTATGTTCACTAAAATATCATTTGTGGTTATGCTTAGGGGATGAAGTTTTTCAGTGATTTTTACTTTCTTTGTATTTTGGGATACTACTGATTTCATTCATTGTAAGCATTCATCATTTAACAAAAACAGTGTAGTTATTTATATGGTCAATTAATCTTCAACAAAGCAGGAAAGAACATCCAATAGGAAAAGGACAGTCTCTTCAACAAATGATGTTGGGAAAACTGAACAACTACATGAAAAGAAAGAAACTGGACCACTTTCTTATACCATACACAAAAATAAATTCAAAATGGATTAAAGACCTAAATGTGAGACCTGAAATCATAAAAATCCTAGACGAGAACACAACCAGTAACCTCTTTGATATCAGCCATAGCAACTTTTTTCTAGATATGTCTCCTGAGGCAAGGGAAATAAAAGCAAAAAGAGACTACTGGGACTACATCAAAATTAAAAGTTTCTGCACAGCAAAGGAAACAACCAATAAAACTAAAAGACAACCTACTGAATGGTAGAAGATACTTACAAATGACATATCTGATAAAGAGTATCCAAAATAATAATATCATATATTTATATACACATATATATATAAAGACAACTCAACACCCCAAAAAACAAATAACCCAGTTTAAAAATGAGAAAAGAACATGAACAGACATTTCTCCAAAGAAGACATACAGATAGCCAACAGATGTGAAAAGATGTTCATCATCACTTACCATCAGGGAAATGCAAATCGAAACTACAATGAGATATCACCTCACACATGTCAGAATGGATAAAATCAACAACACAAGAAACAACAGGTATTGGCAAGATGTGGAGAAAAGGGAACACTTGTGCACTGTTGGTGGGAATGCAAACTGGTGCAGCCACTGTGGGAAACAGTAGAGGTTCCTCAAAAAGTTAAAAATAGAAATACCCTATGATCCAGTAATTCTACTACCAGGTATTTACCCGAAGAATATGAAAACACTAATTCAAGGGGATACATGCACCCTATATTTATAAGAGCATTATTTACAATAGCCAAGATATGGAATTAGCCCAAGTATCCATAGATTGATGAATGGATAAAGAAGATGTGGTGTAGGGACGCCTGGGTGGCTCAGTCGGTTAAGCGGCTGCCTTCGGCTCAGGTCATGATCCCAGGGTTCTGGGATCGAGTCCCACATCGGGCTCCTTGCTTGGCAGAGAGCCTGCTTCTCCCTCTACCTGCTCTGCCTGCTGCTCCCCCTGCTTGTGCTCTCCGACAAAAAAATAAATAAAATCTTAAAAAAAAAAAGAAGAAGAAGAAGATGTGGTGTATATATATATACAATGGAATATTATTCAGCCGTAAAAAATTATGAAATCTTGCCATTTGCAACAACATGGATGGAGCTAGGAGTATAAATGCTAAGCAAAAGAAGTCAGTCAAAGAAAAACAAACACCATATGATTTCACTCATATGTGGAATTTAAGAAACAAATCAGCAAGGGGGAAAAAAGAGAGAGAGAGAGGCAAACCAAGAAACAGACTCTTAATTATAGAGAACTGATGGTTACCAGAGGGGAGGTTGGTTAGGGGCTGGGGAGAATAGGTGATGGGGATTAAGGAGTGCACCTGTTGTGATGAGCTCAGGGTGATGTATGGAAGCACTGAATCACTATATTGTACACCTGAAACTAATATAACACTGTATGTTAACTAACTGGAATTAGAATAAAAACTCAAAAATATATATATATAGTTATTTAACAAAGAAAAGCTGACTAAAACATGGCACAATGGAGTCCATTTTGTCTGTCGTCTTCCTCCATTTTATCTGGCTTCAACAACTTTGACCTGAGACACAACTCCACTAATCAGGCAGTATTTATTAATTTGTTAATTATAATTTATTAATGATAGGAACCTTGGATTCCTACCCAGGAGATAATCTTCCAAGTATAAAAGTAGCATGATTTCTAGGGTTTTCCTTTCCTTCCTTTTAAAGATGGATAAATATAGAACTTTCCTCCAAAATCTGGCTGAGTTCTGTAGAAAACCCGACCCTTGGTGCCTTTGATTAATCTCAAATCATAAAAGCTGTGGCAAAGGCCTTTTGAAAAGGAATATGGTTGTCTTACTATAAAATGGCCAAAAGACTCTGTTAGCCTAAACAGAGGTTGAAACATTGCTGTAAGTAATAACAGTTATTGGTATCTATTTCTGTGAATGGACTTCCTGTCCTCACTAAAAGATGGCAGAGGTTAAGATACCACATCATCCATTATATAATACCTTTGTGGATCAACTGATATTTTGAACAACCAAAAATGTTTAGGAGGAAGAACTCTTCTTAGAGACGTTCAGATGACCTTGAAGCCCACAGAATGTATGTATCATTCAGTGTCACTCAACAGTTCCCCCTTTGCCTTCAGGATCAAGTTCAAGCTTGTTAGCCTGGTTGCTGAGGGCCTTTATGACCTGGCCCTTAATGTTCTCCAGCCTCAGCTCCCACCATACTCCCTATGCTACTTCCCTCCAGGAACAGTGAGCAGTTCTAGACCGATTACATCACCCCTTAGTACCACTGTACAGGTTATTCCCACTCCTAGAATGTCCCCACTTCTCTCCCCTCTCTGCTTAGCTAACTCCTACCTCCCACTTTCTAGGCTTAGGCCAACTATCCAGGTTCACTTTTCTATTAAAATTTTTATCTGGGCCTCCTTGCTCCTGGCTCCCAGCCCCACCACATCAACCCTTCCAATCCTGTGAGAAATTCTCCAACACTTACTCACCCAAATGTCCTAGGATCCCAGGCTATACACAGAGTGAGCACACAGTAGATATTTTTGAATGAGTAAATGATGTCAATGAACTAATGACTCTCCACGTTAAGAATGACAATTCCCACAGGGTTAGGTTTTCTAACAAGCTGTCCCAAGCAGTACCAGATTCAGATCAAATGAGAGGTGTGAAAAGGCCAGTTCTCCACCCACATCAGGAGTCAGCCCAGTGGCCCAACTGTATGCTCTCTCCCAGCAGGGATTTAAAGTCTAACCAGAAAAGAAACACACCTGGCCTGCACAACAGGGAAGTAGGATGAAGGAGTGAGCAAGTCTCCTGTGCAGTCAAGAGAGCCCAGCCCCAGAGGACAGACCTAGCCAGAAAGCTGCCCTCTGCTCTTCAAAGGGAATACCTGGCAGCCTTCATACACTCTAGAATGTTCTGGCACAATTACTGGACTTATCCTCAAGACCTGGAAGACGATCAGGGTAAATCGTCTAAAATCACTAATGACCAAGACATAGCAACAAGTGGTTTGTCAAGTAGATGGAAGTGGTGCCTTACCTCAAGGCCTCGGAGTTCAAATTTTATACTTTCTTTCAATCCTACAATTTAGCATCTCAATTTAATCATCAAGTAAATTATCTTCTAAAATAATAAATGTTCACTACCTTTCTAAATAATAAAATACATTTTCCCAGCACATAAACCAATAGCTTTATTTTTATGCTAGAACTGATGTGAAATTACATGTCATGAATTATTCATGTCATCCAATTTAATTCAATTATTTTTACTGAATTCATATATAATCCATAAAAATGTTTAACTCAACTGAAAAAAATCATCTCTGCACCCTTGAATAATAGATTTCTTGCAAAATTTCAGGAAAGATAAGCATATATTTGGTATTTGAAATGGCAAGGCATATTATAATTATAATGATGAAAATAATTTTAATTATCTAACCATACATTCTGTTCTATTTACTGACTGATGTCTCATAAAGGAAAACTTATTTAATATCAAAGTAGAATCATAAGAGCAAGAAATGAGTCTTAGTTCCAATTATGGCACCAAAGTCACTTTGGGATTTTTCCCCAAGATTCACTAGTATAGCAAGTAGATGCTCCCTTAAATGGGAGCAAATACCTTGCCCAATTAAAAGCATAAATTTTGTGCTTAAAGAAGAGATCTGATTTATCACAAAGAAATCAGAAAGCAGTGTTTGTCTTTCTCTGACTTATTTCACTTAACATAATACCCTCTAGGCCCATCCATGTTGCAAATGGTAAGATTGCACTCTTTTTTATGACTAATATTCCTCTGTGTGTGTGTGTGTGTGTGTGTGTGTGTGTGTGTGTGTGTGTGTGTCTCAGATCTTTTTTATTCATTCATCTATTGATGGACATTCAGGTTGCTTCTATATCTTGGCTGCTGTAATTAACATAGGGGTGGATATATCCTTTTGAATTCATGCTTTCATTTTTGGGGGATAAATACCATATGATTCCATTTATTTGTGGAGTTAAAAAAAAAGGAATGGACAAACAAAAAAAAACAGAAACAGACCCATAAATACAGGGAATAAACTGGTGGCTGCCAAAGTGGGGGAGGAATGGGCAAAATGGGTGAAGGGGAGTAAGAGGTACAGGCTTCCCGTCATAGAATGAACAAATCATGGGGATGAAACGTACAACACAGGGACTATAGTCAAGAGTATTGTAATAGTGTTGTATGGTGATGGATGGTAGCTACACTTGTGAGCACAGCATAACCTATAGAGTTGTTGAATCACTATGTTGTACATCTGAAACTAATGTAACGTTGTGTGTCAACTACACTTCAATTAAAAAAATGTTTTTTAAAAAACAAAACAGAAATCAGAAGGGGGAAACCATCATTCCCTTCCTTAGTGAAAACCCCTTTTGGGCTCATGCACCTTACCTACTGACCTCCTTGGAAATGTTCCTGCTTTTGTCCATGTCTTTGCCAATTGTCTCCCCACCTACTTCTCTGTCCCAAACCCTGGCATTATTTGAGGGTGGTCTCAATGTTCCCAAAGAAAGCACTGGAATCCCCTTGCCTCTAAGTTCATAGATGTCTTCAGTTCCATTGACCTTCACCACCACTTATGTCACACACATCTGCAGCCACACCCAAGCCAGAAATCCCTCTATCCCTGCAATCCCAAATGCCAACAAACCCTTGTCTGGCCACAGCTTCATAGAACTTTCCCTCTCTCTCATCATGCTTACTCTCTGACTTCATCAAGACTTCCAACCCCTTAACCCCACTACATTCTCTGGATCCACTAACATTCCTAATAAGACTAAACATCACAATTCATTATTTAAATCACTTTTTTTCTTTAAGAGTCTGAAGTCTTTTTTTCTTACAGACTTATTATGCCATGGATTCATAAGGAATAATTTCCAGCAGCTCAAGTTCTTTTCCACTGATTCTCACACACTCTTGCTTCTCTGGCCAGAGGAGCAGGTGCTTTAGTTGAACCCGGGGACCTTTCCCTTTGGCTTCCTTCCTTGATTTTTTTTCATGCATTTCAAGAAGCTATCTTGACTCTTAGAGTGCTTAATATGCTCTCTCTTACTCTTGTGCACATGCTCTATTAATGCTTTTGGCAATAACCTTGTCCTAAATTGTTTGTTTACAACAACGCCGTAGTAATACTTGCGGGCCGTTCCTTGGTATCTACGATATCATCTTCCTTGTAGCTTCACATGTATGCTGCCAAAGGAACAACTCTACGTTTTCTAAAAGGCCTAGAGAACATATAGCCAGTGCCTGTCTGCTTTCCCTTTATGTTCATCTTTTTGACAAATTATTAGAAGATGGTGATTCCAAACAAAAGGCTTAAATCATAAATCACGCTTTCTCCCAACCTCCAACTCTCCTTTAAACTTCTGCCACATCTGCCCCACAAAACCCCACACCTAGATCATGACCACATCTATTCTTCCACCTCTACAGCCTACTGGGCACTGCTAGAGGAGGTCACACAGTCATTTAGGTTGGTGCCATGACAAAGCCTCAGGCAGACCATCAGGCCCCCCACCAGAAGTCCTTCTATATGCCTCCAATGAGCTCCCTTTCCCACTCTCCACCTTATCTATTTCAAACCGTCTTCACCCTTTTCAAGCCCCCACCTCCTCATTTCCCTGTCTACTCATACCTCACAGAAATATCTAGAAACCATCAGGAAGGTACTGTCTTCACCTGGCCCACTATCAACAAAATTATCTGTGTCAAGACCATCCTCACTGCCAGGTTCAAAGGAGAGAGGACTGTCTTACCTGTACCTATTTCAATGGCATTTTTAAGTGACTGATTTCTTATTATGTTTTTCCAATAAGTTTGATTTGATTTTAATGCACACAACATCTTATTTTTTTGTACTTCTATTTCATGGGTTTGTCTAATATATATAATTAAATGGTGTAAACTTAGTAACAAGCCCAACAGACGCAAAAGCATTTGGGAACAAACACAACAGACTCTTGGTAAAGCAAATTACAGAACTGCAGATACACAAAAAACGTAGCCTACTACTAGCTGAAAACATTCAGTCTAGTAACATAACAGCCACAGTGGTTAAAGAGGGAATAAGGCTTATCAATTAATACAGAGAGTCTTTTAAGTGAAATCAGTAAAGAGAGCTTCTACTGTTCTGTTTTATCCTTTAATTTTACAAATGTTCTTACAAAACCATCTTTTCTACTATATTCTAACTCTCTCTGCCTTCTCATTTTGGTATCCTGAGCTTAGTATGTAGCACAGCTCCAAGGAGATTATAGATTTTCAGCAAATGTTTTGAATTGAATTAAATGAATTAAACTGAGATGATACTGGCTAAAACATATAAATACCCCAAAAGTTGCAGATGCATTTTTTTGTGTGACTGAACCATACAGAGAGGTAAGTCCTTATGGCTTGGTGTCACTACCCCTTTGTACACATTCCATAGTGCTAACCAGAAACCATAACACCAACTGGCAGGTTACAGGTCTTAGCAAGGCACCTCTTCCAATTAGGAGAGAAAGCTCTTCTTGCTCACACACTGAAAAGTCTATCTCCTTCCTACTTGGTACATTTGCAAATTCATTGTTTCCAACCTTAGCAGAGCCCTCGATGTTCCTAAATAATATCTTCACTTATGCCTAATAAGTTGCTCTGCTGGATATTCAACTTGCTCTTTCAGAACTACTCTCCACTCTTCCCTGGCCTATTTGTATTCTATATGGACTATGCATTAATGGGCTCCCTTGATCTCTGGCTTCTGGTTGGCCTTGGCTAATGGGAGACACTGGCAGGAGCCTGGACAACAGACTGTCTACAAGTATATTCTTCTGGCTGTCGCTCCCTTCCAGGCCAGAATTTGGCAATGTTTGTGTTCCTCTATTGAAGGGCACAATTCCTGTGGGGTGATCCTCTCCTACAGCACAGTTCCATTCTCATAATTGCCCCCTCCTCTTGCCCCTTTGGATCTAGTAGTGGTAAAGCTGTTGCTAGCTCCTGGTTCAACTTTCTCCAATTATCCCTCTTGAGTACTTCTGCCAGGACCCTGACCAAGACAGTCCCTTTGTCCACTACACAGAGAGATAATTCCAAGACTCTACTGCTCTCAGTATTCTACTCCAGGCCCAAATTCTCAAAACTCTTCCACTCGATCCCATCTCCTCTCCTCCCCTAAGACTATTCTTCACTGACAAGCTGGTACTGCCCAAGAATCAAGCACAAGCCTCTGTTAGCACTCAATACCTTCATCACACATTTCTTTGAATGTTTTTCTCTCCAAAAGGCCAAGGTTGTGTATTAATCATCTCAGTACCCGAGCGCTTATCAGAGAACCAAAAATATATATAAATACCTTGCCACGATTGCTTTTCCATGCTAGAATAACTCCACACTTCATTTAGTCCTGTTCAAACCACTCCCAAGTATAGAACTTAATTACTGTTCTCTGAGGTTACAACAGAAAGCACCTTCATTACCTCCTCTAGATACTAAAGATGACCCAATGAAGACTTAGATAACAGGCTCCTATAGTGACCTATCATCATCTTATTCATCAAAAATCTTTTTCCTCCAACAGACACCCATTCATATTTTCTTACGAAGACGTGTATTTTACAAATTACATAGCAATATTAAAACATACTGGAAATGATATCCAGGGATAATGGATCCCCACTGAGTTAATATTTGTAATTCACTATCATGCTCTCAGAGAGTGCTTGTGTAGACACAAACTCTGAATTATAAGGAAGCAGAACAAGAGCCCACACAGATGTTTAAGAACTAAAAGTCATACTACAGGTCCTCCACATTCACAGGGGATTCCAGAGGTCTCAGAAATAGAGGGATTCTCCTTAAAGGTCTCTAGAACCTGCCTTTATGAATACTGAGATCCTCCCGGAGGGAGCCAAACCAGGCTGAGCTAAGCCAGAAAAGCCAAGGATTGTTGTCTTCCAATATTCTAGGCACCAATGACTTCTCCCCAAAATAATCCTACATCCCTGCTATTCTAGCACCAGCCCAGAGACCAACTCTGCCCCTGAGGAAAGGGAGGGGACTGGATAAGAGTTTCACCAAGGGGGTAAGAGGGGAGCTGGTTTTAAAGAATGTGAGAAGTTTACCAACTAGTGAAAAAAAGGGAGGTCAGTCTAAGCAAAGAAAACAGAAAGTGCAAAGGCACAAAGGTAGGGAAGAACACGGAACTTGGGAAAAGGGCAAAAAAAAGCAAGCACAGCATATGGTGAGGACCTGTAGGAGATGAGGATAGCAAGGTGGCCTGGAGTTGGACTGTAAAGAATTTGAGTATTCAGCTGAAGAGCCTGGACTCTACCGTAGGGAAAATAAAGAGCCACTGAAGGTCTTTGAAAAGAGAAAAGATGATTAGGCCTATAGTATTTCCTCAGTAAGGTCATAAACCACTTGAGGTAAAGATCTGTGTTCTATGATCACTTATGCCATCCAAGGGCCTTTACACGTAGTTGGAACCATGATTTACATATTTTTGTTTCCCCTTAGCATTTCCCATAGTTCATTGCACATAGCTGATACTCAATTAAATAGCTAATACTCAATACCTTGCTGAATAAATGAATATAAGAGTCATTATTATAAAGTCCTTCCTATAATCAAGAATGTACACCTCTGACTAATTATACCTGCCAAGGCTATATAGGCAATGAAGTAAAAACATTACTCCAAAGCAGGAGTGAGGAATAAGAAAAGCTAAAACTAATATTCAAGATCTGCCAACCAACATGAGCCCAGGAGGACAGATAAAAGCCAGTGAAAATAAAATAACCAGAAACTCACTAAAATCCCGTAAACACCTTTGATTTGGTGTCTCTATCTTTCCTGACTGATGAACATTAAATATCTCCTCAGAGTGATGAAGTACTTTGTATGTTTTCATTTATGTTCAACCTTTGGTATCTTCTGATCAAGATGGAATGTTATATTCATGTGAATTGAAGCAAGAACATAAGGACCCAGGATTTTCCTTTATCATGGCAATCAGAGATTCATTCATAACTAAAAATGAGAGTAAGTTTAGGTTTTCTCTGACAACACTTCTAACTGGTTCATCAGAGCAAAGAGAGTCCAAGTCCAAAGAGAGTCAAAAATTAAAATATTTTAATACTACCAAGTAACATTCACAACTATCAACAAAAAGCCTGGGTAATGGGGTAGGCACATGTATTGACTGTATTCACCTCACACCAAAATTACTACCCAAATATACAAGACACTTTATTGGATTAACAAAAGACATGGTCCCACCAACTAAGATTCCTTCTAATACCCAGAATATAGAAACTTACATTTCTAGAAATCCAGTCTCTTTCTCCATGCCTAAAGAGAAGAGCCATGAGTTCACACTTAATTCAGGACAGAAGAGCCCACGCTCCCCTTTGTATGCACACTGCAGCTGGCCAGCATGTGGGGAAAGAGCACTGTGCAGACCCAGCCCAAAGGAAAGCTGTGGACTTTCCAGACTCTCTTTGGTGCTCCTTCTAGGGACTGTCTCCTCTCTTTCTTTGCAATCCTTCTCTTTAAATGCCCAGTGTTTTCTCTGACCCCAGGGAGCCCTCTTCTCTAAACTCTCTCTAGACCTACCCATCCTCCATTCCATCCTTTGTCATCGCTCTTCCCTTGAAGACCAACTTGGGAAATCAATCAACAAAGTAGAGACGCCTAATTAGATGCCTCACAAAGTCCTACAGAGGAATCCCAGTGCTGAAAGAGAACTCCTGGGATGCACAAGACAAAAAAATTCCAAGATAGAATTTTAGGCATTATTCAGCCAGAGTTATTTTGGGCAGCTGTGCATATTCAGCACCCCATATTATCTCATGAGGTAAACCAACCATTTTGCTAGTATCCAAGCCTCTACCTCCCATACAGCCCAAACAGAACTTAATCTTGTTTTCAACTCTGAGATGCCTTCTTCCACCTTAGCAGACCTTGTTCCAGGCTCCTTCAGGATCCTAAGCTTGTAACAACAGCATGTTATCCCACTATATCAAAATTATTTCTTTGTCTAGCCTCTTGCCCCCAACAATCTGTCGATCCATCTCTGGACTCTGTACCCTAGAGCCTAGCAACAGTGTTCAGCAGACAGTAAGTATGCCTGCCAATAACTGATTGCCAAATGAATAAATTTTTACTCAATCCGTGAAATTAAGGAACTATTATTTGGTGCATTCACACTATAATCTAACTGGGGTTTTAATGTCATTAGTTGCAAGGATGGTTCTCTCCTTCTTTGACACATAGCTGTAAGCCATGTGTCATGACAGCAGAGAGCAAAGCTCCTAATCGGGCAGCGCTGGGTCATAGCAGTGGCTCCAGCTATGAACTGACACTTCCTTCCCCTCTAAATTGCCATGGATTATAGATTAAAGAAATGTGCAGGACCTATGGGAATTGCAGCTATTCCGACCCTACTGTCCCCACAACATGCTGTTTTGTTTTAAAAATTGACACAGTTTGTATTTTTGTATATTTCCTATTTATCACTCCACTCATTAAAGAGTGAAGTGGCTGTAGGCTATGTTCTGTTCTAACTGTTCTAAATGCCAGGGAAACAGCAGTGACTAAGACAAAATTCCTGTCCCTGTGGGACAGGTCCAGATTCCTCAAATTCATCATGCAGATCTATGAGGCTTCCCTAACCATGAAATTGAACTTCTTGTCTTCCCAAGAACTGAATAATCAAATACAGGTTACGGTATCAATCTTTTAGAAAACTCTGTAATGTTTCTGACTACTCCCTCTATCAAATCAAATGTGATTAGTCACTGCATTCATTTCCTAGGACTGTGATAAAAGATTACCACAAATTTGGTGACTTAAACACAGAAATTTATTCTCTTGCAGTTCTGGAGGCCAGAAGTCCAAAATCAAGGTATCAGCAGGGCGATGCTCCCCCAGAAGGAAGGATTCTTCTTTTCCTGCATACTAGCTTCTGGTGTCTTGGTAATCTTTACTATCCTTCTGTTTATAGCTGCATCACTCCAGTCTCTGCCTCCATCTTCACATGGTCCGTCTTCCCTGTGTGTCTTCCCATGATCCGTCTTCCCTGTGTGTCTTCCCATGGTCTGTCTTCCCTATGTGTCTTACCATGGCCTTCTCTGTATCACGGATCTCCCTACCCTCCCACAAAATCTAATCCCCACACAACTGCAAAGTTTCTCTTCCAACGTTGTATGGATATATATTTCTTCATAAGTATTTAATCTATCTCTATTTTACTAGAAGGTGTGGGACAGGGACATAACTTCACTTTCTTAATGTAGGTAGTCAACTGTCACATCACCATTTATGAAATTATCCATCCTTTCAATTCTGATGACAAAGATGATGATCATCTTTATCTTAAAATAAATTCCCATGTAAACCTGGGTCTACTTTTCCATCAATCCATTGGCTTATTCCATTACTAAAACCACACTGTTCACTAACTTTATAGTGTACAATACATATGCTTATATTCCATAATTTAATTTGATTGTAGAGGAAGGATCAGGCAGATAAATTTAATAAAACTTTACCAGAACTTCTTTTGAAAATATCTTAGTCATTTAAGTTAGTAAAAAAAGTGGTATTTATAATATTATCTTGGGTGTTCTCATGCATTTATTGTTTCATTTGAACTTATAATTGTTTTAGCGAATGCTTCAAGAATTTTTTATTGGGATTTTTACTGGATTTATATTTCATTTGCATATGAGATTTTGAAAGAATTGATACCTTTACAATATTGATTCTTTCATTAACTTAAGGCTTCTCTTATGCCCTTTAGTGAAGTTTTATAGTTCCTTCTTATATGTCCTTTCTTTAATTTCTTAACTCATTCCCTGGCCCATCACTTCATTCAACCATCCACTTGCCATCCTTCTCAAGCATAAGGACTTTCTTTTGCCATGGAGCCTCCTAGAAAAATCCCAAACATGGATCAATCCAAGTGCTCAGCTTCAACATGCATTTACTTGAAATGAGATACCACTTCACACCCACCAGGATGGCTATAAGGAAAAAGATAAAAACAAGTGTCAGCAAGGATATGGAGAAATTAGAACCCTCATCTGTCATTGGTGGGTGTGTAAAATGCTGCAGCAAATGTAGAAAACAGTTTGGAAGCTCCCCAAAATGTTAAACTTAGGCTGTTACATGACCTAGCAATTCTATTCCTATGTATAGCTCCAAGATACCTGAAAATGTATGTCCACATAAAGACCCGTCCATGAATCTTCACAGCAGCATTATTCACGACAGCCATAAAGTGGAAACAACACAAAATGTCCATCAATTCATGAATGGGTAAGCAAAATATGACATATCCATTCAATGGAATATTCACCCATAAAACGAAATGAAGTACTGATATATGCTGTGATATGGATGAACCTTGAAAACATTATGCTAATAAGCAAAAGAAGCCAGATACCAAAGGCCACCTATCATATGACTCCATTTAAATGCAAGGTCCAGAATAGACAAATCAAAAGATACAGGAAGTAGATTAGTGATTGCCAAGAGCTGAGGGGAGGGAAGAATGAATAGTGTCTGCTAAGGGGTACAGAGTTTCTTTCTTGGATAACGGAAATGATTTGTAATTAGACAGTGAAGATGGCTGCACCACTTTGTCAATATACTAAAAGCCACTGAATTGTATGCTGTAAAATGGAGAATTTTATAGACTGTGAAATATATCTCAATAAAATAACTTTAAAAATAATTTTTCAAAAAACATGCAAATACATGAGCTAGCTGCTAAGGGCTTCTAGAGAGAATCACCTACACTCACAGACTGTTGCCCCTATAAACTCATGGTCTTCTATCTTCCATGTTTTTCTAGTCAGTTCTCTTTCATTCTCTTCTTAATGGCCAGTGCATATTTTATTATCTACTTTACTCAAACCTCTAATCCTGCCATCTCCCATTCACTTTCAGCAGGTAACATGATCTCAAAGAAAACTTTCCCACTTACCACCACCAAACCTATAAACCTCGCTTTTTGTGCCAATTCCCTCTTCCTACCTTCTCCTTACAGGTATGAGCTGTTTCTCCTCCTCTTTCAAGCTAATCCCTATGCTCTGTATCCCAGGCCTCCAAAGAATATCCCTCCCTCCCTTCTTCTGTAGCTTCAACTTTAGCCTCCCGCTCAGCACTTGCTCAAGTCCATCCTACATAAACAGCAAGCAAACAAACAAAAACCCAGGGTGATATCATCACGATAGCAACCGAACTCATTCCCAACTTCAGTCCCTCTCACAAGAAGACCAACTAGCAATTATCCATAAACAAGATACCACTGTGAGAATCCCACAACCTTGGGGTAAGGCTTAAGCACCCCAATGAGCCACAGAGACCAAAAAGGACTACATTAGAAGGATAAGAGGAAGGACTACACTCTAACCACATCACCCCTCCTGCAGACGGGCACAGTGCTGCACCAAGAGTGCCCCCTGGACCTACAGTTTCTCCCATGGAAACAGAGAGCCCAAGGTGGACATCCAGCTACCGCAGTATTACAAGATGCTTCCTGGGAGGCCCACTCAGATCTCCCCTCATAGAGATCACTAGGGAAACCTGCAGGGTTTGACCAACAGGGATCAGATAGAGATGGCACAGGAAGCAGGGCTTATAGCAACCAGCCCTGAGATTGTGGGAAACCACATCCTTGCTTGCAGGGGCACTGGAGCATAGATCCCAGCCAGTGGCTCTGTCCATCTGCAGGGCTGAGCCAGTGGCTCCATCTGGCCACAGAACTTGGTTGGCAATCGTACCTGATCTGGGTCACCAGACAAGCCATACTGGCTGTAGAGCCTATATTATGAGGCTGCCCAGACACGGAAGCAAATTTGCAGCCCTGCCCAACTACTGAATATAGCCTCCATTCTTGGCCTGACTAGTAGGCCTGGCTAGAGAACCCACTCCACCACAAAGCTCATCCTATAGCCCAGATTAGGCAGGGTTTGGCAGGGAACCAGGGCATCAATCTGGCTCAACTGTTAAGTACAGCCTCTGACCTCCAACAACCAGAGAGCCTAAAGTGACTCAAAGAAGCCCTTGGAGCCCAGCTTATGGTACTGCCTGGTCACAGAGCCAAGCCTAAGGCCCTAGTCAACTGCTTAACATAGCCTAGACAGGGAGTCCAGCCAGAGACCCTGCACAATCTCACAGCATAGCCTGCAGCCCAACTCAACAAAGGAGCCTGGACAGTTTCCCCTCCTTGACTGTGGAGCCCAGTCTCTAGACCCACCCAACTTCAGGATGTAGCTGAAGGCCCCTCCAATCAAAGAGCTCAGCCAGTGACCTTGCCAAACAGCAGAGCATGGCCAACAACCTACCTAATCTACCCTGCCAGGGAACAAAGTCTGTGACCTTGCTCAACCAGAGGTGACTGCAGAGTCTAGCCAGTTATCTCACCTGACCGCAGCCAGCAGCTCTGCCAGATCAAGAAGCCCACCCAGTGGCCCTGCCTGAGTGCAGAAGCCAGCCAACAGGCCCACCCAACCACATAGCCCAGCTAGTGTCACCCCTCCCAACGTCAGAACATAGGCAGAGACCCCAACAGCAAGCTCTACCTGCTATGAACGTTACCAGCTGACCTGTCCAGTACCCCAAACTGAGCTGACTGGTGAAGGCTTTACCCTGCTGAAGCAAACCTATAAAGTCTGAAAGTGGAGACTACTTATTCAAACAAGCAACTCCAATAGAAGGAATCAAGGATCACAAAGAATCATACAAACAAGATACCACCAAAGGAAACTAATAAAGCTCTAATAACTGACCCTAAAGAAATGGAGATGTATGAACTGTCTACCAAAGATTTCAGAATAATGCTCTTTAAAAAGAGAGAGAGAGACAAATCAAGAAACAGACTCTTAAATATAGAGAACAAACTGATGGTTACCAGAGAGGAGGTGGGTGGAGGATGGATGAAATAGGTGAAGGGAATTAAGAGTACACTTATCATGATGAACACTGAATAATATACAAAATTGCTGAATCACTATATTGTACACCTGAAACTAATATAACACTGTATGTTAACTATACTGTAACTAAAATTTAAAAACTTAAATAAACAGTACAGTCCTCTTAAAGAAGTTCAGTGAACTACAAGAACACACAGACAACTAAATGAAGTTAGGAAAACAACACATGAACAAAATGAGAAGTTCAACAAAGAAACAGAAACCATAAAAAAATTTAAAAAACAGAAATCCTAGAGCTGAATAATACAGTGACTGAATTAAAGAATTCAATAGAAAGCTTCAATGTCAGACTCAACCAGGTAGAATAAAGAATTAATGAACTGAAAGATAGGTCATTTGAAATTATCCAGTCAGACAGGCAAAAAGAAAAAGGAATGAAAAAGAGTGAAGAAAGCCTATAGGTCTTAGAGATACCATCAAAAGAAACAATATATACATTATGAGAATCCAGAAGGCAAAAAGGAAGTGAAAGGGACAGAAAGACTATTTAAAGCAATAATGGCTGAAAATTTCCCAAACTCAGGGAGAGAAATAGACATCCCAATTTATGAGGCCCAAAGGACCCCAAATTTATTGAACTGAGAAGGGCTACAACTAGACACATCCTAATTAAATTGTCAGAAGTCAAAAATGAAGAGAGAATTTTAAAAGCAGCAAGAGAAAAGTGACTTTTCATATTCAAGGGAGTTCCAATAAGACAATAAGCAGATTTCTCAACAAAAACTTTACAGGCCAGAAGACAGTGAAATGATATATTCAAAATTTTTAAAGGAAAAAAAAACTATCACCAAAGCCATCCTTCAGAAATGAAGGAGAGGGGTGCCTGGGTGGCTCAGTTGTTAAGCGTCTGCCTTCAGCTCAGGTCATGGTCCCGGGGTCCTGGGATCGAGCCCCACATCAGGCTCCCTGTTCAGCGGGAAGCCTGCTTCTTTCTCCCTCTCCCATTCCCCCTGCTTGTGTTCCCTCTCCCACTGTGTCTCTCTCTGTCAAATAAATAAATAAAATCTTAAAAAAAAAAAAAAAAAGAAATGAAAGACAGATACTTTCTCAAACCAACAAAAGCTGAGGGAGTTCATCACTACCAGACCTGCCTTTCAGGAAACACTATACAGGATTCTGCATATGGAAATAATATGCTAATTAACATTGTAAAAAAACATAGGAATGTGTACAATTTACTGGTAAAGGTAAATACATGGTCAAAGTCACATTCCTTAATATTATAATGCTTGTATGTAATTCACTTACAGCTTTAGTTTAAAAGTTAAAAACCAAACATATTAAAAATAACCACAAGTACATTAATTTGTTATTGGACACACACTACAAAAGAGATGGAAAATGGTAACATCAATAACCTAAAATGTGAGGGTGTAGAGGAAGAAATATAAGCATAATGTTTCTGTATACCATTGAAGTTAACTTATCAGATTAAAATAGGATGTTATAAGATATTTTATGTAAGCCTCATGATATTCACAAAGGAAAACCCTATAGCAGATACTCAAAAGAATATGACAAAGGAGTCAAGCGTACAGCCACAAAAAGTCATCAAAACAGAAAGAAGCACAGCAAGAGAGGAAGCCAGGAACAAAGGATCTACAAAACAGTCAAAAAACAGTAAAATGGCAATAGTAATCCTTACCTATCAAAAATTACTTTAAATGCAAATGTATCAAATTCTCCAGTCAAAAGACAAAGAATGGCTGAATGGATTTAAAAAAAAAAACAAAAAACAAAAAACACCCAATGATGTTGCTGCCTACAAGAGACTCACTTTAAGGACATACACACTGAGAGCAAAGGGATAGAATTGTGGGATATGTCAAACAAATAATAACCAAAAGAAACAGTGATAGCTATACTTATATAGACAAATAGACTTTAAGCTAAAAATGGTTAAAAGAGACAAAGAAGTCATTATATAATGATATATAGATCAATCCGTCAAGAAAATATAACAATTGTAAATATTTACACACAACATCAAAGCACCTAATTATATAAAGCAAATACTAACAGAAGTAAAAGGAGAAATAAACAGCAATACAATAATAGTTGGGGGTTTTAATACCCCACTCTTAACAATGGACAGAGAATCAATAAGGAAGCTGAAGGTTTGAATAATGCTATACACCAAATGTATCTAACAGACACATACAGAACATTCCATCCAACAATAGCAAAATACACATTCTTCTCAAGCATACATGGAACATTTTCTAGGATAGATCATATGTTCGGCCCCAAAACAAGTCTCAACATTCTCAAGAAGACAAAAATTATATCTAGTATCTTTTCTGGCCACAATGGTATATGAAACTAAAAATCAGTCACAGGAGGAAAGTTGGAAAACTCAAAAATATATGGCATTAGACACATATTCTAAAGACTGAAACTGGATTCTTATACTACTCACAAAAACTAACTTGAAATGGACTAAAGACTAAATTTAAGACCTGTAACCATATAAATCTAGAGGAAAACATTAGGGAAAAGCTCTTTGACATTGGTCTTGGCAATGATTTTCTGGATATGACACCCAAAGCACAAGCAACAGAAGCAAAAATAAATAAATGGTACTACATGTACTACATCAAACTAAAAAGCTTCTGCACAGCAAAAGAAACCATCAACAAAATGAAAAGCCTACCTACAGAATGGGAGAAAACATTTGCAAATCACATATCTGATAAGGGGTGAGTATCCAAAAGAACACATACAACAGCATAAATAAATAAATGAGGAATAAATAAACAACTTTATTTTAAAAACAGACATCTTTCCAAAGAAGATATACAAATGGCCAACAGGTCTGAAAAGGTGCTCTATATCACTAATCATCACATAAATGAATGAAAACCACAGTGAGATACCACCTTGCACCTGTCATGAAAAAGACAAGTGATAACAAGTGTTGAAGAGAATGTGGAGAAAAGGGAACCCTTGTGCATTGTTGGTGGGAACGTAAACTGGTGCAGCCACTGTGGAAAACAACATGAAGGCTCCTCAAAAAAAATAAAAATAGAACTACCATATGATCCAGAAATGGATCAGACTCAGAAGTGTCTGAGTATATATCTGAAGGAAAGGAAATCACTATCTCAAAGAGATATCTGCACCCCCACGTTTACTGTAGTATTGTTTACAAGAGCCAAGATATGGAAATAACCTTATTGTCCATCTACGAATGAATGGATAAAGAAAATGTTATATATCTATCTCACAAAGGAATATTATTCAGCCATTTAAAAAAAAGGAGGGGTGCCTGAGTGGCCCAGTCGTTTGAGGGTCTGACTCTTGGTATCGGCTCAGGTCATGATCTCAGGGTCATGGGATCCAGCCCCGCATCAGGCTTTGCATTAGGCGTGGAGTCGGCTTCAGATTCTCTCTCCCTCTCCCGCTGCCCTTCCCGCTCATGCTCTCTCTCTCTCTCTAAAATAAATAAATCTTTAAAAATAAATAAATAAATAAGGAAATTCTGCCACTTACAACATAGATGGACCTTGAGGGCATTATGCCAAGTGAAATAAATCAGACAGAGAGAGACAAAGTCTGTATGATCTCATTTACATGTAGAATCTAAAAATGAAAAAACCAGACTCATAGCAACAAAGAGCAAACTAGTAGTTGCGGCAGGGGGGTTCAGGGAGAGTTGAAAGGACAAAGGTGATCAAAGAGTACAAATTTCCAGTTTTAAAATGAGTAAGTTCTGGGGATGTAAGTTCTACACCATGATTATAGTATACAATACTGTACTGTATATTTGAAAGTTGTTAAGACAGTAAAACTTAAAAGTTTTCACCACAAAAAAAATGGTAACTATGTGAGGTGATGAAAGTGTGGACTAGCCTTATATGTGTTAACTAACACATATCAAATCATCACTTTGTATATCTTAAATTGATACAATATTATATGTCAATTATTTCTCAATAGAGCTATTTAAAAAAAAAAAAAAAAACTGTCCTCATCAATGCCATACTTTCAGCATTATTAGTCAGCTCAGGATGCTCTAACAAATACACCACAGACTGGGTGGCTTCAGTTGACAACAATCATTGATTTCTCACAGTTCCGGAGGCTGGAAAGTCCAAGATCAAGGTGCTGGTTGATCTGGTGTCTGGCAACACTATCCTAGTTTTCTGATAGCTTTTTGTTGTATCCTCACATTGTGGAACCAGAGAAAGAGGAAGCCAGCTCTCTGGTGTCTCTTCTGATAAGGGTACTAATCCCATTCATAAGAGTTCTACCCTCATGACCTAATTACCTCCTACAGGCCCCTTCCTCTAATACCATCACCCTGGGATTTGGCTTCCACAAAGGAATTTCAGGGGGACACAAACATTCGGTCCACAGCACCTGCCAAGTCCAACCCAACCCAGGTCCTGCCTTCTTTGCCAGTTGTCGTCATCTGCATCTCCACCTCCTGTCTTCCAGCACATTCACCCAACAGATATTTAGTGAGCACCTACTAGGTGAAGACACAGTTCTCCACTCTTAGGATACCACAGCAAGCAAGAACAAGGTTCCTACACTCTTGTGCCGTTCCTACGTTCTCGGTGATGGGAGTAGAGACAATAAACAAGTAACAAACAGGTGAGACCACTACAGAGAGTGACCTTGTTGTGAATAAAATAAACAGAGGGATGGGAAAAGAGTGACTGGTGGGGGCGAGGGGCTGCTTCAGATGGGGTGGTCAGGAATGACCTCTCTCAAAAGGGGACACCTGAGCTGAGACCTGAGTAATTCATAGGAGCCAGCCATAAAAGTTCAAGGCTTCCAGACAGAGGGAATGGCACCACTGGAAGGCAGTAATGAACTTGGCAAGTTTGAAGAATAGAAAAACTTGCCCAGCCTTCCAAAGTTAGGACAGCCCCAACTATACAATAGTTCCCATAGCACTCTGTGTTTTCTCCATCATGGAATTTATAACACTATATTAGAATTGCATTTAATAGGAATTTAATTAAGTAATTACTTAATAATTTAATGTAATGTTATTTATTTAATAATTTAAAAATTAACTGCATTCAACTTATTAATTAATTTAATGCAATTGGAATTGCATTTAATTGAATGTCTTCCCCAACACACGGTAAGTTTTGCAAGACAGGGAGCTGAACATATACGATAGACACTCAATAAGTATCTTTTCATGAACTTTCCAGGCAGTTTTAACTGAAAATAACATTCTTGTTTCTTTTCCAATATTTGTATTTATTTCTTTATATTGTTTATGGCATTGGCTGAAATTTCTAAAACAAGGTTGAAAAACTATGAAGACACCAGGCATTTTATCTGGTCATGACTTTAATATGAATGCTTTTTTTTTTCACCAAGTTAAGTGATATTGCTAATGGCTTTTCGTAGATACTCGATTGTGTGAGGAAAGTCACCTTCTATTTCTCATTTACAAAGAGCTTTTTGTTTCCTTATTTTTAAGAAAAAGTAGACATTGGATTAAATCAAACGGTTCTGAGTAACTCTCAGGATGACCATACAGAGTTTCCCCTCTAATGAACTGATAGGATTCACTACAACACTAGCTATCCTAATACTGAACTATCCTTGTGTTTCTGGAGTAAACTCTACCTGATTATGGAAAATTATTCTTTTAAAATAAGGAGGTGGTCTCAGAATGTTGATAAAACCTGGGACTTGGGTGTCAGAACAGACTAATGAATTAAAGAACAAACAAAATGCAAATAAAGAAGAAGAAATCTACTCAGATAAATAAATGAACCTAAGTACTGAGTCTTTGAAAAGAATAATAAAGTATATAAATTTCTGGCAAATTTGACCAAGAGAAAAGGCTGACCACAAAAGCCCAACATCAGGAATAAGAGGCTATATGCCCAGATGAAGTGAACCCAGTCAGTCCTCACTAAAGCCTCAGTCTCTCCACCATAAATCACAGAATATGCACTCACTGAAGGGTGTGTAAGATTTAAATGAGACAGTGTGTTCCAAGGACATAGTACACGGAGCAGTGCTGGCTCCTTTGAGAAACAAGAAGAAGTTCTCTTTTAAAACTGCTAACATCTTAGATTTGGGCTTTTATCTTGACTGTTCGTAACAGGTTATTCCAGTCTAATTACATGAATGAGCACATTTTCCTTCTTCCCCTGTGTTCTCAAAGATGTTAAATAACCTAGGCATTCTAGCCATATACTCTGCTTTTAAAACTACATAATCCCAATGGCATTTTAGATCCTAATTTCTTAACAGCCTTCCCTTCTCCATGCCTTTCATTATTCTTGATCTACTTATGCTCTTCTACTTACTTTAAAGGCAAATTTGGTAATTTCTATTTTCTTAGAAAATCATCCATTTAAACCTAATATTTTCAAATTGTAAAGTTTGACATAGCATTCTCCTTGTGACGTCCGCAAGGATCCTAACTTTCCACAGCAAGGTCTTCAAAAAACTGCACCATGTCCTTCCCACTTGACCTTCTAAAAGTCCACTGCTCACTCTGTGCTCTAGCCACACAAAACTATTTGTCAGACCTCAGATATCCCACATAGTTTTGTCTCTATGTCTTCACTTACACTTTTCCCTCCCTCGAATGTCTCCTTCTGGTCTCTACACTTAATACAATTCTACTACTCATTTAAGATTCAACTCAAATGTCAAGTTCATTGTAGCACAGAATTGATCATGCCTACCTCAGTGACTGGGTAACCCTTTGCTCATAATAATTCTCACGGGACTTCTCATATTGGGCCATAATTGTTTTTATTTCTCTGCAGCTAGATTTTCAGTTTCCTGATGACAGACTATACCTATTTAATTTCTCTTCCTTTTTAACATCCTCGTTCTATCTAATCCTAGTACCTAGCAAAATGCCTGGCACATAGTAGTAGCTCAAAAATAAGTTCTCATAGCTCCTTGCACTTGTGCTTTTTACAATCTGTGGTGGTATACTACACACACATACACACACACACACACACACACACACACACCCCTACCTATGTAACATATATTTGGTCCGTTCCCCCCACTGTATTGAGGACAGAGATCTGAATTTTTTGCTCTCCACTGTATCCCCAGTTCTCAGCATAGCACCTAGCATATGGAAAATATTCAAAACATATCTGTTAAATGAGTACTACTTAAAATAAATTAGGTAAGGCTGAATCTACATGAGGCAACTATTTGAGAGACAGTATTAATCTAAGACCCATCTTGAGGATTTGACATATTTAATAGAGATTTGGGGGGTGCCTGGCTGACTCGGTCAGTAGAGCGTGCGACTGTTAATCTCAAGGTCATAAGTTCAAGTCTTACGTTGGGCATAGAGCCTACTTGAAATAAAAAATAATAATAAAGTAAAATAATAAAGAGTTGAGAGACCTTCATTCTAGAGCCACCCAAATGTGGTAGTTAGGTGAGGACCCATTAGGAGGCTGGAGGAAACTCTGCCACTCTTGTAGCATAAGAGCTTTTCAAACAATGGTGGCCACAACATGGAATAAAAGCTTCTGCCTCACTCCTTCATTACATTTACTGAGTACCTACCTTGTGCCAGGTACTTCTGGAGAGACTAAACATTCCCACATTAAGATACTTCCATCCCCAGTCATATACCCTTTCCCTTGGAAATGACACATGATACGCTAAAGGTATGCCAAAAAAAAAAAAAAAATTACCAAGAAACCTGTCTGATGGTCCCTCCCTATGATGATTCTGCTTGCTACAGGAGAAGAGACGGATGAATCATAAATGGAGTTAACCTGGGAATCTATTTTATATATTTTGAGGACCTAGCATCCCATTGTTTTTGCTTTTACAAAGTATTTAAAAGGAGACAAGATTAAGTGGCCCTGTGAGAGAAAACTATACAGTGGTACAGCATTGCAATAAGGGAAGGAGCCAGGGTGGGGTGGAATGATTTATGTTTACAAGCCACATAAGCATTCCAGATGGCCCCAAATTTGTCATTCAGCACCCATTCGACATCATTCACCATACATTCACACACCGTGATCACACAGCCTTGTAGTGAGTACCAAGGCATGACAGAAGCTAGGTCCTGATGATCAAAGCGAATCCATCAAAGCCCAGAAGCATTCTGCCTGTCCCTGGATATAAAAGAAACTCTGTTGTCCTATGGGGGTCTAAGATGCTCTATGTAGTCAAATCGAGCAAATAAGAAATTTTCAGACTTGCTTGACCTCTAGACCTCTAACTAGGACAGTGATGATCTGGCTTTTCCTGGCACTTGTCAGACTGCACCTAGATAAAATGTTGTTTCACATTCTGCATGCCCCTCTGTAGTACAGAAGTAGCTAAATTAGAGCGGGTTAGAGGGAAGCCAGGCAACTAAATCATGTCATATATAAATGGCTGAATACAGAAGGGATATTTTTCAAATATGTGAAAGGCTGCCACATATCAGAATTAGATTTTGTTCTGTGTGACCCCAAAAAGGTACAAGGAGGATCAGCACATGAAAGTAATAGGAAGAAAGATCACAGCATCACAGCTCTATAGAATAAACTACCAAAGATAGCGCGGGTCAGCCGACCTTGGCGAAAGTGAGATCTCTATTGTGAAAACCAAGACAGTCACTTGACAGATTCTGCAAAGGAGACAGAAGGATCAGAGGAGGTGATTTTGCTGGATAATATTTAAGTTACTGTCCAAATATGAGAGCCCATTTTAAAAAAGCACAGCAAACAACTAAAGAGAATCTTCAAATGCACTCATCAGACAATGACATGGGTGAACAGTGGTGGTTTTCATTTATGCTATTTCTCCTAACTAAACTGTTCCCATTTCTAGCCAGCAGTGACTTATTTGAATCTCTCTTGGTTGCTACAGACACCTCTGATATGAACCTTGGTGGGCAAGAAGATGGGAAAAGAGGCTAGAGAGCAAGCCACAAATCTGGACAATCCACATCTATGAAAAAAAATCACCCAAGAATGATTAAGAATTGAGCAAAATAAAATGGGGGGTGGGGGAGCTTGCTTCTAAAAAAATCTGTATTTAAAAACCAGAAGAATTTCTGCAACTCAGAAGTACCCTTGTTAACAATGAAACCTTGTTTTACTCAAAAAAAAAAAAAAAAAACTGAAATAGGCCAAATCTTGCTTGTTTCAAACCCAGCTTCCAATAGATATTAACTAAGTAATTTTGATGGTGCTAGAGGGAACAGAGTGGGGCCTAAACTGTGGGCCTCGTTGACAGCAATGTCATAAAACTGGACAGGAGCTTAGTAAATTTCTGTTGGATGCATGAATCACTCAATGAGTCAGCCAGCCTTGGCCTCACACCTGAGAGCCAGGGATTAACTGAAATCTAGGCTCTTGGGAATAAGAGATGATAGAACCTACTAAGAACAAATGTGCTAAGTAGAACATACCTATAAATATGTTGAAATCAGAAATTATGGTAACCTATCTTTCACTGGCTAGTGATGGTAAAATCCAGAGCTAAGTAAGGTCACATTCGGACTGGTTTTGGACGGCGTGCTACCATTTCATCACTATCCTGGACAATTCAACCATCGGTGGAAAAAGAAGGCAAATAAACCTCATGAAATTAATGACTTGAGCTCCTCATTTCAGTTCTTCACAATATATGCTGAACTACTATCAGAGACAAACTGTTCTTGAAAAACAGGCATGATATATTTTCAAAGTGTATAAATTCAAATGCTAAAAGCACATCATAAGGAAAAAGAAAGCATGCATACACTTCAGCATTTTAGTACTCCAAATATTAATTTAAATAACATTAAAATTAGGTGCTAGGAAGAGAAGAGTTAAAACCGATATACTGTCTGATGTCAAATTGTCTGATGTCTCTGGTTCCTTCGCCAGAGTATTTATTTTATTTTTTTTTAAAGTTTTATTTATTCATTTGAGACACGGAGATACTGAGAGAGAGAGAAAGCATGAGCAGGGAGAGAGGCAGAGGGAGAGGGAGAAGCAGGCTCCTCACTGAGCCAGGAGCCCGATGTGGGGCACGATCCCAGGACCCCGGGATCATGACCTGAGCTGAAGGCAGACGTTTAACCATCTGAGCCACCCAGGCGCCCCCAGAGTATTTATTTTAAAGTCAGGCACTACATGCATTGTATCTCCTGGTCTTAATTTGTCTTTTGCTATGCTCAACAATTTTAATGCCAAGAGGAAGAAACTAAGTAAGAAAGGGAATGTGATGGTCTGAACCTAGAGAGCTGATCTAATTGAACTGAAAAAATTAAAACCCTTCTCCATCTGTTCAGTACACCTGCTGATGGAGCAGTACCACAGGTAGGGAGGAAATCCATCAGAGACCAGTTATAAATAGATTTTTATTTCATCTGCTAAAAGCTTGGCAGCTGAGGTGGAGGGCTGCCCACACTGGCAGCCAGGCAAAAGCTCTGAGCTGCTTTTGTGTTTAGGTGAAAGGAATAAGGAGACAGAAACCAACAACAACAAAATAAAGTAAATTTCCCAATAACTCATTTGACAAGCAACCAGCAGTCATTAAGTTTGCTTAAAACGTGTCACACATTTCTGAGAAGTGCTGGGGAGATAAAAGATCAGTCACACCCCCTTGTGAGGATGGTACAGAAATCTGATAGGAAACAGACATGTTCACCCATCAGTTCTGTATACAAAGTTTGTATGTTCCAGCTTCCCTTGTGACATTCATAAAATTAAATCAAGAGGGTGGAGCATATTGATAGCATGATACTGTCAACTTTATTGACATGCCATATCTTTCTGAGGATAAGGTCAATGGAGATCCTAAATGTACCAAAATGTAAACTGAAATCAAATGTTTTCATGGAAAAGAGAAACCAGCAGGCCCAATCCATGAACTATCCATCTATGGTGAGACCATGAGTGGTGAGAAGCATTATGGGCCCTCCTCGTACGTGTAAGTCAGAGACAGGAGCTCCTTGTCACACCCCCTTCAGCCACTAGAATGGCACCTCACACCTAGAGGGAGGGCAGCAAAGAACAGACAAGCTGAATGAACCAATAGCAAGGGAAGCAACAAAACAATCTTCCTTTTTACCTTTGAGTAAAAATGGGATCAATGGATGCCTCAAGAAAGGACTGATGTGAATATTCAGATCAGATAACTTAAGTGCAAAATGTCAAAGACTGTATTTCCAAATAGGACCCATGAGAAGAAGGGTGGGGAAGAGAGAAAACGAGTATGTTTCATTTCACTGGAGAAACTTCCTGATGCCCTTCAAGGACATTAAAGATATTACCAACAAGATAATGACCCGCTATTCTGTCACCACCAAGGACAACAAGAGAAATGGGATCGAACTATGGCAAGGGAAAATTGGGTTAAATATGAGGAAGAATTTCCTGACAACAAAGGTATTAAACACTGAAAAGGGAAACTAGAGGCGATTAAGGATGCTCTCTGGAGGTCTTTAAAAAAGTCGAATAGCTTGGCAACTATCTCGGGGTAATTTAGGTACAGTTCCGCCCGCTCCTCTGGTCTTTATCAGTGCTCTAATTCATCCCCTGGCCCAGACAAGACACATTCGCCATGGTAAACTACTGTCACACTCTGTTCAATAATGAGCTCTCTGAAGGAGAATAAGCATTAATAAAATGGCAAAAGCTCTCTTGGAAGTAAAACTCATTTTTCTTTATTTAAACTGCACATTGGGTTTTTGTGGTTTTCTTTACCTTTCTTTTTTTTCCCTAACTTACATCTAGAAATAGCCAAACAAAGCTCATCTCCACTGATCTGTTATTCCAAAGCATTAAAGGGAATCCAGGTGGAAGATTAAGTGTGGAGAATGTTCTGAGTCACAGTTCCACAGAATAATTTATTATGCACCTCTTTGCTGGGTACTGTTTAGCATGGAGCACTGCTGTCCAGAAATTCTAGTTCTGCTTCTCAGAAGCCTAAAAAAAGGAGCTTCCCATTGGTTTGGCTACAAAGAAGCAAACTAAATGATCTCTAACATTCTAAAATTCTGGAATCTTTGTTTATTTTATGGCTCTCTACTCAGTGTCATATTAAAAAAACTTCAAAAGTCTCATTTTCAAAGAGGTCCATGTTCCTTAAAATATTTGAATTTTAATTCTCCCTTTATGTTGAAGAGGGAAAGGAGAATTTTTTTTTTCAAAGATTTTATTTATTTATTTGAGAGAGAGAGAATGAGAGATAGAGAGCACGAGAGGGAAGAGGGTCAGAGGGAGAAGCAGACTCCCTGCCAAGCAGGAAGCCCGATGTGGGACTCGATCCCGGAACTCCAGGATCATGACCTGAGCCTAAGGCAGTCGCTTAACCAACTGAGCCACCCAGGCGCCCAGGAGAATTTTTTTATTAACATATAATGTATTATTTGCTTTAGGGGTACAGGTCTGTGATTCATCAGTCTTAAACAATTCACAGAGCTCACCATAGCACATACCGTCCCCAATGTCCATCACCCAGCCACCCCATCCCTCCCATCCCCCTCCACTCTAGCAACCCTCAGTTTGTTTCCTGAGATTAAGAGTCTCTTATGGTTTGTCTCCCTCTCTGGTTTCGTCTTGTTTCATTTTTCTCTCCCTTCCTCTATGATCCTCTGTCTTGTTTCTCAAATTCCTCATATCAGTGAGATCATATGATAATTGTCTTTCTCTGATTGACTTATTTTGCTTAGCATAATACCCTCTAGTTCCATCCACATCGTTGCAAATGGCAAGATTTCAATTTCTGATGGCTGCATAATATTCCATTGTATATATATACACATCTTCTTTATCCATTCATCTTGTCGATGGACATCTAGGCTCCTTCCATAGTTTGGCTATTGTGGACACTGCTGCTATAAACATTGGGGTGCATGTGCCCCTTCAGATTACTACATTTGTATCTTTGGGGTAAATACCCAGTAGTGCAATTGCTGGGTTGTACAGTAGCTCTATTTTCAACTTTTTGAGGAACCTCCATACTGTTTTCCAGAGTGGCTGCACCAGCTTGCATGCCCACCAACAGTGTAGGAGGGTTCCCCTTTTTCCACAACCTCGTCAACATCTGTCGTTTCCTGACTTGTTGATTTTAGCCATTCTGACTGGTGTGAGGTGGTATCTCATTGAGGTTCTGATTTGGATCTCCCTGATGCCGAGTGATGTTGAGCACTTTTTCATGTGTCTGTTGGCCATTTGGATGTCTTCTTTGCAGCAATGTCTGTTCATGTCTTCTGCACATTTCTTGATTGGATCATTTGTTCTTTGGGTGTTGAGTTTGATAAGTTCTTTATAGATTTTGGATACTAGCCCTTTATCTGATATGTCATTTGCAAATATCTTCTCCCATTCTGTCGGTTGTCTTTTGCTTTTGTTGACTGTTTCCTTTGCTGTGCAAAAGCTTTTTATCTTGATGAAGTCCCAATAGTTCATTTTTGCCCTTGCTTCCCTTGCCTTTGGCAATGTTTCTAGGAAGAAGTTGCTGCAGCTGAGGTCGAAGAGGTTGCTGCCTGTGTTCTCAAGGATTTTGATGGATTCCTGTCTCACATTTAGGTCCTTCATCCATTTTGAGTCTATTTTTGTGTGTGGTGTGAGGAAATGGTCCAGTTTCATTCTTCTGCATGTGGCTGTCCAATTTTCCCAACACCATTTGTTGAAGAGACTTTTTTCCATTGGACATTCTTTCCTGCTTTGTCGAAGATTAGTTGACCATAGAGTTGAGGGTCCATTTCTGGGCTCTCTGTTCTGTTCCATTGATCTATGTGTCTATTTTTGTGCCAGTACCATACTTGGTATGGTAATTCTTGATGATTACAGCTTTGTAATAGAGCTTGAAGTCCAGAATTATGATGCCACCAGCTTTGCTTTTCTTGAAAAGGAGGATTTTTAAATGAGGACTCTCTTCTCCTGTCATACCTGTCATTACACTTGATTGAATTTAGTTGCGGTCTTTCTTCACCGCCATTGATAAGCTCCATGAAGGCAGTGTGTAGGTTGTGTCCATTACTGTATCCTCATTACTTAGCTCTAATAGACAGTTAGATATTAAATGAATGATGGATTGACCTCGTGAATGAATGAATGAATGGAGGGCAGAGGATTTACCTAAGTATGGGAAGGGCCCAAGTGTATATGGGAAGGGCTCTTATAATAGTAGCAAGCTGCTCTTCTAGTGACCCCATCACGAGTGAACAAATGCCAGATAATGGAATGAACAAGGGATGTGGAGGCAGAAGACTTGATTTGGCTGTAATGTCACTACGCCAGCACTTCACCTCTCTGAGCCTCAATTTTCTCACCTGAAACGTGGGGTGTGTGTGTGTCTGTGTATGTTTCTCAGAGGGTTGTGGTAATGTAGATAACATAGGAAAAACAGAGTTTTTAATTAAATAAAGGACAGTTACTCTTTTCACACATTCTTTATTGAGGTTTCCATAAAACTTTTAAATCGTGAAGGAGTGGTACAGAGATGGTGACTGATGCCAACTGCCGATTCCAGGAAAGAATTCAGTAAATGGAAGAAGGAAGTATTACCAAAGTTCAGCCAGGGACAGAACATATAGCTGGTTTCCTTCTGTGTTGTCTGGAGGCTCACTCACCGCACTAAATAGCAAGCAAGTATAATGAGGCAAACATGCATTGCGCCAAGCACATGGCCACTGCCTTTAAGAAAGGCAAATCTGTAAACTCCAGACCAGGAGTTTCTCCTTAAGATTTGGATTTGCAAGTCCAGTCTTCCACCAGTAGTTCATTTCTACCTAGAACTTTACCTACCTACCCTTGCTCATGGCAAACTATCCTCCTAAAGACAGTGGTGCCAAATGGCTTGAACAACCAAACGCCTGTCAGTCAAGTGAAGACAACATACTTTCACATTCAGATTTTAAAACAGATATATAATTATATGTAATATCAAAGCAGTTACAAATAAATAGTAACCGGCAGGGAAAGGAGGGCTCAATATACAACACCCAGCATGGCCCCCAGTCCTTCTAGTTGCTCGATCTTCTGTGTGTTCTTTTGTTTTGCAAAGTGATTTGGGAGATTAGGTGGGATTTTTTTTAGGCGGGACAGCAAGGAAAGTTGTTGAATAAGTGCTACTTGATTGCACAACAAAAGATACCCAAAGAGCCTCAGCCACAACTCAATTCCACTTGGCCCAACAGTTTGAATTTCTCAATTAAGTTATTTTGTTAGCAAGAGGACTGGTTAGGGAAAGGAGAAAGTGCTTACTGCACCAAGTTTATTCACTGTATAGAAATCACTGTAATAAGATCAACAGAACATTCTAAGGGCCCAAGAACTCCAATTTGCTAATGCTGCTGATGCAATGGGAATGTGCCCATGTTACTGGTGTGCTGTAGGAGGTTCTGCAAATAACAAAATAAAATTTCACAATACTCATTTATTCAATAATTGGTACTCAGAACCTTGGAATCTGCCCAGTGATATCAACTGACCAAAAGTCTATGTGAAAATTAAGAAGCCTTATCCTCTAGATATTAATTAAGGGGATAAAATTCTAGTTCATTCAAAAAAATATTAGCCTCATTAGGCCTCTCTTGCCACATCCAAAAGCATGGATTCTTTTAAGTATTATCACTAAAACCATCTTTGAGAATAAAAAATCAAAGTATTCTAATTTTTCAAACATATACCATAGTTGATTTCAAAAGCTGCTGTAAGGAAAATAAACTAATCAAAGACTGAGAAGATATTTTAACCCATATAATAAAGGATTGGCATATAAATACACTGCTAATTAATAAAAATAAAACAACTAAAAGGAAAAATGTGCAAAGGATAGGAATAGAGAATGTACAGAAAAGGTAATCTAAATTGTCAACAGAAAAGGATGCACAAACTCACTAAGTAATCAGGTACACAAATTAAAATAACAACAAAATATTTCTTGCATACCAGATTGACAAAATGTCAAAGTGTGATACCACCAAGTACTGGCAAAAATGTAGGAGATACAGAAATATGATAGTGCCCTAATGTTAACCGGTACAAATGATTTGAAGAATAATTTGGTATTATTGAGTAGAGTTAACATATTTGGCAACTCAACTCCATTTGTAGGTAATTCCCCTAGAGATCGAAAATATGTACAGAAGACATGTGCAAGATGTCCATTACAGCACAGTCAGCACAAGGCAAAAGTGAAATGTCCACCACAGAAGAATGGATAAACTAAAATGAAATGCTCTGCGGCATTAGACCTGTAGTAGCAACATGGAAACTCAGAAATATCTAATCTCAACTGCAAAAAGACAGGAATGATATAAAAAAATTTTATATGCATTTTAAATTATGCAAAACAACAGTTACATTGTGTATAGTTACCTATACATGTAGTAATACTACAGAAATGTACATAGAAATGTTCTATACCAATTTCAGAGGTGAAAGGATAGGGCTTTAGTTATATTCCTAATGTTTTATTTTCCTTAAAAAAAAAGATCTGGAGAAAATAAATATGGCATTTGTTAGTTCTAGATAATGAGTATATGGGTATTCACTCTGTTTTATTCAGTACTTTGCTATGTATTTGAAAGTTTTCATAATTAAGACTTTTAAAGCATTTTAAAGATATATATAACCCATAATCTATTGACACAGAGTACTGGAAATCATACAGAATCAGATACATTATCTTTATCCACCACAGTCATATGCTTGAAGTAGCTAGTCTAGATAACTATCTCTCCTACTTGTGTAAGGGAGAGATAGTTAATCTATCGGTTAAAATGCCTTCAGTTGTATTACCTCATTTAATATTCTTAACAACCTTTGATTTAGTATTATGTATTTAGTATATATTTAGTATTATGATTTAGTATTATGACACCCATTTTTTGAGAAGAAAGGTCAACTTTTAGACTTTCAGAGTTTTTCCCAAGATCACCCAGTTAGTAAATGATTCAGTACTGGGATCTGGTACTGTTATTACTATACCACAGATGACCACTAGGCATCTCAAAAATCTGTTATTCTGAAGTTATACGTATCATCTTTAAGATCTGTGTTATCAACCTGAAACCACAGGTGAGTTAGCAAATGAAATGAAATGCTTTATCACTGCATTTTTTTCAAGCCTCCCATCAAATCCATTTCCTCTGAAGATTTCTAATATACTGACCTCTTCTAAAAATAAGTTATAAAAGTCTGATAAAAGCCAGCATATTATTAATGGGAAAAAATGGAAACCTTGTACAGGTAGGTTTTTCTCTCCTTTAGAAAATAAATTTTCAAAGTTAATAAAGTAGAAACTATAATCTTGTTTCTTCACTTCAATGTGCTAATGGTAAACACATACTAATCTTAGGGAAGTAGGTGATTAGAGAGGGCTAGTGAGAACTTAAACATCCTGAAACAACTTATCAAACACAAATAGCACCAACAATAGAAGCTAAATTTAATGATAACAGCTAAGGGACTATTCAGGCTATTTCACCAAGTACAAAACTAATAATCTAAATAACAGTACCATCAATGGGGAACCTGAATTTCACAGGGCAGTAATAAGGCACCCCTACCCCCCCGCCACTGCAAGCTATAAATAAAGGCCAGTGAGGAACCTGGACTTCCACTCCCACCTTGCAATAATGATGAAGTGCTCCCTTTTCCTCTACAGACATGTTGTCAGAGGAGTCTATTAAAACAAAAGATTTAGGGGCACCTGGGTGGCACAGTCAGTTAAGCATCTGACTCTTTTGATTTTGGCTCCAGTCATGATCTTAGGGTCGTGGGACCGAGCCCTGTGTTGGGCTCTGCACTCAGCACAAGTCTGCTTGAGAGTCTCTCTCCTCTCCCTTTGCCCCTCCCCCATGCTCATGCACACGCTCTCTCTCTCTCAAATAAATAAACCTTTTAAAAAAACTCAGAAGATTTAAATAAGATCCAGAGTCTCATAATACCCAAAATGTCCAGGATATAATCAAAATTACTTATTCTACCAAGAACAAGGAAAATTTCAACTTGAACAAGAAAAGACTATCAGCTGATCCCAATACCAAGATGACACAGATATTGGAACTACCTGAGAAGGATTTTTAGAGCAGCCATCACAAAAAAAAATGTTTCAATAAGCAATTATGAACAGACATGAAACAAATGAAAAAACAGAAAGTCTCAGCAAAGAAACAAGAGATGAAATACATTAAATGAAATTAAAACTCACCAGGTGGACTCCATAGCAGAATGAAGATGACAAAGAAAAGAATCAGTGACCCTAAAGATAGGAACAACAGGAATTACCCAGTCTGAACAACAAAGAAAAAACAGAATTTAAAAAAAAATGATCAGTGTCAAGTACTTGTAGGACTATAACAAAAGATCTATCATTCATACCATCCCGAGTCCTGGAAGGAAAGGAGAAAGAGGGCAAGCCTTAAAAAATTACTCAAAGAAATTGTGGCTGAAAAATTTGTAAATCTGGCAGAAGACAGGGACACTTGGCTGGCTCAGTCATAACAGCACACAACTCTTGATCTCAGAGTGGTGAGTTCAAGCCCCACATCAGGTGCAGAGATTACTTAAAAATACATAAACTTTTTTTTAAAAATCTGGCAAAACACATAGCCTACATATTCAAGAAGCTGAGTGAACCCAGGATAAATCCAAAGAAATCCATGCCAAGCCACATCACAATCGAACTCTTTGAAAACTAAAGACAAAGAGAAAATCTTTGCAAGTAGTGAGAGAGAAACATCTTCTTACCTAAAACAGAAAAACAACTGGAATAACAGCAGATTTCTCACCAGAAACCACAGAAGCAGAAGAAAGTGGTACAACATTTTTCAAGTGCTGGAAAAAAAGGGAACTGTCAGCCTAGAATTCCATATCCAGCAAAAATATCCTTCAAGGAAAAGGGAAATCAAGACATTCTCAGCTGAAGGAAAACTAAAAGACTTGTTACCAGCAGACTGACCCTAAAAGAATGGCAAAAGGAAATTCTCTAAACAGAAATGGTAAGAAGGCTAAGAAACCACTTTGTGTTAAAAATGAAATATGACGATTATATTCCATGATACTGTATAAATACTATTTTATGTGAGTGATTAGAGTAGTGCCCTGGTTAACATACCATGCAAAACTCTATACTAGAAAATAATTTAGAGATGATGAATGTGGTATTTGGGTTATTTCTACTAAAAAAAAAAAAAGCTAGACATCATGAGCTCACAGTCAAGTCTATAACCTCCTATTTATTTTACCATTATCTATGCTAAAAAGTCAAACTCAACTTACATCACTTGAGCTTACAAGTTTTTCAAAAATGTAACCTGCTACAAGAGCTAATACTGCCTACCGATCCAACAATCCCACTTTAGGGTCTATACCCAAAAGAACTGATATCAAAGACTCATACAAATTATTTGTACACCCATGCTCAAAGCAGCACTATTCACAAAAGCCAAAAGGTGGAAACAACCCAAGTGTCCATCAACAGAAGAAGGGTTAAAAAAAAAAAAAAAAGGTCTATGCTCACAATGAAATGTCATTCAGCCTTAAAAAGGAAGGAAATTTTGACATATGCTATAACATGACTGAACCTTGAGGATGTGGTGCTAAGTAAAATACCTAGTCACAAAAGGACAAATACCATATGGTTCCGCTTACATCAGGTGCCTAGAGCAGTAAAATTCATAGAGACAGAAAGCAGAATAGTGGCTGCCAGGGACTAGGGGAAAGGGAGAATGGGACGCTGTTGCTTAATGGGTACAGAGTTTCAGTTTTACAAGAAGAGTTCTGTGGATGGATGGTGGTGATCACCGCACAATGTGAATGTACTTACTGCCATTGAACTGTGCACTTAAAAATGGTTAAGATGGTAAAGTTTATTTTTTTTAAGATTTTATTTATTTATTTGACAGAGAGAGACCCAGCAAGAGAGGGAACACAAGCAGGGGGAGTAGGAGAGGGAGAAGCAGGCTTCCCCGCAGAGCAGGGAGCCCGATGCGGGGCTCGATCCCAGGACCCTGGGATCATGACCTGAGCCGAAGGCGGACACTTAACCAACTGAGCCACCCAGGCGCCCCAAGATGGTAAAGTTTGTTGTGTATTTTTACTACAATATTTTTTTAATTTTAGCTAAAACAAAGAATAATATCTACTAATTATTGAGCACTTGCTATGTATCAGAGAGTACACTAAGAGCTTTGCACGTATTTCCTTATGTCTCTTCCCAACAAACTTTGAGGAAGGTAGCATGATCTGTCTTACACATGAAGAAACTGGGTTTGCACAACTCGACCAATGTTCAACAAGTAAAAAATGGAGTCAAAATTCAAACTGAGGTTAGTGAGACTCTGAAACCCATTCTCTTTAAGCACTCCTGAGTCTCTGGGAACAATTCAACCTTTCAAGTAAGGGAAAATAACATATAGTGGCCAGCAGAAAAGAAGGTATGAATGGCACTGATCTATGGAATGAAAAGGCTGGCATCACTACAGAGGAACTAATTCTTTAAAACCTAAACTTTAATACCAAAATATTTTACACAAAAACCTCAAGATCCACACGTTAGATGCATTCTAATTATATTGGAGCAAGAGATTCTTAACTATAAAACAGAAGAAAAGATTTTAATTCTTAGAACATGGTGGAATACAGAACACAAACAGGTAACTTCTTTCCTTTTCTACAATTACTTCTAGAGCAATAAAATAACCTTGGCACAACCAATGGCAAAATCAAGTCATGCCTTGCAGTTGGTACTGTTATTCATGACCTACCGGGTTTCAGAATAAATTCCTAACTTCAGTATTCCCTGAACTTTTTCTTTCCCTTTACCAGAATTTCTACATACCCATCTCTGCCTATTTCACCATGTTCTCTGGAACCCTGCCGATCACATCTCCTATCCGACCTAGATCCCATGGGCAAATACTGGAATGCTGCCCTCCTTTGCCCCACACCCTCTGACCTTCTTCAGTTCCTGCTATTCTAATTCCAAGCTTGGATTCACCCCATGCTCACTCTCTCCAGGGCCACCACTTGTACCCGGGATGACTTTGTATCTTCCTCTAGCAGATCAAGGTACAGGGCTTGAGCAGGAAAGTTGGGCCTGACTTTCAACCCCCTCATAATTACACACACCATGTCTTGACTCTGCCCCTCCCTCTCCTGGGGCTCCCTCTCCTCTTCTGGAGAAAGACCTAAAAAGGTGCAGTTCACCATGAACTGGCCTCAGCAACCCTTCATGATGTTGTATTACACTCTCAATGCTAATTGTTTTCAATACTCTAGTTTAGCCTCAAGATCCCACATCTACTCTCACTCTCTTAGTAAAGTTATTGGCAGGACTGAAGCCAGCTATTGAGCAGTACCCTAGCTTTCCATACATTCCCCTCACCACAATCTCCTCAGCCTTCTTCCCACAAGGAGCACACAAAGAAGACTTCCAACTTGTTAGACAGTCTGTTGGCCTGCTCCATGCCTAGGCCATACCACCAGGGCCTATGGCTCTGGGATCCTTTGGGGAAACAAGGAGAGGGAGAATGTAAGACAATGGAGGGCTGCCAGGAAGGGAATGAGCATTTGGGGCCACTGTGTACCAGTCAAATCCTTATTTTCTATTGTCTCCAACGGTTACCTCGGGGGTTCTAACTCAGTCACAGAGAGTGTGGCCCTACATGCCACTCCCCCTAAACCCATAACCAGCAACACAGACTCAGATCAAAAGCAAACATACTATTTTTTGTTACTCAACCATGATGAGAAAAGTTTTCTTAATCAAATAAGCCTCAAGAAGATAATCTGCTTCACCATTTGGTTTATCCCTTCAGTGAATCCACACTGGATGGCCATTATGTACCAGTGCTAGGCTCTGTCGCTAGGATTGGTGAGATGCAGGTGAAAGCATTGGTAAACTATAAAGAGGTACACCTTTGCTGGTTACTCCTATCCTTTCCCTCCCTGCAACTATGAATTCCTTACGGGGGGAAATTATATCTTTGTCTCCCCTACATCCAGCATGGGGCCTGGCACAGAGCAGGCCCTCTGGGAATATTTGTTGAATTACTTCAGCAGTTCATACCTGCAGCTGAAACATTTCTCACCTTATGCCACCTGCCACCAGCCCTGACACAGGCCTTCGCCACCAAGGCAACCTCCAAGCCCACCTCCCTGGTTCATGTGACTTTCATCTACTCTTAAGAATGTGAACCTATACCTTCTTTTCATATGAAAGAACAACTACATGGAATAAAGTTAGCCCACTAAGTTAAAATCTCACTCATGCCTAGAGTCAAGAGCTGTATCATCCCTATGAGCCTTTATGTTGGTGAACAAAACTAAGGAAACACAACAAAACGCTAGATAGCATGGAAAGTGAACTGACTGGTGTGCTTAAAATACACAGCCCCTTAGTGAACTTACTTCCTAAGGGCCACCCTTGCTTACAGATATGAGATTGGCCTCCTCTTCTCTTTCTCAGAAAACAAAGAAAAACAAAAATCCCTCATAAAGAGGCTGGTGTTTTATGTTGCAGCCACATCTTCAAAAGTTCAATGACATCTACTTTGGTATCTGTAAAATCTAGCATGTGAGCCATGGTTCGATCTTCCCTATTTAATTTCTTTCTCACGACATTTGAATTGCTTATTATACACGTCCATCAGAAGACGTGAACAACTGAAGCTTTTTGGCCAATAAGATGCAGCAACCTGAAGAATGGTCCAACAAAGTTCCCAGAGCTGTATGGACAACAGCTAATCCCCTGAGGTTTTATAATAACACTCTATAATACGTACATTGTGCAATAAAAGTTAACATACTTTAATCTATTGAAATAAATCTGACTACAGTGCTGCTCTTTTCTATCTCAGCTTTTGTACTTCTATTTTAAATCTATGCTCTCTTCCATCCATGCATGTGGTTTCCTTCCCTGTTACCCAAAATAATTTCATCAACAAAATATTAGCATGCTGAAGTGGGTACTCAATAAACATTTGCCCAATGAATGAATAAATGACTGAATAATTATAAAATGCTGGGCTAAGGCCCCCTAAGAGGTTTCCACTAGTTTATAAAATTATGTGCTTGCATGTTCAGGTATACCCATCTAAATGGGACTGAATAATAGGTATCAAGTAGCAGTTAAAAATTAATCCATTTCTGTCTTAATAATTCTACTTCAAAATCTGTAATTCAAACTACAATGAATATATGCTGAGACAGAGTTCATTTACAATCATACTACTAGTATTTACACACTTTAAAATTAAAAGATTTGAAATATTAATACTGATATGGAAATAATTCACAGCCTAAATGTCAATGTGTTTATATAATAAAAGGTCTAAAAGTAAAGAAAAATGCCTCATGTTAAGCCTAATGTGTGTTCAAAAATGTAATCAATTTTTAAACATACCTTTTCAAAAAGGTTGTACAAAGGAGTGCCTATTTTATACCCAGTTAACAAGGAACATTTTAATATGGGACTTTTTTCATTTTAAGATATGTAACAAGTAGGCCAGAGAGAATATATTAGTAAGAAACTTTATTGGGTATAACAGCTAATATTTATTATCAAATCTTAAGTCTAATAAACACCATAAAATGCAGCTTTACCAGTATCGAAAAATTTAATATTTCTTAAGGTATGTTCTGACATCTTTGTTTTCTAATTTACTTATTTCTTATTATCCCGTCAGAAAACAATTGGACATAAAACAGTCCAGATATAAGATCAGTTTATTCTCACTGAGTTCGCTGCGAAGAAGTTCTGAAATAAGCTAGCAAATGATTCTTTTAACTTTAAGGGAAAATGGTCTCAGATAAATTAAAGAAGTCACATATTTAGCAAACCTAGGTTATGTTAAATGTTTAAAAAGTAAATAAAAGTAAACATAAATCGGTAATAAGACGGTCAGAATGAAAACGTAGCTCTAATTTAAACTTATTTGCTGAACTTTCTTTTTGCGTCCTATATTGTTGGTTGCTAGCATGGTTGTGAAGGATCCTGTGAGCAGTTCAACAGGAAGACTGTAGCCATGCAAGCATCTCCTTCCCAGTGCCTATCAGCATGTCTTTTATGTCTTGGCGTCCATTTTAGGAGTATCAGCGAGGTGGTGTATAAAGAAGCTTATAAAACAAAGGTTGTCATTTTGGCAACCCAAGTGAGCACTAAGTGATTTCATTTTATTGAAGATCAAAATGTTGATTAGTTAAAAAGTTGAAGGAAATACTTAAGCTCAACTATGCAAACACCTGTATTAGATCTCACATATTTTTAACTCGTATTTGGATATTAAATGCCATTCTCAGAATTGCTGATGTATGTCATTATGATACCACAAAAACCATTTGAAACAATGGATCATTCAAGGCGCGCAGTAATATAAAGCTATAAACAAAAAAATTTTTTTGTGTGAAAGGATTAACAAATCCCTGATTACATGCTCAAAACAAAAGCATGGAGCAGTCTTTTATACTACCCAAAATGATCAGTACTTATGTGAATATATACAATTTCCCTGTATTCTTTCAGTACATGAAATAAAAAGAACATATATTATCATAGTAAGTTATAACCTAATGCTACAAGTCAAACTCTGTTCTTTAGAAACAGCAATACTTACTGACAATGAGGGTGGTCCACAAAAATACGTACCTTACAGCTAACCTCTCCCACAATAATGCTGATTTTTAAGAGCAGAACTATCACAATCGAACCATAACCAGGCCTAATAGAAACTTTATTATTAAGAAATTAGATTTAAAGTATGTATCCAAGTAAAATTCTGGGTAATATTGAAAAGCAAATCCATGAACTTTCTAGATTTTCCTTCTACTTAAAACATTTTGAGAGAGCCAAGCTATAGTAATCATTTAATTATACAATCTAATCAACTAAAAATTATGGAATTTTTCTCCAAGTATTGCAAACACAGCTTGCTACTTCTTATCCAAAAGATTAAATTTCTATTCTCTACCATTCCCAGCCATTTTCTGCCAGTATCATAAAAATTACCTTTTACCATTTTCTTCTCACAATGAGAATTCCCTAATCGCACACATCTTTTAGACATAGACACCTCCCCACCCACCTCCCCACCCACCTCCAAAAACTGGTTCAGAGCAAAGACACACACAAAAATAATGACCAAGCTCACATTTCTTGTTTGCCCTTCAAACGAAGTCTGGTGTCTTCAGCTTGCCTTTCTGGTCTTCAGTGTTGTCACTCATTGCTGGGGGATGTAGTTTAGGACAGCATGAAGCAGCAGAAATAAAAGCTGTTGCTTTAAGAAAACGTTTTCTTAAACACATGGATAAAACAACTTTTACTCTGACTTCCTGGCTGGGTTGCATAAAATCTTAGAAAGGCTCCTTGAAACGTGAATGTCTACAAATGGGAAAAAATAAAAATAAAATCTAAAAACTTACGTTCTGAACACATTCCGAAGGATGTCTGATTTGATTTGAAAGCAGGTTTGTACTGATGAACAAACTTTATTTTGTAGAAAATTAATATTCTCTCTAATTAGAAATTTGCCTTGCCATCTTCTATATTAATCCTGTCTCTCATGGTATAATCATACATGCAAAAAATCAAATACAGTATTTCCCAAATGCATGGACACTGTGGAAGCTTCATTTTGAAAAAGGCTTTTATTTCCCTTAATACTGGTGACTAAACGTCATTGTATGTACCAACACTTTCAAATAGCCCAAGAGACTTAAAAAGCCTTCTAAGTTTGAAAACCAAAAAGTTCTGAGTTTTTCTGTACCCCAGGACGGTTTTCTTTCCTGAAGCTCAAGCCGAGAAAGCAGACAAAAGAAGCTGATTTGACTGAGCTGTGCCAAGTCTTGCCTTTTTTTCTTTCCTCAGCTCTCCCTCTGCCTCTCTCTCTCCCTTTCCCTCTCTCTCTCTTTCTCTCTCACTCTTTTGCTCCCAGTATGGCAACCTTCCGAGCAGTCTTGGCGGAGGTCCAGCCTGTGCCAGTCTGTCTGAATTCTTGTCTCCAAAAGATGTCCTTTGCGGATCAATTAATACATTTGAAAACAGGAAACTGTGGTACGGTACCCAAATCCTGGCACCAACAGCATCGACTTCTGCCAAATCACCTTACAGATTTCATGGTATCCTACCTTTCATAATCATTACTAACATGTTCCCGGAGCAATAATGGAGTACTAGAAGCCATTCACTGTTCAGCGATAAGGAATCTGTTCCCTAGAAATGTCCATATGCGACATATGCACAACCTGCAGTAAATCAAAATTCTCCTGTGAGAAGAGATGTATGTAACTTTAATAAGCACCACATACTGTATTTCTTTTTATAAGACTTGCTTTTCCTTGCCCTGCTGCAAAGAATCATGGGAGGAGAGAAAAGGAGGCATGCAGATTAAAATTAAAACTGTATGCCCAAATAAGTCATGCTTTACCCTATGGGAAAAGAACATAGTTCTGATTGAACAGCAAATCCCATTATTAAGGAAATTCTAATATAAGCTGTACCCATCCAAAATTTCACCAGATATGAAGGGGAGAGAGAATAAGTTTCAAAATATAAATATCAATTAAAAGGGGAAGAAGAAATTTAGGGGTAGATTTAGTAAAATTGAGTATGTTTTCATATTTTGAACCTCAAATTTCAACATAGTCACTTGTTTACTAAATTCATACCATTATAATTATTAAGTATAAATAAATACTGTTTCTTTTTATTTGTAGCATGTGCATCTTTTAAAGCAAAATAGTCAGTCTATGCTTCACACATCTACTTGGCCTTTGCAGACCAACTAATACATCGGAAAACAAGAAGCTATGCTATGTACCCAAATCCTAGCACCAAGAGCATCGACTTCTGACAAATCGTTTTCTGCTATTTGCTTGAAAAGACAGAGTAGGTATACTCTAGAATCACCACGGTTTCATGGGAAAAAACCCGAGTAGTCGGTTCTAGTCCTTGGCTCTGACTTCCTAAGGTATGTAATCTCAAGGTCCCAAATGCTTAATCTATACATTCCTCACTTTGCTCATCTATCAAATATAAAAATCAGTGACTTCCTCCTCTGTGGTCCCAAAATACCCTGCTTATACTCTGTATACCTTCACTCTAATTGTATAGTAGTTAGTTGAGTATGTGGTCTTCACCAGCCAGATGGGCCGTTCTCAGGCGGGACCATGTGTCACTTATCTAAGAAAACTGAAAGTCTTCCATAAGCAGGTGCTCAATAAATCTATGGGGATGAATAAATTATGGCAGTGGATCACATAAATATCATTCTGAAGTTCCATAAAACTATGAAATATGATAATGAAAAACAAAACCACGTATTACTAAGTCATAAGCTGACAGATCAGAGAAATGCTACAAGATATTATAAGTCTTGAATTAAAGCACTAACAAAAGTGTTCTGTGTAATCCTTCCAAATAAGGGTGATGAGACATGGGCAGGGATGACAGCGGATTTGCAATTTATAATCAAACTGTTGAAAAAGTTAAAGACGAAGAAAGAATCTTGAAAGCAGCAAGGAAGAAGTGACTCCTCACAGATTAGGGGCCCCAGTAAGATTAACAGCTGATTGCTCACTGGAAGCCATGGAGGCCCAGAAAGCAGAGGGATGACAGAGTCAAAGTGCTGACAGGAAAAAAAACCACCACCAGGAGTTCTATATCAGCAAAAGTCTCCTTCAAAACTCAAAGAGGCACTAAGACACTCCAAGATAAGCAAAAACAGAACACTTATTGCTAGTAGATCTGCCCTATAAGAAATACTAAAGGAACTTTCTCCTTCAGGCTGAAATGAAAGGAGACTAGACAGTAACTCAAATCCACATGAAGAAATAAAGAGAACAAGTAAAGGCAACCTCAGAAGCAAATATTAAAAGTAGTATAAATGTGGGGCACCTGAGTGGTTCAGTCAGTTAAGCATTCAACTCCTGATTTCGACTCAAGTCATGATCTCAGGGTTGTGAGACTGGGCTCCACTCTGGGCGTGCAGCCTGCTTAAGATTCTCTCTCTCCCTCTCCCTCTGCCCCTCCCCGCCGAAAAAAATAAGAAATAAAAGTAGTATAAATGTATTTTTTGTTTATAACTTTTTTCTCCTACCTGATTTGAAAGACAACAGCATAAAGCAATAATTATAAGGGCGCCTGGGTGGCTCAGTCATTAAGCGTCTGCCTTTGGCTCAGGTCATGGTCCCAGGGTCCTGGGATCAAGCCCCACATCAGGCTCCCTCCTTGGCGGGAAGTCTGATTCTCCCTCTCCCACTCCCCCCTGCTTGTGTTCCCTCTCTCGCTATATAAATAAAATCTTAAAAAAAAAAAAGACTTCCTTTAAAAAAAAAGCAATAATTATAAATCTATGTTGATGGACACACAATATGTGAAGATGTAATCTGTGACAACAGGATAAAGGAGAGATGAAACACAATTATATAGGAGCAAAGTTTTTGTATACTACTGAAATTAAGTTGATATAAATCTGAATTAGATTGTTATAAATTAAAATGTTAACTTAAAAGCAACCACTAAGAAAACAAGGGAATTAAAATGTTACCATAGAAAAATATTTAACACAAAAGAAGGTAATAATGGAAGAACAGAGAGACAAAAAAGAGAAAGAGAAAAAACAGCAAAATGGCAGAAGTAAATACAACATCATCAGTATTCACATTAAACTTAAATGAACTAGACTCCAATTAAAATACAGAGATTGGCAGAATGGATTTAAAATACATAATCCAACTATGTGCTGTCTACAAGAGACACAACTTTAGATTCAAAGACACAAACAGGTTGAAAGTAAAAAAATTAAAAAATATATGCCATGCAAACAACAACCAAGAGAAAACTGGAATGGTCATACTAACATCAGACAAAATACATTTTAAGACAAAAATTGTTACTAAAGACAAATAAAGACATCTTATAATGATAAAAGGGTCAATTCATCAAGAATTATAAACACACATACCCATAACCAAAGAACCCTAAAATATATAAAGCAAAAAACGAAATAATTGAAGGACGAAACAGGCAATTCAACAAACAGACAATTTTCCAATAATAGGTGGAGACTTCAATACTCCACTTTAAATAATAGCTAGAACAACTATATAAATCAGCAAGGAAGAGAAGTTTGAACAGCACTGTAAAGCAACTAGACCTGACAGACATCTATAGAACACTCCACTCAACGGCAGAATGCACATTCTTGTCAAGTGCACATGGAACATTCTCCAAAACAGACAATACATTAAACCATAAAACAAGTGCCAATAAATTTAAAAGGACTGAAACCATACAAAGTATTTCTCCAACCACAATGGAATAAAAGCAGAAATCAATCACAGGACAAAAAGATTGGGAAAATCACAAATATATGGAAAAAATACTCCTAAATAACCAGTGAAGAAATAATAAAGACCAGACTGGAAATAAATGAAATAAAGAATAAAAAAAAAATTTTTTAATTAGATAAAGATATTGCAAGAAAACTACAGACCAATATCCCTTATGGATACAGATGCAAAAATTCTCAACAAAATACTACCAAACTGAATCTAGCAACATATACAAAGGATTATAAACCACAACCAAGTGGGATTTATCCCAGGAATACAAGGTTGGTTCAACATAGAAAAATCAATGTACTATATCATATTAATAAAATAAAGGACAGAAACCACTCAATCATCTCAACAGACATACAGAAAGCATGTGACAAAACCCAATGCCTTTTCATGACTAGAAATTGGATCTACATAAAGAAAGGAAGAGCACTGAAGATGCAAAAGTGAAAGTAAAATAAAAACTTTTTTCTTATTTTTAACTGATCTAACAGATAAGAGTTTGTTCAAAATAATAGCCATGTACTTAATTATAAATGCTTAGGTTTGTATATATATCTGTATATATATATGTCCATTTGTATAACTATATGCTTATGTACACTTATATATAAGTGAAACAAAAGACAGCAATGATATTAGGGTGGGAGAGAGATATTAGGATTATTTTGTTATTATAAAATACACTACCCATGTAGTAGGGCAATGTTACTTGAAAGTGGATTTGGATTCGTTGTAAAGATATAAACTCTAGGGCAATCACTAAACGAAGTTTTTTTTAAAAAGTATAACTGATGTACTGAGAAAAGAGAAAATATGAGTTCATATAAAATGTTCAATTAAAAGCACAAAAAGCAGGGGCGCCTGGGTGGCTCAGTCAGTTAATCGTCTGCCTTTGGCTCAGGTCATGATCTCAGGGTCCTGGGATTGAGCCCTACATTGGGCTTTCCGCTCAGTGGGGAGCCTGCTTCTCCTTCTCCCTCTGCCTGCCACTCCCCCTGCTTGTGCTCTTTCTTTCTGTCAAATAAATAAATAAAATCTTTGAAAAAAAAATAAAACCACAAAAGGCAGAAAAAAGTAGAAGACAAAAACAGGAACAAAGAACAAGGGCAACAAATAGAAAACAATAAATAAATAAAATCTTTAAAAAAAATAATAAATATGGTAGATATTTATCCAACTATATCAATAATCATTTTGAACATCAACGGTCTACATGCACCTATTAAAAGACAGATTGTCAGAGTGAATCAAAAACTTGTACACAAGTGTTCTTAACAGTGTTATTCATAATAGCTATAATGTGAAAACCATCTGAATGTCCATCAACAGTTGAACAGGTAAATAAAATGTGGTCTAAATATAAAATGGAGTATTATTCAGCCATAAAAAGGAATTAAGCACTGATACATGCTTTAACATAGATGAACCTTTGAAAAAAATTATGCTAAGTGAAAGAAGCCAGACATAAAAGTCCACATATTGTACAATTCTATTTGTACAAAAGGTCCAGAATGGACAAATCCATAGACACAGAAAACAGACTAGTGGATGCCAGGGGTGGGCAGAGAGAAGAACAGGGAGGAGCTAATGGGTACAGGGTTTCCTTTTGGAGTGATGAAAATGTTCTGGAATTTGTGGGGATGGCTGTACAATTTCATAAATATACTAAAAACTGCTCCATTGCATACTATAAAAAGGTGACTTTTATGGTATGTGAGTTATATTTCAATAAAAATAAAGTTGCAGTCCATCTCTCCAGTATTTTGAGTATTTTGAATGATTACATCTTAAGGTAAACCCACAAAAGCCCTTCTTCTTAAAACACTACACATTAGCTACAACCTTGTCCATGTGAATCTGCTCCAGGAGTCTACCCAGCAAATTCTTGTGCCTTCCTCTGCTTTGACTTTTTGGTGAGACCCTAGCCAGCTCCAGCATTCCTGGCCTCTCCAAACACAGTTCCCTTCTGCCCACTCTCTTGGTTCTGACTCCTCAAATAGTGCCTGCTCTCTTGGACTGCCAGGCCCGCCTTGAAGTCACTCCATCTTCTCTCCCTAACTGCCAGGCCCTAGTGAATTCAAAAGTTTGACAGCCAGCCTCGGTCACATGTTAGCAAACCTTATCCCACAACTCAGGCAGCTCTTCACAGGCACCCTGATCCCAGCAGGCTTCGGGAGGCTTCCTCAGGGCTAACCCAGGATCTGACTCAACATTTTAATCCCTATCTCTCCTCCACGTCCCCGTGGGTCCCTCTCCCAGCCACCTGCTTGGACAGGGCACTCTCTGTACCCACACAGGATACTGACTATATACTCACAAGGGTAGATTCATAAATATGGGGAATTTTCTTCCCGGTGCATACCATTTATGACTTACTGGTAGCCTCAACACATCCTTTTGATTCAACCTCTCAGACAGAATACAATGAAAAAGGACTGAGTCTTAGAAGCTTTATACAGTCTGTAAGCTAGTGGTTGCAGATGGTAGTAGCATGGTTAAGTCTTTCTACAGACTTAGCGAAGTCTATGAGGGTAACAGAAGAAACAGGAGGTCAAAATGCACAAACTTCATGATTTTTCAAACTTTGTTCTTCCAGAGAGTCCTGGAGCTCCCCAGAGGCTGCAGGGCCCTCAAAGAGGACAAAGAAAGGATAAGCAGGCAAGGTTCTAAGACATCACCACTGCAAAAACTACAATAGTTCTGTTTCTATGACTTATAGGTATGAGGTTCACACAAGATTTTAACAAAAAAAGTTTTTCTAAAAAAACAATGTTTAAAATCCTTTGTTTTGAGCCAATCTAGAAAAATACTCCCTAATGAACTAATCTAACAAGAACTTTTGAGGCTGTGGCCCTCTCAGAATATTTACAACATGAGCTAACATTGTCACCTAAGACCTAAGATGGTAGTGGGGAGCTACTTCTTAACCAGACAGAATATATCTATCTTGTCCACAAGACAGAAAATGAGGGAAAACTGGGGCACCTGGGTGGCTCAGTCATTAAGTGTCTGCCTTCAGCTCAGGTCATGATCCCAGGGTCCTGGGTCCCTGCTTAGCGGGAAGCCTGCTTCTCCCTCTCTCTTTGCCCCTCCCGCTGCTTGTGCACTCTCTCTCAAATAAATAAAATCTTTTTTAAAAAAGAAAGAAAGTGAGGGAAAATAGAATTATTGGACGATTTCCCCACTTTCTTTCCCTCCTTAGGTTTAGATCTTCTATAATCTGAAACCCCAAAGAGCATGAATCTGGTCTTCTTTCCCAGCTTTTCATTAAGTCTTAAATAATGATACCCACTCAGGAATCATTCTCTCAAACATTATTTAAACAACCACTACATGCCGGGCCTGTGCCAGGGATATGGAACCCCTGCCATCATGCAGCAGGTATGTAAACAAGCAGTTACAACTACAGGTCACCCATCAGCCATGGCAGAAGCATGTGCACAACATCCTATGATCACAAGAAGGAAATAAGCTGAAGTGTAACCTACTGACCAACCAAAAGTCAAATACAGGTCACTTTAGATAGAATAAGGAGAGAAGTTTGAAAGGTGTATTCATTCATTTTATACATATCTGTGGTGTTCATTTAAGCTTAAAGCAGTAAGCTAAGGCTCTAGGCAATCTAGAGGCACATCAGAAACTACCCCTGCCCTCAAAAAGTTTAAAGTCTAGTATGAAGATAAGACACTTAAGAAATACTACACTTTACATATTGTTATTATAGGACATATGTGATGTCATAAAACAAAAGACACATGGCCTTTCCACAAAGCTCACGCATGGAATTGTATGGCCATCCTTCCTGAGACAGATCTAAATTCTACCCATTCTCTCTGTTATCCTCTCCTCCCCCACCTCCCTCTCCCCAGTCTCATCTTTCTTTCTTCTTTCTCCTCTCTCCCATCTCCCCCATTATGCACATAGTCATCATCTGCATTCATTGATTCATCAAGCCAGTATTTACTGAGCACTTGCTTATGTACAAAATATGGGGTTAGAAGCCACAATGAACACAGCAATGACACCAACAAAAGGTAATCATGCATGAGTAATATCTATGCTAATAAGCACCTTCACATTCCTTAATTCATTCACTTTTCACCCAACCTTTGGAGGAAGACAGGTGTTATTTTACTCTATAGATGAGAAGACTGACATCAGAAGAAGTTATGTGACTTTCCAGACCATAAGCACGTATCTAAAATATAGGAAATTGAAGCAACTATTCCAGATTCCATTACTAAATGAGTTCTGGAAAACAGACTGGACACATCCCACTACTGACTTAACAGTCCCTCTGAAATGGTTAATAGATACCTCAAACTCCACTTTGTCAAACCAGAACTCTTGACTATTCTCAGAAAAGTTCCTTCCTCTTTCAGCCTCAATTTAATGGCACTCAGCTGCTCAACCTGAAAATCCAAGAGCCATCCTTGAGTCACCCCTCAACACCCATGAGAAAGGCTAAAAGAAAAAAGACAGTTAATGCCAAGTGTTGCTGAGGATGCTAGAAACTGGACCCCTCATACATTGCTGCTGGGAATACAAAATGGTAAATAGTGTGGCAGTGTCTTGAAAAGTTCAACTTATACTTACCATAAGAACTAGCAATTTCCAGCCCTAAGTCTACCTGTGAGAAAACACAGACCTGCACAAGAACATTTATCAAGAAATTCTTCTCAACAGCCAAAAACGGCAAACAATTCCCAAGTCCACAACATGGCGAATGGTTAAACAAAATGCAGCCTATCAATGCTACACGACAAAAAGTCACCAATTACTAATACATGCAACAACATGGGTGAGCCTCAGAAACGTCATGTTAAGTGAAAGAAGCCAGACAGAAAAGATGACATGTTGTGTGATTTCATTTCTATGAAATACCTTTAAAAAGATAAAACTCTACGCAGAGAAGGGAAATCGTTGGCTGTCTGGGGCTGGGGTAGGGGAGAGGACTGGCTGCAAAAGGGCAGGAGAGAACGTCAGAACAGACCAAAGTGTTCTGGACAGGACTGTGTTAATGGTTTTGCAACTGTATACAATATTTTTTAAAAAATTAAATTGCACACCCAGAGCAGTGAGTTTTATGCTATATAAATGACACCTCAATCTATAAACACTGAGTATTAGAGTATTTACTGTATCCAAGACACTGTATTAAGCCCTAAAGGAGATACTGAGATAACTAAGACACTGTCCCCAACCAAAAGGAGCTTCCAGTCCTTTCCTTCCGGTTGCAAAAACAGGACAGGGAAATGGAAATAACAGATATCATAAACCAAAAAATGACTGCCAATATACAGAACAGGGAAAGAATGTAATAGAATCTGGAGGAAGGAGAGAAGACTGAAGCAAGGTGTTCAAGGAGGCCTCACAGAGAATGTTCTTTTTTTGAGAGAGAAAAAAAAAAAAAAAACAACCATGAGTGGGGGGAGGCACAGAGGGAGAGGGAGAGAGAGAATCCCAAAGAGACACCCTGCTCAGCACGGAGCCTGACGCGGGGCTTGATCCCACAACCCCAAGATCATGACCTGAGCCAAAATCAAGAGTCGGACAGACGCTCAACTGACTGAGCCACCCAGGCACCCAGGATGCTACTTTTAATGGGGCCTTAAAGGGTAAGTGGAACCTGGAGGACATTCTTGGGAAAAAAATCCAAGGGCAGGAATGCTTAAGACAGGTCAGCCATCAGCAAAGCAGTATGGACAAGACAGAGGTCCATAAGGGGAGCAGAAAGGGTCCCAGGCCAGCTGAGCACCCACTACGAAGTCCCAAGGCATGTATTCACATTTCCCATGGGGTTTCCTCAACCTCAGGCACTTCAGTGCCATATTCATGATTTTTGCCATATTTGAAATTATAGTATGATTTGTTTATTATATACTTAACATTCTTTCAACAAACTTTTAAGTTTATTTTTTTTTAGTAATCTCTACACCCAGTGTGGGGCTTGACCTCACAATGCCGAGACCAAGAGTCACATGCTCTTCAGACTAAGTCAGCCAGGCACCCCCAAACTAACTTCTTTTTAACCTAGATTGGTTTTTGAAGGAAATTTTATATTTTGTCATTAACTTTATAAAGGAAACTTTATAACTATAAAATGAAAACCAGCATCATTTGCCAGAAATTAAAAAAAAAAAAAAAACCTGTTAAAATGGGTGCTATTAAATTGTCAAAGCTTATAGCTATTTATAAACTTGAGGCCTGTATCTATTAAAAAGAGAAATTAACAAGTGTTGGAGAAGGACTAAAAACGTTCTGGCACCAAGCTGACACTTGCACCTTGATAGAACCAGAAGAGCTGAAAGATAGTAGAAAAAAAGGTTTTCTCACTGTGGCCCATGTTATTCAATGCCATACCCTTGAACCATCTAATATGACCTTGTGTTTTGGGAAATGGGGGTCTACCGTAAATCCTAAATAAGAGGGGCGAGCGATAAATATAACAATAATGAATATTTATTTAGCACTTACTATATGCCACTGTTCCAAATACTTCTCATTTCATTATTCCTCATAACAATAATACTGACCTCATATGAGCAGTATCAACCTATTTTTCAGGCCAGGAAACTGAGGCATACAGACTTTAACTAACTTGCCCAAGGTCATACAGTTAATAAAGGGCAGAGCTAGAACTTAACCCAGTCTATAGCCAGTCTGTGCACCTAATCCCTACAATTTAGCTGATTCACATGTGAAGGAATAATTTGTCTGGCTATGATTTGCGTGCTGAACTACAGGAAAGAGAGTCCAGAAGACTACTGCAAGTACCCAGCCACCAGATCCCACAGGCCAGCTGGGACAGAAGGGTTAACTGCCATTTGCAGTGGGCAGCAGAGGGCAGCAGAGGGCTGTGGAGCAGGGGACAGGTTCCTGCCCAGACTTCCAGGAGGTGGGCTTCAAGTGGAGAGGGGGGATCTGAAGGAACAAGGCCAAGGCCCAAATCGGACATGCAAAGCCTACCCTGGAAAGAGAAGAGCTGTGAACACCACTGTCCTCAGGGGGGTCAGAAGAAGTCAATCCTGGAAAGTGGCATGAAGTTCCCTCTACCCCCAACTCCTGAAAACAGAGCTACTAAAGGAACAGTGTGTCAGAGTATCCAGGTGGCTAAAACACCAGGCCTTGCCCCTCAATCCCTGGGGAGCCACCCAAGACATTCTTATGATCTAATACACACCCCCCCAAGTTCTTTCAGATTGCACTTCCAAACCGTGGTACCGATATCATGACCTCTTCTTTTATTTGTAATTGGATTTCAGGTCTTGCAAGAGTACAAAATTTGGCTGCACCTTGGCCTGAACTTCCTCTTTTAAATTCAAAATATTCCCTTAGGAGTGGTATCTAATTCTCAGAGGAAGTGTTTTAAAATTAAAATTAAGAAATACATTCAAATGCCATTTCCAAGCTTCTGACAGGTCTGAAACATCTTAAATGCAGACACTATCAATCCACAGACATCAGTATTGTTTTATTACCTTAAATCTTCCAAAATCATTGTCTGAAAAAAAAATAGATAGCAGACATAACTGTCAGAATAAGAAAAAAAGAAAACCTCCTTGAAGAAAATTTCCTATGCATGGCTTTAAAAGGAAGTTTCAAAAAAAAAATAACTGATCTGGACTGCCCAACTGATGCTTAACTCAGACTTTATTAAATAAGCAGAAAAATTAGACATTGTAGGTTTGTGATTTACTCTTGGAAAAACTGTGATTTCTTATTTCCCAGGAGAAAAGCTTTAAGAGCATCAATAGATTTCTCTGGATATCAAATATTTCCCCATTATTCTGAGTAAATTATATTTAGATCAAAAGCAGATGGATTAAATTTCCCTTAAAATACCCAAGAGATTTTTAAAATACTAGAAAATATGTCACATATCCAAAAACAATATTTTATCCTAATACCTCCATGGCAATGTCTCCCCATCAGAATAATTCACCAGAAAAACTAATTCTGAGTTTTAGAGATCCTAAATTCAAAATAACTTATTAAGACTAGATTTGCCATTTGCTGATGCTAAAATGAAATTCATAATCTTTGGTGCCCTTCAAAAATCCCTGGAAATATGCCTTTACATCTTTGTTCTTAATCTGGAACAAAAATTATATCGGAGTTAGTGATATCTGAGATGGGAGTCCAAATTTTATTTAAATACTATGTACACAATAAGGAACATAAATGCAGTTAAGCGTTTCCAAATTCTTTTTTTTTTAAGATTTTATTTATTTATTTGAGAGAGAATGAGACAGAGAGAAGAGAGCATGAGAGGGGGAAGTGTCAGAGGGAGAAGCAGACTCCCTGCTGAGCAGGAAGCCCGATGCAGACTGGATCCCGGGACTCCAGGATCATGACCTGAGCCAAAGGCAGTCGCTTAACCACCTGAGCCACCCAGGCACCCCGCATTTCCAAATTCTTGATAAATTCACCCCCTCATCAGTGCCACAAAGTTCACAGCTTAATTGTTCTCATCTACATTATTTCTGTCTTCCTGACAAAACCATAAGCTCCTTAAGAGACTATTAACTTTTTTAGTCATCTAGTACAATGTAATACATGTGACAAGACTAAGGGAGCTCACAAACACCCCTTCGTGGAAAGAAGGGCCCTCCAAACCAAATCTCTCATTACCATCTCCCCATTCTCTCTCCTACTTAGTCTGGCAACCAGTTCAAGTTCTAGTATCACAACATTTAACCCTAGGTCAATGCTGGAAAAGGCCACCATCTTGGAGAAAATAATATGATACAGTTTTTGAAATAGAAAGTGAGGCCCTTAAAGCATGGATATTAGCTAGAACCCATGTCAGAGAGAAGTGCTAAATCTGTTCTATGTGAGAAAAGATTGACACTTTCTGAGAGGGAGGGTGAAAGAAATGAAGACTAGGAAGGATGGGAGGTTGGAACCTGAGCAGTGTGAGGTTTGTTGTGCATGTTGAGACAGGCAGGGGGAAACCGGGCCTGGAGGGCCAGTCAGAAGGCACTTGGGAGCAGGAGTATCCAAGGCTGCATTTGCACCTCTGTGCTGTGTCATATGCAAGCAGCCGCCCCTCCATCACTCCCCAATCTTCAGTGAAGTCTAGAACATTCCCACCTTTATTATGAGTGGGGTTTTGGTAGATATAATGCTAAAGGGGTCAATTCAGTGCAAAAAAGGGATAGTATCAGGGAATGCCGGAACCTAGAGGCAGAGGTAACCAAGTGAACATAAGCATCATACATACACGCATACACTCCAGACTCTTAGGGATGGCTTTGGACTTCCATGATTAGGAACTGGGGTTTAAGCCAAGAGCAGGAAGCCTCAAATGGCAGGTGGGTTCCAGCAGCTTCAAAGGAGGACTCCTGCATGTAGCCTCACCAGACTGGCCATGTTTTGCACTGGTTCTCCCCTGATCAACCCCTTCCTGATGGCAATCTGGGACTGCCCGAAGACTGGATCTCCTGTGCAGCCCTGCCCAGGTCTGCTAGCTCCTCCCAGTGTCCGGCCCTCTCCTGCCTCAAAACTACTGCTTCAGTCCGTGTTGTGACATCTTGCCCAAGTATTTCCCCAGCATTCACTCTCAACCTGCCTCTGCATTGTTTGCCCTTTCTCTTTCTAGACCGACAGCTTTTAGGACAACGGCTTGCTACATGGCCACTGTGGAAGACCTGGCACACAGTAATTAGGAGGACACTGGTCTTTGGAAGGGAAAATTGTAGACAAATTTCACTTTTTGGAGACAGAGTTGCAGGCTGGTACAGAACCAACAGTCTGCAAAGAACAAGGTCCATATGTAGTCTATGTGGAAAGACTTCTGCTCATTGGGGAAACCCAATGGTGTGGTTCTACTTGTAAATGGTCTATGGATTTGCTTCAACTGTACTTTCACATATTCAGATATAGAAAAAAAAAACTGGTCTCTAAGAAATTTCAAGAAGAAAACCAGATTTAAAAAAAAAAAACCTGTAAGGAGCCATACCCCCATGGAAATGTAATAATAATGAGGATAAACTTAGTTCAGAGGCAGAGAGAGATTCACAGTTGCCAAAGTAACTTTTTCCAGACTGAGAAAGAGACTATCAGAAGCTGTCACTATATTTGCAACCATGTTGCATTCCTCCATTTTCTTTCCCTTTCTCTGCCTTTTCCTCCAGGGGAGAAAAGAACAGAAAAGAAGGGGGGAGGGGGCAAGTGAAAGCATGCAAGAAAAATGCAGGGCTTAGGGCTTGGGTTAATAAGCTTCTGAGGAAAGGAGATCCACTTCGAAGGGAAGAGAGGAAGTGTTAAACATAATACTAAGATAGCACTTAAAATCATTGCATGAATGGAAAAAGAACCTGCAGGAACTTTGCTTTCAAATACTTTTTACAGATAAGTGAATGAGCGAGCCAGGGAAGGTGCACAGACAATAGCAGAACAGGCAAAACCCAGAACTCACAAATCCCCAAGTATCATTCCCTGAGGCGGCTTCTCACCTTGGTTTTGAGGAGCAAAACAAGACTAGCTAGCCATAGGAAAAAAGCATTCTGTGGCTTATGGGAGTCATCATATAGGCCATGACTATTAACTGTGATGATTAACTTCTGATATGCAAAACATGGAAGACTAGTAAAAGTTCTCCTTAAAGTGGGGGTGGGGGTGGGGGAAGCCAAGCTTTTATGATGCAATACCTGATAACAGTTGGGCTAAGGAATAAAGCTGTTAGTTTATACTGGGAGCTCACCTATCTATAAATGTTATGGCTTCTAGCAAGGAAGAATGGCAATCATTTAATAGCTTTATTTTTCTAAAAAAAGTAAGTACGTCAGAGGGGGAGACGAACCATGAGAGATGATGGACTCTGAAAAAGAAACTGAGGGTTCTAGAGGGGAGGGGGGTAGGGGGATGGGTTAGCCTGGTGATGGGTATTGAGGAGGGCACGTTCTGCATGGAGCACTGGGTGTTATGAACAAACAATGAATCATGGAACACTGCACCAAAAACTAATGATGTAATATATGGTGATTAACATAACAATAAAAATTAAAAAAAAAAATAAAAAAAATTAAAAAATAAAAAAAATAAAAAAAGTAAGTACCAAATCATATTGTTGAGCCAGGTTCTAACACTCGCATGGTTCTTGCAACCTAAATATGGTATGTGCTGCATGCCTGGAGGGAAATGCTCAATCTGTGGGCAACGCCATGAAAAAGCTTCCAGGAGCACCACTGTGGGGTGGGCTTCCCAGTGCCACAAGTGGGCAGGAGACCCCACCAGGGGCGGGATCTTTGAACGCAACAGTGAAAACTGGAACAGTCTAAATGCTTAGCACACAGGCAGCTCTACCTATGAGAGCCTTCTAATTGTGGCTCTTATGAAAAGCTAGCTGGAGACCACTGCCTTGAAACTGGCAATTCCCACTTACTCCCCATTAAAGCCACATCCGGTGTTAAGGGTAAGAAAGGCACCTATATTCATGTGGTTCCAAGTGACAACATCCAACTTGAACAGTCTGAAACGAAAAGAGAGACAGAGGGAGAAAGGCAGGGAATTTGGGTTTTTGTTTCAAGGAGTCCAAGGAAATGTTGAAGGATGAAACCATTAGAAGGGCAAGAAGGCAGTCAGATCTCCGAAGCAGGCACAGTGAGAGCCTGGCCTGTGTCTTGTCTCTGCCTCCTTCAACGGGAAACCTCCTCCTCTCCTAGTGGAAACAGACCTTTCCCAAAGAAGCGACTCCAGAACGACTCTGTCAGCTGTCCTCAGTCAGCTCCAGGCTTGCACAGTTCACAGCCCCTGGCTCTAAAGAGGCCCTGGGAGGGAGACTGGGTCCATTCGGGTCAGATGCCACTGCAGGAATCAGCAGGGCCAGGGCAGTCACAGCAGACAGTCCAGCTCTTGCAGGAGCCGTGGGGAGGGGCCTATAACAGCTCCTAGACAACAGGCCTGGTGAGCCAAGCCGCTGAGCCTGAAGCACCGCCACCCCCATCTCTTATCTATCGCCCAGGGTAGCAGGTTTGTTCGTAAGCATATGCCTATGTGAACTGCCCAGACGTATACTCTCATAATTCAGCTTCCCTTCTTATCTCCAAAGTGGCTTCTGATGTTCCATACCAAACTGGCCGAGGAGAAGTGGGGGAGGAAGGAGAAGGGATGAGGCTGAGGAGGAGGGAGAGGGGGGAGGAGGGGAGGAAGGGGGAGGAGGGAGAAGAACAAAGAGGAAGTTTCAAAACTGCAGACATCTTCATTGCACTCACCTCTCCCCCTCCAAAAAACAGTTACGATATACTTATTAGGAAGCAGTAACTAAATTTTCCCACACTAGCTTTGTATCAGCTCTAAATCAAAAAATGATTTTGTGTGTTTCATTTCCTATACTACTCTTCTTGACAGACACTGGTTGGGCTTACATCCCAAAACCTTTAAAGAATTAAGCTGAAAGTGGAAAAATTAGTAACAATACGGGGTGAATACAACGCTCTGAGATACTCACTGACACATACAAATCGTGCAGTAACAATTTAAAGATAATTAGGAAGGATTAACATATTGCTGAGGATGGATGAATGGGACCAAAAGACTACATGAGTCTCTAGGTTCCTAAAAGAACAATAAGAAGTTGCCATACCCAGATCCCATGTGGTACTGATGATAGCCGAAAGGACAGAATTGTAAGAAACCGATTAAGATACAAATTGTCAGAAATCTCAAAAGCAGGGAGAGAAGAAGGAAGGGAAGGGGAGAGAGGTGGGGAAGAAGGGAGAGGGAAAGAGGAGGGGGAGGGAGAGAGGAGGAGAGGAAGGGAGGAGGAGTGGGGGGGAGACAGAGGGAAGGAGGGATGGAGGCAGGGAGAGAGCAAGGAAGGCAGACAGACCAGGAAAATAACCATGAATTAAAAAGAGGGGGGGACAGTAGTGCAGTAGATAAGCATCAACACGACAAATGACAAAAGCAGTATAAATTTAAATGGCTTTATCTTGGGGCGCCTGGGTGGCACAGTCAGTTAAGCATCCTGCTCTTAGTTTTGGCTCAGATCACAATCTCAGAGTCCTGAGATCGAGCCCGGAGTCGGGCTTCGAGCTCCACACTCCAAATGGGAGTCTGCTTGGGATTCTCTCTCCCCCTCCCTTTGCCCCTCCCCTCCTCTAGGAAAATGGAACAAAGAGATGGGGGGGGCCTCTAAATGCCAACAACTGCAGCTACCACTGTTGCTAAGGGCTCTACAAACACCCCAATAAAGAACCACCAGAGCTCTGCTAGAACTCTTCTACTGACAGAGAGCACACTGAACCACAAAGCAGTTTGCTTGTGAGAAAACTGGTGTTGGCCAGTCAGGAAGGAGGCCATCTCTGGCAAGTGGAGAAAATGCAAGCTGAGTAAATGCACACCCGTCACCCATGTTGGCCACCCAAAATCATCCGAGAGACCCTGTTTTCCCAAGATGTGAGAAGAATATGGACTTAAGTAATCATTGACCTCCCTGCCTCACAGGTGGATCCTGCAGCCAATCCTTCTGACAGGAAGGCTGGCCCAGGAAAGGAAATGGAGGTTACAGTGAGCCTGTGGCTTGCTTGCCTCCCCATCGCATACTGCAGCTCTTTTGATGAGTGTGATGTTACGACACAGCCATCAACCAATTTTGCAAAACAGGGGGCAACAGCGCAGCAGTAAAAGGTCCCCTATACATCCCCACTGAACCCATCACAGTGCAAAAGAAACACTCTGTACAAGCTGCCAGGAGCCAGGTATCATGCTAGGCTCCTTCTTGACTGTCTCGTCTATTCCCAGAAACATCCACTGGATGTTTCCATTTTACAAATGAGAGAATTGAGGCAAATTTGTTCATATTGTTCATTTGTTCATCATTACCACATGCTGGTAAGCATATGAAGGGAAGTTCAGCATCACTGTCCAAACATGAAATGTCTGTGCTTTCCACCAAACCAACTTGTCCCTGTCCAGAGAATGAACTTCTGAATGCTGCCTGTTCATAAGGAGGCGGCAGACATCTACCTATGGTCATGAAAGGTCCTGTAGAGAGACATAATAAACAGGCATTCATTTCCCAGAATCCTACACCACGGCATAAATGAGTTTCCATACCTAGGTATTAAGTCAAGAGAGGGAAGTGGTACCCTTGGGAGAAAAATATGAATGATACTAAAGGAACGCAGCAAGCTCAATAAATCCAGAGACAAATATTGCTATGTGATCTCTCTAGTAGTTATGTGGGTACTGATAACCTTACAAAAGTTCTTTGTGGAACTTCTTAAATCATAAAATCATCTCTTGATTCTAGAACATAAAACAATGTCTTTTTTATGTAAACACAACCTTGGGGAAATTGCAGACAACTGAGGATCTTTTTAAGATATTTTCTTCTGTCACACTGGGAGCCATTTCCCTCACTCACCAATATTTTTACATATTTGTAGAAAGACTTCCCTTCCATAAATATTAAACACAAATTGTAACGTAGCAGCTAAGAGCTCAGATTTCCTCTAATAACTATTTGAAAAGTCAGCCATTGGGCTCACACAAGCAGTCATAATCAGATTTCTAAAGACAGATAGTTTGTGTTGGACAGTAAGTTAAAAACAGAGCATCCATTTATCGAAATTCATTAATATTAATATCTATTGACCTGCACCATACTAAAAGGATTTTATTGAACAACTTCCAAACACAATATTACACAGAGTATAAGCTCAATCATTCTTTTATTCATCTAACTAATAATTACTGTGCAATATAAACATACATAGGCATGGGGGGATACAAATTATTAGCCCTCACTAAGCTGAAAATGCAGTTATAGAGAAAACATATGCATATATTAAATTAGATCACTATTATAAAGTTAAACAATTATGACAACAATCATGATGTCTTCAAACAATCTGATTACATGCCAAATGAGCAGCAAAGAAAAGAAGTAATAGCTAGAAGTGCAAAAGAGAGGAGGGTCAAAATGTGCTGGAGAGTAAGAGAAAACACTACCAAGAGAGGAGGAGGTAAGTGGGTAAAAGGAAGCTCTCAAAGAAAAAGGGATATTACCAGTAAAGGCATGTTCTGGAGAGAGTAGACCAAGCAAGCTAGAAAAAACTGTATATGTAGCGAGATGCAGAACATAATATCTCTACAATTAATAATCAATAAGCACAAAACTACAATAAGTTTACCTTTCAGAGATCAAAGGAGCATATTTGCTTATTTCCTAACTTAAGGACTTGGGCCACCATTTATCTAGCTCATTTCTGCCAAAACAACAAATTTGTCAAAGCTAAAGGCTTTAAAACTCCCTCAGAGGGGCACATGGGTGGTTCAGTCGTTAAGCGTCTGCCTTCAGCTCAGGTCATGATCTCAGGGTCCTGGGATTGAGCCTCACATCAGGCTCCCTGCTCCACAGGAAGCCTGCTTGTCCCTCTTCCACTCCCCCTGCTTGTGTTCCTGCTCTTGTTATCTCTCTCTCTGTCAAATAAATAAATAAAATCTAAAAAAAAAAACCTCCCTCAGAACAACAAAATACAATAAATATGTAACTACAGTATAAAGAGTCATCAACTTTAGAATGCTACACTCTACCAGACCCTTTAAATATCACTGAAATCATGCATCTTGCCATCATGTAAACATTCTAAAATGCAATACAGACTACAGTAAAAGTCAGGGAAACGGGGCAGGAAAGGTCAGGCTGTGAAGTAAGTGCAATTCAAGTAATTTGTTCAGGCTGATGATCAAGGTAAGAAGTTAACAGCAGTTATCAAGCTAAGAACTACACAAAATACTACTGCTGACAGAAATACAGACTTGTTAGAGTAGGAAGGGCTTTGGAAGTCAATTAGATCTACACACAACCATACTCTGTTTTCTTTTGAGCTGGGCACTGGCCAGTGACTCGGGGTCTAGGTCTCAGTTAACTGAAGAGGCACATGTGGAGCAATTAAAGTTTGCAACCATCAGGATGCCTGGCTGGCTCAATTGGTTAAGTGTCTGCCTTCCGCTAAGGTCATAATACCAGGATCCTGGGATCAAGTCCTGAGTCAGGCTCCTTGCTCAGCAGCGTGTCTGCTTCTCCCTCTGCCTGCCACTTCCCCTGCTTGTGCTCTCTCTCTCTAATAAATAAATAAAATCTTTATTTAAAAAAAAAGTTTGCAACCATCTTATGATATCAAGAGAGAGGGTAACTCTGACAGAAAAAAAAAAAAAAAAAAAAAGGCAAACCAAAAGAAAGACTTCATGAAACTACAGCAGGAGTCAGAAAACCTTTTCTATAAAAGGTCAAAGAATAAATGTTCTAGGCTCTGAGGGTCATACGATCTCTGTCACAACCACTCAGTTCTGGTATTATATTACATAAGCCAACATAGACAACAGATGAATCAATAAGTGTGCCTGTGTCCCAATAAAACTTTATTTATAAAAACAGGTGGAGGAAGACCTGCTCGTGATAACACTCTCAGCAAATTAGGAAAAGAGGGGAATTATCTCAACTCAATAAAGAACATCTGCAAAAAACCTATACACACTTAACCATGAAAGACTGAAGGCTTTTCTCCTGAGATTTGGAACAAGATAAAGATGTCCACTCTCACCACTCTTACTTATAGTACTTGAAGATCTAGCCACTGCAATAAGTCAAGAAAAAGAAATAAATGGCATACAGATTAAAACTGTCTCTATTTCCAGGTGACATGGTTGTCTATGTAGAAAATCCTAAGTAATACGTACACATACACCTCCTAGAACTAGTAAGTAGGTTCAACAAGGTTAGAAAATACAAGATGAACACACAAAAATCAAGTGCATTTCTAATACTAACAGCGAACATACGGACACCAAAATCAAAGACATAATACCATTTACAATCACTCCAAAAAAAAAAAAAACCTGAGAAACTTAATTATAAACTTAACAAATATGTACAAGATCTATACACTAAAAATTATAAAACACTTATAAAAGAAATCAAAGAAAACCTAAATGAATGTTCACAGATAGAAAGACTTAGCACAGTAAAGACAGTAATTCTCCCCAAAATGTTTTATAATTTTAGTACAATTCTTATCAAATCCTACCAAGATTTTTCTGTAAACATAGATGAATTTATTCTGTGTGTGGGGGTTTATTCTTTTTTATTGTGGTAAAATACATACAATATAAAATTTGCTATCTTGGCCATTTTTAAGTGTGTGGTTCAATAGTATTAAATACATTCATTCACACATTCTGCAACATCACCACCATCCATGCCTGCTAAACTCTTTTCACCTTGTAAAACTGAAACTCTATACCTATTAAACACCAACTCCCCATTCTCTCCTCCCCACAGTGCCTCTGGCAACCACCATTCTGCTTTCTTGCTTTATGATTCTGACAACTCTAAGTACCTATATCATACAGTATTATAGACAAGTTTATTCTAAAATTTATATGGAAAGGCAAAGGCCTCAGAACAGCTAAAAACAATCTTGAAAAAAAAGAATAAAGTGGGAGGGGTGACTCTGCCCAATATTAAGGCCTACCATAAAGCTACAGTAACCAAGATAGTGTGGCAGAGAGATGGACACATAGATCAACAGAAGAAAATAAGAACCCAGAAGTAGACTCACACAAATGTGTCCGGTTGATTTATGACAAAGGTGCAGAAGCAATTCAATGGAGAAAGGATTTCAACAAATGGGTACTTTAGCAATTGGATATTCATAGGCTTTAAAAAAATGAACTTCAGACTAAATCTCAAACTTTAAACACTTAACTCAAAATGGATCATGGACTTAAATGTAAAATGTAAAAATATAAAACTTTCAGGAAAAAATAGAAATCTTTGGGATCAAGGCTAGGCAAAAAATTCTTAGAATCCATGAAAGAAAAAATGATAAATTGGAACTCACCAATATTGAAAACTTTCACTCTGCAAAAGATCCTATTACAAAGATTAAAAAAAAAAAAAAAACTACAGTCAAGGAGAAAATTATTTCCAAGCCATATATCTGACAAAGAACTAATATTTAGAACATACAAAGAACTCACAAAACTGAGCAGTAAAAAAACAAATAATTTAATGAGAGATGTCTAACATATTACCAAAGACATTTCACTGAAGAGGATATATAAATGATATGAAAGCACATGAAGAGATGTTCAATATCATTAACCATTAGGGAAATAAAATTCAAGCCATGATGAGATTATCACTACACACCTATCAGAATGGCTAAAAATTAATAGTGACAACATCCAATGCTGGAAAGGATGCAAAGACTGAATCGTCCATACGTTGCTTGGTGGGGACATAAAAATGGGATGACTCTGTAAACACTCTGGCACTTTCTTATAAAACTAAACATGCAACTACCATATGACCCAGCAATTACACTCTTGGGCATTTATCCCAGAGAATGTAAACTATGTTCACATAAAAACCTGCACACAAATTCATAGCAGATTTATTCATAACAGTCAAAAATTGGGAAGAATCCAGATGCCTTTGAATGGGTGAATGGTAAAACAAAGTGTGGTATAGCCACACCAAGGAATACTACTCTGCAATAAAAGGGAACAAAGAATGAACGTATATAACACTTTCAATGACTCTCCAGGGAATTGTGTTGATGGAGAAAAGCCAATCCCCAAAAGGTTACATGCTGTATGATTCCATTTATATAACATTAATGATGTGACAAAATTACAGAAATGGAGAACAGATGAGTGGTTGCCAGTTGTCAGGGAAGGGCTGGCAGTGGGGAAGGAGGTGGGGTGTGGCTATATATGGGCAACAACACAGGGGTCCTTGTGCTGATAGAACCGTTCAGTACACTGACCTGATCACTGTCTATAACCTGGTTGTGATGTACAATAGATTTGCAAGATGTTACCACTGGGGAAAGTGGGTAAAGGGTGTTATTTTTTACAACTGTGTGTGAATCTACAACTGTCTCAAAATAAGAAATTTAGTTTAAAAAAATTTGAACAGACTAGGGGCTTCCAGCAATTCCTGGCAGGTTGAAAGGTGTGGTTGAGATGAGCAAGAGGCAAGGATAGACCAAGACAGGGGTGTAGCACCAGAAGCTCTGTGACTACACGTGGGGGTACCCTGGAGTGGGGGAGGGCTAGGAACAGCTGGTGATGGTTTGGTAGAACCGTGGAAGTGGAAGCAGTTTGTCCTGTGAATCCCTGTGCCCGCCTTCTTCCCTTCTCCACACAGTGTTTAGGTCCGTGTTTATGATGGAGAAATAGGGAAGGGCCCCAGGTAAATCCAGGACAAACTGGGGACCAGACAAGCTCTAGAGGCCGGCTGCTGTCAGCTCTGACAGTCCCCTATTCCCACTGCAAACAGTAAGGAGCACAAGCACCCACAGCTGCTCAGCCCCTCTTCCAGGACTGGCTGCCCCAAGCTGAGATCGGGGAGAGTCTAGAAAAGATGAGCTCAGAGTGAGAAAGACCAGAACAAGGAGCCTTTACAGCTTGGAGAGTTTCAGAACTAAACGTTATAAGAAGAGTGACCTAATACCTTTATAGACATAAAAGATGGCATTACATCCATAAAACAATAGGATTTTGATTTTTATAAAACAGACTCAAGAGGAGATCTGAAAAATGAAGAAATGTAATTGTTGCCATTAAGAACTTAATAGAATGGCTCCGTAGCAGAATGAAAAAAACAGCAAAATTAGTCAGCTAGGAGATCAAGGCTAAAGAATTCTTCCAGAATATAAGATGAAAAGATAGAAAGTTTAAAAGAAGGGGCGCCTGGGTGGCTCAGTTGGTTAAGCGACTGCCTTCAGCTCAGGTCATGATCCCAGGGTCCTGGGATCGAGCCCCACATCAGGCTCCCTGCTCAGCGGGAAGCCTGCTTCTCTCTCTCTCACTACCCCCTGCTTATGTTCCCTCTCTTGCTGTGTCTCTGTCAAATAAATAAAAAAATCTTAAAAAAAAAAAAAGAAAAAAAATCACAGAGAACAGCTCTAGATTTACCAATATCTAACAAATCAAAGTTTATAAAGGAGAAATAGTGATAATTCAGAGGAGCCAATGTTTAAAAAAATAACATCTAAGAATTTCTTAGAACTAAAAAAAAAAAAAAGACATAGGCTTCAGAATGAAAGGGCTACCATGTGCTAAGCTGTATAATAATGTAGAAAATTTCTAGAACCTTAAAATATAGAAAAGAATCCCAAAAGTTATCAGAAAACAATCATTATTAACAAACACTATTAACAATCAAGAATCTGATCTAAAGCAGACTCCTCATCAACCTCTCTGGAAACGAGAACTTCTGAAAAACAAAACAAAACAGGACTTTGAATGGAGATTCCTGTACCTAGCCAAATTAGTATTCAAATGTGAAGGTGAAATAAAAGCATTTTTCAGATATAAAAACTCCCACACAGAAAGTTTACCACCCTAGATCCTCTCTTAAAGAGACTACCACAACTACATTTCACAAAAAAATGCTATAAAGTATGAAAAACAATAACGAGCAAATTTTGTTATATCTTCTTTATGATACTTAATTTGTATTATATTTATGTCTTTTACTAATTGGCCACTTTTTACATCAATGGATGTTTCTGTTGAAAAGTTATTCACAATAATCAAATTTGCCATTCACAGTTTAGGGAGGAAGGCAGACTGGAGAGAAATAAAATTGTGACAACAGATTTAAAATACTGAAGGACTCCTAGATTACGGTTAGTTTCCTTTGATCTGCAGATAGCAAATATACAAATGTCAATTGGAACACATTCTATATAGACAGTATGTAGGGTTGCCATTAGTTTTTCCAGGCAATTGGTTCATTCACTCATCCATTTATTCACTCAACACTTATTATTCACCTAGAATTCACAAAACTCTACCCTAGGCCTTGAGAGGAACACAAGGATGAACCAAAGCTAGATTCAGCTCCTAAAGCGTTCACAATTCATGGCAGTGACAGACATGAGCACAAGTAATTATGACACAAAATACACTGTTATGGGAAGATATAAATAAAACACAAAATTGCAGAGATAGTAATGATTAATTTTGAGCTCAGGAATAATGTAAAATTGGTTTGTATGCTGATAAGTAAACTTCAACAATCCCCAATGAAATGACTTCTCTGCTGTCAAGTTAAGTATACTATATTATCAATGATTTCTGATCAGCAGTAAGGGAGACCAAATGTTGCAAAATGTTACACCCATAGAGTTTCACAACAATCCAGCAACTCTGGTGCTTTTTCATACTAACAGTGAGGATTATTCAGATAATATGGGGGTTTTGTCATTGTTTTGGTTAGACTGTTACATCACTGTTGTTACAGTTACATTTTGCCATAATGAGCTAGATTAAATACTGGTACAACTTAAAATTCATCAGATTTAAGAGTCCTTTATCATCTAAAATTAAAAGATAAATTAGAATGTGCCCTTAATGCAGCACTGCTATTAAAAAAACAAAAATGGGCTGCAGGCCAAATTTGGCCCACAGGCCTATTTTGCCAACCTCTGGTTTATAGCAAAGGTGTTAAAACTTTTTAGTCCAGTTCATCAAATGTAAGTGGGTCAAATCGACCTTTAAGTTCTCAGAACAAACAATACCATAACTTGACTGCCAAGCTGTATCTAGAAACCAATCCAAATGTACTGGCAAGCATCAAAGATTCATAGGATGTTTATACTTCATGGATAAGATGCTTACCATCTGCCTACTTGAACCTCTTATTTCCCCCCAAAGTATACATCATCCCAGAAGATATATTCTTTTCATTTTCCATTCTGATCTGAACTCCTTACTTAGAATGACTTCAAGGCACTGCATAACCTAACATAAACTTTATCTCTTTGGCTAGATTTTACAAGGAAGGTATTTGTAAGTTATTACCATGATATACCACATACCATGATTACTAAATATATCTATAGTACTACAGGAGCCAAACACTTAATAACTGATACAGAGGTTGCCTTTGTTTTGTTTTGTTTTGTTTTGTTCTAATAAACTATAGTACATACATATCATGGGATATTATGCAGCCATTAAAAACTGCATATAAATTTTTAGCAAACTAGGGATAGAGGGGAACTTCCTCCACCTGATGAAAGAATATGTACCAAAAAACCTACAGCTAACATGATAATTAATAAGAAACTAGATGTTTTTCCACTAAAATCAGAACAAGGCAAGGATGTCCCCTCTCACTACTCCTATTCAACATCATACTAGAAGTACTAGCTAATGCAATAAGAAAAGGAAAACCTGGGATACAGATTGGGAAAAAAGAAAAAAAATTTTGTCTTTGTTCAGAGATGACATGACTATCTGTGTAGAAAATCCCAAAGAATCAACAAACAAACAAACTCCTAGAACTGCTAAGTGATTGCAGGAAGGTTACAGGATACAAGGTTAATATACAAAAGTTAACTGTTTCCTCACATGCCAGTGATGACCAACTGGAATGTGAAATGTAAAAACAAACAAACAAACAAACAAACAAAAACCAAAAAAAGTTTACATTAACGCCAAAAGAAAGTAAATATTGAGGTACAAATCTAACCAAATATGTATAAGATCTAGATGAGGAAAACTATAAAATTCTGATGAAAGGAATTAAAGAAAATCTAAATAAGTGGAGAGTTATTCCATGGACATGGGTAAGAAGACTCAGTATCGTCAAGTTGTTAGGTCTTCACAACTTGATCTATAGATTCAATAGATCCCAATCAAAATCCCATTAGGTTATTTTGTGGATATTAACAAACTGATCCTAAAATTTATATGGAGAGGGGAGGAAAAAAAGGCCAGAGTTGCCAATGCAATTGAAGAACAAAGCCAGAGGACTGAAACTACCCAACTTCAAGACTTACCGTAAAGCTACCATAATGAAGACAGTGTGGTATCAGTAAAAGAACAGACAAATGAACCAATGGAAATGAACAGAGAGCCCAGAAATAGACACACACAAACACAGCCAACTAATCTCTGACAAAGGAGCAAAGGCGGTGCAATGGAGCAAAAGCAGTCTTTTTAACAAATGGAGCTGAAACAACTGGACATTCACATGTAAAAAAAAAAAAAAGTTAATTTAGACCCAGATCTTACATCTTTCACAAAAACTAGCTCAAAATTTAAAATGCAAACCTATAAAACTTCTACAAAGTAACACAGGAGAAAATTTAGGTGACCTTAGGTATGGCAATGATTTTTTAGATACTACACCAAAGTGCAATCCATGGAAGAAAAAAATTGATAAGTTGGACTTCATTAAAATTAAAAATGTCTGCTCTACAAAAGACACTGTCAAAAGCATAAGAAAACAAGCCACAGACTGGGAGGAAATATTTGCAAAAGGCATCTGATATAGGACTGCTATCCCAATTATAGGAATAACTCTTAAAACTCAACAATAAGAAAACAAACAATCCAATTTAAAAATAAACAAAAGACAAGAATAGACACTTCACCAAGGAAGATATACAAATGGTAAATAAGCATATGAAAAGATGTTCATCACCATATGTCATTAGGGAATTTCAAAATAAAACAATAAGATAGCACTATATACCTACTAAAATGGCTAAAATCCAAAACACTGATAACACCAAATGCTGACAAGGATGTAAAGCAACAGGAACTCCCACTCACTGGTGGTCAGAATGCAAAATAGAACATAGTTTGGAACACAGTTTGGCAGTTTCTTATAAAATGAAACATACTCATACCACATGATCCAATAATCATGCTTCTTGGTATCCAGCCAGAGAAGTTAAAAACATGTCCACACAAAACTTGTACAAGAATGTTTATAGTAGCTTTATTCATAATTACTGAAACTTGGAAACAACCAAGATATTCTTTAGTAGGTGAATGGCTAAACAAACTATGGTACACTCATACAATGGAATATTATTCAGCACTGAAATGAGCTATCAAGATATGGAGGAACCCTCAATGCATACTGCTAAGTGAAAGAAGCCAATCTGAAAAGGGTACGTACTCTATGATCCCACATGTATGACATTTTTGGAAAAGCAAAACTATGAAGGCAGTAAAAAGGTAAGTGGTTGCCAGGGGTTCAGCAGGAAGAGATAAATAGGCAGATAAGTAGGCAGAACACAGGGGACTTTTAGAGCAGTCAGACTATTTTGTATGATACGCTAATGGTTGGCTACACATCACTATAGATTTGTCAAGACACATAGAATATACAAAATAAAAAATGAACTCTAAAGTATGGACTTTGGTTAATAATAGTGTGTCAATATTGGCTCATCAATTGCAACAAATCTACCACACTAATGCTAAATGTTAACAATAGGAGAAACGTGGGGTGGGGGAGTGTGTATATATGGGAATCCTCCACAATTCCCACTCAATTTTTCTACAAACCTAAAACTGCTCAAATAAATAAAATTCATTAATTTTTTAAAAAAGAGTATTTTAAGATATGCCAGCTACTTGGAGGTATTTCCACGGTGTACTAATAAGTGAGAAGAGTGAGATGCAGAGAATACACATTGATCCATTTTTATAATACACCCACAAGGTTTTGGACGCTGGTTACTTGGGAAGTTGGGAGAAGAGAATGAAAATAATTAAAAACTTACTGACAAATCCAACTTTGAGCACAAACATAAATAAAAATCTGAGATTTAAGTAATAAAGGCCCTGAGGCAAGGAGAAGCCATCTCAGCACAGACTGGCTGGCCTCATGACCAGCCCATTCTGGAGCAGTAGGAAGTGCCCAGTCCCAGATTCACGGGGTAGACAAACTAGAGACTCAGGGCAGAGACCACTTGTTTCCTTTCTAATTAGTGTAATGTGACCATTTGGAAATAACAGTAGGAGAATCCTCATTTTTAAAATTATATCAATTTTGTCAACCATCCTGCAAGTTCCAAAGCAAACATATCCATAAAACGAAGCCTAGACCTCAGCTCTTTAACAGATCTCCTTATCCTGAGAAAGAAAAAACTGTCAGGTTTTTCATGAGCCAAAATAGTTCGGTCCTAAGTTCCAGCATTATACTAATAGAAATCTCTTGGTTCCTATCTTGCCCCTGGAAATTCATATTCAAATTTATACAGCTTATTCCTTAAATCAGGTGTGTTGCCCCAAAATGACTGCAGCAAAGGGCGACATAATCTTATTCGCCCAACTCCTAATTTTCATCAGAAAATAATTATTCCCTTCTATTCCACTTAACAAAATAAATCCACAGAGCTTCATAGGATGAGCATAATCCTGCAGAAGAAAAAAAAATGTTGTTTTTCAGTTTCTTAAAATAAAAAGTTATCTGCAAGGGGCTCCTCAAACCTCTTTTACATTCAGAGGCAGTTGGGTGCAGTTTCTACTCTTGGAGGTATGCGGTCTCCCAGCAACCTGCCTCCGGTTGTCAGGGAGAGCCCCCGCCTGAGCTCAGGCTGTTATCAGGCCCACTGCAGTCCTCGGTGGGGGGAGTGGGGAGCTCTGTGCGGTGCTTCTTCAAGCCAGTGCACACATCTCGGTGTGTGAGGAATGCTAAGTGGTTAGCCAGGAACTCTGGGGACCAGCAGGAGTTGCTGCAGAAGGCTGACTGCTGGATGACGTAGCTCTCTATGAATTGGCTCTTAAGAAGAGATAAGGAAAAAGAGGTTTTCAGCAATGCAGTGTTTTCTCCGGGGCTCTATCTGACAGCTGGCTACTCCATTCTGCAAACTCTAACATGGTTTTCTTTTCATCTGCTAACTACGGTACATTCAGGATTTTTTACTTTAGCTTTCATTTTCTCCAGCTGGAAAGCTATGAATTCCCTCACAGTACTTCATTTTCATGACTCTTGCCTTTTGGGTAAAATCTGTTAAAATATCAGTTTTTTTTTTTAGTTGGCCAAAAAATAAGTTTCGGTCTCATGTGAACAATGCTTTTTGATTTTTCACATTGCATTTGACCTAAGCAAAGTATAAATTACCTAACAGCAAACTACAAATAAAAACAATTGAAGGTAAAATATGAAAAAGTTACAGAAGAAAATTCAACACTAACGTTATTACTTTGCCATGGTAACATTTTCAAAAGCATTCATTTTCTATACATGCTCTGGGAAGACATTCAATGTTTCTCAATTTTATCCTTCATTTTTTAAAAATGTAATGATAATATATTCATTGGAACATATTATAACTCTGCATTTTTTCCACTTTCACTATTACCAGTCTTTCTTATATTATAATGCAAATTTAATACACTTACTCAACAACAAGCTAGTGGATCAGAAATATACCCTGCTGAGAAACACTGTAGATATGCTCACACAAAATCATACTAAAGCCCTACAGAAATATAAGGAACCATGTCTCTCTTTATAAAGGACAATAACCTTATTTGACCTTTCATAAGAGATGCAGCTTACAGAAGAGATCCCAGCTAACCCAGAGGATATGGTGGTCTTGGGTCAAGGTCAAATCAAGCATCTGGCATTGTTAAAAAAAAAATAAAACAAGACATTTGGCTCAAAATAGAGTCACTTATGCAAAGCCCTACATCACCAAACCAAGACTTAACTTAGTTACAGTTTTGGCTCTTGCAGAAATGAAATCCTAAACCAGTCAATCAGGAATTGCCTGATCAACACTAGTTAAGTAGTCTGCCATTGCCTGGGGGGACATATCATTGTAATAACCAACCTGCTTTTTTATCTAGTCTAACTTCCTTGTTCCCATTCCCTTCTGCCAATAAAAAGTCCTTCATGTTTGTACAAGCTCCTTGGAGCTCCTTTCTGTCTGCTAGATTGGATGCTGCCCAATTCGAGTCAACTTTGGCTCAAATAAACTCTTAAAAAATGTAATATGCCTCAGTTTATCTTTTAACAGGATCATAAGTCAAAGTCGTTAAGTATCTCACCAAATAGGAAGAGCACTTTGACAGGACATCCAGGAGAAAGATAACCAGAAAACCAAGCAGCAGCCTAGTCCTCGAAACCCAGGACCTCTGCCCATGCCAGCAGGGCACCATAACCAGACTAAGAGTTCAGGAACCACCAGGGAGAAGAATAGCAATCACTGAGCTCCAAATACACTAAAGGAACTCAACTTTCACCTCCCTGAGGAGACACAGTGAAAGGAAAGTACAAAACGAGGGCCCAGAGCTATAGTTCCACAACAAACTTTTTTTTATTTTTTTATTGTTATGTTAATCACCATACATTACATCATTAGTTTTTGATGTAGTGTTCCATGATTCATTGTTTGTGCATAACACCCAGTGCTCCATGCAGAATGTGCCCTCTTTAATACCCATCACCAGGCTAACCCATCCCCCCACCCTCCTCCCCTCTAGAACCCTCAGTTTGTTTTACAGCGTCCATCGTCTCTCACGGTTCCTCTCCCCATCCGACTTACTCCCCTTCATTCTTCCCCTCCTGCTATCTTCTTCTTTTTCTTTTTTCTTAACATATGTTGCTAGAACTCATACAGGAATTCAGTAAAGTAGCAGGATATAAAATCAATGCACTGAAATCAGTGGCATTCCTATACACCAACAAGACAGAAGAGAGACAAATCAAGGAGTCGATCCCATTTACAATTGCACCCAAAACCATAAGATACCTAGGAATAAATTTAACCAAAGAGGCAAAGGATCTGTACTCAGAAAACTAAAATACTCATGAAAGAAATTGAAGAAGACACAAAGAAATGGAATCACAACAAACTCTTAAGAGCAATCAAAGTTGAAACCACCCCCAAAAGGCAGCATGGAAGGGAAAGGACTGAGTTGAGCCTTGAAAGACCCAGGAAGATTTAGACGGGCTATGAGGAAGAAAGCAAATGTCCTAGAAGGAAGGAACCAAGAGCAGAGCCAGCTGGGGCGGGGGGCGGGGGGGGGGGGGTTGTAGAGACTAGGAACACTGAAGTTAGCAAGGTAGAGGAAGTTTCTAACTCCAGGATGAAGAGTGTCATCATGTTAGCTAGGATGCAACAGAAGTTACTCAAATCAGAGGGCTGCAAGCTCTCAGTAGAAGGGAGGAGAGGGAAAGGACAAAAGCAGGGAAGGAATGTGTTCTGTTTTTGAAAATCAGCAGTTCCTGCCAAGGCGTTGTCTAGCTAGGTAGGTGTTGGCCTGATAGCCCCACGCATGAGCCAGCTTGAGTGGGTTGGGAGCAGAGGACCTGTGCAGAAGCCCCCAAATTGTCCTGAAGGTACCTTTAGTTCATTATAATACTAAGATCTCCTCCTATGGGTGGGGCTTCCTGCCATTTTTTGAGCAATGTATGCACAAGCATGTTGACAGGCTAGGCATGAGCAATTGAACCAAAGTGCCTAAGTAACAGATTAGGTATAAGTTCCTTAATGTATATGCAAGCTCTCTGCCCCCACCCCCAATACACTGAATAAAAGCTTCTTGTGCTAACCCCATGGGAAGACAGTGCTTTGAGAGCTATCTCCCTGTCTCCTTACTTACAATGAGTAATAAAAAGTTCTTTGCTTTCAACACTTCTTTGGGTTGTGTTCAATTTGATGCACCCAAGTGATGTACCCTTGAGTTCAGTTATAATCATACCAATCACATACAGTCACCATTATTTTCCAAGCAGTGATAGTATGAAATCTGAGGATTAAACAGATGTCTGATAGCAGTGGTCATAGTAGACTGAGGAGAATGAAGGCAGAGACCAAGGAAAGTGTAATGGTTATTTTATGTTTCAACTTGACTGGGCTACGGGATGCCCAGATGGCTGGTAAAACCTTATTCCTGGGTGTGCCTGTGAAGGTGCTTCTGGATGAGATTAGCATTGGAATGGGTACACTGGGTAAAAAAGATGGCACCCATCAGTGTGGGGACGCTTCACCCAATCTGATCAGACTAGAACAAAAAGATGGAGAAAGGGTGAATGTGCTCTCTCTGCTTGAACTGGGGCATCCATCTTCTACTGCCCTCAGACCTTAGGACTTGGACTAGGACTTAACACTAGTCCAGCTCTGAAGGCCGGTTGTCAGGCCTTCAGAGCTGGACTAGAACCACACTATCCTGGGCCTCCAGCTTACATATGGCAAATCTTGGACTTCTCAGCTTCCATTACCATGTAAGCCAATCTCTCGTAATAAATTTCTTTCTATATATCTATATATATCCCACTGATTCTGTTTCTCTGGAGAACCCTAATAGAGAAAACAAGGAACAATCAAGACTTATTGGAGGAGGGACATATTAAATACAGAGGCCAGGTTCAAAAACAAATGCAACTAAGGTTTGGGGGACTTGAGGTTGTAGCAGTACCACTGACAGAAATGGAGAAATTAAAATATGTATCCAATGTTTTGAAGGCAAAATGGTAAGTATGGTTTTAGAACTGAGTTTAGGGTTATAGCAGGACAGTCAAATCCTAAACGCCTTTAGGAAAACGGCAATGGAAAGCAGAACTTTTGCAAAATGAGATCTAGATTTCAGGAGCCATCTGCAGGCAAGAGTGATTAGAAAGAAGCTAGCCATCCATGAAAAGAGGGGTGGAAAGAGTAAAGCCACAATAAAATGAGGGCAGTGAAGGGGGCAATGCCAGCAAATGCCAATTCTGCTTATTCAAAGATAAGACCGTTGTCAGGTACTGCCAACCTCTTATTATCTCTTAGCTTAGATACAAGTTAAAATAAGAAGACACTAAACCATGACAAACCCATACCCAGCAGAAGTGTGCTGTAATGAAATCTCTGGGAAGCATGGCAGAAACTCAGTTCTGTGAAGCTAAGCCTGGACTGATGCTCTGAACCAGAGGAAAGAAAAGCAGCAGCAAGTAAGGAAATTGCCATCGTGTAACAGGGTAGACAGACACTCCATTCCTCAAGTATGGCCAACTCCTCGTCCCATACATTTCCATTTGGCAGCAGAAATTCTGTCCAGCTGATAAAGTTTTCTGGTATGGGAGGAAAACCCATTAACATTTTGGAAACCAGCAAACAATGGCAATCCCAAGGCCCCAAATCCCTACCCTTCCTGTCTTCTTCAGTGCACTGTTCTCTCCATTATGAATTCAGACATTTATTGACTACCTACTAAGTGCCATTATACATAATATGTGTATGTCTATTATGTGTGCTACTGCTCACAGGGGCCCGCCTCTCAGAGCTCACAACCTAACATGCTACGGTCATTCCTCAAATATTTATTGTCAGCCTACTGTGTTCCAGGCACAACGAATAAACCAAATCCAGCCCTTTAGTAGTTTGCAGTCTAGTGCTACATTTTCACAAAACATTAGCTACTGGACGCTCTCAGACAAACTGGGAATTTATGATGGAAGAGAGATGAAAGAACAGGATACAGAGGATCCACAACTTTCACTCATCATGCATTGACACTCTGAATCCATCTTTTGCAGAATTCAGTCTTTCACACTTCACCAGAGTTCAAAGATTTTGGCTGGTGCAAGATGACAGGGCCAGCCAGCTGCCGTGGCATGGGAAGGCGTCTGGCCATCTGCCAAGGCAGCAGCGGTGATGGCTGGCAAAGCACTGGGGTCTATGAAGGGGCAGACCAAGCCTAGCAAAAAGGTTCCACTCTGGTTCTTGCTGAGGGCGTGGAGGCCACTGGCTCTCTTGGGGCTGATGTCTCCTCACCCAACCAGCTTCCCATTTCTCACCTCAACTGTCCTCACTCTCCTCCCTCCCCCAGCTGAAGCAGGGGCTCGCTGTCACCCCTGATCCTGAAGGAAGCAGACCAGGGTCCCCCATGGACTGTGCTGAGCAGGATGCCTCTTTCCCAACTACTGCTGCAGATTCCTAGCCAAGTCCCTGTTTAGCGATTTAAAGGTGAGGGGCTCCTCATCATTCACCCTGGCCAACAGAAAAGTTTACTACTGGTAACAAGAGTAATTGAGAAGAAAGTCTGTAATCAGCCCAAATCTATCACTACTAATGAAAAAACGATTTAGGATATATACCCCAGGGACAAAAGATGAGCTATGTTAGCTTCTCTGTGTCACAATGGTCACACAATGGTCACACAAAAAGACCACCTTCAACCAGCATTAGTCATACTTTCCCCAATATTCGCAAACCATAACTGAGTGCCCGATGTAGACAGTGTCCTCTGTGAAGTACTACAAACTGAAGGATAAAACAGTATCAACCATAGCCAGCCCCTCCCTTCAAGGAGTGAAAGAGGGCTCCTCCCTCTGGACAGCCATCTTTCAAGGGAGCTCCCCCTCATATGAGGAGATAAGACGTAGATTTAACAACCTGGGTAGTAACACGACATCTAAGTAACAATACAAGATCCAAGAGGAGGATTCATGCAACAGTACATAATTATTTGTCCAGAAGAAAAGAAAGGGACTGGGGTGCATGAGTGTCTCAGTCAGTTTAGCATCTGCCTTCAGCTCAGGTCATGATCCCAGGATCCTGGGATCAAGCCCCGCATCATGATCAGCAGGGAGCACGCTTCTCCCTCTTCCTCTCCCCCTGCTTGTGTTCTCTCTCTGTGTCAAATAAATAAAATCTTTAAAAAAGAAAGAAAGAAGAGAGGAGGTGAGAAAAGGAAAACAAAAGAAAAAAGAATCACTTAGGTTGGAGAGAAAAGGGATGCATTTATAGGAGAAATGGAATCCAATCAGGGCAAGTTCTGAAGATGAGGTAGGATAAGCATATATGGAAAACATTATTTTACCTAAGGAGGCATTTAATAGACATTTAATGAATGACTAAATGAAAACACTGGCAATGTGGAACCCACTTGGGTAGAATAACATGAGCAACTCCAGAGGCAGAACACAGAAGCACATGTTAGCCAGAGGATGGGGTTCTATGGGGCACAGCAGGAAGAAAGGCTGGGAAGGTAAGGATCAGATCATGGGAGGTACGGAATACCCTTATCCCAGGGACTTCAGGGAAACACTGAGGGTTCTGAAACAGAGGGTAAAATAAAGAGCTTTAGACAAGATGTGAAGAGGAAAAATAATAGTTGTGTCCTCCGATTTAGAAATTAATCACACATTGGGGAAAATTTTTCTAAAAGGAAAATTGTTTTCTATCATTTTCTTTTAAAAGTCTATGTACATCACTCAAAATAAAAGAAATACACATAATGCCTTCTACATAATAGTGGAAGGAATTTGTCCCCAAAGATCTTTTCTTTGTATAAATGATGCCACCACAATTGATGCTTCAATAAAAATGAATATTTATGAAATGTAAAATGACTTGGATTAACTTATTCCAATTTCACCCTCTAAATATAGATTTTTTTAAATCACGCCAAAATGTAGATTCTGATTACAAAAGCAAGTTGGGGAAGAAAAAAAAGACTTACTTGACAAGAAAAAGAGAGCAAAATTTAAAAAAAAGTAAGAACTTGAAATAGGGATGACAAAAGATGATAGAAACGTGGTCAATTAAACTAAAAACCAGAGAGAGAGATCATCCTCATAGTGGAGTTAACTCAATAATGCAGTCACATTACAAGAATCAAGTTACAAGAAAGCATGAAGGAAAGTCTCCCACTTGTGTGTCCCATCCATCTTCAGCTCACCGCATAGCCCTCTCCCCAGCTATTAGCTTCTTAGCTATCCTTTCAAAGTTTCTTTGTGCACACATCTTATTATTTTCCTCCCTGTTCACACAAAAATTAGCATACCATATTAACACTGTTCTGACCCTGCTTTTTTCACGTAACACTGTATCTTGGCAATCTCTCCATACCCATTCATATAGATTTTCCACGTTCTTTTTTACAGCTGCATATTCCATTGTGAGGATGAACCACAATTTATTTAACTAGCTCCTATTGATGGGCATTTGGGTTGTTTCCAATCTTTGGCTACCGCAAACAAAGCTGCAGTGAATAACCTGGTATAGTCATCATTTGGCATGTGTGCAAGTGTATCTGTAGGATAAATTCCCAGAATTGAATTCCTGGGTCAAAAGGTATATGCATTTAAATTTTTTATAGATATTGCCAAATTGCCTTCCATAAGAGTGGAGCCAATTTACAGTCTCGCCAGCAATGTACAAGAGTGCCTTTTTCCTTAAGGATTTACCAACAAAGTGTACCATCAAAGTTCTGGATTTTTGCCAATCTGAAAAATGAAAAATGGTGTTTGCATCCTCCTCATTATGAGTGAAGTTGAGCACCCCTTTATATGTTTAAGAGCCAATTGTACTTGCTTTTCTATAAACTATCTGTTTATAACCTCTGCCTATTTTTCTAACAGATGTTGGTGTTTTCTTATTAATTTCTAGGAGCTTCTTATATATTAGGGACAACAGTCCTTCACTTATAAGTTGCAAATATTTATCCCAGTCTGTCTTCTGAATTTGCTTATGGTAATTTTTGCCATGAGAATATTTTTACTTTGATGTGATCTAATTTATCAATTTTTTAAGTCTTCTGATTTTCAAGTCATAGTTGGAAAGGCCTTCCTCATCCCAAGATTATAAAGGAATTCTCCCATTCTCTCACTTAAACTGTTTCATTTTCACAAGTAACTAAATGAAAAAACAGTACAGTAGTTAAGATCACAAACTCTAGAGCCAAATAGCCCACATTCATGTCCCAGCTGCACCACTTACTAGCTATATGACCTTGGATAAGTCACCCAACCCATATAGAGTTGATGTTTCCACATCAACAAATGGGGTTAATAATAATTACTACCCCAGGGGGTTACTGTGAGGATTAAATGTCTTAGCAAATGTAAAGTAATTACTAGAGTGCCTGACCTACAGCACACACCTAATAAGCATGAGCTATTATCATAAAATATCTGTTTGGGAACTTATTCTGGTTTACGAGGTAAAGTACAGATCCAACTTTTTTTTTTTTCATTTTGGCTACCCAGTTGTCCCATAACCATTTATTATTGAATGCTCCATCTTTTCCCCACTGATTTGAGATATCACCTTTACGATATACTACATTTCCATATATATTTAAGAATTTCTGATCTTTCGGGCGCCTGGGTGGCTCAGCTGCTTAAGCGACTGCCTTCGGCTCAGGTCATGATCCTGGAGCCCTGGATCGAGTTCCGCATCGGGCTCCCTGCTCAGCAGAGTCTGCTTCTCCCTCTGACCCTCCCGCCTCTCATGTGCTCTCTCTCTCCCATTCTCTCTGCCTCAAATAAATAAAATCTTTTAAAAAAAAAAGATTTAAAAAGAATTTCTGATCTTTCTATTCTATCCCATTGACCTACTTATTCATGGACCAGTATCACATTGTTTAAGTTATTAAGCTTCACTTTTACTATGTGGTAGGACCAGCTGCCCCTCTTTGCTCTTCTTTGACAGTTACTGTAACTCTTCCTGTTTATTTTTCCATATGAATTTTTTTAATTAATGTGTCTGGTTCTAGAATAAAACAAAAAAAATTAGTACTTTTATTAAAAGCATGTTCCTTTATAAATTAACTTATAGGGAGAACTTGTATGTTTCCTGTTCACTCTTATCCAAGAACCTGGTATGTCTTACCATTTGTGCAAGTCTTCTTTTGTGTCCTTCAGTAGCATTTGGAAGTTTTCTTCACTTAGGTCTTGCATATTTTTTGCCAAGTTTATACATAAATTTTATCTTTTTTGGTTGCTGTTATAAATGGGGTGTGTTCTTCCATTATATTTTCTAACAAGTTGTTTGCATAGAGTAAAGCTACTGGTTGTTGTCTAGTTTTACCTTCTCTTTTCCAATTTGTACATTTCTAATTGCCTTCTCCTATCTGACTACATTAGCTATCACTTACAAAACAATGTTAAATAATAACCAATTACCCGGAATAGGCCTAGTCATGCTTTGATCCACTTTAGGCAGCCTTGCAAAAGCTTCACATTGAAGAAGTTTGAAGGTTTGAATCTTATCTTCTTGCAAAGTAGAAATCTACTAAGCCACAAGTTATAGAAAGATGAAAATTTTCTCAACACCAAAAAAAATAATAATCCAATTTTAAATCGGACATAAGACATGAACAGACATTTCTCCAAAGAAGAGACATATGAAAAGATGCTCAACATCCCTCATTGTCAGAGAAGTGCAAATCAAAACCACAATGAGATACTACCTCACATCTGTTAGAATGGCTAAAATCAAAAATAAGAAACAACAAGTGTTGGTGAAGATGTGAAGTAAAAGGAACCCTCATGTACTGTTGGTGGGAATGCAAAGTGGTGCAGCCACCATGGAAAACAGTATGGAGATTCCTCAAAAAATTAGACATAGGGGCACCTGGGTGGCTTAGTTGGTTAAGCATCCGACTCTTGATTTTGGCTCAGGTCATGATCTCAGGGTTGTGAGTAGTAGGAGTGCCCTGTAAAATTGTCTGAACATGATGCTTTGAGAGGAGGCAACTCTTGGATGACTTCATTTCTTCTAGAAAAATCATTCTGTTAAGATTTCCTAAACAGAACGGGATCTTTCTGGTATCAATCTGGGTCAATTATATTTGCCTAAAAATTATCTATTCCATCCAAGTTTTCAAATTTATTTTCAAAGAGTTAGTATCTTATAATTCTTTAAGTTTTCTACTTCTATTTACTCCCCTCTCAGTTCTTATTTTATGTATTTGTACTTTCTTCCTTTTTTATTAGATAGTATATAAATTTTATTGTTACAGTTCAATTGTTTTCCAAGAAACCACCTTTTGGATTACTCATATTGTTTTACTGTTTTTCTATTTATACTTAAAGTTCTTAAAAGAGTATACTCTGAGCAGGTGTTCTACATCTCTTCCTCTTGCCAGGAAAAACAACAACAACAACAACAACAACACAGTAATACAGTGAACACTACCTAAGAATATAAGCCCAAGAAAGCAGAGATTAAATATGAGCTGTCAATGTTATCTTGGATGATATCTCCAAATCCCAAACACCTGACCAAAAAACCAGATTAGCAATATTTCCAAAATGCAAAAAAAAAAAAAAAGGTGCCATACAAAATAAAAACTGGGCTTTTACAGTAATTAATTCACTGGAAATAAGATTAGTTCTAACTATAATAAACTTACATTTTAACAACATAGGTTTTCAGTATAAGCCTTCCACCTCCTGCCTATCTAGCAATTAACTGCCCAACAATTCAGTTCAACAAGCATGAATTCCACTTTTCCCCCAGTCCCAAAGTTCTCTGAGTATTGCTTTACAGCCAGGCACTGAAACAGAGAGAGACCACCTCCACATATAAGATCAGGTAAACTGCTTGTATGCCCTGCCAGCCAGCCGGTGCTGTCCAGGACCCCCTACCAACTTGAACAGGGTCTGCTTCAAATGAGCCAGTCCAGTCCAAGTTTAGTCATGACCAGTCACCCAAAATAGGACTATTCATCTTTTCATCCACTACAGGTAGCCTGGGAGAAATTTAACACTACAGAAGTTTGAAGGACTGAATCTTACCCTCTTGCAAAGTAGTAATCTACTACTTGGCCACAGTTTATAAAAGGGTGTAAGTTTCCTTCTGAATACCAAAAAAAAGGTAGGATTAAAGCTAAAATGATAACTCTTCACACCTAAAGTATTTGGTAATAGGGCACAAAGACAGACCCTAGTACTAGGCTGAACCAAAGACACTAAACAGGCCTTATCTTCTAAAATCAAAAGGTGATGCTTCTGTCACAGAACGTTTGAAAGTCAGGGTACAATTAACAACAGGCAGAGATAATAAGGAGTGAAGGGCTACTAAACAGATTGGAGCTTGGGATAGAGATGAATTCGACTTTCAAAAAAATAATACTTAAGTCCATAAGTTTCAAGCTTACAGCCACCAAAACCTACCAAGGAGGTAATACTGCCCATTTCTGGGCCAGTCAGAACATTTGGCAACCTGTCAAGGGAGGAGTTGTACCAGGAGTAGGGACTGGAAAGGCCACAATCTAAAACTGAAGTATTTGGGCAGGAAAAGAGTTAAAACAGCTGAGCAATAGGGACATACGCATTGCACATGCACATGCATTGTAGGCTTGGCCCTACACCAAAAAAAGCAGTTTACTGGTCCAGATACAGAGATGTATGCATGGCTACATAAAAAGACCGAAGAGCCTGGAAGAGAACCAAACCCTGAGGTTTTCCACTAGAGTTACTAGGTGGATGTGACAAATCATTGGCTCGTTTCTGTCATATTGGTTAATCTTTTACCAAAAATGTCATTTATGTATCAGGTAAGTGATTGAGAAGACTTTGGTTAAGATTAAGCAGAACTAGGGGCGCCTGGGTGGCTCAGTCCTTAAGCGTCTGCATTCGGCTCAGGTCATGATCCCAGGGTCCTGGGATGGAGCCCAGCATTGGGGCTCCCTGCTCAGCGGGAAGCCTGCTTGTCCCTCTCCCACTCCCCCTGCTTGTGTTCCTTCTCTCGCTGTGTCTCTCTCTGTCAAATAAACAAATAAATCTTAAAAAAAAAAAAAAAAGATTAAGCAGAACTACATTTTGGTCAAAGTTGATCTTGAACCAGTTTGCAAATCTGATCAAGATTTTTGTTTTCAAAAAAAAAGATTTTTGTGTTCATTTGTTCTTTTTTAGATGTCTGGGAGGGCATACCAAAGAGACTGTAGTATGTAAAGAGGAAGTTTAGTACAAGCTGGGGGTGTTCAGCATTGAAAAAGCACTGCCTTTAAGTATCCATTTATGAATAGTGGTTTGTAAAAGAGAATTTATTTTTAAAATGAAGTTTAAAACTCATTCTCTGAATTTGAGTCAAAAATAAAACTTTTAGGGCTGACCATGAGGTGGAGTTGAAGTGAGCGGGGCATAGGAAGCCAAACTGCTAATGCAGTTGGAGAAACAAGTTACACAGTGTCAGTTTCCAAACTGCCCCACATTCAAAAAACCTCTCTATCTTTTCCAATCTCATACTGATACTGAATACTGTGTATGATATGCACACCCTCACTATGACCTCCTCCTATAACTCAGTAATTCTTTAAGGAAAAGAAAAACAGAATTCCCAGGAATTTTTAAATGCAGGCTTTATCTTGGCATTGAGCCATATGTAAAGGACTAATCACCATTTAATTCTCCAACAGCTCTAAAGCAGTGGTTTACAAACTATGGAGTGTATTAGATTCACCCAAAGGGTTTGTTTAAAACACTAATTGTAGGGACCACGCTTTGAGAAGCACTGCACCAAGATAATGGCAATGGTCCTTGGTTGGTGGACCTGGGATGTCTGCGAACCGCTACCAGTCTGCGACAGAAACTGAGGTTTAAGCTTTATGCAAATAACTTTTAGAGTAGTTTAACATTACTGGGCACCCAACCATGTGATCATTTTTCTGGCTTTTTTTTTTTTTTTTACTGTATTTTCCAAAAGTTTTGGTATGAGGTTAGAAAATTATTTTTAAGTTTGTAAAGCACAGCTTTAAAGCGACACCTCCGACTACTGATACCGGCAGACCCGCGAGCACGGGGCCAGAGGCAGCGCCTGCCAATTGGGAGAAACCGGGCACTCAGGGAGAATAATGGAAGCCTGAGGATAATTCTTGCAACCGGTACAGTGGTCTGAGATACAATTTCAGAACTGCAGTTTTCATCGTTCTGTATCATTCATTGCTTCCAGTGACAACACAACACGGCACCATCGCTGAAAGTGGCCAGTATCCCAGCGGACCGTACATAAGAGAAAGAAAAAGGGAGGCACAGAAGCCGGGACTGAGGGCTCACACACCTGTGAGAAAGAGCGGAAATCGGGTCAGCGCTTTTCCTACCCAAAGTTTGGAGCCGCCGGGGTATTTGCACTCTAGGTGAGTTATACCAACATATTAGATTCCATCAAAGTGCTTCGTGCTGTTTCAGGGGGTGAGAAGCCAAACAAAGAAAAAGCTACGACCCCTCCCCACGCCCCCCGGGTCGGAGCCTCTCCGCGCCTGCGCAGACCCCAGCCTAACTATCCACCAGAGGCCGGCCCTCGGCTCTCTTCCGGGCGGGCAGAGGACGCGCAGCCACCGGGCGCTGATGCGCATGCGCCACGACAATAACAGAGCCTTCTGCGCGCGCACGCGTCCTTACCCGTATAGGGGATCGGCTCCTTCCGGCCCGGCAAGGCCTCCTGGGGGCTGACGATCTTAGAGGCGGAGTTGCTCATTCTCGAAACGGGAAAGCGAATGTGGAAGAGCTGGCCAGCCCTCCTGGTGGCTGAGAGCATGGGCGGGCGGCTGGCCTAGAGGCCGCCAAACAGAACGGCGCGGTCGAGAGCGGAGCCGCCCCTGCGGAGTGGGCAGCTGGCGCCCGGCTGCGGGACCCCGGTGCACTGGGCCGCGCTGCGGGCGGGGGTCAGCTGAGGCCCGCTTGCGCTGCTGGCTGTGGCCACCGCCGCCCCGGAATAGAAGTTACCTAAGGCTCGGGTCAGACCGGCAGTAACTGAGGGCGTGTTCTCGCCCAGGGGTGGGAGGGGAGACGGCGCGGGGGGTGCCTGGTCCTAGGAGGCACCAGCGAGTCTTTCTGGTTCGGCTTCAGTACAAAGTTCCCAGGCAGAGAACAAATGTACTAATTGCGATACGAAAGTACGTGAAGCGGCAGAGGCCAATAATAATAATGCCTAGCCTTTGATTTTAAAGTTCGTACCCTCCTTAAAAAACCTTAGCAGTTATTCAGTGTGCCCAATAAGATATAAGACAACCTACTTTACAGGCAGCTAGAATGTATGAGTATTTCCACTGCAGCCATTATAATGATAAATTATCAAAAAGAGTATCCAGAATAAAAACTAAGCACAATTTTCAAAAAGTTCAGAATAGGGAAGATAATTCAAAATGTTTTATGTATATATACACAATACATATATACACTGATAAACCCATTTTGCAGGAGGGAAAATAAAGCACTAATACCACCAGTAGCCCAGTTTATATGCATTTAATGGTGCTGTTGGATCAGTCTTGTTTCTCAAATCGTGGGAGATAACATTTGTTCCTGTGACAAATTTTCAACCCGAAAAATAAGGTAGGTGGGGCCAGATGGGTGACTTGGGAGTTCCATATGTGAAATTTTGGTTTCTCACAAATGTTCTGCCAGAATGGGCAAATAGTCTCATGAGGGAAGGAATTTAAGATTAGCACCCACAGAAATGAAAAGAGTTTGACCGGACCTCCCCCATGAGTGAGTTGCCCTTTTGTTTTAAGGTGGTCTCGACTATAATAGGACAGAAGGATGGCTCTACTATATTGTAGAATATGGTCAGACATGTAACATTAAAGTTTTTATTTTGTAATTTTAGATTTCCTCTGGGCAATTTGCCTCAGTTTTTACTTTTGATTTATTTATTTTTTTAATTTATTATTTATTTATTATTGTTTTTGCTGTGAGGTTATGCAAAGTAGTTTCTACAGGCCTCTCCTGAAAACACTCCAAGATGTCCCTTCTACGCTTGGTCACTGCTAAGCACTTGAAAAAATAAGCTTTTCTGTCAGAGGAAATATTCTGTGTGTGTGTGTGTGTGTGTGTGTGTGTTTAATTATTGCCTTTTGATACATACCGATTTTCTATGTTTTATGGTTAATTGTATGAAATTAAACAATAACAGCAACTAAGAACTGAAGAATTTTTCACCTAAGTACTTACATAATATTAAGTGAAAAAACACAACAGAGCTGCAGTATGTATATATATGTACTCTGTAGTATATATAAAAATACATGTATCTCCACTTGTGCACCCACTGAAGAAAGACCAGAAAAAAAATAATGGTTGCAGTTTTTTTGTTCAAGGTAATGTCTACTGATTTTCACTTTCTTAAAACGTTCTGCATTGTCACAGTGTTCTCAAGTGTTCCAATGCCTATGTTATTTATAAACAAAAATAGTTTTAAAGGAAAAGTACCTTGGCTTATTTCAAAGCTTGTTTTTTTTTTAAAGCAGTGTTTTCTTATCTCATTTACCAGAATAGTTGCAAGAAAAGTTACACTGAGGTTGGTTGGTTAGTTGGTTTAAGGAGAAAATAAAATATTCCTGCCTTCAATGATGCCCTTTTCACCACTAGGACTTCCTTTTCTTCAGACCCTCCTAATCCCTTCTGCGCTCCAAACTAAGAGTCTTTTTTTTTTTTTTTTGTCCATATTCCCCATTGGGCACACACTGCTTTGATTTGTTATTTTTGTGATTAGGCACTGGTTTTTCAACAAATTCTAACAATGTATGTTGTTTAGAGTGCAGTGTAAGCATCCTCTTAGATATGAAAAAAAAACAAAAATATAGCAGTTTAAACAAAATAGAAATTTCTCTTACATACAATCTAAAAGTAGGTAGTTAAGTGCTGATAGGACCATGTCATTTCTTCCATAATATCTCATCCTGAATTGGCTTACATTAAGTTTCCTGTGGTTAGTATTGGTTTAATTGGGCCAAAACCCTTACTTCGATTAGCAAAAGTTTCTTTTCCATTTGTTCAAGAATGGCTCCACCTTGGCCTTTGGAGACAAGAATACTTACATAATACTCTATTCCAAATCTAGGCCTCGGTTTTAGTTGGGATACAGATAAGGTTGCTTTAACAGAGACCCAAAGATACTGTATATGAAACAAGATAGTGTGTTTTTTTTTTAATTGAAGCATAGTTGACACACAGTGTTACATTAGTTTCAGATCTACCGCACAGTGATTCAGCAAATCTATAGTTAAGCTCACTGCAAGTGTAGCTACCATCTGTCACCATACAATGTTTTACAATACCATTGACTGTATTCCCCATGTTATGTCTTTTATTCCTGTGACTTCTTTACTCCATCCCTAGAAGTCTGTACCTCCCACTCTCCTTCACCTATTTTACCCATCCCCCGGCTTCCTCCTCTCACAACCATCAGTTTGTTCTCTGTATTTATGTGTCTGTGAAACAAGATAGTTTTGTTTTTTTCTCTCCTATACTGGTCCAGAGGTCAGTTGTCCAGGAATGGCAGGTCAGTGCTGCTATCCTCATACATAACCTCCATCCCAGAACCTGCCATCACATCTGTATCTTAGCCCTGCCAAAAGGCAGAAAGGAAAGGGATATACATCTCAGTACTCCTGGGAGTGAGTCCCAGATGTAGCACTACTCACTCATTCCATTGACCTGATTAGAGACATAACCACATCTAACTGGAAGGTGGGAGATAAAGTTCTCTAGCTGGGCAACCATGGATCCAGCTAATACTCAGCAGTTCTAGTGATAAAGGAAGGTGAGAATGTACATTGGTGGACAACTTTGTCACAGTCCACACCTTTGGCCACCCAGATATTTATATATATGCCCATCTTCTAACAGAACATACCCTATTCCAAAGGGAGAAAAGCCAAAGTTCCAAGTAGTTATTGCATCCAGCTCTTAAGTCCATGATATGAAGATGATATACAGTCCGTTTCAAGTCTGAATATAACTCCTCATGACCCAGTGACCTACTAACTAAAAGATGAAGTATCTTCCCCCCCCCCACACACACACACCCTCCGCCATATACCTGGTGAGGTAGGAATATGAAAAATTATTTGGAAAAAGAATGGAGGGGAAGTAGTCACTGGTCCATAGCCTAGCAAAATGTTGCAAAAAGGAAACTTCAAAGATTGCCCAGGTGGTAAGTAAATTCTTAGTTAGACCCCATTTCTGCTCTCCAGAAGGAATTCCTCTGTTGTTGCATTTGAAGTTACTGGCTTTACCTTCTGGGAGGTTCTTATCCATGATCCTCATGATTGCATCTGAAGAGTATATTGACAAGTATGCCTTCCTGGGAGGATACACATCTTTTTGTGCCCAGTTTCTTACTGGTGCAGTTCTGAGGGACTTCAGGGTCAAATGCACACAGGTATTGGCAAGCTAGACTTGTAGCTTTTTGTCAGCTCCATTTGAAAAGTTACTGAATGTATTTCTGGTTCATTTGTTCCTTTTACAATTCCTCGTACAAATAACCGCAGCTAAAGATCTCAACTAGTCATATTTCTTATGCGTAATTACTCTTCATTTTCATTTACTAGGCTCTGTTTGTCCCATCCTTTATCTATTAACTTAATTACAGTGCCCTTGTAGCCAGCAAAAACAGCGGGTTTGGTTGGAAAGGCAATCCCCTTAATAGAATCTTCACTGCTTGGCTTCTATCATCTGGCAGACAACACTTTGCTAATGGCCCTTGAGAAGGGCTTTGGGTCACAGTTTTATCTTCTGCTATTGGGAGTATAATAGCTTTTGGCTTTATCAAAACTAGAAGGCCCTAAATAACCACCTTCAGTCAATTTGTATTACAGACTGCAGGCAGAGAACTTCAATCTTAGCAGAGCTTTATTTCCCTTCATCTCTTAAAATGGCTAGCTTCTACCTGAGTTCATCTTTCTCAAAGGATTTTCCTGAAGGAGGCAGGCAACAGACAATACTCTCTCATTGGTCAGAGAATCATCCCTACACTTTTTCTGTACCATTTTCCCTACAGTTACAGATTCAAAGAGCATGTGGTTGGCCTTCCAAGATATTGAGTTGACAATTTTTTGAAATGTTTTATGGCAGCATAAAAAAGATCACCAGCTTTTCAGCCTGTAATATCTGCGTCCTTGTCTGCCACCTGCCATTAAACCAATGCCATATAGTTTAGGCTAATGTTATGATGTCTACAGAAAAACTACTAGAACTACTATGTTGATTTAGCAACACTTTAGGAAACTAGACCTATATACAAAAATCTATTGTTACTATATTTGAGAGAAAAAATGGAAATTGAAGTTTTTGTAAAACACCATTTAAAATAGCATCCAAAAATATTAAGTATTTAGAGATAAACCTGACTAAAGATGTGTTAGACCCGTATGTGAAAAACCACAAAACATTGCTAAGAGAAATTAAAAGATCTAAATAAATACAGAGATATACCATGTTCATGGATCAGAAGATTCAGCATCCAGATATTGTTAAGATGACATTTCTCCCAAAATTGATGTATAGATTCAATGAAATCCCAATAAAAATCTCAGCAGACATTTTTATAGATATTGGCAAGCTGATTCTAAAACTCAAGTGCAAATGCAAAGGACCAAGAGTAGCCAAAAACTGAGAAGTTCAGCTCAGGGCCAAAATCCTACATGTCATCTTTTAGGCCCAACCATAGGCAATTACAAAGGCTTTCCCCAACAGGTCGTATAAGGGAAAACTGCCCTCCTCACACTTGGTGCACAGGCAATGAATTTCAGTCTTCTGGAGGGAATTGCAGTCAAGGTCTTAGGACTTAGGCCCCACCCCACAGGAACCATACCCATAATCATATCTGCATTTCTAGCCCAGGCATCTCCATTTGGAAGCCTCCATGAGTGGTTTCTCCCTCTCCACACACCAGACTTTTGTTCAGTCTCTTCAGCAGGGAAACAGTTTCCCCCACTTGTCCTGCATGTCATCTGATTGACCCTTGCACCCAATGTTATTCCATGTGGAAAAATGGAACAGGAGCCAGCACTTTACATTTTGGCCTCTTGCCTACACTATCACAGTAAGTGAATAAAGACTTGATTGTTACTTTCAGTTTTGTTTGTTGTCCTAGTTGACTACCCCAACACCTGATAGTGTGACACAAAATAGTATGAAAAAGAACAAAGAAGACTTACACTAACTGAGTTCAAGACTTATTACAGAGCTACAATAGCCAAGAAAGTGTAATATTGGTCACAGGAGACAAACAGATTAATAGAACAAAATAGAAAGTCCCAAAATAAACCTACACATATGTATTAGATTAATTTTCAATCAAAGTGCAAAGACTGTGTCTTCTAAAATAGTGACTTCTAGATTTCTAAAAGAAAACGTAGATGAAAATCTTTATGACCTGGGCGCCTGGGTGCCTCGGTTAAGCGACTGCCTTTGGCTCAGGTCATGATCCTGGAGTCCCGGGATCGAGTCCCACATCGGGCTCCCTGCTCGGCAGGGAGTCTGCTTCTCCCTCTGACCCTCTTCCCTCTCGTGCTCTCTATCTCTCATTCTCTCTCTCTCAAATAAATAAATAAAAACTTTAGAAAAAAAAAAGAAAATCTTTATGACCTTAGAGTAGGCAAAATTTCTTAGATATAACACAAAATGCATGAGTCATAAAGGAAGAAATCTGATCAATTCTATCAAAATTAAAAACTTTTGTTCTTCACAAGATACTCTTAAGGGAATAAAAAGATAGCTCCAGATGGGCAGAAAATATTTACAAATCACATTTCTGATAAAGGCCTTATATCCAGGACATATAAGCCTAAAAATTCAATAATAAGAAACAAACAGCGCATTTTGAATGAGCAAAATGAGCAAAAACAGACACTTCACCAAGAAATATATATGGATTACAAATATGCACTTAAAAAAAAAACTCGACAACATTAAGGAAATGCAAATAAAAACCACAATAAGAACCCACTACACACTCACCAGAACAGATATAATTTAAAAGACTGACCATACCAAATGTTGATGATGTGGGGGAACTGGAACTCTCGTACACTGCTGGTAATAACCCAAAATTATATAACCACTTTGGAAAACAGTTTGTCAGTTTCTTAAGTAGTTAAGCACTCATCTGCCATATGACCCAATCATTTCATATGAAAGCATGTGTCCATATAAAGTCTTATACTCAAAGGTTCATAGCAGTCTTATTGTAATAGGCAAAAACTGGAAACCACCCAAATGACTATCAACAGATGAATGGGTAAACAAATTGTGGTATATCCTTACAATGGAATTCTACTCATCAGTAAAAGGGAGTGAACTATTGATACCTCAACAACACGGATGATTCCACTATACTGAGTGAAAGGAACCAAACTAAAAAGAGAGTAAAAATCTCATGATTCCAATTATTTAAAATCCTAGAAAATGCACACTAATCTGTAGTAACAAAGCAGATCTGTGGTTGCCTGAGAATGCAAGTAAGGGATGGGAGGTGGGATAAAAAGGTTTACAGGGAAACTTTTGAGGGTCATGGATATGTTCATTAGCTTGATTGTCATGATGGTTTCACAATTGTATCCCTATTTCAAAGACTGTCAAATTATACACACTTTTTAAAAGTGTGTTTCTGGGCGCCTGGGTGGCTCAGTTGGTTAAGCGACTGTCTTCGGCTCAGGTCATGATCCTGGAGTCCCGGGATCGAGTCCCACATCGGGCTCCCTGCTCAGCGGGGAGTCTGCTTCTCCCTCTGACCCTCTTCCCTCTTGTGCTCTCTGTCTCTCATTCTCTGTCTCTCAAATAAATAAATAAATAAAATCTTTTTAAAAAAGTTAAAAAAAATAAAAAATAAAAGTGTGTTTCTGCTATTTGGATGGAGTGAATACATTAATGTTTAAGCCCAGATCCACCTACATAACTGCCTCTTGCCCTTCAGAAAGCAGACCCGGAAGTGACGAGATGCAAGGCAGTCAAGGTTTGTTAAAGAGAGTGTTGGAGATCAGGAGTGTGGACTGCTATTAATAGTCCACTGTGGTGGATAGGAAACCAGAGTGAGTAATATGGAGCAATCTGAAGGCTCTTGAACCTTCCTACACAGTTTATACCAGTTGCAATCCCTGCCAGATTCTCTCTGGTTTTCTGACCTTATTCTTCACCACTCAATTCAAGACTCATCTTTGCACAAACTTCCCTGATTGCACAAGGAAACAGTGGTTATTCATTCAGTCAGGGTTCTCCCATAACGTTCACTATTTACATCAGTCAGGTAATGCATAGCATATATACTGCCTTGTACTGATAATTATCTGAAAAGATATACAAGTTACTGTGGAGGTTTAAAACACGTACATGAATTCTTTATTCTTCTCCCTTTAAAAAGTGAAACCTAATTCCCCTCCCGTTACATTTTGGTTGGACTTAGTGTTTGCCTCAAACGGATAGAATAAAACAAGTGTTGGTGTGTGTGATCTCTCTGAGACTAAGTCATAAAAGGCAGTGCAGCTTCCTTCTTGCTCGCTTTTGGATCACCCCTATAGGGGAAGCCAGCTGTCACATCATCAAGATCTTTAACCAGCCCTATGAAGAAGTTCGCATGGTGAGGAACTGAGTTCTCCTGCCAACAGCCAGGTGAGTAGGCAATCTTGGAAGCAGATTCTTCAGCCCTGGTCAAGCTTTCAGATGACATCCTGTCTGTGACCTCATAAGAGACCCTGAGCCAGAACCACCCAGTGAACATGCCTCCAAATTCCTGACCCATAGAGACCGTGAGATGAAAAATATTTGTTTTTTTTTTAACTTTTTTTAAAGTCATGGTGAGATCAGGAGACCATATTCTTGAAAACCAGGTTTATCAGAATTAAAGGTTTTTCTTAACTGATTTTACATAATAAGAACCAAATATACAGGACTGGTCTTAAAATAAACCCTCGACTAGAAAGGGTAAAGGATGTGACTTACGAGATAAGAGAAAATATCAAACATCTTTATCTCATTCTCCTACCCTGGGGATGAATTTGGGGATGGAAACTTTAAAACATCCATATGAACTGGGGAAGAATCTGATGATTTGGGAGCTAGTGCTTCATTTCCTGGGGCATAGCCTAGGAAAGTGGCCCACTGGTGCATAAAGAGATCAGTCTAATGGATTGGATCAACGTGTTTTTAAATGACTTAGAGTAGACCAGATTAGAAGATATCAGAGTGAATCCACAAGTAGTGAAGATAAATATAATTTGGGGAAATCTTTATTTCTTTGGCATATATATCTGCTCACTATACAAGCACTGTACCTCGACATAAAATGTATTTCCTAGTGTAGCTTTTGCTAAAATAATAATAGTAAGAAGAAGAAAAAATAAATAATTGTTTAAAGCCATGGTCTAGAGAGACTATAAATCTCTCAGAAGAGACTTGCTTTTGGCAGGGCATGCAGTGTGGTGTGTGTGTGCAGAGGAGGAGCAATGGGGCTGAGGGATGCGTCGCAGGATCCTGCACAATCATGTTGACTATGGAGAAAGCAGGAGAGCATTCCCAGGTCTCCCAAGAGAGTTAGGGATATGGAAGGACTGACAGAACCAATGACCCCAATAAAGCCTGGAGTTGGAGCAAGGAGACCCAAGTGCTGAGACCTTGTGACGAGATGGCAAAAACAAAGTCCTCAGTCATTACTAGCAGGAGCCAGCATGATGCCCAGAGGATGGAGCAAAAGCAACTGTGTTTCAGCAGTGCAGGAGCTCAGGGACCAGGAATCCAAGCCACACCAAAGCAGATACACTGAGGACAGAGGCCAAGGCCAAGAGTCACCTTAATGGGAGGCCACTAGACCAGGAGGACATGTAACCTCTCCCAGGACCCAGATGCCGTCTTAAAAAGGAGAAAGGAGTAAGAAAAATCCGGGAGAGAATCCCAAAGGACTGAGCAGTTACCCAAAGAGGCAATTTAAAACTAAAAACCACCAAAAAGCCACTTTTACTTGGCAAGATAAAGTGTTTCCTTCCATCACTGGGAATGATGAGTGCAGGATGAGATCAGTTATAGAAAACAGGGCAATTAACACTTTTCATACATCTGAGTTATGTTGTTTAAATGTGATCTATCAAAGCATACAGAAGGGGTATTTACCCTGGCTAAGAGTAAGGGACGTTCGCTACTTCCTAGGATGATCTTGCAAACAAATGAAATATTGTATGGTAACAGTCTACAACAAAATGGCAAAATAAGAGGGGAAAAAAGATAATGTAGTAATTTTTTCATAATGCTAAATATATCCAATTTGAAAAGTTATCCTTTATTCTAAAATAATACACTTCTGACCTTTCTGGTGTCAAAACATCCTTCCTTCGCACGTGGTGGTGATAAGAGACAGTGGTTATTCTTTTAAGGCTCTTATTTGGCAAAGTTGAAAATGGACAAAGTATGCTGGCTTCCAAAATGTTTGATCCAATTTCTCTGGCGCTTGACATGCACGTGTGGAACTCACTGTGGTCACGTGTGTGATGCCCCCTGAGGACAACAGAATAGCCATTCCAGCTACACAAGTTCACTTCCTCCCTCGTCCAGCCATTACCACCCACCATCCCAACCCCATCCTGTTTCTTTCTTTTTTTTCTTTTTAGATTTTTATATTTATTTATTTGAGAGAGAGAGAGAGCACAAGCCAGGGGGAGAGAGGCAGAGGGAGAAGAAGGCTCCCTGCTGAGCAGGGAGCCTGATGCGGGACTTGATCCTAGGACCCTGGGATCAGGACCCGAGCTGAAGGCAGACGCTTAACAACTGAGCCACCCAGGGGCCCCCCCAGCCTGTTTCTTAACAAGCAGCTGTTGCTTTTTTTCTCACAGACTCTGTCTCATTCTCCCTCTCAGCTTTCCTAACCACATATGGTTCCAAGCCACCTCTCCACAGATGGACTAGAAAGAATAGAAAAGATATGACTAAAGGGATAAGAGAGAAGGCCAAATGTCCCTTTCCTCTCCTCCTACCCTTGCATGAACCTGAGGACAGAATCCTAGAAACATCCACACAGATGAGGAAGAATCCAGGATTTGAGGACAGGTGTTCAGCAAAGAAGAGGACCAGAGGAAGTGCTTGTCCAGAAGAATCTATAAAATTGTGTCATTACCCAATTTCTAAGCTCCGTCATATACATCACTGATGAACTGAGCCTAATTACATACTGAAACTTTTCTATAAACTTAGAAACTTCAGTGCCAAGTTACTTTGGCAATTGTCTTTTAAAAAACCATCTATGTGTCAGGGTTACTAAAAAAAAAAACAAAAACAGGGACACCTGGGTGGCTCAGTTGGTTAAGCATCTGCCTTCAGCTCAGGTCATGATCCCAGGGTCCTGGGATCGAGTCCCGCATCGGGCTCCCTGCTCAGTGGGGAGCCTGCTTCTCCCTCTGCCTGCCACTCCCCCTGTTTGTGCTTGTTCACTCTCACTCTCTCTCCCTCTCTGACAAATAAATAAATAAAATCTTTAAAATAAATAAATAATAAATCAATAAAAACAAAAAACACAATAAGGAAGAAAAACATACTCCTTGAAAAGTCAGGTAATATATGAAGACATTTTCATTTAGTAAGAATTGGGAAATCAATTGTTACGTAAGGTAGATGTATGCCATTACTAAATTATAGGGAACATACCTCCTTTTCAGTTACAAATGTTAAATGACATATTTTTTTTGATGTGTTGCTTTAAGTGTGCTTTTTGTATTGTTCCCTACATGCAGATTCTGCTGAAACCCTCATTTGTTTAGTAAATACTATTGAACTCATGCCACATGTAAAGCCCCAACCGGATGGCGCACAACATGAAAGAGTAAGGACTTTCCAGGACTCAAAGGGTGCACAGTGCGGTGGGGAGATATCTCGTGCCCAGCCAGCCACAGGACCACACAAGGCAGACCAAGGGGTGCTCCACAGTGTAGTCCTGGACAGAAGGCTGTGGGGGTTTTCGAAAGAGAAGATCAAACCCTCAACTTCTGAAGTTGCAGATTATAGATATGGAGGGCCACGTGCCAGGACGGTCCTAGGTGCAGAAGATGAAGTCAAGGACAACTTGTACAAGAGACAAGGCTTTGTCCCCTCCAAGAAGCCTGTTAGCCCTTATGGCTATTCTCTATTAAGCCCCTGAGTAATTGCAGGGATCCCCAGGCATATTCAAACCGAGATAAGGCATTTTTTGGCCTTTTCATAAAATTCCACTTAACTAGGTAGAGACAACCTTATAAATGAATAAATAGAAAGCTTAATGTGACACTCTACGTTTGCATACTTAAAACCATGTGGCCTTGTTTATGCTGTGTTTGTAGAGGATACAAAGCTATCTTAAGCTTTTTAAATAATTGCATGCATTGTTTCACTGAGTTTTAAGAGGAAAATAGATATAACAATAATAACAATACTTACTAATTGTTGAGCACCTGTTAACCTCCAGTCACCATTTAGGAGCTTTACATGCCCTGTTTCTAAGCTTCACTCTGATCTGTTTCCACAGTTGTTGTTTTTTTAAGATTTATTTTTTTATTTGAGAGAGAGAGTGAGGGCGGAGTGGAGGGGCAGACGGAGAGGGAGAGAAAGTCTTAAGCAGATTCCCCGCTGAGCGCGGAGCCAGGAGCTGAACCTGGGAGCCGGGAGCCTGGAGCCAGGTGCCTGGAGCATGAAGCCCCAAGCACAGAGCAGATCTCAACAAACCTGAGATCTCCGTGTGAGCCCAAACCAAGAGTTGGTAGCTTAACCAACTGCACCACCCAGGTGCCACCTGTTTTCATAGTTTTATGCATGAAGAAACCCAAGCAAACAGAGCTACTAAGAAGAATCTGGATTCAAACCTGAGTTTTCTTAACTCTCAAGTTCAAGGTCATTTCTTTTTTTTTTCCTTTGCGCGTGTGTGTCTTTAATCTTTTCTGAATCATTTTATTTTTTTTTCATCATGATAAGTGCACTCTTTAATCCCCATCAACTATGTGACCCATCCCTTCCCCACCTCCCCTTCTCTCTGGTAACCAACAATTTGTTCTCAATAGTAAAGAGTCTGTTTCTTGATTTGTCTCTCTCTTTTCTTCCCCCCTTGGCTCATTTGCTTTCTCTGACTGACTTATTTTGCTTAGTATTATACTCTCTATCTCCATCCATGTCATTACAAATGGCAAGATTTCATTATGTCTTATGGCTGAATACTATTCTATTCTGTATATAGACCACATCTTCTTTATCCATTCATCTATCAATGGACATTTGAACTGCTTCCATAGTTTGGCTATTGTAAATAATGCTACAAATAAACACAAGAGTGCATGTATCCCTTTGAATCAGTGTTTTCATATTTTGGGGGTAAACACCCAGTACTGCGATTTCTGTATCATAGGGTAGTTCTATTTTAAAATTTTTGAGGAATCTCCATACTGTTTTCCACAGTGGCTGCACCACTTTGCATGCCCACCAACAGTGCACAAGGGTTCCTTTTCCTCCACATCCTCTCCAACACTTGTTGTTTCTTGTGTGTTTGATTTGAGCCATTCTGACAGGTGTGAGGTGATATCTCATTGTAGTTTTGATTTGCATTTTCCCAATGATGAATGATGTTGAGCATCTTTTCATGTGTCTGTTGGCCATCTAGATGTCTTCTTTGGACATAAGAAATGTTTGGGGGTGGTAGATATGTCTATTACCTCAGTTGTGGTAATGGTTTCATAGGTGATTGCCTATGTCCAGACTCACCAGATTTATCCATTAAATATGTACAGCTTTTTGTATATCAATTATTTCTCAGTAAAGCTGTTAAAACAAAGAAACAAATATTCAAAAACATTATACTTAAGTCTTTTGGGGGACTCTGTGGCATGTGTGTGTGTGTGTGTGTGTGCGCACATGAGTGTATATGAAGGAATTAAATTTATATACTAACCAGAGAACACTTAGCTAACAAAATAAGAGATAAGTCCTATTTGCATGGAGACCCAGGAGAAGGGGTAAGGAAAGAATTTTGAAGGGACTTATGCAATTGGCTCAAGGGATTCTATGAGTGATTCATGAATTCCTTCAACACATATTGACTGTTATGTCCTTGACACTGAGTAGGCAGTTGAGATACAATAAAAAGTGAAAAATGGACACAATCCCTGCCTTCCTATAACTTACGATCTAGTGGAGGAGACAGATTTCAAATGATCACACAAATAAATGTATATGATAATCATAGCTAATATTTATTGAGGGCTTCCTCTGTGTCAGACATGATTTCAGGCACTTTTCCCGTATTAACTTATTTAATCATCACCAAGATAAAACTGAAACAAAACCAAAACACCTGTGAGCTAGGTACTACTATTATTAACCCCAGTGTACCTCTGCTAAAAGCTACAAAGGAAAGGTTTATGGTGACATGAGATCATTCTCTGGGGGAACGAATCTAGCCTGGAAGTCGAGGAAAGCTGAGAAAAGACTCTCTGGGCTGCCTCACCTTCCAAGGTGGGCAGTTTATTCCACAAGCAGTGGGGGGCTGCTGAGAGTATATTGGTTTTGGGCACCGGTGAATTCTTAGTGGTAGGCAAGAGAGTGGAAAATGGATATTTATTAATGACATACTGCTTCCTATATGCTGGAGTCTGTGCAGTGCTGATCCCTAGTCCCGAATTCGTCTCTGACCTGACTTGAAGGTTCTGATCCTGAGTTCCTTAAAGAGGGAGGTTCCGAGACGAAGTGCATCAGGCTACGCATAGGGGTTATCTAATTAAAACGAGGTGACCCCTGACCCCTAGGGAGTAGCAGCTGTGTGGGGTTGGCAGTGTCAGATGCTGTGATGGCGACAGCATGAGAGCAGCATCTGTGGTGGCAGTGGGAGGACACCAGTGACAGCTGAGGCGAACTCACAAGTCACCCGGGATGCTGCCAGGGAAAAAAGCTCAGAGACATCTCTTACCAGATGCTTCTAAAGGCCAGTGTAGCATGGGGAAGTTTGAGTTACATGTGAGCTACACACCTAAATGTTTCCCTGCATCTTCTCTCGGAGCGTCTTTGCTGCTTTCGGATTCCCAAGTACTCAGCTTATCACTGCCTGTATTGTCTGCTGAGCCCTGCTGCCACTCACAACTTTAAGATTCTCCCATGGGGGTTTCCGTCTTTCATTTTCAATTGCTGATTTGAAATCATTTTCATTTGGCGGTTGTTTCATATGGATTACCCTCTCTGCAGCTTCTGATCCTAGTCAAGATGTGCTTGGTGTAGGAAGACGAACGACTGAGAAACAGAGCCTTATTTAATTTGACAGATAAGAAAATATGTGGAATTTTAAAAATGTGTTTTTAAAGTTCCCGTTGTAACTCCTGAAAATGATGGCTTATTACAAAGAGAGGTTTTAAATTATCAAGATTCTGAAATCCGGATTTTGAGGTCCAACAGATTCTATTAGATGTCACTGGATAGGCTGTATTTTTTAGCTCTTTATGTGATTTCCGGTATGTTCCAAATCTCTTTAGATTCAGCAGTGATAGCTAGAGAGAAATTGATACTGATCTAAGTTTTAATTTAGGATTCCATGTGTGACCTGAAATGGGTGAAGGCAGTTGAGAATATCCTTAGGCTCCAGGGGCCCCAGAGGCATGTTTATGGGGGGTGAGGGTGGTGGGTAGTGGGAAGTGTAGTACCTACTTGAACAGTGCTTCTAGAAGTTTGGTGCCTAGACCAGCAGTGTCAGCATCACCTGGGAATTTGTTAGAAATGCTAGCCGCAGGCCCCTCCCAAACTACCGAATCAGACGCTCTCTGGTGGGGCTCATCAATTTGTGTTTCAACAAGCGCTCTAGGTGATTCTCAGGTATGCTGAGCTTGAGAACCACTAAGATTAAAATTTCTAAAATCTAATAAAAAGCTCAAAAAATTTTCTCATTTCCCTTTATTTTGGTTTTGTTTTTGTATGGCAAGAACACTTAATATGAAATCTATCCTCTTGATAAAATTTGAAGTGCACAATGCAGTATTGTTAACTATAGGCATTGTGTTGTACAACAGATCTCTAGAACTTATCCATCTTGCATAACTGAAACTTTATACCCACTGAAACACAACTCCTCATTTTCCCCTCATCTCAGCCCCTGGAAACCACTGGTTTACTCTCTGCTTCTATGGTTTGACTATTTTAGATGCCTCATATAAGTGGAATCATGCAGTATTTGTCCTTCTGTGATTTATTTCACTTAGCATAATGTCCTCCAGTTTCATCCATGTTACAGCAAATTAAAGGATTTCCCTCTTTTTTAAGACTGGATAACATCCCATTGTATGTATAAGCCGTATTTTCTTTTTTTCCCCCAAGTTTTCATTTAACTTCCAGTTCATTAACATACAGTGTAATACTAGTTTCAGGTGTTGTATATATCACATTTTCTCTATCCATTCATCCATCAGGGGATACTTAGGTTATTTCCATGTCCTGGCTATTGTGCATAGTGCTTCAGTGACTATGGGAGTATAGAAATCTCCTTAGAATTTTTTTTAAGACTTTATTTTTTTAGAGCAGTTTTACGTATACAGCAAAATTAAGAGGGAAGTACCGAGATTTCCCATACACCCTCTATTCCCACATATGAACAGCCTCCCCCATCATTTCCAGAATGCTACATTTTCACTGAGGATGAATCTACATTAATACATTATAATCACACAAAGTCCGTAGTTTACCTTAGGGTTCACTGTTGGTGTTGTGCATTCTATGAATTGGGACACATGTATAATGACATATATCTAAGATTATAATATCATACAGAGTATTTTCACTGTCCTAAAAATTAACTCTATGCTCTGTCTATTCATCTCTCCCCTTGACCCCAGAATGTTTTTTGAGAATGCTACAGTTTGTCAGCATTATCTTTTTTTTCTCTAAGTGCTTGCTAAGACTACATGACCAGGAAACAAGATAATCCAAGTGAAAATACTTCATATAGTGCCTAATGCCTATCAGCTGTTATTTTATTATTATTATTTTATACTAAGACATGACAAGCCTGGCCCTGGTCTGCCATTGGAGAGACTTAAATAAACCTTTGTTGGTTAAATGAATAAATAAGTAAAAAAGAGGAGGCCTGGATTATAGTACTAGTTTTGGATTAACTAGTTCTGTGACCTTTGACTAGTGTTTTAATGTCTCAGTTTTTCTCATCAGTGAAGTTGAAGGGGGAGGAGAGAGAAGACCTAACTCTAAATTTACCTGAATCTAAACTTACTCTGAATCACCAACTTTTTAAGTTGAGAGGGCATTTGGCAGACCTGTCAGTTGGTAAGTAGTCATCAAGTTCACACAGAGGCCAAAGGTGGCATTGCCAAGTTCTCCCAGTTTAATAATCTACACTGTCTAGTTCTCTGTCCAGAAAACACCTCTAGACACACAGTAGAGTCTCAGTGTGTGTCAAATGAATGAAATAGCGAATGATATAGTGATATCGAATTTAAAGCTGATTTACATTGGTTTTTAAAAGCCTGATTATCAGAGAACTTATTTATTTGACTGTTAGTTATTAATAATAATTCAGAACTACTTGTACGAACATAATTCAGTCAGTTGATCATTTCTGGGGACACTTGCCCCCAGGATAAAGTACGTGTTTTCTTTTTCAACGTGTTATTTTAACACAATACAGTTAGTTTCTTTATTTTTAAATGTATGTGTCTCCGTGTGTGTGAGAGAGAGTCTTTTTTTAAAGACTTATTTATTTATTTTAGTGAGAGAGCATGAGTGGGAGGGGCAGAGGGAGGAAGGAGAGAGAATCTCAGGCACACTCCCTGCTGACCATGGAACCTGACGTGGGGCTAGATCTCACAACACTGAGATGATGACTTGAGCGGGAGCCAAGAATCCCATGCTTAACTGACTGTGCCACTCAGGCACCCTGAGAGTAATTTTTAAAGCCAGGTGAACATACATCAGGACATTAACAGTAGTTATCTCTGGATGGCAAAAATATAGACAATTTTCATTTTTTTGTGTTCCTTTTATGTGTATTTTTGAGGTAAACTTTGTATATAATATTATATTAGTTTCAGGTATACAACATAATAATTCAATTTTTGTATACACTGCAAAACAATCACTACAATAAGTCTAGGTACCATTTGTCACTATACCATCAACTTCCCTTCCCCCATTTCACCACCCTCCTACCCCCTTGCTCTCTGATAACTACCAATCTGTTCTGTGACTTCTGTTTGTTTTGTTTTTTAGATTCCACATATAAGTGAAATCATAAGGTGTTTGTATTTCTCTGTCTGACTTATTTCACCTAGCATAATACCCTCAGGGTCTGTCCATGTTTCCCAAATGGCAAGATTTCATTCTTTTTTATGGCTAAGTAATATTCCATTGTATACTTATACCATATCTTCCTTATCCATTCATCCATTGAATTGATGGACACTTAGGTTGTTTCCACATCTTTTTTTTTCATTCCAGCATAGTTAACATACAGTGTTATAATAGTTTCAGGTGTACAATATAGTGATTCAACACTTCCATACATCACCGGGTGCTCATCAGATAAGTGCACTCCTTAATCCCCATTGCTTATTTCACCCATCCCCCCACGCAACTCCTCTCGTAACCATCAGTTTGTTCTCAATAGTTAAGAGTCTGTTTCTTGGTTTGTCTCTCTCTTTTTTTCCCTTTGCTCATTTGTTTTGTTTCTTAAATTCCACAGATGAGTGAGATCATATGGTATTTGTCTTTTCTGACTGACTTATTTTGCTTAGTATTATACTCTCTAGTTCTATCCATGTTGTTACAAATGGCAAGATGTCATTCTTTTTTTATGGCTGAATACAATTCCATTGTGTATATATACCACATCTTTATCCATTCATCTATTGATGAATACTTGGGCTGCTTCCATAATTTGGCTATTGTAAATAATGCTGCTATAAATATATCCCTCTGAATTAGTGTTTTTGTATTTTGGGGGGTAAATACCCAGAACTGCAATTACTGAATCATAGGGTAGCTCTATTTTTAACTTTTTGAGGTTGTTTCCATATCTTGTTATTCTAAATAATGCTGCAATGAACATAGGGGTACATATATCTTTTTGAACTGGTGTTTTCATTTTCTTTTACAAATACCCAGAAGTGAAATAGTTGAATCATATGGTAATTCTATTTAAAAATTTTTAAGGAAACTCCATAATGTTTTCCATAGTGGCTGCACCAATTTATATTCCCACCAATAGTGTACAAGGGTTCCCTTTTCTCCACATCCTTGCCAACGCTTCTTATTTCTTGTCTTTTTGGTAATAGTCATTCTAACAGGTGTGAGGTGGTATCTCATTGTGGTTTTGATATTCACTTACTGATAACTAGTAATTTTAAGCATCTTTTCATGTGCCTGTTGGCCATCTGTATGTCATCTTTGGAAAGATGCCTACTTAGATCCTCTGCCCATTTTTTAATCAGATTGCATTTTTTTGCTATTAAGTTATTTGAGATCTTTATATATTTTGGATATTAACCCCTTATCAAATATATGATTTGCAGATATTTTTCTCCCATTCAGTAGGTTGCCTTTTCACTTTGTTGATGATTTCCTTTGCTGTGCAGACGCTTTTTAACTTGATGTAGTCCCACTTGTTTATTTTTGCTTTTGTTGCCTTTGCTTTTGGAGTCAGAGCCAAAACCAATGTCAAGAAGCTTACTGCCTACATTTTCCTCTAGGAGTTTTATGTTTTCAGGTCTCACATTCAAGTCTTTAATCCATTTTGAGCTAATGTTTGTGTGTGGTCTAGTTTATTATTTTACATGTGGCTGTCCAGTTTTCCCAACAGTATTTGCTGAAGACACTATCTTTTCCCCATTATATATTCTTGGTTCCTTTATTATATATTAATTGACCTTATATGTGTGGATTGATTTCTGTGTCCTTTATTCTGTTCTTTTGATCTCTATATCTGTTTGTATGCTAATACCATACAGTTTGGATTACTATAGCTTTGTAGTACTGTTTGAAATTAGGGATCATGATAACTACAACTTTGTTCTTCTTTCTCATTTTGTCTATTTGAGGTCTTTTGTGGTTCTGTACAAATTTTGGAATTATTTTTTCTAGTTCTGTAAAAAATGTCATTGGGGATTTTGATAAGGATTGCACCAAATCTGTAGATTGCTTTAGGTCGTGTGGACATTTTGACAATATTAATTCTTCCAATCCATGAGCATGGAGTATCTTTCTATTTATTTGTAACTTCTTCAATTTCTTCCATCAATGTCTTATAGTTTTTAGTATATGGGTCTTTTACCTCCTTGGTTAAATTTATTGCTAGGTATTTTACCCTTTTTGATACAATTGTAAATGAGATTATTAATTTCTCTTTCTGATAGTTCATTATTAATGTACAGAAAAACACAACAGATTTCTGTATATTGATTGTTGTATCTTGTTAGTATACTGAATTCCTTTATTGGTTCCAAAATGTTTTTTGGTGGAGTCTTTACAGTTTTATATATATATATGTATATATATACACATACATATATATACATATATATATATAGTATTATATCATCTGCAAATAGTGACAGTTTTACTTCCTCCTTTCCAATTTAGATGCCTAATTATTTTTCTTGCCTAATTGCTCTGGCTAGGACTTCCAATACTATGTTGAATAAAAGAGGGGAGAGTGGACATCCTTGTCTTGTTCTTGATGTTAGAGGAAAAACTTTTGACTTTTCACCATTGGGTATGATGTTAGCTGTGGGTTTGTCATATATGGCCTTTATTATGTTGAGGTACTTTCTTTCCTTGCCCATATTGTTGGGAGTTTTTATCATAAATGGATATTGAATTTTGTCAAATGTTTTTTCAGCATCTATTGAGATTATTGTATAATTTTTCCCTTCATTTTTTTTAATGTGGTGTATCATGTTGATTGATTTGCAGATGTCAAACCATCTTTGCATCCCTGGACTAAATCCCGCTTGATCGTGATGTATGATCCTTTTAATGTGCTGTTGAATTCAGTTTGTTAATATTTTGTTGAAGATTTTTGTATGTGTATTTTTTTAATTCAGAAAAAAATGATGTTTTGTAATTCATTTATTGAATAGTCTGAACTTAGGAGACATAAACATGGTTAACTAACTGTCTTGACTTGCTAATTATAAAAAGTTAATATAGTTTAAGAAAATTTCAAGAGTAAAGGAGAAAACAAACTGTCTCATCATGTACTAGACCAGATCTCACTTCCCAACCGTTATGGATGTCTAGAGGGTTCCCCAAGCTTTCTGCGCATTTCCAGTTATTAAAAATTCAGTCCAATTCAGTCTATACTTGAAGATTTCACTCATATCTATTTTAATTCCCACCTGCTCCCTTTCCCAATCTCAAACCTGGCTTTCCTCCCGAAGGTTATTAAGAAGGAAGGGATCACTTTTGTCTGATCTTCTCCCTTTTCCTAGGATTAAGTTTTTTAGGACTGGGAACTGAGAAGAAGGATGGAAGGGGTGGGACACACCTTTCCTCAAGTGGACCACCAGTGTAATTCTCTGGAGGTTTCTCTACTGGCTTCTCAGGTTCACACCGACTGGCATAGAGCCCCCATGTGGCAGGCTCACTTGCATATGGTCTGATGGCCAAGTGAGCCTCCTCACAGCATGGCACCTTAATGTGGGGCTCCACAGACAGGAAACACTCTCTAGCTCCTGGCCTGGAGGTACAGTCCATGGTGTCTGGCCCCTAGGAACCGCCCCCGTCTCCCACCCTTAGGAAACCCTCTCGGGTGTTGTAGAGGCAAGCTCAATCAAGTTAAACTGCCTCTCCAGCTGTCCCTTTGTCCCAGAGGAGCCTATCCATGTTCTTCTTGCCAAATGGCGGGGCCGCTTATCTCTCAATCCTGTCTCACCTCTTCATTCTCCTTTTCCCTAATCAGAAGAATAGAGAGTGCGTCTACAAGAATAGGGTCTTAGCAGCATTTCCCCAGAAGAGAAGTGCCAGTTGTCCCGTTAGTTTTGGACAGAGGAGTCCTCCATATGGGGCGGACCATTCCAGGCTCTGACGCATCTCCCCTCACCCCCCATCAGCTGTTTGCTTATAGACACTGGGGAGGTTTGACCACTTTGTATTAAACTCTGGGTGAGCAGTTAGATTCCAACTGCTTTAAGATCTTCTTCAATCATGGAGTACTTGATGCTCCTGAGCTTTGGGTCCTCTTTGCCAACTCCAGGGAAACAGGTGAGATTTCCCTCAACACCCAGTTGCTTATATGTCATGTTAGTTTCACAGGAAAAAAGAATGAAAGAAAATAACCCAAAATGCCAACAACGGTTTTCACTCTGTCATGAAACTGTGGGTATTTTTATTTTTTTCCTCCACACTTTTCTATTTTAAAATTTTCTAGAATGAACATGTATCACTTTTTTAATGAGAAAGAAAGCTGTTTATTTAACAAAAAATTATTAATGCAAAGATGACTTGTAGTTTGGCAAAATGAAAAAGTAAGTAAACTATCTTGACCAATTCAACTTTATTCTTTTCATTTCAAACACTGCGTTACATCATTAATATAGATTCTTTTCTCCTTTGGTTTATTCATAGCCTGAATAGAAAGATAAAATGTCTGTGTTATCAAAAAAAAAAAAAAACAAGCTTTATATTTCCTGCACCTTCAGAAGAAATTAGGAATTTTAAAAGTTAACTGTCCAATGTTAGGTCATGTTTGAAAATGGGCTATTTATTGGGTTTATTTTTTTAAATTCTCATTAGCAAATAAATATTTTTAAATTGCTAACCAAGTATTATAAAATGTGTTATGCCCTCAGAAATCTTTGCTGAACTCCTTTGTACCTACTTCAGCCTTTGTTTAGAAGTTTAAAAATGATCTGATAGTGAGTATTTCTAAAGGGCTTTTTTTAACATATACTTTTTAAAACATGAACTTAAAAATATAGTTAACACATTAAAGATTTTATCTTTAAGTAATCTGTACACCCAATGTGAGGCTCAAACCCACAACCCTGAGATCAAGAGTCGCACACTCCACCGACAAAGCCAGCCAGATGCTCCACAGATTTAACATATTTAAGTAGATATTTAATATATGTGTTATAAAGCAGCCTTGCAGATTGACGTAATTTTTTAATTGTCTGTATACAAAGTTTAACAAAGCTTGCTACCTTGCTGTTAGCATAAGTAGAAATTAGGATCTCTAATTCATGACTCTATCTTTAAGCTATGCTTCTTTCACCGTGTCTACCCCATGGTATATTCGTCAAATAAATGGATAGAATTATCTTTAACTAGGTTGATATTTCAATTTTTACATTTCAAAATTATAAATAAACGTGTGCTTATTCCAAAAACTTCACACAGTTGGAGCATCTGGAGTATATAGTAAAAGAAGGACTTGAACATATTCTACCAATGGTGTATATCCTCCCAGATATTTTTATATACTTTTATGGATTTATTTTTAATTACCTCATTAAAATGTTTTAATCTAATCTAATTTCAACTCTGGTTTTCATATACAAATTCCACATACAAAACATTTTGTTCAATAAATACTATAGTCATTTGGATTTTTGCTTTGTTTTGTTTTGTCTCTTACCTACTTGGCCTATAGATAGTATGCAAAAATTTTCTAGGTCATAATTATTTTTCCACCAGCATTTGTCCCTGAAACAATCACTGGCAACAGTGCACACAATGAGAAAAAGACATCCATCTCTACTTCTAGTCAACTGTACATTTTCCCATGTTTAGTAAGCTATGTTCTAGGTGGCATATGCTCCAATAAGCCTTTCATAAGATTTAATTGGAACTTAGGCACTCAATAAATATTTGTGGAATTGAACTGAATTTCAGTAATCTTTCTGTAATTCTTAAAGCAGGTAAACACTGGGCGGATAACACAGGTTATGTTTTTCACTTTGAAGGCTGCAAAACCTCTACAAACCCATTTCTGTATCAGGTGATACTAGTCAGTGGGTTTTTGTTAGTTATTTGGGGTTTACTACAGAGAGCCTTTTGCTCTCCCTCCACTCATGCTTTTCTTGGTCCCAGATTTCTAAGCTTAAAAACGTCAATTGGAAATAAATTCATTTCCTTAAGCCATCTGGTGGCTTTCACTTGTAACTACAACATCAACTGATGGCCAAACGTGGAATTATCCTGCTCGTCCCCAACAAACCTCAGGACTGTCGTTTTCTTCCTGTGTGTCTTACAAGATGTGTTACAGTGAAGTATTACCTAAGTAATATGTAAATGTTAAAAATACGAGAGAAATCTTCATAATTCTAACCTCAGGGCTATTTTAATGTCAAGAGCAACATAGTAAAGACTATGAGTGATGGAATAAGAAAAACTATATTATTTTATTATAACTGTATGCTAAGACAAGCTTTCTTGAGCACCTACTATGTGCCAAGTAGTATGCCTGGGCTATAAAAACCAATATAAGAGGCCCGTGTTCTCTGGGAATACAGGCAAAGTAATATATGGACAAATACAACAGAGTAAGTATGATAATAAACTTGCTGAGGTGAAGATGGGAAAAACCCTGACAGGGGATCCTTTATCCCATGCTGAACACCAAGGAATGGGCTCTGTTCCCTCACAGAGTAGGCAAAATACCAGAAAAGAAAATCAAAATTCTTTTCTGGAATCAGCTCAAAACAATGATGAGGAAAATAATGGGCTTATACGTGTACTGTGTATGCTTGTATCTTACCTCCCACAGAAGCTGAGAATATTCATATATTTGTGTAATGCACAGCCCCCAGGGCCATGTTACCCTAAATTAGATCACAGCAGCAAACCCAGGGACCCCAGGGTCAGTAGAGAAGCTCCAGGTGCCCGCCTAACTTAGCCAACCACCTCTACCCCCAGTTTTTGGAGGAGGTAAGACAGCAAGAGGAACCTGCTTGCCAGGCTGTAAGTGTGCCCTTCTAGATCTATCTCATTACACCTGAACAACAAAGTGTTAATTGGAGCACATTCTGCCAGCAAGATCAGAGAAAGTTCCTGAGAGGCTTCTCAGTTTGAGCTGACTGTGGAAGAGTGGATGGAATTCACCAGACAGATACAGGGGTAAAGCCATTCCATTTCATGGAGACACGTGCAGCAGTGCAAAGTTAAAAACACAAGGTTTATTTGGGATTCGACAGGTGATTCGCTATGGCCAGGAAGGCCACTGTGAACAGGGAGCGGTGCACACTGCAGCTGGGGAAGGAGGCACGTGCCCACTCCCAAGGGTGGTACATAGCATGCTCAGGAGCTGGGTCTTTAGCCCTGCTGCTAATGGGGCCACTGAAGGACTTTAAATAGGGGTCATGATGTAATCATTTGCATTTTAGGGAGACTACCCTGGAAGCATGATAGATATTAGGTTGAAAGACCACACACCAAGAACCAGAAGGCCAGTTAGGCAGCTGCTAATATATTCCAGGCAAGACGTTATGAGGGTTTCCGGATGAAGTTAGTGGCAATAAAGATGGAGAAGTGGGGCTGGATTTGAGAAATATTTAGCAGTTAGAATAAACAGGTCTTTGTGACTTGGATATAATAAATTAGATACATAGAGGAGTTTAGGTTGATTCCCAGACAACTGGCTAATAAACCAATGTTCCATAGGCAGCAAGATATACAGGTCTGAAATACGATGAGATGTCAGGGCTGGAGATAAAAATTTGGAACCGATCAGCATCAGTGCTATGGGAGAGGAAGAGATTATTACTGACCAAGATATTACAATACCCCACATTTGGAAGAGTGGTATTAAATAAATGTCAAATGACTAAATATACATTCTTACATCCACCTGAGTGTATACAGATAACCTGGCAGGCTGAATAGGAAGACATAAGCCTAACATATTCTACAGACCAGTGCCTGGAAATGAGGTCGGAGTTGAGTGGGTGGGAGACCCAGAGCAAGGTGAAGGTCTGGTTTTGTGAAGATGTCATGGATAGTTTCAAATATAATTGTTTCCACCAAACGTATATCTAGCTGCATTAACATCCTGTACCTGAAGTCATAGTGCTGAGTCATTCTTGTCCAGGGCCAACTATCACTTCCTATCTTCAGCCTTGATTGGAACATTGAGCCCTGGACCTGACCAGCACTAGGGATGGAAAGTGGTGAGGAATGGGAGAGCTGCTGGTATGGAGCTCAGCAAAATCTACCTCTGTCTTTTCCTGGTTATCTCAGACTGGGTGAAAATTCCAATCAAGGTCGCCCTGGGGAAATATCAACATTATTCATCTACTGGAACTTTAAATTAAAAAGCTACTAATTCTTGCGGAGGCAGGGAGGAGATTATTTCCCCTTCCATTAATAAGTCAATTCTCCCCCCTCTGATCTTCCAACCCATTGTATTTTAGAAGAAATTCATTCCAGTTAATATGAAAATGAGAAGCCAGAAATTATGAAGGATGCTTATGGATGCAGTTCTAGTGATTCACTAAGTCGGTCTGTTAATCTAGGTATCAATAATACACTTATTTTTCTATCATTTAAATGCTCTCAGTATCCATCTGCTCTTGGAACCAATTGGAACATCCTGGAATTATAAGGAATGCACTAATGGAAAGACACAGAGCCCCTTTATTAATATTAAAAGCTCCATGTCACTTTCAGGCCATCAGTGGGGACCATCCTAAAGGAAGGCATGATGTCCACACAAGGATAATATTGGAATGAATTTGACCCTTGTGGGGAAAAAAACCTCAGCCCAACCAGAACAAGCTATTGTTCAGTTTTCCCTTATTGAAATGTTCAAAAGTAACAAATATAAAACTATCGTACCACATTTCTGCTGAAATATTTGTTATTGTCTTTACCAAACCCCACATGGTCAGATAAGCAAAAAATAGAGATTTCTCAGTGAGACCAAGCACTTTCTCTAAAATATTTTGACATCTAATGAGTATTTCTTTGTTAACATTCTTTTTAAAAAATGTTGTGGTTCTTCTTCCTATTCATTCTTGTTGATAGTTTTCTAATAAGTTGGTCAATTGCCCCAAAATCCTCGGGTTTTGATCGAAGTCTTTTTATATCTATGTCATAAGCTGGAGAAAACAGACATCTTTTGTTTTCCTAGCCATGAAAGTGATTTTTTCCCGTTTTTTTTCTTTCTTCCTCAGTGAATTTTTTCATGTAGGTCCTCCTACTTCTTAAATTCATTCATTATTATTTTATAACAACTTGCTGCACTTAAAACATGTCCAAAAGTGCAAGCCAGAGTATCATATTTACCAGGACGTTTAAGAAAACGAAATATTTCAAAAAAAAAAAGAAACTGAAATATTTCTATTATGGTATTTTAAGAAATCACAGGAAATAGAGGAAAATATCATAATCGTCTTTTGTTATGAAGAAATGGCTCATCTTATAAGTTATATTTTGGTCGCTTTATGGAAATGCCTATAAAATCACAATGTGACTGCAGCAAATGTGGTTTTTTTGAAGAGCACAGCCTGTCAGATCAATCTGATTTCTTCTAGAACAGGGTAACCGACTTTTAGATAAGGGCAAAGAATTATATGTAAAGTATCTGGATTTCAGGAAGTCTTTATTCTAATGAATATATCTGTCACAAAGAATGTAGTAAACAGTCTGGTGCTGGCTACGTTGTTGGAGGAGAAGTTGAACTTGAAAGGGAGCTATCTTTTTAACTCTATGCTTATTTATTAAATTTAAAGACAACCAGCCTTATGGCAAACACGCATTATTCTTATAGGAAAAGTCAACCAGCTTTTTTCAGAGTTGCTGTTGGTCACAGATAAAAAGTAGTTTCATTCTCTTGGTCTATTTGCTTGGAAAACATTCCTATGCCTAAATTCCCTAAAGTGTAGATATTAGACAACATGACAGTTATCAGCTTGAGAACAAAGAGAGGACCACGATTGTATAACCTCATGATTCCATGAATTCTGCTATTTGTTTCCCCACCAGTTTATTTAGCCTCTTATTAACTCATGGAAACCAAAGTCCAAAGGAGAGATGGTGATGGGTGGCAGAGTGGGGAGCATGTTCGTGGGTAAGCATTAAGACTCTCACAACATCCCAATCCCTTCTCTAGTTTTAAAGGCTTGAAGAGATAACCATGGTAGAAAGCAACAGAAACTGATGAAGATACAGAGCAACCAGAACTCTCAGACATTGCTGGTGGGGAAGCAAAATGGCACAACTGCTCAGGAGGACAAAGAAGAACATCAAACCAAACCCAAGACCTTTCTATTATATTTTTCTATGTTATACACCCATGAATACAGCCCTGTGTTCACCCAACAGAAATGAAAATATGCACCCACAGGAAGATTTGTATGTGAATGTGTAGATCTGCATTACTCATAGTGGCCCCCAAACTGGAAGCAACCCAAATATCCATCAGTGATACATGGCTTAAATACATTGTGATATAATAGCCAGAATACAGAAAGAGCCCAAAATGACAGAGCCCATTGACAGATGAATGGATAAAGAAGAGGTGGTATATATATATATATATATATATACATATATATATATACACACACACACACACACACACAATGGAATGTTACTCAGCCATCAAAAACAATGAAATCTTGCCAGTTGCAATGATGTGGATGGAACTAGAGGGTGTTATGCTAAGCGAAATAAGTCAGTCATATGATTTCACTCATATGTGGAATTTAAGAAATAAAACAGATGAACATAGGGGAAGGGAAGGAAAAATAAGACGGAAACAGAGAGGGAGACAAACCATAAGAGACTCTTTAATTCTAGGAAACAAACTGAGGGTTGCTGGAGGGGAGGTGAGTGGGAGGATGGGGTAACTGGGTGATGGGCATTAAGGAGGGCACTTGATGGAATGAGCACTGGGTGTTATATGCAACTGATGAATCATTAAATTACCTCTGAAACTAATAATACACTATATGTTAATTAAATCGAATTTAAATTAAAAAAATACATTGTCATACATCCATGAAATGGACTACTACTTAGCAATAAAGAGGAACAAAATATTAAACCATACAACATCGGTGAGTCTCCAAAACTTTCCATTAAATAAAAGGAGACATGAGAACTAAATACTGTATGATCCTAATCATATGAAATTCTAGAAAAGGTGAATTATTGGGACAGAAAGCAGATCATGGTCATCTTAGGCCAGGGATTGGGTAAGTGGCCTGACCGCAAAAGTGCAGAAGGAAACATTTTTGGTCGACCAAAATGTTGGAGAATGGTATTGTATGTAAATTATACTTCAATGAAGCAAAGGGGGAAAAATAAATAACAACAGAAAGCTGAGTATATACAGAGAGAGTTAAGTATAAATAACATTAATCCAAAACACTTAAAAATACACGTATTCAAATAATCCAATCAAGAAATGGGCAGAAGACATGAACAGACATTTTTCCAAAGAAGACATCCAAATGGCCAACAGACACATGAAAAAGTGCTCAACATCGCTCGGCATCAGGGAAATCCAAATCAAAACCACAATGAGATACCACCTCACACCAGTCAGAATGGCTAAAATCAACTAGTCAGGAAATGACAGATGTTGGCGAGGATGCGGAGAAAGGGGAACCCTCCTACACTGTTGGTGGGAATGCAAGCTGGTGCAGCCACTCTGGAAAACAGTATGGAGGTTCCTCAAAAAGTTGAAAATAGAGCTACCATATGACCCAGCAATTGTACAACCGGATATTTACCCCAAAGATACAAATGTAGTGATCCGAAGGGGTACATGCACCCCGATATTTATAGCAGCAATGTCCACAATAGGCAAACTATGGAAAGAACCAAGATGTCCATCAACAGATGAATGGATAAAGAAGATGTGGTGTATATATATATATACATATATATATACAATGGAATATTATGCAACCATCAAAAAACCCGAAATCTTGCCATTTGCAACAATGTGGTTGGAACTGGAGGGTATTATGCTGAACGAAATAAGTCAATCACAGAAAGACATGTATCATATGATCTCATTGATATGAGGAATTCTTAATCTCAGGAAATAAACTGAGGGTTGCTGGAGTGGTGGGGGTGGGAGGGATGGGGTGGCTGGGTGATAGACATTGGGGAGGGTATGTGCTACGGTGAGCGCTGTGAATTGTGTAAGACTGTTGAATCACAGACCTGTACCTCTGAAACAAATAATACATTATATGTTAAAAAAAAAAAGAAGATAGCAGGAAGGGAAAAATGAAGTGGGGGGAATCGGAGCAGGAGACAAACCATGAGAGACTATGGACTCTGAGAAACAAACTGAGGGTTCTAGAGGGGAGGGTGGTGGGGGGATGAGTTAGCCTGGTGATGGGTACGTATTGAATGGAGCACTGGGTGTTATATGCAAACAATGAATCATGGAACACTACATCAAAAACTAATGATGTAATGTATGGTGATTAACATAACATAATAAAATAAAAAAATACACATAGTATTATAAGTACTATGGGGGTTTTGGTGGAACTGGAATGATACCAGTGTAAATGGCCATGAGTAGGCTGACTTTTCCAGTTAGCACATATGTTTATGATTGTCGTCTCCTTTCTTTATTGCAACTACTGTCAGCATTAATATTGAGAACCTTTTCTCACCTGAGGTGCAGGATTCAGCTCCCACAAACGCAGTCTCCTGACTGCTCAGAACTAAGGCTCTTTCTGTACCTCCCACAGCCTCTCTCTTACCTGAGCTGTCCATAAACAGCAGTTAACCGCTCTCTGCTTCCTGTCTGTGGTGTCCTGAGGAGCAGGGGACTTGGGACAGCAGAAACTTGGAACCATGAGGCTGTGTGGGTGGCCTCCCCAGAAATCGAGAGCACTCTTAACTCAACTTCAGTAGCATGGAGGGAGAGAGCGAGTACTTCAGAAAGGCTCTGTCTGTGTTTCCAGAATCAGAGATTCTAGAGATGGTGAAAAAGGACAGGGCCTGCCCCTAAGCTCAGGCAAAGAGCAAGGACTTGTCAAGGGAGGCTTCAGAGGGAGAGGGCTGCCCAGCCATGCCAAGCGCAGGCAAGATGGGCTCCAGGTCCTGGAGCTGCAGCTCCTACTCCTCCTGCCTGGAGGGGTCTGGGTCCCAGACCCCCCACAATACAGCAACTCAGCTCTGTCCGGAGAAGAGGGGGTTGATGGAGGCCATTCTGCCCAGGAGGCTTAAGTCAGGTGTAACTTCAGGTTCCTTTGATGATCATCAAAGTGTAATTTTTAGAAACAACAGCAAATCTCCTGAATTGAAACAAAGAACATTCCTGCCTGCTTGTGGGTGCTTTCAATTCCTTTAAGAGGAGTCACAGTGAGTCAGAAGGTTTTACTTTCAAATGTTCAGGATAGGTAATAAATTAACGTAAATTCCTTCACCCTAAAAGTAATTAACAGTTGATTGACAATTCTATATTGCTCTTCTTGGTTCCACTGGAGGAAATTAGAGAGGAGGTGCCAAAAGCTGGGGGTTGGCGGGGGGGAGTAAGAATCAAAAGACAAACTTGATAAAACATCATTTTTCAAAAAGAGGCACAGTGCTCCCCACTCGACACAAAAGACTATACATTGCGGTATTTCTGCTGCAAGTGCTGAGGCCCAGCTCAGTCACAGGAATGGAGTTCACCAAAGCTCTCGGAGCTTGATAGAAGGTGGGTGGCCCCACCATCTCATTTCACTGATGCAAGACACAGGCCCAAGAGGTAAGCAGCACAAAGGAGTGAGGCAGGATCCCAGGCCTTTCTATATCTATATCCACGCTTCTTTCATCATACAGTATGATGGGTCCCAGTGGCACAGGTTTAGGGAACTGTCCCCCACAAAAAGACAAGAAAACCCCCAGCTCCTTATATTCTTACTTCTGGCTTCCCAGAGTGGAACCAGAGATGTGCATCTGGAGAGATCATTGGAAACTGTTCAGTGGCTCTTCCAAATGCTAGGGGACAGTGGATGCCATGCTAGCCTCACAGTCGGCTGCTTCTCTTCTGTAAAGTGCACAATCCCCTTCATGCTCCCTCTTCTTCCACCTTTTTTTTTTTATTAAGGCTATCATTTGCCAGCCATTCTCCTGATTCCTTCATCCAAATAGGCTCTTTCTCTTCCTCCTCTGAAGTCCCCGTGTACTTTGTCTGGCCTTGCTCTATTCTGCCTTGTATTATAGTTATTTGCTATCATAGGTTTTGTTCCCCCAAAACAGAGCCCTAGATGAGGACTCAGGTACAATTGATTTATTAATGGAGGGGGAGCTAATAGAAGAGGAAAGGAGAAGAAGCCAAATAAGGGGTAGCTTCAGACAAGGATCCAGGCTCAGCCTCATCCCCAGGGAACTTTGGAGTCTAAATTATACCTAAATTTGCTCCTCTTGGGCAAGAGGTTAGGGGTCTCTCTGAAGGATGGAGGAGTGCCGACATGTCCTCACATTGGTGCTTGTCCCTGTTATGGGTTGAATTGTGTTGCCCAAAAAGCCATGCTGAGGTCCTAGTCCCCAGTCCTTCAGAATGTGACCTCCTTTGAAAATAGAGTAATTGGAGATATAAGTAGTTAAGACGAGGTCATACTGGAGTAGGTCATGCTCTTGATCCAGTGTGACTAGTGTCCTCATGGGAAGATGACGTGAAGATACGGGGGCGGGGTAGGGAAGGCCATGTAATGCTGGAGGCAGAATGGAGTTGTCAGCCAAGGAAGCTGAATGGTTGCTGGCCACCGCTGGAAGCTAAGAAGGGGCAAGAAGAAGTCTACCCAGCATTTCAGAAGGAGCGTGTCCCGACTGACACCTTGATTTGGGACTTCTAGCTTCCAGAACTGTGAGGGAATAAATTTCTGCTATTTTGAGCCATCCAGCGTGGGGTAATTTGTCACAGCGACCCTAGGGAAGGAATCCACTCCGCTAGACTGTAAGTCTAGCATTCCCGGCAATCAGGAAACAACCTTGCTCACTTTTCCCCTCGATGTATGTTTATGGCAGGTGCTGAGCCAGAGCAAGTGACACAATTATTCTACTCATAAGTTCCCCCAAATTTTGCCCCAGCCCTGTGTTGACTAAGCGATTCCTCTGACGTCCAGGTGGGAGGTGGGAATGGGCTAACTCCTGCAGAGTATTTTGCTCCCTGTACTATGTCTGTTATACTCTTGAAGCCCATTTGGGAGCCTCACTGGTATCGCTCTTGATAATATCGGAATGTGTCAGTCCCAGTCTTCTGTAAGGGGATAAGTTGATCATCTCTCCTCTGGGCTCCCAGAGCACCCCAGGAAAACTTCACTCCTGGCTCTACAGGCTATTAAAGAGATTCACTTATGCTTCTGTCATCCCTGGAGACTGAGAACCCTGGTGGGGAGTGGTCTTAACTTATTTCTGAACCCCCCAATACCCAGTGTTTGGTACATAACAGGATTTCTGTGCAAGTGCTGCACTGAACAAACCTGGCCATTCTAGAGCTTAGCTACAAGTTCTAGAAAATTTCTGGATCATCATAGCATTCCATTCCTCAGTCAGAGCAACCCAGTGTCTCAAAGATTTTGTGTGTACATTGTGTGTTTTATAGGCACACCACGCTCATAGACAGGCTAGAAAGCTGGCCCAGCTCATTTCTTCATGGTTTATTATGCAGAGAAACATAAGCCTTCTGTTTTCCTGGGCTGTTAACTTGGCACCTCATTTCATGTATAAAACTTGCATTAAAAGATACTACCTCCATGAGTTAATCAGCCATATAAAGATCAAAACTGCTTTATAGTACAAGGGACTCTCAGAGCTCATACCCTATGAAGAATGACTATGACCAGGTGAGAGAGACCGGGTCCCCAACCATTAATCCTCAGAACAACTTCGTGAAGTTGGGATAAGACTTACCTCAAAGATGGTGAAATTGAGACTCAAAAAGATTAAGTGACAAGCCCAAGATCACATAGCTGCTAAGGGACAGAGCTCAGTGTCTCTGACTGAAAGCCATGGGTTTCTAAAGAACTCCACTCAGACTCTCAAAGTGACAGAATTTTAAAGAAAATAACCAATTGCTTTTTACAAGAAGACTTGGAATCACTTGTTCAAATAGGTGATGTTCTTCACAGCCATCCCTGGGACAGTTAAATAGCAGTTGTGATGATGTGTTGTTACTCATTTTATTTGGGGAACACTTCTTTGAAGATTTGGGGCTTCAGAACCTGAAGGACATTCTTTGAAGTCTTACCTCTGGTGGCTAATCTTCAACTCTGACGTCGTTCTGAGTAAAACACAGAGAATAAGGCAGATGATTGAACTAGGCATTTAATGTTTTGGGTCGGAAACATGGCTGGCTATAAAGATACAGGATGGGTTTTCAGTGTGGATCTGGAAGCAGCAGAGACAAGTTTCTGACTCAGATTTGAAGCCAGGCAGAAGGGTCTGAAATCTGCCTTGCCACTTACTAACTGACCTCAGCAAGTGGTTTGACCTCTCCATGCCAGTCTCCTCAATAAAATCAGAATCCCACCTATTTTATAAGGTGGTTTAAATGAGATAATGCATGTAGAGTGGTCACACAGAACCATTGCTTACCAGAGGATAGCCTGGTAATTGATCAAAAAGGACTTCCAAAAAGGTTTTGAATAACAACATTATTGAGGATGTAGTCTCAAGAACATTCATCTAGGGGCTCCTGGGTGGTTCAGTTAGTCAAGTGTCCAACTCTAGGTCATGATCTCAGGGTCTCAGGATCCAGCCCCATGTTGGGCTCTGTGCTAAGTGGGAAGTCTGCTTGAAATTATCTCTCCCTCTCCCTCTGCCCCTCTTGCTCTCAGGCACTCTCTCTCTCAAATAAATAAATGAATCTTCTAAAAAAAGAAAGAATATTCACCTCAATATTTAAGCTCTGGTGCCTGTTACATATGTCCAGGGGCAAGACAAGCAGCTCAAAGTGAATGCTTTGGTGTCTTTTGCATTCTCATAGGTTGATTGCATTCCCACACTTTGCAGGGAGGTTGGCTCTTACAATAGTTGCAACAACAAAATAACGTCATGTTCAAGGCCTGATCATTCCTTATCTGTTGATTACTGCTCCGTAGCACAGTGAATTTCCAGGAAAAATGGGAAAAAAGAAGTGGGCTTCTATTAAAACAAGAAAAATTTGTCTTTAAGAAGGACTGGTAACTAACTGAGCATGGCCTCCTTCCTTGAGCAGAGCTGACTCTGCACCTGAAATGATTGGTTAAATATTTATTGCAGAGCTTTTTGCAGTCAACTGGCTGACCAGGATTCAGATCCTAAGAGAATTTTTTTCATACAACATATGTTTCTTTTTCATTACACTAGAAATATATGTTTCTTGTAGAAAAACTAGAAATTGCTGACAAGCAGAAATAATGCTTAAATCACGCGTAATCCTACCACCCAGAGATAAATACTGTTTTATTTTTGGTGAACATTCATTCAAGTGTCACTGTATATTTACCTATTTTTTACACAAATGGGATCACATTATACATGCAATGTCATAACATGGCTTATTAACTAAGCAATACCGTGACCCTCTCTCTATGTCAATAAATGTACTTGCACAATGCTATTTTCATCAAATGGTGCATAGTATTCCACTTAAATAATAACCCATATTTATCCAATCCTGTACTGTTGAACCATGGAGTTGTTTCAAAATCATGTTTTTGCTATTGGAAATGATACTATGATGAGGTCACCCTGGGAAGAGAGTGTTCCGTGAGAAGAGAACAGTCAGGGACACGATGGCCCTGACAACAAGGGTAGGCCCCTTGGGATAAAAAGGAGCCCAAAGGACAAGAAAGAGCAGTCAGAAAACAAAGTAGAATGGTGGTTGCCAAGGGCTTGAGGGCAGGAGAAATGGGGAACTGTGTTCAATGGGTATAGAGTTTCAGCAATGCAAGACAGAAAAGTTCTAGAGATCTTCTGTACGACATTGTTTTATCAAGAGGGTAGATCTCATGTTATGTGTTTTTTACCACAATAAAAAATATATATATGATAAAGAAAGTAAGAAGGATGGGAGGGAGGAAGGAAGGAAGGAAGGAAGAAAGGAAGGAAAGAAGAGCAACCAGAGGAGCAGAACTAAAACCAGGAGGGAGAGGTATCAACAGAAGTCGGTGGAGGAAAGAACCTCACAAAGAAGGGAGAAGCTTCTTAACATTGCCGTATTTGCCACCACACCAATAAACGGTCATCCATGGAATCAACTGGATGTTCTATACAGTCCATAAATGCAACCTCACAAAACTATTTTACAAAGCCCTCAAATTTACCCCCCAACAAAATGCAGTCATTACTGAGCCACTTCATCATCCAATGGAGTTGGCATTCACGAGGTTGACTCTACAGCCTGAAGATGCTTTCTGGAAACCCAGTTCCTGACTTCTTGGTCCATGACAGTCTATGTTGATGTGTGTGACATATGGGAGTGGCCTCTAAATGACAGACCTGTTCACTGCCCATAGCTCACTACACAACTACAGGGTCACCCATGCCCAAATTGCCCAAAAGCCTCACCTCTCCTGAGGTTGTACCCTTATCATTGGCCTTGTTTCTTTCTTTAGAGGAATTTTTATTTTTCCCTTAACATGTCCAACATTATCCACTGGAAATTATTGATTGGTCCAGTCACATCATGCATAAATATTAGAAGATACAAACAATAACTAAAAATCCCTCCCAAATGCACACCTGGAAAAACCTAGGCCTGTGAACACAGGCTCCTTAAAATTAACTAACATCTCTGACACTGTCATCAACCTGGTGTAAGAATTAATGCATTCCTACAAGGTTAGATCTTGTCCTTAAAAGGCTAATGCTTTCAGGGCTTCCCAGTGGGGGCCCAGGGTGGTAACAGCCAATGATATTTGGCTAGGCTGACCAATCCAGCCCTGGGTTTGCCCAGGAGTTTTGTGGTTTTAGCACCAAAATTCCCAAGTCCTCAAAACTCTTCAGGATTGTCGGTCACCTTTTGTGTGCTCCAATTAGTTTAGCTGCTCTTCTACCGAACTCTATCTAGAGGTCTTCTTTTTACCTTGAATTTCAAAACCCATTGATCGTGAATGAATCACAACCTCAGAGGGAATCACATGCAATTTGTTAACAGTTAATATTTACAACAAATTATAAAATATACAGAACAAACTATTTAAAATGGCACAACTCCTTGGGGTTCTGGCATTAACCACCAGTCTCTCAGTGACTGATGTAGCCCTCACCCAGGTGTGACTGGTGGGTGTTCCTCTTCTCAGTCCAATTCAGGTCCTCTTGTATCACACAGGATTGGTGTCATATCCAATCCTTCTTCATCCATCCATTCAGTATGTAAACTGGGTGCCTACTATGTGTCTGGCAATGCACTGGGTCCTAGAAATACAGCAGAAAATAAGAGCTGCATCCCACCTGGTAGAATTTACACAATGGCAGAGTAGACTGGTATTAATCAAATAATCTCACAAACGAACATATAATTATTAATTGTGAGGAGTGCAATGCAGGGGAAGTCCAGAATACAGAGAGGATAGCAGGAGAAGCTGATTAGGGTCAGAGAGAGCTTCTCCAAGGAAGAAACACATAAGCTTGCCGTGAAGGATGAGTAAAAATGCATATTAAAACTCCTACCAGATTAAAAAGTTTCAAAGTCAGACAATACCAAGTGGTAGCAAAGATGTGGTGCAGAGGGAACTCTTGTTTACCATTGGTGGGACTGTGTGTCCATTTTTACCTAATGCCTCTGAATGCAACATCTTCTTTCTAGGCTGTGCTCTGGACCGGTAGGATTCAGACTCTGCAAAATACATTTCCCAGGATCACTTGCCTGCTGGTTTCCCATGAGGCTTGGCCAGTGCAAGGCACTGGTGGAGATGAGAAGATGGGAGGAAGAGGGAAGCTTTCTGTTTCCGGCTCTGACCCTGGTGGCAGTTACCCATGAAGCTAGAGTGGCAATGGAAGGGCAGTGGTCCAGATGCCAGGAGTCTGAGCAGAGGCAGCCTGTCCTTCAGCAGTTCTAGCCCTGCTGGAGGTGGTGTCTCTCCAGTGGATCCAGAACCAACTGGAATAGTGTCTCACCGTGGCAGGCACAGGCTTGTGGGTTGAGCCCCAGAGCCTCGGCATCTTCTGATTTCTGGGTATCACCAATTCCTTTTTGGTCCTCCAGCCGCACCTCCTTCCTTTTGCTCTTGCACCTCTCCCAATGCCTTTGAAACCAATTCCTTGTATTCAAGTCTCTGTCTTTAAAATACCTAGAGTGGCTTCTGTTTTCCTAACTAGACACAGTTTCAATCATCTTTTCTTCTCACAACTTTTTATTTTGAAAAATTTCAAACACACATAGTGATCCATCAACAATTTTGCCAATTTTGCTTCCTCTCTCTCTCTCTCTCTCTCTCTTCTCTTTCTCTGTCTCTCCAAATACACTGCTTTGCTGAGCCATTTGAAAATGAACCATAAATAACTTTGCACTTTACTCTTAAATACTCTTAAGAAAGACCAAGCTGGGGGGCACCTGGGTGGTTCAGTCAGTTGAGCGTCTGACTCTTGATCTCAGCTCAGGTCTCAATCTCAGAGTTGTGAGTTCAAGCCCCCATGTTGGGCTCCACACTGGGGGTGGAGCCTACTTAAAAATAAATAAATTAATTATTAATTAATGTTTTAAAAGTTAAAAAAAGAAAGACTAAGGAAAGGACATTTTCTCATATAACTCCAATATCATGCACATTTTAAAAAGTAACAATAAGTCCACAGGATCACCCGATATTCGTTCCATATTCAAATTTCCCTAATTGTCCCAAGTCTCTTTTACATTTTTCCCCAATTCAAGATTCATGCCTTGTATCTCATTTTTATGTTGGTTCAATCACTTTCAAAAACAATTTAGCATTAGCTTATAGAAATTCTTGAACAGATGCACCAGGAAATATGTATAAAATGTCAATAGCAACACAGTTGTTAAGAGAGAAATACTAGAAACAATCCACTTGAAGGCGAGAGGAGGAAACGAAAGGGGTCAAACATGACTTGTGCGGGTCTGGCTGGGGTACCTGGGGGCGGGGGGCGGAGTTGCCCAGCCAGCTGCTTTCCCCACAGGTCCCACAAGAGTCCATTTGCTTTTTGGTTTTGAAGTGCACCCAGCAGCTGTCTGCAAGGGCTCAAAAAATCACTCTCCCTGCTTGTGCCTCAGAGGAAGAGCATTTTTATTGCTCCAGTGATTTCTCTGTTTGCCTTTCAAAAGCCAAGAAATGCAGGAAATGCAGTGGAGGTAATTCCCCTCCAACGCCAAAGGACTCTACTACCGGCCTCACTCTGCCCAGCCTCCACACGTCCTCAGATGGTGTAATGGCCTTTAATTCCAAGTGCAGCCTGAAAGACTCCCCCATCACGCAGCAGCCGGTTCTTCTATGATTACGCCCTGTCTCACACCATGGAACTTCCCTCACTCACTGCCCCACCCCCTGCCCTCTCTGCCACTAGAATTAAAAGCAGCCACCTGCTGCCCCATGGGGTTTAACTACTTTACTCTTTCATGTCTTCTTACATGTGTGGGTTACACAGGCAGCAATGGAAGATCTGCTTAGTACTTAGATCTATATGCCTGTCTACACTATTATGAATGTGAATGGCTTGAATCATCTACTATTGAATACCCTGGCTTATAATGTGTCACCTCCATAGGGCATTTTGTTTTCCACGTTGATCAAGCCTGAAGGATTAATGGGAAGGAATGCTATATTGATGATTGCCTTATGAGAAACTGATTAAGGAGATAGAACCATATGCAAGACTTCGACATGACTACTTTTATATCACCTTGTATGAGGCAATCACACTATCATTCCTAAAAACAGTTCCCTATTAACCTTGCTTACACTAAGCAATAGTGCTGGTGATAGTTTGAACAAAATCAGAAGGTAGAGACTGTGCCATGTGCTCTGAAACACACTCTTACAGCCAAAAGACTATATACCTAAGGGTAAAATGTGGCAGACTGTTCAGCATAATCCTTGATGGGCATCAACTCTTTTTGAGAAGTTATACCAAAATCTTGGCCAAATGTCCCCAGGTATTTCACAGTCTCATCTGAGAAGTCTTCCAAGATTATCAGGGACTTCTAGTAATGACTCAAAGTCCTACTAGTCCCATCTCAAAACCTTAAAGGAAGTAGTAGATCTCTTCCAGTCACAAAAAGAAGTATGAGTGGACTCTTCTAGCATTTCTATACCCAGCACTTGTGACAGCATGGAGCTGGTCTGACACTTGCTAACTAAAATCTTTTGTTCTGTTTGCAAAGGGAGAGGAGAACCCTGTATGCCAAGGGTCATATTCATTATGCATGGTTTTGTTCTTTTCAGGTTCTTGAGTCATACATTGCTACGGTGACACTGATTTTCTTAAGCTAAATCAGCCTCAGGGTGATCAGTGATCACATTCACAGTAATATTGTATTTACCTCTTTCTCTCTCAGTTAGTTCTAGGAGTTTCCAGAAGATGTCTCATATATGCTAATGGGTAAATTCTCCCAATACCAATGGAATATCTACCATTTTCATGTTTTTCTAATCCAATAGGGATATCTGCTACCCAGCCCTCACTACTTATGAGCCCCTATGAAGCTAATATCTCTCTACTGCCTCTACCTATGGGGCCCACTAAGAGAGTATGAATGTCAATACCACGTGTACTGTCTCTTGATGCTTATGAAATGCCAGCCCCACCTCCTGCCACTGGTCCTACAATGTTATAGAACTTCCTGCACCACAGAACTTACAATGAAAGCATTCCCCTGTGTTCTTACTTCAACTCCTTCTCTCCATGGGACTCAGTGTCCAAAGAAGCTGAGTTAGAGGACCACTCTCAAGAGCAGTTTCCAACTGTACTCAGAAGCATCCCAGCACTCTGAATACTAAGGTATTGTTCTAAGGCCCAGCCAGTGTGCTTGCCTTCCTTTGGGAAGAGTTCCTTCTTGAGAATATTTTAGGGCCCTTTAAAAATTGGCCTCTGTTGACACATCCTAGAACATAGATGAACTTTGAAAACATTATGCAAGTGAGATAAGCCAGATACAAAAGGACAAATATTGTAGGAGTCCACTTACATGAGGCACCTAGAATAGTCAATCCATAGAGACAGAAAGTAGAATGGGGGTAGCCAGGGACTAGGGGTGGAAGACAATGAGGAGTTAGTGTTTAATGGGTATGGAGTCTCAGTTTGGGGTGATGAAATGTTCTGGAGATGGATGGTTGCACAGTAATGTGAATGTACTTAATGCCACTGAGTTACACACTTAAAAATGGTTTAAATAGTAAACCTTATGTTATTGTATATTTAAGCACAATAAAAAATAAAATATGTACAACAAGATGAGCCCAAAAAAATATTGACCTCTGGCAGGCCCATCCCACCAGGCCTCTGGATATACCTGGGTTTGTCTGCTTCCCAGGGTAGATTCAAGTTGGACCTCCAACAGCTCCTAGAGACACAGTGGGACTAGCTACCACTGTAGCAATAAAGAACTATTTTATCGAAGGCCTATCATCTCTTGTTAGTGTTTTCGTAAGGAATTCCTTCCTGGAATTTCTTATTTACATTTTCCTGAATTCCAAGAAAAATCAGTCAAAAAATCAAGAAAAATGGGAATTCTCCCATGAGAATCATTGCTTAACAATCATCAGACACAGTCTAGATTCAAAGGAATCCATTGGCACCAAGTTAAAAGCAAAAGAAGGACATGCTGACAAGTGGAGTCCATGATAAAGTTGACATTTCTAAGAACCAGGAAGAGGACATGGAGCAGGAAAGCAATCACAGCACCAAACGGTCTTGCTCATAGTTGCCTTGCTTTAAGTGTGTGTTTATGGAGACAGTCTGCTCTTAACTGATAAAATTGATATTACTAAGTTTGAACACATATAAAAATCTTATGAGTGACGTTCTAAGAAATAACAAATTTTGGAAGCCAAAGAAGTCCTTAAATTGGCAATGCCAACATGTGATTCTGGGTAATGCTATTAAATTTACTAGGATATTCAAATGTTATGCTATTCAAACACTACCCAATAATATTTACCAGTGTTTTCCAGTGTTTGAATATTATCTACAGACTAGTTTTTTATAAATATTTTACCAGAAAAAAATGCTAAGAGAATAAGATGTGAAACTTGTCATAGAATGCTTCAATATGAAATTAGAAATTGATCTCAAATCTGAATTAGCAAAAGCAAAATTGATTTATTTTTTTTAAAGATTTTGTTTATTTATTTGAGAGAAAAGGGAGAGATAGCGAGAGAGAGCACAAGCGGGGGGAAAGGAGAAGCAGGCTTCCCACTGAGAAGGGAGCCCAATATGGGGCTCGATCCCAGGACCCTGGGATCATGACCTAAGCTGAAGGCAGACGCCTAACCAACTGAGCCACCCAGGCACCCCTATTTATTTATTTATTTAGAGAGAGCACTGGTGGGGGGGAGGGGCAGAGGGAGAGAGAGAGAGAGAGAGAATCCCAAACAGACATTGCACTGAGCCCAGAGCCCGACGCGGGGCTCAACCTCACAACCCTGAGATCATGACCTGAGCTGAAATCAAGAGTCGGTTGCTTAACTGACTGAGCTACCCAGGCGCCCCAAGCAATATTGATTTCAATAGCAAAACCAAAATAGGGAACAACAAATTATTTTTAGCATTAAAAAAGGAAATGAGTTTAAATGAAGCAGCACAAACCCTGATATCCAACTTGGAGATGCTTTTGGATTCACCCTTAACAATTCTACCAGTATCAATGTAAAATGAAAGAAATTTCTCTACAGCTGAAATATTGGTCACAAAATAGAGCTCAAAAATATTGGAAAGGAAAATTAATGTTTACTGTGCCTTAAAATTTTACTTTTAGAATGATAACTTTTAAATATGAAATATTTGTGTTATCTTTCAAATTTTAAAGGATTTTCATTTGGCCTTTATTTGGTGCTTACGGTCCCTTCTTCTGGTATTTTTTTTTATTATCAGATGTTTATATCAAGAAAACATTGTTTTGCATGTTGTTGAAATGTATAATCTTTTCATAATATATCAGTTCATATAAACCAGGCATTTATTACATGGGTAGATTTTTCTGTATAGAAAATCTGTGTATAACACCATCACAGAAATTCACTATTTGTTATTATGGTCACTCATTAGTTTTAAACTCTAAATAAAGTACTAAAAATTACAGTAGAAGGCATGACTTTGGGAAATCCTGGAAATTCCCAGGGATTCTAACTTCTCATTCTTAAATTTTGAATATTCCTATCTGTCATGAATTTGGAAATTCTACTTTCTGTCCATTTTCTAAATAAAAATTGTTTACATTTAAGGTATAAAACATGATGATTTGATATACATCTATATGGTGAAATGATTAGTACAGCCAAGCTAATGAATGTATCTCCTTACATAGTTGCCGTATTTTCGTTTGTAGTGAGAGCACCCGAAATCTATTCTCTTAGCAAATTTCCAGTATTCAATACAGTATTATTAACTATAGTCACCATGCTGTGCATTAGATCTCTAGACTTACTCATTCTATATAATTACAATTTTATATCCTTTGACCAATATCTCCCCATTTCCCCCATTTCATTGACCCTCATAACCACCATTCCTTGTATTCATTTGACTTTTTTAGATTCCACATATCAGTGAAATCATAATTTCTTCCTTTCTGTGTCTGGCTTATTTCACTTAGCATAACATCCTCCAGTTTCATTCATGTTTGGATGACATGAACACAAAAGGTAGGACCTCCTTTGTTTTAAAAGGCTGAAAAATATTCTCTTTACATACCATAGTCTCTTTATCCATTCATCCGTCAACATATGCTTAGGTTGCTTCCATATCTTGGCTACTGCAAATAATGCTGCAATGAACATGAGAGCACAGCTTATCTCTTTAAGGTGATGACTTCATTTCCTTTAAGTATATACCCAGAAATGAGATTGCTGGATTGTATGGTAGTTCTATTTTTAGGTTTTGAGGGACCTCCATGCTGTTTTCCATAATAGCTGTACTAATTCACATTCTCACCAACTGTGCACAAGGGTTCCCTTTTCTCCACATCCTTACCAACACTTCCTAGCTCTTCTCTTTGTGATGACAGCCATTTTAACAGGGGCAAGGTGATATCTCATTGTGGTTTACACTTATATTTCCCTGATAATTAGTCACGTTGAGCACCTTTTCATGTACTTGTTGGCCATTTGTATGCCTTCTGTGAAAAAAATTCAGTTCCTTTGCCCATTTTTTTTAAGTTGGGTCGTTTGTTTTTTGCTATTGAGTTGTATGTCTCCCTTATATATTGGATATTAACTCCTTATCAGATATACAGCTTTTCCTGCCCATTTGTTAATGCCACTCAATGCATCAGAAAGTTTGCACAAGGGTCGCCTGGGTGGCTCAGTCGTTAAGCATCTGCCTTCGGCTCAGGTCATGATCCCAGGGTCCTGGGATCAAGCCTCGCATCAGGCTCCCTGTTACAGCAATGGGCACCAATTTACAAGCAGGTGGCCTGCTTTTCCCTCTCCCACTCCCCACGTTGTGTTCCCTCTCTCGCTGTGTCTCTCTCTGTCAAAATAAATAAATAAAATCTTTAAAAAAAAAAGAAAAAAGAGTTTGCACAAGAGTCTAACCCATTAGTTCAAGGAACTTTATTTGCATATGGGTACATAAGCAGACAGATCTTGGTCTTACTATATACTAGCTATCTGAGGAATTCAAGAATTACTTTCTAAAAACTAGAATTTAAAGGAAATTCTTCCAAGTGGCCAAATATTAGTGATTTTGTAATTTTAGAAAAATAATTAGTCAGACATTATATTTCAACATTTGAGATTTTGAAGAAAGTAAAATTTTCTGATGAGTATGTTTTAAAGATTTAATTTAATTTAATTTTTTTTCAAGCAGGCTCTACACCCAGCGTGGAGCCCAATGTGGGGCTTGAACTCACGACCCTGAGATCAAGACCTGAGCTGAGATCAAGAGTCAGACGCTTAACCAACTGAGCCATCCGGGTGCTCCTCTGTTGAGTTTTTTTTCAGTAGTTCAAGAAATTTTATTCACAGCATTCTTCCATCATGACATGATCTCATGGATAGCAACATGGACTCTGCTAGAAAGAAAAACATATTATTTGTCAAGATAAAGGTGTAATTTAAGAAATAATCTTGTTCATCTTACACTTTTTCTCATAAAAACTAAAATAAAAAATTGTTTAGTAAAGCAATGAGTCCACTTGATGAATCTACATAAGTGTAGGTGTGCTATTGAGTCAATATTTGTCACTGTTCACTGCAATTTGTCATAGCTTTATTGTGCTCCCCCTTACTAGTAAGATCTCAAGAAAAGTGATCAAATGCTCTATAACAAATATTGAAGAATTGGGGTGCCTGGGTGGCTCAGTCATTAAGCGCCTGCCTTCAGCTCAGGTCATGATCTCAGGGTCCTGGGATCAAGCCCCACATCAGGTTTCCCTGCTCAGTGGGAAGCCTGATTCTCCCTCTCCAACTCCCCCTGCTTGTGTTCCCTCTCTCCCTGTGTATCTCTCTGTCAAATAAATAAATAAAATCTTTTAAAAAAATAAATATTGAAGAATAATAGTCTCTATCTTCAAATTTATTCCTACCCCTCTAATTAGGGTGAAATTTTTATAATGGGTAAATATTGTCTTGGTCCAGATTCTCTAGAAAGCAGAGTCTGAGGCAAGGATTGAGTCCTAATGTTTCACTTGACAGGTCCAGTCCCAGAGCAGTGAGAGTGAGATAAAAGGGATGTGAGGATGGGAGGGATGGGCAGCACTGTAAGACCCTGTATGTTACAGCACTGGGCACCAATTTACAAGCTGTGAAAATATAAAAATTGACTACTTAAAAGATGTACCTACTGGGCCAGTCTCTGGACAGGCTAATCTAGAGAAACTATGGCTTTGCACCATCCATGGGAAGCAGCAAGGACCAGTAATTCATCTACCCAGCTCCTTCCCATCTTTTATTTCCTTCCATTGGTCAAAGTTCCCCCCAATTGGGACTTAACTCCTCTGAATTTCTGGGTTGCATCTTCTAGGCCCTTTGGCTGATGCTCCAGAAATGAGATCTTATGCCCCACCACCCAGCATCTCATCCATGTCCCATAGGAGGGTAAGAGGACAGAAACTCAGGATGGTGACTGGTCAGTCTGGCTATGCAGCAGGCCCCAGGGACTGGTCACCCTCAGGTGATGGAGCCATGCAGCCCCGGAGGGAAGAGGCCAGAGCAGCAGCTGAGATAAAACAAGCAGCCGAGGACCCAGACAGTGACAGCATTGAGAGAGCCATAGAAGGAGTATGAGATGTGCCTGATCTGAGTATTTCATATCAGTTTCAAGTGTTGTCTTCAACAGAGTATTACAAGCTGAAGTATCTCTCCACCAAAACTCGTATGTTGAAGTCCTAGCCCCACAAAACCTCCTCAGAATGTGACTGTATTTGGAGATAGGGTCTTTAAAGAGGTAATTAAGGTTAAATGAGGTCATTAGGGAGACTGTGATCCAATCTGACCACTGTGCTTCTAAGAAGAAGACCTAAGGACACAGACACACACACAGGGAAGCCCATGTGAAGAGGCAGGGAAAAGTCAGCCGTCTACAAGCCAAGGAGAGAAGCCTCAGACAAAACCAGCTCAGCTGACACCTCGATTTTGGTCTTCTAGCCTCCAGAACTGCAAGAAAACAAATACCTATTGTGTGAGCCACTGCCTGTTTTATTTTGTATGACCGCTCTAGCAACTAACACACAAAGATCGATCAGAGGTCAACTAAATCAAATTCCACCTGCCTTTCTTTTGTGTCGATCACTTGTTCACATTCCCTTGAGGTCAATTCCCAGAGCAGCCAAATTATTAACTGTCTGAATCTACCAGAATGAATGGGCCATCTTAATGTTTTTAATCAAAATGAGAGTCTCCAATAAAGTAGTAGATCTTTTTGCTAGTTGAATGAAACAATATATCCAAATAGGCACTGTATGTTTTAATGAATTATTTATTTATGACACTGGTATTAGCTCTACAATTATCTTACTACCCCTTACTGAGACATAGCAACAATTATTCATATGTTAGTGTACAGACGATTGAGATTGTAGAGCAACTTCAATCAAGTCAATAAAAGAAATGAAAAAATAAAAGAAGTTATGATGTGCTCTAAAAAACAAAAACCAGAATTTGTAGAATCCACAGTGAAGCCTGATACAAAAACAAACTAGAAAAGCAAAATTGGCTGAAATACCAAACATTTACACGGCTGTGATGAATGTCAACTTTATACAATTATGGGTTTATTCAGCTCAATTGCTGTTTTGGGGCTCAAAAAAAAATCATGTGAACTGAACAAAATACACTTGTTTTTTGTTTTTAAGATTTTACTTATTTAGTTTACAGAGAGAGAGAGAGCACGAGTGGGAGGGGCAGAGGGAGAGGGAGAGAGAGAATCTCAAGTAGACTCAGCACAGAGCCCAACGTGGGACTCAATCCCAGGACCCTGAGATCATGACCTGAGCTGAAACCAAGAGCAGGACGTTTAACTGACTGCGCCACCGAGGCACCCCTGAACAAAATACATTTAAAATAATCAGATGGGAGACCAAGGGAGATTACTGTTCAATGAACAAGAAAATACCCAGCAAAACACTGTTTTTGTTTTGTTTTAGTATTTTTATTTATTTATTTTTGCGCGAGAGAGAACGAGCCATGGGGGGAAGGGCAGAGAGAGAAGCAGGCTCCCAGATCAGCAGGGAGCCCAACTCAGAACTTGATCCCAGGACCCCGGGATCACTACCCCAGCCGAAGGCAGACGAGTAACCAACTGAGCCACCCAGGTGCCCAACACTGTTTTATGTATACGTTTTATTAGATGATTCACAATGCCTTACAAACTCTATTTAATTAGGTTCGTTTACATGATAGCAAAATAAATATTGTCTTATGTTGTTTTATGTTATACCTTTTTCCCCTTTCTCTATCTTTTAGCCGTCTCTTGGAAGTTCCTACACTATTTTCCTCACGTCTCATGTTTTACATCCTTATAATTGCATTTTATTGCTTCTCAGCTGGGGCAAGCTATTTTGAATCCTATCAACCTTCATTTGAGTGCCTTTGTAGGAGGCACTGAGTTCGTGGGAGGAGGAAGATAAACCAAGCTTCTCCCTGTCCTCCAGGTTTTTACTATCTAGAGTGAACAAGCACTTAGAGGTTAGAACCAAATCTGTTTAACCTGCGTACAATTCCTGCTATACTGGGGCAGGAATTAAATGTGAAGTCATTTGACCCCTCTTCCAGTGCCTTCTCACCACCCCCCAGCACTGCATAAAGCTGCCCTTCAACAGTAAATTGTGGTATAGTCATACAACAGAAAACTACAAAGCAATGCGGATGAACATCTACAACTATATTCAACAATACAGATGAATCCCGCATACATAATGTTAAAGGAAAAAAGCCAGCCGTCGAAGGGTGCATACTGTATAATTCATGTATATAAAGCACAAAAGCAGGCAGAACTAAGCCGTGTTGTTAGAAGTCAGGAAAGTGGTTATTCTGGGGGTGAGTTGTGGGAAGCAGCGACTGGTTAAGAGCATGAGGGCTATATTCTGGGATCCTGGCGATGTTCTCTTTCCCTCTGAGTACTGATTAAACCGGTGTGGTCAGGTTGTGAAAATTCACTGAACTGGGCACCCACATTTCTCCATGTACTATACTGCAACACAAAGTTTTTTAAAGTATCAAATTGTGCCCAAAAATACAAAGTTTTTCTAATATTGGTAATAATTTAGCTCTAGGTTTTCTTCATTTTCATAGAAACATAAGAATAATATTTCTTCATGACAAATCTTAAAGAGAGAGGCATAACTCTGTTCAAAAATGTTTAAAAGGATCTTCATAGCAAAGTCCTCTGCCCATCTAGGCTGAAAAGAAGGATTTGTGCAACATGATTCATCAAGTTTTGTGTCTTTTGCCCATTTCGAAAACAGGAAATTAGGCTAAAATAACAAAAACAGTTAAGTCCATTTTAAAAGGCAGCAAAGGCATTGTGGCAACAAGAACCCCAAGCATGGGACTAGATGAATGAAGTAAATGTGTTTTTAAAATATTTCTATTTGATTGAGAAGAAAAATGCTCTTTGAAAAATATTCACATCTTCTATGCTAATACCCATAAAGCACCAGAGAGCTAATGGACATTCCACTAAGTGGGAAATGAACAACTTGTGAACAGAAAAAAGACAACAAAATACCCCCTTTTAACATATCTACACAAAAGAAATACACACGGAGTCAACTGGGCCAAATGAGCTGGGGTGTGTGTGTGTGTGTGTGTGTGTGTGTGTGTGTGCGTGCGTGCATGTTTAAGTCCCCTTGAGGAACAACGCAACAAAAAGGGAAATCAGTTGAATTTTACAAGCTAGAAGAATATGTAGGATTTCCTACCTTAATTGGTAGGATTGAAAGTTGGCACTTTCTTTCTACATACATCTATTGTATTTATTATATTAGCATTTTGTATTTAAAAACAGTTCCATGGGTCCCAATTGCAAAAACACAACAACAAGAAGAATGTTGAATTATATCGACCCAAAGTAAGCATCTTAAAACCTGATTAGATATACTAAATCATGACACGACAGATATAAAATGAATCCCTAGCCTATCCTTGATTTCAAACAAGGACTTATGAAAATGGTTCAGAATATAAAATTATGGAAAACATTACAGTACATCAAAGCAAAGCAAGTTTAATTAGGCTTAGTTTGATAATTGCTGAAAACAAAGAACCTGCCTCACAGCATGGCTAGTGTAAAATCCAGCAGTAAGTCCAGTTGATCCAAATTAAAACCACCCTATCTACCATCCCACATGAATCCTTTTATCTGAAGTGTACAGAGAACAAAGAATTACAATTCAGCTCAGAATGACAGAGGGCCGGTCATTTTTTTCATCAGGATTTGCTTTGGCTAAAACCTGACTATGGATGTTTCATTTCTCTAGTCTAAAAAGGTAACATACAAGAACTTTAAGGTAAAAGCCAAGAGACTTACCAGTACTAACAGAAACAAAAGCCAAATAACGCAACATATTTTAAGAAAAAAGAAAAAGAAGAAGATAGCAGGAGAGGAAGAATGAACGGGAGTAAGTCAGAGGGGGAGACAAACCAGGAGAGATGATGGACTCTGAAAAACAAACTGAGGTTTCTGGAGGGGAGGTGGGTGGGGGGATGGGTTAGCCTGGTGATGGGTATTAAAGAGGGCACGTTCTGCATAGAGCACTGGGTGATATACGCAAACATTGAATCATGGAACACTACATCAAAAACTAACGATGGAATGTATGGTGATTAACATAACATAATAATAAAAATAAATAAATAAATAAAAATTAAATTAAAAAAAAAGAGCTCATCACCTACCATCCTGACGGTCACTGAGATCTCCTCTCTGGTATCCCTGACCTCGGGGCTCCTCCTGCCACTCATTTTCAACACCCCCGCCCAAATTACAGTCCTAAAACATAAATATGATCATGTTGTCTGCCCACTTATAGAATTCCACTGAAATTTTAAAAATTCAATCTGCATATAAAAAACAAACTCATTAATAATAGAAATGCTAATTAAAGCAGCAATTAAATATCATTTTTGCTTATCAAATGGGCACAAATGTCAAACAAAAAATGATTAGTGCTGGTAAGAGTTATGGAAGAAGCACTTTTATAAATACCTCTAGTGAAAGCATTAATTAGTATAGCCTTTTTGAAAATTATTTGGCTAGATAAGATCATGAGCATTAAAAAACAAAAGTCATATGCCTTGACCCTACTTCTACGATTTTACCCTAAAAAGTAATCAGAGTTATGAACAAAGATTTATGTAGAAAAACAGTAATGAGAGGTTAAAATTGCCATCCTTAGCAGAAGCAATGTAAAACTCCAATGTTAAGAAAATGGTGGCCAGAGGAGTGCCTGGGTAGCTCAGTCGGTTAAGCATCGGACTCTTGATTTTGCTCAGGTCATGGTCTCAGGTTCGTGAGATTGAGCCCTGCTTAGGACTCTGTGTTCAGCGGTGAGTCTGCTTGAGATTCTCTCTCCCTCTGCCCCTCCCCCACTCACACACGTTTGCACACACGTGCTCTTTCTCTCTCCTCTCTCTCTCAAATAAATAAGTAAATCTTTAAAAAAAGAAAATGGTGGCCAGAAGTCCACCTAAAGGCAGACTGGACACCCGTGTCAATCCATTTAGGCTGCTCTAACAAAATACCATAGACTGGGTGGCTTGTAAACAAGAGAAATTTGTTTCTCACAGTTCTAGAGCCTGGGAAATCCAAGATCAAGGGGCTAGCAGATTCCATGTCTGGTGAAAGCCCACTTCCTGGTACATAGCCGTTCACCTTCCCACTGTGTCTTCACATGGTAGAAGGGTAAGAGATCTCTCTGGGGTCTCTTCTATAAGGTCACTAATTCCATTCATGAGGACACTACCTTCTTGACCTAATCACATCTCAACAGGCTCAGCTCCAAATATCATCACTTTGGGGGTCAGGATTTCAACATATGATTGGGGGGGTGGGGTGAGGGGGTCACAAACATTCAGTCTACAGTAATGCTGCAGGGCAGGACTCTGGGGATAAGAAGTTCTATAGCTAGAATTAGCTGTGCAAACACTGACTAGTCTCCGGAGTAAGAGAAGAAATGAAGCTGATTGTTAAGCCCATGAATACCTGAGTACATGAACAGGAGGACATTGTCTCAATTTGCAATACCCTGCAAAGTTGCTAATGTTACATTCAAAATATGTATTGACTTTTTAATAATGCATATACATAGCAAAGAATTCAAATAACACAGAATATACCAACGTAAAGTTTTAGCCCAAACACCACCACATGAAATAAATCATTATTAATATTAAAGTGCACAATACTCTGGTTTCTCTTCAGATCACATAAATCTTTCACCTTTTACTAAAGTACACATCATCCCAGCAGTCCTCTGTGCATATTTAAACTAGATAGAAGAAAGACTTTTATAAAACTAGGATCAAATATAAATAAATTAAATAATACACTTTTTCTTGTTTAAATGCTGCTCGTCATTTTTTTTAAAACTTTTTTTGTGTGTTTTATTTTGTTTTGACTTTTTAATGTGGTTGTTCATTCCATCAGGTACTGTAGGAGGAAGATCCTGTAATCCAATTTGACTGTGCCTTCTTTACGAAGACGTAGCCTGTAGTCTTGGTTACAAAAATGTTGATGCTGGGTCATACATCTCTAAAACCTGCTAAAACTGATTAGTGTTTCTAACTCAAGAAATGTGCTTTATTAGGGACAAAGACAGGTTCATTTCTGTATCACACGTTGTCAGGGTTGAGACCAAAATAGAATCAGAGTTGAGAAAAGAGACCTATTCATTTACTCAAGTCCATGTTTAACAACGACAATAACAAAGTGGCTTCTAGATCTCTAAAGCAGTAAATGTCATCTGTGGAGTTTCACTGAGGAGTCCCCTCCCCCCCTTCCATTTTATAATGGCTCTGAAGGATCATTATTTAGAGTCCTCTGTTGCTCTGACCTGGCTTTAAGTGTCTCCGTAGTACAAGCATCTGGAGTTACAAAATCTTGAAGTCATCATTCAGTTAGTGCTTACTGAGTACCTACTACATGCTCAACTCTGCGCCCAGTGCTTTGGGAAAGAAAAGTCAAGTCTCTGCCCTAACAGAACTTCCCAGTTGGAGAGATAAGGTGTGTTCCTCCAAAAAACAGTGCCGTAACAGGGTGAAACAGGAGAGAAGTGTTCTACTCTGGGCTCCGCCTGAGCCTGAGTTTTGATGAGATTGATTACGTCCATGGGGAGGGCCCCAAGAGATCGTTCTGTCCAGCTTCTCACACTGAAGCACTCATCATAAATGCCTATTTGTTGAGCGGCCGTTGCCGGTTGTTACCTGGTAACTGCTAGTGACACTTTTAAAGTGGGAAATTATTGAGCTCTTTGTGTGTAAAATGTTTCTGAACAACCTATTAGTCTACCAGGTCTCCCTCAGAAGCACATAAAAATGTCATTTTGAGTCACACTGAGTCAACCATAGGTTACCTTGACTCACGGGGACATAAATGAGTTTATGTTGAACAAAGAGGTTAGATCCGCCCATGTCCGCTACCGTTTTCTTTTCTCTAAAACTTAATGTGGACTTGTCACTCATGGGTCAAAAATCAATATTTTGTAACATAAATTTCAGCATAGGTGACTGTCCGATGTAAAAGGAAGTATGGAACCAACCCCGAGTTCGAAATCCGGCTCTGCCATTCTCTAGCTCTGTGCCCTTGCACCAAAGGTTACTCGTCTGCAAAATGGGACTATGGCGATCTCCCCGTGGAGGCTGTTGCGAGGATACACATCACTGCGCAGGGAAAGCGCCAGGCATAGAACACTGGTAAGTAACTGCTCTTTATGTGAGAGCTTCTCTCTATGTTTGTGGCCTTATTGGGACCCTTAAATGTTAGCGTTCTAAGATTTCATTCATTCATTTTCGACTTTTGACTGGGAGGACGCCTAGGTGCAACTCTCCTCAGTCGTTCTGAATCCGGGTTCATCTGACACCTGCCGCCTCCGCCATGCCGCCTAAGTTCAACTCCAAGGAGATCAAAGTCGTATACCTGAGGTGCACCGGTCGGGAAGTCGGTGCCACTTCCGCCCTGGCCCTGAAGATGAGCCCCCTGGGTCTGTCTCCAAAAAAGGTTGATGATGTCATCGGTGGTGATGACAAGGCAACGGATCATGGGAAGGGTCTGAGGATGACAATGAAACTGACCATTCGGAACAGACAGGCCCAGATTGAAGTGGTACCTTCCACCTGGACTCTGATTATCAAAGCCTTCAAGGAACCGCCAAGAGACAGAAAGAAGCCGAAGTGGAAACATCACTTAGGATGAGATTGTCAATATTGCCGACAGATGTGACACCAATTCTTTTTATTAATTTTATTTATTTATTTTTTATTTTTTATTTTTTTACTTATTTATTTTTAAGTAGGCTCCATGCCCAAAGTGGGGCTTCAACTTACAACCCCAAGATCAAGGGTCGCATGTTCTACAGACAGAGCCAGCCAGCGCCCCAATGCTGTACTGATCTTTAGCCAGAGAACTCTCTGGAATCATTGAAGAGATCCTGGGGACTGCCCAGTCTGTGGGCTGCGATGTTGATGGCCACCACCCTCATGACATCATAGATGACGTCAACAGTGGTGCAGTGGAATGCCCAGCTAGTTAAGAACTACAAAGAAAGATATTTCAGTAAAGGATCATAAGGGTTTAAAAGGTAGAGAGAGTACTGAGATTAATGATGGCTTCATGAAGGATAGAAAAAAGTAGAGCAGAATCTTAGCAAATATTCTGACTTTGGGTAGGCTTCAAAGAGAGGGGAAGACAGGGCAGAGGTAGGAGTCTGCGTGAGCAAAGCTAAGGAGGCAGAAATGAATGTAGCAACAACCTGACTCTGACAAGGAGGAAGGCAAAGGAATAAACATTTTCAGAGAAACTGCTATGTGCCAAGAAACTCTGTGGTCTCATTTAGGCAAATGATTGCATTTAATTTTTCTAACAAACCTATTAACTAGATTTGTTTATTGGTTCCTCAGTTATTAATTGACTGGCTACAGTTTTTTTGGAAGAAGCTGGGAGCTCAGAAACTTGTTACAGACCATGCAGTCAACAGGGAGTAGAGCTAGAATTCACACCCAGAGCTCCTGCCACAAGCTTGTGTTTTTCCAGCTATTAAGTTGCTACCTCCATAGGGGAGCAGCATATAGACAATTACAGTGAGGGCAGATTACAGAGGACAGGAAAGCTGGGTAGGTGAGTTTAAAATTATTGCTATGTTGATTATTCTATTGCCCTGTTAATTATAACTACATTAGCCAGCCATATATATCATTTATCAATGATTAAATAAATGGTAAGATATAATTTTTGTTAATCAGATTAAAGGAGACATGGCAACTCAATGCAATAACCAATCCTATACTAGCAGAAAAAGAAAAACGAAATGTGTTATTAAAGACATTATTGGGGGGCACCTGGGTGGCTCAGTCGGGTAAGCGTCTGCCTTTGGCTCAGGTCACGATCTCAGGGTCCTGGGATTGAGCCCCACATCGGGCTCCCTGCTCAGCGGAGAGCCTGCTTCTCCCTCTCCTGCTCACCCTGCTTGTGCTCTCTCTCTCAAATAAATAAATAAAATCTTTTAAAAAAAGACATTATTGGGTTGACAGACAGAATTGAAATTAGGATGGTAGATTAGGTAAAAATATTCTATCAATGTTAACTCTGCTGAAACTGATAACTGTATATGGTAAGATAAGAGGAAACGCACATTGAAATATTGAAGGGTAAGGTCTGGGATGTATGCCACTCACTCTCAAATGGTTCAGAAAAATATATATATATATATATGGAGAAAGAGAGAAAGAATGAGAGAGCCAATAAAGTAAAATGTTAACTATAGGTAAATCCATATAAAATAAAATATAATCAGGTTTTCTTTGTACTATTTCTTTGTACTATTTCTATCCTTGAAACTTTTCTTCAAATTTTCTATTATTTCCAAAAGAATTATATTTTTGATTACTTTTATTTTGAAGATTTGGGACTAAGTGCCTTGGTCAAATATTTAAGGTCTAACTAAAAGTGACTTTTTGAAACAAAAATCTAGCCTCACACTTTTCTCTTTTAAAAAGATCAAATTTAATTTATCCAGAGTGTAGGAAGAGAAAAGGGAATTTAATAAGCACCTAAAATGTTCTAGGCCCTTTGCAAATTTTTTTCATGTAATCTCCACAAGTCTTCAAGGTTGATTTTATCCCCATTTTTGAAGTGATAAAACTGGGGGCTCAAAGAACTCAAAGTTCCCAAAGTAAGGTAGAAACTGGATTCGAATCCAGATCTATTTAATATCTATAGTGTCAAATCAAAGTAAATCCCTACAAGGTGTGAAAATATCACAATTATCTCATTATTTATATGTAAAATTAAAATGCATTCATATAAAACTATTATATTTGATATTAAACAAACACCAGTTCATGTCCACCCTTTACCTGGATTATCCTAAAAGCACAGTTTGGATTATTTGCCTTAAGTGCATTGTCTTCCATGTCCCTTCTGGAGGTCAGTCACCAGCTAAAGAAGCTGAATCATGAAGCAAAGAAAGGAGATGCTGTAGCAGACACTACTGGCCATTACCTCACTTGACCACAGCTGAGCACCCTACCTGTTAGATCCGGGTTTTCATTCTACACTCTCTATAAGTAAGTACACATGCACACACGCATGCTCACACATGTGATATCAATTAGTCCCTTACTCCCTACCCATCCCAACCTAAATACTCCCAACCCGGGGCTCTCTCCTCTCCTCCTTATCCTTCCTGCTCCATCAATGCTTAGTTAGAAGGACTACACGTACTAAGGGCCCAGAGTGAAACAGGACCATCTCATGTCCCGTCGCCATGGGTCTGTATCTCCACAGGTAATTTCACCCAGCAATGCACTTCACTGATTCAATTTCCTTTGTCACATTCTCTATTGTGATGCCAAACAGACATAAATGATGTTAAACCAGGCTAAGAATGTGTTTGGAGAGCGTATAGAATGGAATTGGATGTAAGAAGAAGTGTCAATTATCGTAGCCTTGTTCATCTTTTCCCTGCCATGGTGGCATTTGAAATTTTTCTGCTACTCATTTAGATTCCAGTCTCTGAGCTCCCTGCTCCCTTCCTCCAGCTTCTAAGTCAAACAGATTTTTCTCAGCAAAATAACCCTTCGGTGACTAGCAGGGACAGGCTGGTGTGTGGGCTACAGCAGATGTACGAGACAAGCTCCACAGGCATGTTAAAGGGCTCAGTGTCAAGATAAAATTTATCTAATGCAGCATTTCCTCTCAAGTGCAATTTGTCATCCCTTAGATGTTGAACCCCTTATAAATATTAGATTCTCTTTTTTCACAAACACTGTTTGTTATTTTACCCTTGGTTCAGGACAGGCTTTGAAATTAGATTGACTCATTTCATTTCTGCTTGCAGATTCACTTTCTTTACTTCCAATTCTAATTTTTTCCCTTTGCCTTGAAATTCAATTTATATTCTAACACTTTGAAAAACAATGTCAATTAGAATTTGGCACTTTTGTGGAAGCTGTTTGTTCCAAAATGCCTTTTAGCACATCCACATCAATGCAGTGTCTATTGGTGGACCCATGTCCTAGGAAGACTGCTGGTATCTACAAAGTCACCCGGTGTGTGCCTCCAGTATGACAATATCTCTGATGTCATGAGGACTTTGCTGTGACTGAGCAAAGGAATCCAGTTGCTTCCAAACTATTAAGGCCAATGATGATAGAATATTAGAGCTCAAAGTTGGCGGTGCCAGCTGATTTTTTTTTTGGCGGCAAGATTCGAGAAAGGAATAGTAGTCACAGAGTGTGATCCCAGAGAGCGATTATCAGGTCCTGACCCATAAGGATGCCAGATCATGTCACAGGAGCATGTCCAAAGGGATTGACAAAGCCAGAGCCTTCTGAAGTAAGAATTGGAAATGCCAGTGCATAACCAATAGACCTCAGAAATCAGGGGAAGAGGCACGAGATGTACAATGGATCAGAAAAGCAAAGTAGGCTATAGATAAGGCAAATTCCAGAAATGGGCTAATGTCCTCTGCTGGACACTATGAAGGCTTGGAAGGGGCAGAATTCAGAGACCTTCCAGCCCGACACCTGTGCTGAACAAAGCCTACAGACCTGCCGCTCCATATGAGCTGTGCTTTCCCCAACTGGAATTAATCACTTGTTCCCAAAACTCCCACAGCACTTTGTTACCTTATTTACAACCCTTGAAATAATGGATGTGGAAGTGCTTTGTAAACTGAAATGCACTGTACAAATGTCAGACGTTGGGGGTTTAGCAGGGGAGCAATAGATAATGCCTTTCTTCCAGTCCTGAGTCGGGAACCAATTGAGAGAGACACAGGGAGTCAGCCAGACTGAGATCATCCTGTCAGGCTTATTACTGATACAGCTGGTTCAAGCGCAGGGCCGCAGTGGACTTCCTCATACCTCCCCCCAGAATTAAACTCACCCCTCAGTCAAGGAATGAAGACTGACCAAGGAGCCCATACTAAACAGAGGCTCCTTCCTCCTCCCCTGGGGAAACTTGAGTGCAGGAGCAGAGCGAGGGGAGGCCGGAAGTGTTACTCTCAGTCCCTCCATGTAGAAAAACAAAAAGAACAAAAGTCCATTCACCATAAAGGATTTTCTGTGCTTCATGCTTCAGTCACTTAGATATACTTGGCAGGCTCTGGGCAAGATGGTGATGATATAGAGAGCAATGAGACCTCAGGGAGTTTATAATCTCATAGAAACTATTAATAATCCAATGTGCTAGCAGTCCATTAAGAAAAGTGGAGTTCATTATGCCTGCGTGAGCTGGGGAAGGTTTCGGAGAGCAGGTGATAAGGGAGTTGGCTCTGGGAGTATGTGTAGGAGTTCACGAGATGGAGAAGAGAAGTTACTCCCAGCAAAGGAAACAGCAGGGCAAAGACAGGAAAGCTCAGACCCTAGCAGTGGGGTACAAATAAATGAACACAAAGGCCTTTGAGAGTACAAAACTATATACTTCTGTATCTTACTTTTATATATACAAAAGTTGAAGGCAAAATTCAGATTAATACCATGCTTTTTATTTCAAGATAAAACAGAATGGTTTTCTTTTCTAATCCTATTTAACATATATAATGAAAACTTTTGGAATTTGCTTTTTAAAAAAAAAATAATAATAAGTCCAAAAAGTGTCTTGAGTAAGATCCAACTTTCATGAGACACAGGTGGTTCATTCCTTACCAAAATGTACAGTTCAATAAACTATAAAAAAAAGAAGGGACTTGCTGGGTCGTAGGGTAGCTCTATTTTCAACTTTTTGAGGAACCTCCATACTGTTTTCCAGAGTGGCTGCACCAGCTTGCATTCCCACCAACAGTGTGGGAGGGTTCCCCTTTCTCCGCATCCTCGCCAACATCTGTTGTTTCCTGACTTGTTAATTTTAGCCATTCTGACTGGTGTGAGGTGGTATCTCATTGAGGTTTTGATTTGGATTTCCCTGATGCCAAAAGATGTTGAGCACTTTTTCATGTGTCTGTAGCAGCAATGTCCCCAATAGCCAAACTATGGAAATAGCCAAGATGTCCATCAACAGATGAATGGATAAAGAAGATGTGATACACACACACACACACACACACACACACACACACACACACACACACACACACACACACACAATGGAATAGTATGCAGCCATTAAAAAAACCGAAATCTTGCCATTTGCAACAACATGGATGGAACTAGAGGATATTATGCTATGCGAAATAAGTCAATCAGAGAAAGACATGTATCATATGACCTCACTGAAATGAGGAATTCTTAATCTCAGGAAACAAACTGAGGGTTGCTGGAGTGGTGGGGGGTGGGAAGGATGGGGTGGCTGGGTGATAGACATTGGGGAGGGTATGTGCTATGGTGAGCACTGTGAATTGTGTAAGACTGATGAATAACAGACCTGTACCTCTGAAACAAATAATACATTATATGTTAAAAAAAGAGAGAGAGGGCGCCTGGGTGGCTCAGTCGTTAAGCGTCTGCCTTCGGCTCAGGTCATGATCCCAGGGTCCTGGGATCGAGCCTCACATCGGGCTCCCTGCTCCACGGGGAAGCCTGCTTCTCCCTCTCCTACTCCCCCTGCTTGTGTTCCCTCTCTCGCTATGTCTCTCTCTGTCAAATAAATAAATAAAATCTTAAAAAAAAAAGAGAGAGAGAGAGAAGATAGTAGGAAGGGAAAAATGAAGAGGGGGGAATCAGAGGGGGAGAAGAACCATGAGAGACTATGGACTCTGAGAAACAAACTGAGGGTTCTAGAGGGGAGGGGAGTCGGGGAAGGGTTAGCCTGGTGATGGGTATTAAAGAGGGCATGTATTGAATGGAGCACTGGCTGTTATACGCAAACAATGAATCATGGAATGCTACATCAAAAACTAATGATGTGATGTATGGTAAACGTAACATAATAAAATAAAATTAAAAAAAAAACAAACAAGAAAGGATACCACTACTTACTTACTCAGGTCTCTTGGAACAGTAAAGGGAATTTACATAGTCTACAGCAACTTGTAGTAAAATCCCCTTTCTTATCCTATCTATTTCTCTCATACTCCAACTCTGGTCAGAACCCCTCTCCATGACAGCCCCTCCAAAATAAACAAAGCCTACCTCAGATCAGGGAAGGAAACACCCCCACCTTAATCATTTATGTTTTATGTCCTCCCTTCTCTATTTGCAATATATATGAGATATATGATATACACCAGCTGTATAGAGGAGAATATCAATTCCCATTCAATATGTAGAAAATTCATGGGTCACGGGAGAATAAAATCTGTATCCAAACATAACTTCCCATTGCTCTCCCTACATTGAAAAGCAAAATGTTTTGGCTGCTTCCTCCAAGTTCAAGTTTTTAGGATCTTCTTACATGCATTTGTCATAATTTTGTTCTTGAGCAGCTTCCTTCATCCTCGGGAATGGTATATTGCCTCCATCTGTCATCTGAACTTCTTCAAATATGCTTCCCCCAAAGTCTGAGGACAGTGCTTGCCTATAACTCTAAGTCGTCAGAGTCACATTCTCCAACTGTTCTCATTACATCCACTTTATCAGACACTCTTCCTGATTCTAAGGGTGCCTCAGGACAGGCGCCCTTCACCAGCCTCTGCCCTCTCCCTGCTCCCCACCTGGTTTTGCTAATCTACACAGGGGTTACCTGTTAAACCTAGTGACTCAGCTGGGCTTCACACCAGCATCCTCAAAAAACAAACAACAATCAGAATTCCTGACCAGAATATTTCCAAATGTCGGCTTGTCCCCATCCTCCACATGGCTGTGCTTCTGTTCTCAGGGGCCCATTTTTCTGCCATGGTTATGACTAAGAGCACTAAACTGCTCGGGGGAAAAGTGGATCTGTAACAAAATAACAAGGAGTTAAGATTTTTAATATAGTGAAAGACAACACAAAAACATTAAGACCCTCAATTGATAAGTGGATAAACAATTCACCAAAATTAAATACAAAGGATTAACAAACTCAGGTAGTGAAATTTTCACCCTCTCAAGTATTCAAAGCAATACAAATTAAAACGATGATAAGATAAAATTTTATAACAAAGATATTTAAAAGATGATATCCAATGCCATCAAAGGTTTAGGAAGACAGATAATCTCACACTTCTAATAAATTGGTATGATTTTTGTTGAAAGCAATTTCAGAGTATTTGCTGCCAATGGTAACATTCTATCATAAGTATAAAATGGGAATAAAAATGTATATACAAGGATACTCATCATTATTTGTATTACTCAGCATTATTTGTAGGTAGCAAGAAAATTAGAAATATTCTTAATGTCTATTTTTAGACAAATAATTATACAAATTATAATTTATGACACTAAGGATTTTAATACATAAGAAACTATATATATAGTATAATTATGAAAATATTCGTAGATATGCATAAGAAAAAGAACAAAAAGAGAATACACTAAAATATTAACAATGATTGAGTTTAAATGATGGAACTCTGGATGATCTTTCAATTTTTTAGTTTTTTTGAATAAGAATGTGTCATGTCTATAATGAGGGAGGGGGAACTTTTTAGAAGATATTTGAATTGATAATGAAGAGACCTAGTTCTAGTCCAAGTTCTGCCACTAAGACAATTATAGAGTTTTAGATCATTCACATCATATCTCTGAGCCTAATTTTTCAAATCTGAAATGTGGTAGCTCAACAATGTGTCAAGTTGATGAAACTAAACTGGATCCTAAAATTCCCTTCCCTATAAGTTCCCAGCTGGGACAGGTCTCCAAATTGGGAGGTAGCAGTAAAGCAGGAGCCATCTTGTTCTTACACTCAGCAGGCTGGTGCAGGGAACCAGGCAGTTCATGTACACCTGGCTCAGCTTGCTGGTGTGGGCAGCAGTCAGTCTCAAGCTTCTCTGCCTTCCCTCAGATCCTCATTCAGCTTCTCCACATCCTGGAATAGATGTGTGTTTGCCGCTGTGATGAAAGGCACCAGCTTTTTCAGCAGGACATCCACACCATCAATGTCAAAGGCAACAAGAATGGACACGGGTTTGTTTTAATCCATCTTCACGGGCTCCAGCTCATGCTTCCGGGTTCCATCTTGTTCAGACTCTCCCCCGCTTTACATTGATCTCTCCTGCCCACCCTGCAGAATTCAAATGCCAGGACCAAACACAAAGACAACAGACATAGAGAGACTTTTAATCACTTTCCACAATTGGGTAAGGTCAAATTCCTATCATAGATAAATAAATATCTCGTGGTTGTACTTCTCTGACTGAACCATGACTGATGAAATAAGAGATGGGTGGTGGGATTTATTTATTAAAGTCCAAAGCTCCTTCCAGCCCTAAACTAGAGGATTCTGAAGTAAACTCAAAGTCTCTTTGCATTCATAATCAATTGAAAATCCAGAGAGTCATCTCAACACAAAGTTAGCATAAGCGTAACGTTGGGGGGTTCAGGGCGGGGTGCCAAGCCCACATGAGTATCTCTACTCCTCCAAGATCTAGTGAAAAAGATGGTAAAATCATTTAAAAGCTATAATTCCAAAAGAACCAAGAGGAGAGCCAACTTTGGTGAAGAGCTTTAATAAATTGCTGGAAGACAGCAGATGGAAGAATGGTGACTAAGGAAAGAAAACCAAGGATGCATCAGCCTAGGGTATAAATGAAGGGACCTTAAGAACTCTGGATTCTAAGATAGCAGGTGACTCGGGCACATGTGTGGGAAGGTGTCCTGAGAACACCAGGAGCAAATGAAGGCCTGAGTGTTGGATAAGTGACCTCTCCCAGCAACTCTTCACCAGGACAGTGAACAGAATGGCCACAGTTAGGCATGTCTCCCTGGCCAGGAATTGAGTTGTTCTTAATTTTTTGAGAGAAGTTGTTCTCAACTTTAAATGCAATCTGGGGGGAAATCAGGACACCCACTAAGCAGCATCCCCACAGAGTAGAGTCCTCCGTTTAATTCCATGTAGGGGGCCCCCCATAACAGCCTGCTCCCCACCTGTCCTGTCCAAAAGCCTGACAGTCAACAACCCTAGTTCTATACACTGAACTCCCATTTTGGTCTCTATTGCTTTGGTATTAAGTATAAACAAATATTTGCAATGTAAATGAAAAAAAATCAAGCAGGAAAAAAATGACACACACACACCCCAAAATTCAGGGAACAGGAGAAAACTAAAAACACAAGCAAAGCGAAATCTGTAAAACCAAGAATTATATTCTATGAATGAGCCAAGAGAGAATAAGGAAGAGCTCTTAGAATTCAAAAATCTGGCTATACGGTTGTTGAGATTTAAAAAGTACAATGGTAGGATGGAAAGATAAATTTGAGATTATTCCCCAGTGTATAGGAAGAAAAAAATTTTGAAAAAATGTGAGAGAAATTTTAAGAGCAAGAGATCAAATCAGGAGGCCATCATTAGATTAACAAGAGTTCTAGAAAGAGATAACAAGGAAAACAGAAGGAAAGAAATTATCCAAGGAAATAGTGTAAGAGAACATACCAGAGCTGAAGAAAGACCCAAGTCTTAGATTAAAAAGAGAGCCTCTGAGTAAAGGCTCAAAGGATGAAGAAAGATCCCTACCTGGACGTGGCAGGATGAAATTTCAGAATACCAAGGATAAAGAGATTGTAAAAGTCAGCAGAAAAAAAGAAAGAAAACACATACACTAATATAAATTATAACCACCACCATAACAATAGAAATATGATTCAAAGTTTGAAAAGGTTGAGGGTATGGTAAAAGCAAGTAGTGGAGTGTAAAAAGTCATCTATTTGAACTAAATATTAGGCACAATCTCCATCGAATGGCAAAGCGACGATGGTATTACACCCACAGAGAACAATCCCAAGTGTGATGCTTTACACGTCAGTGAAAGATATTTATGTGATCATAATAATGTACATAATACTTCCTGGTTTTAAGTTTATAGAATCAACACATAGAGAAATCTTGGAAAAACTACCGTGGTTTTGGACTACATTGTAGCTGCTACCAAGTTTGAAGTAGAGGAAGTGGAGAGGCATGGAAGGAAGGAGGAGAGCAGTGAATTCCACATCTTATAAAATAAAGTAAAAATACAGTGGCTGGAATAAGAATGCAGAGTAAACATGTTTTTTATGGCTGCAGAAGTCATCCAGGGAAGAAGAAACCAAGCATAGTGATAGAACTCTGTTGGGCCAGACAAGGTAAGAATGACCTGATCTTTCTCTATCATGAAAAGAAATTGATTTTGATAAATTAAGAAGCAGTGACATAAGCCTGATTATATTGTTATATTAGTATTTGTTTTAGAGACTCTAAAAGTGACTAATCAAAAGAACTCAAAACAAGAATGGTTGAAAAAGTGGTTACCTTAGGGAGTGTGAGACTGGGCGTGAGCATGATCTGTGCTCAGGGTTACCCAGGCAGCCTGGAAAGAAGGGCCTGCCTGAGCATGAAGGCAACATGGAGGAACCAGGATCAGGAGACAGAGAGAAAGAGAACAATCTAGATCTGGGGATATTGTTAGACCCTCTCAGTCAAGCTGAATGCAAAACTGGATTTTTAATTATGTAAGCTATTTTAGTGCATTCTTGGGACTGCTTTAACAAAATACCATTAACCAGGTGGCTTGTAACCAACAGACATTTGTTTCTCACAGTTCTGGAGGCTGGGAAGTCCAAGATCAAGGTGCCAGCAGATTCAGTGTCTGGTGAGGAACAGCTTCCTCAGAGTCTTCTCACTCTAACCTCACAGGGTGGAAGGGGCAAGGGATCTCTCTGGGGCCTCTTATATAAGGGCACTAATCCCATTCATGAGGACACTACCCTCATGACCTAATCGCCTCCCAAAGGTCCTGCCTCCTAATACCATCACCATGGGGCTAGGATTTCAACATATGAATTTTGGGGGAACACATTCATAGCATAACCCAATAAAGTCTACTTTGGAGTTGAGTTTCTAGAACTTGCTTTTAAAAATGCCCAGTAGAGGGGCGCCTGGGTGGCACAGTCAATTAAATGTCCGACTCGATTTCGGCTCAGGTCATGATCTCAGGGTTGTGAGATTGAGCCCCAAGTCAGGCATTGCCCTGACCATGGAGCCCACCTAGGATTCTCTCTCTCCCTCTCCCTCTGCCCCTCCCCTCCACATACACTCTCTCGCTCTCTCTGAAATAAATAAATCTTAAAAAAAATTAAAAAATAAAAATGCCCAGTACATACCAGCTCTTTGACTTCCTCTACCCTCTCCCCACTTCCAGTTGAGGTCCATGTCTTCCTGTCCTCATGAACCTGCGTTGTTGGATACCTTGTGCTGTGTGTTTATGCAAGTTAGAAGTTGGAAGTTCCTGGCTATGTGAATTAATACACGAATTACTTTTGAATTGTAAGTCCAAGCTTATCTAGCTTTGCTGTCTTTAAAACTAAGGAGGTACTGGGGGCACCTGGGTGGCTCAGTCAGTTGAGCATCTGACCCTTGGTTTCAGCTCAGGTCATGATCTGAGGGTCTTGAGATCGAGTCCCAAGTTGGGCTCCACACTTAGTGTGGAGCCTACTTAAAAAAATAATAAATTAAATTAATAAATAAGTAAATAAAAATAAGGAGCTACTGTTGATTTGAAGAGACTGGATTGGGTGCCTAAACTCAGTGTCTGAGTTTGGGGCCTCTCTCGTAGCTACAACGGAGTATTCTTGGACTGAGCCCCAAAGCTCTGCCTGATGAACAAAATGCATGACTCTCTCTTTTTTTATTCTTAGAATCGTAGAGTCATGGAATACCAGAAACAATAACCTAACATCCTCATTTTTGTGTGTGAGAAACTGAGGCTCTGAGAGATTAAAGTAGTTTGCTAAGAGGATGTGCTAAGAATTAGTGGCAGAATCAGGACTAGAGTCTGAGTTTCTCCAGGTTCCTAGTTCCCTTCTCTTTGTGTTACACCTTTGGGGTGGGGGGAGGGGAGAGGAAGAAGGGAGACAACAGCAAAATGATAAGATCAAGTCTGCAGAGTCAAATAAGGGACATAAACAGGAATATGAAGGGGTCTTGGATGGCAGCGGCTTCCCCAGAGACCTCCTTGCCCAGTGCTTTCCCTGACTGAAGCCAATTCCAGAGAGTTCTGAGGCCCTTCTGAAGCTAACATTCTGGATCTGGGAGACTGGAATTTCTGAGTGGGGGCAAATCTTTTCTGCATCCTCTAAGTGTGTAGAGTGCATGCAAGGACACGACTCAGCCTGCTTCACAGAGGCCAGCAGCATTTGGCACAGGATAGTGCTCTCTAGGTCATTCTGCTGGGTTTTAAATGCTCTTCAGTCATAGGTGCCTGGGTGGTTCAGTCCGTTAAGCGTCTGCCTTCAGCTTGGGTCATGATCCCAGGGTCCTGGAATCTAGCCCCGCATCGGGGGGATGGGGAGTTGCTTCTCCCTCTCTCTCTGCTGCTCACCCTGCTTGTGCTCTCTCTCTCTCTGTCAAATAAATAAATAAAATTTTTAAAATAAATAAATAAATGCTTTCCAGTCAGAGAAAGTTCTTTTTCAAACCTAATTAACAGTAAATATAGTCTTGTATAAATATGAGCTAAGAGCACTAAAGGAACATCTAAATAGAAGAAGAACCACCCTTGGTCACACTAGCCTCACCCAATAACAGCCTTCCTTTCTTCTTCTTCTCCTCTGGCTTTTGTCCGTGTGCACACATCATTTTGCTTGGTTGTAATCAGAAGGAGCATACAATTTTGTATTAAAGCAATAAAGTTTTAATGATATATAGATATAGAAAGCAAATGGCTATAAAGTAAAATTTATGCAGGTTTGTAGGAAAAAATCCATTTTAAAAAGGAGCGTATAGGATAATAACACATATTAGAGCAGTACTTTGGGGATAGTGCTTATAAAGATTTTAATAAAATCCCTTCTCTTTCCTTTTTATATAGTTCCTCAACCAACTCATGATAAAATAAATGTAATAAATGTTCAGCCTATATTTGTACCATTTGATTTTTTAAATAATCATGGTAGTTACAGAGAAAAAAATTTTCATAGATCTTAAAGCAAGAGATAGTACTTCCAACCCAGTGAGAGGCAAATTGTCCATAGCATTTGGAATTACATAATTTTATCTTCCCATGCAAATCCAGCTAACCTCAAGTAATAAGTCAATAAGCATTTATCTCTTACTTACCGTTGAGTCTAGAGCTAAGCATTATTATGGGGTCACAAAATGGTTGCCCACAAGGTTCTTAAAACTCCCTGAAAATTTGAGGCAAATATACATAAACTGTCAGTGAATTGACCTGACATATTATATATTTAATTGTCATTTTGGTTTCTGTCTATGTTTCCCTATCAGAAGGGGAGCCCCATGAGGGCAAGAATTTTTCTGTTTTGCTCACAGCTGCATTGGCTACCCCTTCTGTCTTATCTGGGCTGCTCTAACAAAAACACCATCCATTGAGTGGCTTAAACAACGAACATTTATTTCTCGTCCCTCTGGAGGCAGGGAAGTCCAGGATGGAGATGCCAGCAGAGACTTCTTCCTGGCTGGTAGATGGCTGCTTTCACCCTGTGTCCTCGGCCAACAGAGAGTTCTAGTCTCTTCAGCTCCTTATTAGGGCACCAATCCCACCATGGGGGCTCCACTTGGAATCTCACCCAAACCAAATGACCTACCAAAGGCCCCATCTCCAAACACCACCTCATTGGGAATTAGGGCCTCAACATATGAATCCTGAGGGGACACAAACATTCAGTCCACAAACATTCCTCCTACAGCGCCTGACCATTGTGGGTCCCGGTGCGTTAGCTGACTCCCACTTTCCGTTGCATTCTTACTAGATTTGCAGCCCAAACACCACCTAGCAGCTTTCCTATTTTTTTTTTCCTCCAGTTCTAGACTGCAAGCTAACTGGTCTTTTTCATCTCTGTATCTCAAAGAACATGCCAGATTGTGTTATTTGAGAAGATGGGCAGTCTTTGTATCTTGTGACTATTTCACATGGATACAGTAATGAGAAAGCTAATCCATTCAACATGAACTCTGCTCCGGGCTTCCCTAAAATGTAGGCACAGATGACACTTGTCCCTGCAGCAGTGGATTGGTCGGGATAAGTTGCAGAGAACCAAAGAACACAACCCACGCTCCCTGATTTGAACGGAAAGGGATTTACAACAGGCACAGCTCACGGCATCAGAGACAGACTCTACACTGACCTTCCAAAACCAACTGCAAAAATCCCACTGCAGAACCAGACCAGCAAGTTCCCTGCCTCCATGAGGAAATTCCTGGATGAAGCAGAGAGCTACCACTACATCAGTGAAGCCCCAAACCACATCATTCTGCTGCAATTCGGTCTCCTGCCCCTCTCAGCATCAACCGCGGGTCTCCCATGAGTGCAGCCGATTGTTATCATCTAAATCACATCCAGAAATGTAGCTGCAAAGGATCTGGGGAGTGTCTCTCTTGGCTTTCCAGACTCTATAATTCTAGGATTCTAGAGAGAAGGAGGTTGAAATAGAGGCTGAGGGATACAGACCACACTATTTTCTACTCTGAGAGGAAGGGAAAAGCACAAAATTAAGGGGGTGACCTTTGTATACTGCAAAACGATCACCATAATAAGTTTAGTTAACATCCATCACCTCACACAGTTACACATTTTTTACTTTATGATGAAAATATTTGAGATCTACCCACTTAGCAATGTTCAAATATGCAAAACAGTATTAAGTTATTAACTATCGTCATTAACTATATGGGTATTAACTATAGTAACCGTAGAGTTATTAACTATAGTCATCATATTGTACATTACATCCCTGGAACATATTTATCTTGTAATAGAAGTTTGTACCTTTTGACAACCTTCACCCAAACCCCCACTCCCACCTTTGCTAACCACAAATCTAATTTCTATTTCCGAGTTTGTTGATCAGTTTTTTGTTTTTGTTTTGTTTTGGTTTTTTTAAGATTCTACATATAAGTGAGATCATACAGTATTTGTCTTTCTCTGTCTGACTTCTTTCACTTAGCATAATGCCTTCAAGCCCCATCCATGTTTCCAGGAGTGGCAGGATTTCCTTCATTTTTATGGCTAACTAGTATTCCAGAGTGTGTGTGTGTGTGTGTGTGTGTGTGACATTTGCTTCTGATTATTCATGTTGCCTAGTCAATAAATATTTATGGAGCCCCTACTATGAATCAGGAACCATGGGGCACCTGGCTGGCCCAGTCAATGGAGCATGTGACCCTTGATCTCGATTGGGCAGATAGATTAATTAAAAATAAAGTCTTAAAAAAACAAAGTCAGGCACTGTGCTTGGAGCTGGGAACACCAAGATGGCTACAATACTGGGTGCCTTAAGAAACTCATGGGCTAGTGGCAGAAACAGATCAATAAGCCAGTGATGACAACAGGCGAAGGGCTTTCCTCGCACAAAGTGCTGAGGGAGCCAGATGAAGCCATGTACATTCTGGGTTCCTTTCCTCTGAAAGAATGAACCAGACTTCTACTGCTTCTTTTGTTGGAATCCCAGCTTTTTTAAAAGTATTGCCTGTGATAGAGCTCCCCTGTGAGAGTCGAGGCATTCAAAGTTCTAAATCACTTCAAACCTGGCCGTGTTTCTTCAGGTATGTTGTGTTGTCATTGTTTGCATCATTGGTGTTGTTTTGACAAAGCCCTGCCTGAACTATCCTTCCCCAACCCAAACACCGTTATGCCAGTGCTAGTAGAGCAGTGTGCCTGTATGTGAACTTGTGTTTACTTAGGGAGTTCTGCTTATACCTGTGTATACGTGTCCTCACATAAACTGACATTTGTACACATTTATAGTCATGAATGTTTGTGGAGGGATGTGTATTTGTGCCGGGCTGTCACTCCATAAATGTGTATCTATGTGCATGGCCCCTTCCGCCTCCTTGTTGTTTATAAAAATGCATGAATGTAGATGAAAGTTCACCGAAAGTCAAATATAAATGAATACATTCAAGGAGGTATCAGGAAAGAGCGGGGAAATATATGTGTGTAGGAATCAATCGTATGTGGATGATTCTCACACTGAATGGTGAGGGTTGCCTTTAAGAGCATCTTGTTTTATTTCCAGAGTTATCTTAGAAGTTCTCTTTTATTATTTCCGTGTAAAGGAGTCCTAAAGCCAAAGATTAAATCCCCAACGGGACCCAACCCACTGCCCATCTCTTCCCCTCTATACCTTGTGTTCCTGAAGGACAGAAATTGAGCTTTTACATCTCTGGAACAATGGTACACAATGTCTGGCACCGAGGGTGGTGCTCAGGAAAGAAAGAAGGAGGGAAGGAAGGAGAGAGGCAGGGGAGGAGGGAAAACACGGGAAGGAATGGCGGAGGAGGGGAAAGGAAGGAAAGAGCAGAGAAAAGGAGGAAATCAACCTTATTCCTCGTGAATAGACAAGCAGCCTGTAGTAACAGAACTGAGCTAATAAGCTGCAGGATAAGATAGGTAAGACCCATCACTGGACCAAAGGGACCACCGAGATGTGCCACCCCACTCTCTGCCCCATCCCAGTATCTTCTTGGTCCAAGCCAGCTTCTCTCCTGACCCATCCATGGACTCTCAGCCCTTGAGGATGAAGAGCTGTCCTTGGTTTGACCTCCATGAAGCCCTTTTGCCCACAAGGGTGCCCGATTGCATGGTACCATGAACAGAGCTCTAGTCTGTCAGTTCTCACTGAGGCTCTGCCTACCTCGATGACTTTGGGCAAGTCACTTAACCTCCCCGGGCCTCATTTGGAAGGTCCTTCTCCACTGAACGATGCACTGTGCGATCTCTAGCCTTCCGGCCCCAGAATCCCGTGATTCCGCACCATGCCGGCCAGCTCCATCTGCCATCCCTGAGGCTCCAGCTTTGTTTGTGACCGCGGCCCTTCCCCTTTCCCCAGCCCCCTGCCCGGGCTGGTCATCAGTTCCCAGCACTCACACTGGCCTCCATTTGAGGAAAACAACAGCTGCCTCACCACAGACAGACAAAATCAATAAGCAGGGTAACACTATTTATGGTAAGCTCAGGCAAACACCGAATCCCAGGCTTGATGCAGAGGTCAGCTCAGAGGCCTCCCCTGCAAGATGTTGTGCGACCTGATTATATCAGCTGATCCCAGGCCCAGTCCCCAGCAAGGATGCTTCTGGCTCTGCACAGACACCTGCAGACCCTCACAGGGCTCCCTCAGCGGCTCAGGAAGACCTCACCGTCCAAAGTCCTCTCTTACACGTGGCCCCATGTCCCTTCTCTGTCCTGATTCTCCCTGAACATAAAGGCCTCTCTTCAGGCAGCCAAAGAGGCCTCTTTATCCATCATGCAGACACATTAGCTGTCAGTGATTAAAGGAAACTCTAGATCCAGCCCCATCTTCAACACCCAAGGGCACAGGAGAGTAAATGTTGGCTGCTTCCTCTGAGAGCAGGGAAGGAGAGAAGGTAGGTACAGATCAAGATATTTGCCCCGGGGAGGGAGGAGGGCAGGAAGCCCACTAATATTAATGTTCAGAGTGCTGAGGTGGGTCCCAGGGAGGATCCCCAGGACAAAGCCTTCATGGTTCTCTCCTAAAGGACTTTCCAGCTGCAGAGGGAGACAGGAGCATAAACTGGTATATTGCATAAAGCATCCTGGAAAAAAAAATGCCAAGGGCAGCATACTGAAAGAATTCCAAGAAAATAGTCATTGATTCTGTCTTGGGGGGACATTTCAGGGGAGTGCAAAATTTTAAGATTTCTGAGATTTTTCAGTGTTGTTAACTAATGGCGATAATGCCTTCCATCTTTTCGGCATGTTATGCTTTACAAAGTGCCCTCACAGCCTTTATTCCATTTGGGCGGAATGGGTCCATGCGTATATTCACGGACTTAGTGCTTGAGCCTACTACATAGTCCTGGCCCTCAAAGACTTCGCCTCTGGTAGGACAGAAAGGCGGGTAAATAATAGCAAGACAGAGCACAAATCATAAAGTGGGATGTCAAGTTGTGGTGGTGGCAGAGGGACTGTGGAGTTTAACCTCGAGTGAAGGAAGAGAGAAGTTTGGGGACAGAATTAAGAATGCCTGAGGATGATTGATATGAATAGAATGAGCTGGGGTGTGACAGAGGGAGATATGGAAAAAGAACATTCTGGAACAACACAAGCAAAGGGAGAGCCTAGTGTAGTCAGATACAATATAGGAAGGAAGTGAGGGCAGAAGAGTCAAAGATACAAGCAGACGCAAGATCTCTCTCGGGGCAATCCTGGGGTATGAAGCGCAGGTGGAGGGGGCATCAGAATTACTTGAAGAGTTTCTGCAAAATACACATATCATCATCTCCCCCATCCCCAGACCCTAATATTCCTGAGGGAGAGGATACCTTCTTGTCAGTGGTCTCACAAATTTTTTTTGTAAACAACCAAAACCTGTGGGCAGTCTTCGCCCATACAATTGTGATTTCTGAACAATTCCCTAGCCTTCCCTTCCTGTCATTCATATCCTAAGTTAAGATGACCGTTGAAATTAATTTCAGCATCTCTCCTTCAGTCCCTAAATCAAGGGTAGGATTCCCTTCCTATCTTCTGACTTCCTTCGGGTTAGGATTAACCACACTGGGCTCAGGGCTATCCACACACAGCCTGAAGCTCTGGGGTCTGCGTTCTCTTTTTCAACTCCTGCTCAGCAACACCATTAACTGGGACACTGTTGCATGACCCCCTTCTAACTCTGCTGGATCCTCTGGCCCTGATCTCTAGCCTGTATGGACCTGATCTCTGGCCTGTCTGGACCTATTATATCTGCCTGATCCCTGTTTATGCTTCCATCACCCGTCTCTGGACCACCTGACTCAAGAGCCTGGGGTCAATTTATCCTCATCCCTGATCCTGGTCAGGCTTGTGTGTTTCTACCTCTGTCCCAATATGGCAGATTCACACATCTCCAGTTTCCACTACAGGATGAGTGGCAGCCTTCCAGGTAGAAAAAGGAGGGATTGAGGGCATTGTTGGTGGGCTTGTAAAATGGTACAAGCATATGGAAAACAGTATGGAGGTTCCTGGGTATTATTCAAAATATTGAAATCAGAGTCTTGAAGGGATATATGCACACCCATGTTCATAGCAGCATTACTCACACTAGCCAAGAGGTGAAAGCAATTGTAAGTGTCCATCAACAGACAAATGGATAACAAAATGTGGTGTATGCACACGGAAGTTTATTCAGCCTTAAAAAGGAAGGAAATTGCTATCACATGCTATAACGTAGATGAATCTTGAAGATATGATTCTAAGTGAAATAATCCAGTTACAAAAGACACTGTACAATCCCACTCATATGAGGTATCTAAAGTAGGGTAATTCATAGAAAAAGAAAGTAGAATGGTGGTTACAAGGGGATGAGGGAGGAGAATAAAAGGGAGCTGTTGTTCAAGGGGTACAGAGTTTCAGATTTGCACGCCAAAATGTCCTGGAAATCTATTTTGCAACAATGTGAATAGCACAATAATACTACTGAACTGTACACTTAAAATGATTAGGATGCTAAATTTTGTGTTATGTGCTTTTTCAATGCATTAAGAAAATAAACGTTAAAAGAAAAAAGAAGTAGAAAACACAGAGCCATAAAAGAGTGTGGAACTCAAGAAACATGGAGGGGGACACTTGGGTGGCTCAGTAGGTTAAGAGTCTGCCTTCGGCTCAGGGTCCTGGGATCGAGCCCCAGTTCAGGCTCCCTACTGAGCAGGGAGCCTGCTTCTCTCTCTGCCTGCCACTCCTCCTGCTTGTGCGCTCACGCGCGCTCTCTCTCTAACAAATAAATAAATAAAATCTTTAAAAAAATTTAAGTTGTGTCCCAATAACGAAGAAGTCTAGTATATTATCCAGTGAGACTATAGAGAGCAAAGAGGCTGGAGTTGAGATATATTAAGGAAGCAAAATGAATAGGACGTGGTGCCTGACTGGAGGAGAATATGTTAGCTAAGGATACCTTTGACTGCCAGAACATTCAACACGAACTGGCATAAACAATAAAAGAAACCAATTCCCTCACATAATTGGAAGAATCCAGCTATCGAATGGGCTCCAGATATGGCTCTGTGAGAGAGAGCCTGGACTCTGGCTCTGCTTCACGATTCTCTTGGCTTTGCTACCCGGGGTCAACGGACTGTTTGCTCGCGCCAGCCTTCTTCATGGTAACAAAATGCCTTCAGCTTCTCCAGACCTCAGATTTGCGTATCACCCCGTTCAAAACAAAACAAAAAAAAAAGGGGGAGTTTTTTCTCCCTGCAGCCATCATCCAAAATTCCTGCATTTACTCTATTTCAGACCAAACTGGACCAACCTCTGGGCCAGGGGAGGGCCATACACTAAATGGCTTGGGCCTCTGAGCTGATCTCTGTGGCAAGAGAGATGGAACTATGTTGATTGACTCTAATGAATCAGGGTCCACCATCAGGGCTAGGGGCAAGGTAAATTCTACCCAAACCATATAATAAATATGGGGTGGAAGGAGTGATTCCTGAAGGAAATCGAGGTGCTGTGAACAATGGGAAAGGGAAGGAACGGGTGCTGGGGAAGAAGCCAACATTTGTCCACGATGGAGGGGGAAGAACAAGGCATCAAGGACAGCACCAAGATTCCTGACTCTGATGGGAGTGGACATTGACACCCTTAACAAAGACTAGAAATACCAGAGAAGAAGTAAATTTGGGTGTAGGGCAGAGAGGTGAGCGAGATACATGAATTTGTCCTTGAGTATGAAGTGACTAAAAAGACACGTAAGTGAAGTTTGATGCTTGGTGGTCAATTCTGGATCCTTCCGGAAACCCCATAGAAATGAAACCACAACTAAGTGGTCCCACTGTCTTCCACAACACTACACCATGTCTCTTTAGAGTTTTGAAATACTACATAGTTATTGATCAGCCATTAGTAACTCCCTCTGACCCTTTCTAAGTATTTCCTCTCCCTCTTTAGTATTACAACCTACAAATCGCTGGAAATGGGGTTGAGCAGGTGCAGATCAGAAGATAAAACATTCCTCTCAATGAGAGAAATTAATTTGTGGCTCTATTGCCTCAAACTCTAAATGAAAAAAAAAAAAATCTACATTCTCCGAGCATTCAAAATAGACCACAGGCTTTATCTGAATAAAGAAAATAATTTGTCAGGGGGGAAAAAAGGACTTAAGCTGCTAAAATGTCAATCTTACCCCATTGTTAAGGAAAAGCTAGTTTAATTACATTCATTTCTACATAGAATCGGTTTTGAGTGGTGTACACGGGAACCTAAAGGTCTAGAGTTTCAGAATTGACAAGATACATTAAACAAAGACAATGGGAAAAGAGCAAAGCACAATGGGGGTCAGGGAGAGACATCATTTGAGAGTCAGAGGCTTTGAGTCCCAGACCCAGCTCTGCCATGAAGCCAGTCTGTGACCTTTGTCAAGTCACATACCTTCTCTGGACTACAGTTCTGTCATATATGATAGAGGGTTCCGAAGTGCAAATGTTCTCAACTTGCCTTTCATGTCCATGAAAACGTCTCAGGAAACTGAGTCTAGACTCTTTTCCTCAAGATACTTATTTTACTGTAATAGAACACAGCTTCTTTGGTTGTTCCATATGCCCATATACAGAAAAACGACTAGGAATTTTCCAATTCTCAGATGTCAAAACAGGGGCGAAGGGAAAGGTCCCATCTGAGGTGATCCAGAAAATCAACTGTGACTCAGAAATTGATGAACGGAAATCGTATTGCATCCCAGAAGCCAGGCCCCCAAGGAATTAACTAAAAAGGCGGTTAGCTCTCACTCCATGGAAAATAAGCCTACCCTTATCCATTTTCCCTTTTCCCACCAAAAAAAAAAAAAAAAGACTCGGGGGAAAAAATCTAATTTCCAGTGTCTCCATACATGGAGGCACTCCATCTTCCGAGAGCAGTGAGCACAGGGAACACATGTGGGCACAGAGCAGCCCTGCTAAAGGGACGTGTTACCTTAGCTGAGCAAGTGCTCTGCGCCACGGTGTGTTAACAGGACTTCGGAGGGAAGATTTAGGCAACCCCAAAGGCTAATTGCTTTAATAAGCTTTAAGGGTCGTACCTCACATGCTGACCTGCCTCCACCCATAACTGCTCCCTGCCTGGAGTCCAGGCTGCTGCATTATCACTGCACATGGCCTCTACCTAGTCCCAAGCTCAGTCTGGTGATTACCAGCCCAGCTAGCTAGCCTTTTCTCTTCTTTTCTATCGAGAGTGAAGCCGTTTGGAGAACTCAGTTCTTGGTACAGTGTATGTCTCCCCACTCCTGCGTTGCCTCTGCTGAGATCTTTAGAAGCATCAAGAAAGGGCTGGAAAAAAACAAAAAGGATGGTAGAACACAGAACTCTATGGAGGCAGGAAATTGAAGCTAGATTTTCATTTCCATAACACTACCTGGGTACCGGGCACCCCATGCAGACAGGAATCCTCCAGGTGAAGGCTGTCTTCCATAAGGAAGATGCTCGGCACCAGTTTTGCCTGCAGAAGTAAGAAGGTTCCAGCTGGTTCACAAATCAGTCTAGAAGAACACCTGAAGAGGCTCTCTCACTCAAGGCATTATGAAGACAACAAAAATCTTGGTTGGAAATCAATGGATCTGCACCGAGAACTGAGAACTTCATAGGGTTTCACATATAGTTAACTTAAACAGAATGATACAAGAAGAAGAAGAAATACACAGCAGCGAGCTGTTTTTAATTTCCTTCCTTCCACCCACCCCCCCCCACCCCCCAGGTTGGGAAACTGACCAAAAGCCTCAGTCGGATGTGGCAGGGGACTGCTTTGGTCTGGTCTTGTGGGGATTTATTTTCTTCTCACACGATTTAAGGTTTTGCTGGTCCTCGGTGTGCCAAGCTGTTCTTGTTCCATGCCATTCTGTGCTGGAATGATTACTTCCTGAGAGCAGTGTCATTATTACTAATTTCAGAAAATACCTGTCTCCTGGCCTCTGATTTTTAAGAGTCTTCTCTATTGTAGTTAGAGAAGAGTGCTTACTTTCCTTTCAGAGCTCTTGGTGGAATGCCTATTTGCCAGTCCTTTGTCACCATGGGGACTGGCTTTTCCTCTGACGGGACTGTGCCTTTCCGTCTCTCCCTGAATACGTCTGCCTGAAACCTCTGTGTTCCCCGAAAATCCTAGAGGAAGACAAGGAACTTCTAAGCTGGCTCTTTTTGACGGCAATAGTAATTTGCAAATTCAAGTAGGTCTCTTTTCCCCTCCCGGGGTTCCCGGCTGACAGTTCTGGCATTCCCTCCCTGCCTGCAGCAGCCCTAGAGCTGATGTTTTAACCCCTTCACATCCTCTGCTGTGTTAGAACAAACTTGCCAAGTTTGCCCCGGGCCATAGTGGGCTCTCCTTGCATTCTGACTCTGGTAATACAGCATAATTGCATCAACAATTAAATTAAGGCCATCCAAGTTTCAAGGATGCACGACCCTAGAAAATAAATCACATTTTTTTGCCGTGATGCATCTTTTACTCTCTAGGGATTGACTGGTTCAGGGTAGACTACCGTGGGCCGAATGTAGACTTGGCAGCAAACGTCTTTAAATGACAGAATCTATGCCACCAGAATATTTTGCCCCTGCCTTGGTTTTGAGCAACCTGACCACCATCCTACAGAAAATGTTTCGACCATGAATCTAGAAAACAGCAATTTTTATCAAAATATTTCTGATGGCCAGTAAAGCAAGCTTAAGACAGTTGTCTCTGTGAGTCATCAGTATTGGTTCTCAGATAAAACATGGTTTTAAAATTCATTTCCAGGTGGAAGCAACCCAGTGCTTGCTGGGGGATGAATGGATAAAGAAAATGTGATCAGTGCATACAACAAATCTTATTTGGCCTTATAAAGGAACAAAATTCTGACGCATGCCATACCTTGGAGGACCCTTGAAGACATGATGCTAAGTGAGATAAGCCAAGCACAAAAGGATAAACACTATATGATCCCACATATATGAGGGACCTAAAATAGTCAAATTCATAGAGACAGAAAATAGAATGGGGGCTGCCAGGGGATTGGGGGTGGAGAAATGGGGAGTTCATGTTCAAGGGGGACAGACTTTCAATTCGGGAAGATGAAAAAGTTCTGGAGATGGATGATGCTGATGGCCGCACAACATCGTGAATGTATTTAATGTCTCTGAACCATACACTTAAAAATGGTTAAAATGGGGGCGCCCGGGTGGCTCAGTCAGTTAAGCATCTGCCTTCAGCTCCTGTCATGATCCCAGGATCCCTGCGTTGGGGGGGGAGGGGTGCGGAGTTTGCTTCTCCCTCTCCCTCTGCCCCTCCCACCCCACTCATTCTCTCCCTCTCTCTCAAATAAATAAAGAGAGAGAGAGAGAGAGAGAGCACAAGAGGGCATAGGGTCAGAGGGAGAAGCAGACTCCCCACTGAGCAGGGAGCCCGATGCGGGACTCGGTCCCGGGACTCCAGGATCATGACCTGAGCCGAAGGCAGTCGCTCAACCAACTGAGCCACCCAGGCACCCAATAAAATCTTTTTTTAAAAAATGGTTAAAATGGTGGGTTTTGTGTTATGTGTAATTCACCACCACTTTTAAAAATATTATATAAAAATTCATTTTCAGGTGAGAATTTTTCATATTCCCCAGAATATCTGGCCCTGTGGTTGGAATGATTTCCATGTGACTTGATTAAGTTGCCACACGATCTCAACAATACATAGAGACTCTCCAGGCATCAGGAATAGAGGAAAGTCATGATATCCACTTACAAAGATTTCAAAGTTCAGAACAATAAATCACAGATGCTTTTTCTTGGCTTTCTGGACAATCCTCCTAAAAGCCTTTTCAGTTCTTCAAAATTATAACAGGTATGTCTTGTTGTTTTCCTCTCAAGGGGAAAGGACATGGCTAAAAAGACAAATGTGTGGCCAATATTTCTCCACAAGCCACCCAGGAACGCTATTCTTGAGTTTGAAGCCTTTGCCCCCAGAAGTAGTGTTGCTTACCCAGACCTGTGTCCCCCTGGGCCCCCTCGCCCTGTCCACTGCTCTTCAGTCTGATTATACTCTGGAAATCTTTTACATCAGGGGCCAATTACCCAAAGCGATAAAATATACACATAGGTATGTTTTCATTTTTAGAGACCTTTAAAGGCCCCACATTACCTGTCTTATGACAACCGTCAATGCTAACAACTTTGAATAAGGCATGTATCCTCACCATGTGGAAGCTGAAATAAAATAAAGCCTAAATGAAATCCTAACAAAAATAAGTCCTTATCCCCCCAACCACCACCTTTTTTTTTCTCAGTAACTTGCAGATGACTCTGCCTTTGATTCCTTTTTCCATCTCTGACTATTTCTGGAAGGAGGGTGATGTGACAAAAAAGGACAGGGAACGGGGGGGGGGGGGGCTTGAAAGCCAGAGAGATGGATCCAATTCCTGGCCCTGCCAAGTACCAACTATGTAGCTCTGGCTCTCTGCGGAATCCCAGCTGCTGATCTGCAAAATAGGGATGATAATCCATACAGGCATCTGTACTGCAAAGCTGTAACAAGAATTAGAAATTATGTATGAACAGCATTTGAGCAATGCCTGGCACACAGTAGGTGCTCAGTAAATTATAGCCATTGCTTATGATGTCTCCATCCCAACACAGCGGCAGGTATCACGCCCTGCTACACAGCTGCACTGCACCTCCTTCCCCACTCCCCAGGAACCAGCGTTAGGCTCAGAGTCGTAGGTAAACAGCCCACAGAAGCTTACCCAAGTTGGGGCGCCTGGGTGGCTCAGTCGGGTTTAGCATCTGCCTTCAGCTCAGGTCATGATCCCAGAGTCCCGGGATGGAGCCCCACATCAGGCTCCCTGCTCAGTGGGGAGTCTGCTTCTCCCTCTGCTCCTCCCCCCTACTTGTGCTCTCTCCCTCTCTCTCAAATAAATAAAATTGAAAAAAAAAGAAGCTTACCCTAGTTCTTTCTCCAGATGCTATGTCTCATATTATCATTGTGCAAAAGTGGGGAACGAACACATATACCTTTACCAGTAAATGCTGTATCAGCATTACACTAGTGAGTGTACACTCAAGAGGTAAATACGACATATTATTTGTTTGGGGAAAATGACATGCTCATTATGAAGAGACAGGGCCCAGGCCGGAAGACTGCTTGATATTTTTCCTCACTGCCATGGTTCCATGCTGCTCTGGTTCTCCTTGTCCTACGCCTTGCCCCCTACTCTTCTCTTTCCTTTTATGGAGAATGAACTACCTGAAATATGAACTTTAAAAGATGAAGAACAGAGTTAAGTTTTTCTTTAAAACAATTCATTCTTTGTCGTAGGGGATGACAATGCACATTCAAAAGGAATCGAACCCATACGGTATGTCTCCTCGTCGTCCAGATTTGGGGCCAACCCCAGGGGACATTAATGCCTACTTATAACACACACCTCAGTCCATTGGTCTTCTTGCCTTGCCTTCCTCCAATGTCCCTGCTGAGTAAGCACTAGTAGGTGACCTCATCCCCTCAACCACAGCCAGCTGGACCAAGGACGACCACCTGATCCAAACTGTGCCAACCAGATTCTCTCTTCCAAGAAGCGATCATTGTTTCAGAAATTGTAGCTAGCCTCCTTTGAGTACTTAAACTGGAACATGGTCACGACAAAGTAGACTATATTGTGTCCATATGGAAGTAGAAATGAGAAATGTGGTCTGGAGAGAGAAAAAATAGAGTAGATGCCTGGAGAGAAGCAGAAGGAGAATATGCTCAGGAGGGAGGAGGAAGGAGAGAGAGAGGGACAGAGAGAAAGAGGGGCAGGGGGGCAGAGAGATGCACATACACAGAGAAAGCCTTCCTCCTGAAGACTTTACAGTTGCTGGTTCCAGCCCTTTGTGAGACCCAAGTGTGTACTCTGTCCTTGGGGTCAAGAGACACCTGTATCCTTCTGATGACTTTATTTTTTTGCTTAAGCCAGTTTTAGTGGGTTTTGTCCACTAAAAACAAAGTGTCTCTGAGCTAATGCTTCTCATCCTAACCACTCTCGTAGCTGGGTGATACCATCAGCACTGCCACCCGCAGTCACAATGGAAAGCACCTCCCACTGATTGTAGAGAGTTGGGAGCCAACACTTCATGGAGAGCAGGTCTAAATGCCAGAAGCATACCATATTTGTGTAGCAGTGTCCATAGCCCCAGGATGTGCTGGTAAATAGTTAACAACCAGCTCTTGCTGGGTGGGGAGGGGGATCCCTGATCTGTGGTGTGAATACTCCTACCATTGCTACTTCCAATGGGATATTGTTGACTGTGGAGTTTAAAAGAGATATTCCCAGTTAGGCACTTAGAAGTCAGGAAAAATGGCTCTCTAGCCTACATTTTCTGATATTTATAAGTAAGTACTTCCTGACTCTCTTTCATTACTCAATTCTTGTTATCTTATTCTTGTTTTCATGGTTTAAGTCTTATTAGCTCTGTCTTTTATTTTGGACTAATTTAAATCTTTTTTGGAGAGGGCATCGTAAAATGATTTAAAAATACAACCACATTCTTCTTTGAGCCCTGTATGCTCTCAGACACTAAGAGAACAATAACAATAATAATACCTCACACTCATATAGCAATTAGACTTTTAAATTAGCTCAATGGCATGCTAAATGTGGTAAAAACACAGGCATGGCCATCTGACTGACCTGCTTTGAATCTTGGCATAAAGGATGCACCTGATAAATATTAGATTTCCTTTCACATTCACTGACTCATTTATTCCCACTATCCATCCTAGCCAAGTGTGGTCACATACAGGACAACCAGAACCTGCAAAACATTCCTGAACAAAGGTCACAGCTTTTCCAGGGCAGTGCACACCTGACCCCAGCTTTGGGAAACCTCACATGCTCCGTTTCAGAGACTAGAAAGAACATTAGAGAACAAATGCCTCATTTCTTGTGTTCTACTTTGAACTGAGCTGTTGCCATCTTTGGTTTTGCTTGTAAAACACAAATGAGACAAGAACTCACTAGACATCTTCTCCCTCTCTAGACCTTCAAAGTACATCACCCTACCAACACCAGAAGAAAGAAATGCCTTTCACTGGTTTGTGGCAGGGGTATCTAAGTGGGTCCCCTGTTCAATTTCAGTTTTGGTTCAAACCATTTCCTGCCTTGTCTTCCCAGGGACTAGATAAAAAGCCTTAGACAAACTGAATCAACTCAACCAATCTTTCCTTGGACTCTCCTCACTCCCACTATCTCCCATCTTGGTTTGTAAGAAACCCAAATGCCCCCAGGCCCCACCAGCCTTTGGGAACCAAAGAGATAAGCTGAAAAACTGGTTCTCCTACGTGCAAAGCTTTCCCAAAATTAGACTAAGGGCTCCATCTCGTAATTTCAACAAAGGCTTGTGTTTTAGACCAAGGTTTTCGAAACTCTTAGTTATAGATTTCTCTAAGTGAAATTTCACACAAAAGTCCTACAACAGATAAAAAGTAGAGCTGATCTTTGGCTTCTTAGGTCTTTCTATTTGTCAAATCTCAAAAGATTTTCAAATTAGAACTGGTTGAATTGCACTGAGGGCCCCTAGAGACCTCTCCAGACTGGAGCCCAGGCCTCTCACGTGTTGAAAAGACTTTACAACATTTCTGGGAAACCCTAGAGCTTCTGGGGCACAGTTTGAAAATCACCACATTAGGAAGCTCTCTCTGCCTGTGTGCAGGAGCAAAGTAGATTTGGGGGCAAGAAAGCCAGTTAGGAGGTTTCCACAACTGCTCAAATAATGAAGACCCAAACTGGCCTAGGAGACACTTATGAAGTGAAGTCACTAGGATGGGCAGTTGATTAAATGGGATAGTCAGGAGAGATGACGAAATACCTCTGATTTTTCAAGTTTGTTTGACTGCAAAAGTTATGGTTCCATTAGAAGAAATATTCCGCAGAAACAGAAGAGAAATTCTGTTTGAAATTGTTTAGCTTCTCCCTTTGAAGCATCCAAAGGGGACTTTCTTATCCCAGAGAGAGGGAGTGACTTGTCCACAGCTTTCCATAGGAAACCAGGAGCAAGCAGAGACCCTCACTGTGCCTAAAGGGCAAACACCCATAACACAAAGCACAAAAAGATAAGCCAGTTGCAAGGCAACAGGCCCCCAGGTTGTGAGGTCTACTTACCCCAAAGTCACACACAATTGGTCAAGACCATTCTTCCAAATAAAAAACTGCTTCCTCTCTCCAGGCTCAGCCTTTCTGAGGACACAGGTTGGCAGCATTACAATCAGCAGCAATGCTGTCAGATCAGACAGTTGACAAATGTTTGCTGATGGCCTACCATATTGGGGTTAGCCTAGAGAGGTGAAATTCTGGCTCCCCTTAGGATTCCACCAGCTTAAGCCCACAGATGGGGTCACTGAGACCACTGCCCGTTCTTCACTTGTTTGTCTTCGAGGGATCCACAAATAGTGGCTTCCTGCCGTTATGACCAGGGACTCCGTGCTCCACGACCCAAGCTGGATGCACTTGGTTATCATCGTTAGAACGCTGTCATAGAAAAATCTCCCAGTGCCAATATTCTTTTTCCCTCTGTTTGCCACTGGATCACCAGAGAAGGCAGATGGTGCACTGCAAACACATCCATAAACCAGGCAAATGTGAATCATGTTGATAATAGAAATCCAACTTTGGACACCCCAGCCTGTGGGACCGACGCCCGCAGTGGGTCCACTGGGTGGAATGAGAGGCAAACTTCAGGTCAACACAAAGAATGTCCTCAACCGTTCCAAGTGGGACCCACAGAGCGAGCCCCCTCCACCAGTCACTGGCTGTGAAAACTCTTTGTGCCTCAGTGTCCACACCTTGAAAAGGAAACGATGCTTAATATCTCCTCAGCTGGCTCTAAGCATAAAGATAAACCACGTGGAGATTTTAGCACAGGGACAGAGTAAGCACCCAATACGTGTTGACAGTTAAATCCCATTGCATGAAGGACTAGGCTGCCTCAGGGGCAAGAGGTGCCCTATCACATGATTTTTCACCCAGCATTTGGACACTCTCGTCAATAATACTACAGAGGGATTTTGGCATGAGTGGGGAGCGGACTCAGTTTCACTCACTCTACAGCCACTTCGCTGCTGAGACTCTGAAACATGGAGTCCAGCTATAGCGTTTCTTCGTGGGCGGCTGCAGCACCCCTGTTCACCCAGCCAACATTCACAGGACACCTGCTCTTTCCAAAGCAATGCGCACCGAGGGTCAGCAGCAGGGAATTTTAACCACCGAGGCAGGCCAAGTTTGTTTATACCCAGCCACTGTGACCATGGCTCCAACAACCCCAGAAAGGGGATGACGCAGACCAGACTACATGCGCTAATCACAAAAGGGCTTGTTTTCTATTTCTGTCTTTGGGATTATCTAAGGGATTGGCAGGTCTTTAAATCACTCCAAGCTGCTTGACCGCCAGACCTGCTACCCAAAACACCCTGCCAAGCATGATGCTGTTTATCAAAACAGGGTTTAAAAAAATCTTTTCTTTCAATTTCCATTCTATTTCCTAGTTGAGAAATACATAATCCCAGGAGAAAATCAGCTCTCATTTCTCTATCTCTTTCAGTCTCTCTCTTTCTCTCTTTCTTCTTCGTCTCCTTCTGTCTTCCTTCCTTCTTTCCCTCTCCCCTCCACACCCTCCAGCTTTTATCATTTTAAGCTGTATGCATGCCATTCTTCAGGGGATTAAAGTCAAATTTAGTCTTCTGCGATTGTTATTACCTATCCCTTGGCTTATGAGATGCATTTGCCTGCATTTGTAATGCATCAATAATTTCCACTCTCCTCCACTTGTAAACAATGCATTATATTAAATAGCCTGTGTCTAGCCTTGTATTGAAACAGACAATAAATTAGGACTTCCAGTTCTTGGTTTTTACTGATTCCTAAACCTGCCAGTTACATGCCTGTCTGCCCCACTGAACATGCTCTCTAAAGCTGAGAATGCACAAAGCCCTGTTCATCGTTCTCCTGTCTCCATCACTGCTGCCGGCTGTCAGTTTCACACCACCAAGCAGATTGTAATTGGCAGGATGAGGTGCAGAAATAGGGAATGGTTTGAATATGTGGTTCTCACAACACACACACACACACACACACACACACACACACACACACAGAGTCTTTCTGGCTTACACCATTCTGCAAATTTAGGGACTTGATATGTGAAGCTTGTAATCAGAACCCGCACAGGCTGCCCTCGTTCGCTAGCCCATGAGTTGGAAGCAGAGAAAGGAAACACAATGCCATCAGCACCTAGTGCTGTCCTAATCCAATGCAGGGTCGGGATGGATGTTGCTTCAGGAATGTGCTCTGCTGGGAGCCAGCCCTTGTGCTTTGTGGGGCAGCCTCCCTGGAATCTGAGATCTGCAAGCTTCCCAAGAGTCACAGTTGCCCTGCTCAGCCTTAAGTGAGGTCCCAGGACAAGGAGCAGAATCTAGCTCGCAGAATCTTGGGTAGGTTTTGTGAACCCCTCGTTCCTGGGAAATGAAAACAACATCAGTCTTACTACCCAAGCGTATTCCAACATCTACCATTCTTATCCAAATTGAAACCTAGCTGCACTAGATCACTTGGAACAGAGTTTCTCAACCTCAGCACTACTGATCCTTTAAACCAGATCATTCTTAGTTGTGGGGGGAGGCTGTCCTGTGCCTTGAAGGATGTTTAACAGCATCTCTGACCTCTACTTACCAGATGCCAATAGCACACACCCTGACTGAAGACAATCAAACATGTCTCCAGACATGGCCAAACGGTCCCTGCAAGACCAAATCACTGCGACTGAGAACCACAACAACTTAGAGTTCTCTTTAGTCCTCATGTCTGCCCATGGTTGCAGGAGTCCAGACCTAATAAGGATTGAGAGTTCCTCTATTCCTGACTTTCTCAAAGTGTGGTCCCCAGACCACCAGCAGCAGAATCACCTAGGAACTTGTTAGAAATGCAAATTATCAAACCACACTCCCCATGAACAGAGTCAGAAACTCTAGAACTGGAGCCCAGGCAATCTAGGTGATTCTGACCCAAGCTAAGGTGTGAGAACTACCGTGCTATTCCCACTCTCCCCCACTCACTGTTTACAGGCAGGAAACCTGAGACCCGGAGAGGTGAAGTGACTGCCCCAAAGTTACACGGCTACTGGGTCCCCAGACTTTCTCAGGCCACTAGCCACTGGATCACTGTCATGTACACACCACTGGGTAGCCCCAGTCTCAGCCTGCTGCTGCCTCCACCTGGGAATTTGTCTCCCTTGCCACTTTACTGAATTGGGCTAGTCTTCGTGCTTGTCTTCTTCGTCCTTTACCCCATTTGAGATACTGTCTCCTAATTAAGCTGAGACTGAGTTTAACCATCTTTCTGCCTATGCTCCCTTCCTGCTAGCAGTGGGGTGTAGGGCAGTGCATATGGTGCGAGTGTGGGCCTGTGTAGGTTTGTGGGTGCTCTATGTGTTTGTGCCTCCAAGTGTGCATTTGCACGAACGTGGCTGTGTGCACACCTCAGTGTGTGTGTCTGTGGAGGCACACGAAGGAGAGAGGCTGGAGTTACCACAGGGCGGCCGGGCTCCTGCTCTCTCAACCTCTGAATACAGTATCAGTAATCTGTGACCGCCTCTGGCAGCCTGTCCCTCAGTCTGTGGGCCAATGACACACATGGATTTTGTATGACAGATTTCGGCAGGCAGAAACTGACATGCCCCTTCTTTCAGAAAGGACAACAATGAAAATTCATCTCTTGGGGCTTTCAGAAAACACACATGTTCTTCCAGGGTCAAAAGATTGACTATTTTTGACTAAAATTCAAATAGCCTTTGTGATTTTTTTCCCACCACAGAACTGATCAGTTGTTAGAATTGAAAACAGTTATTTTCACATCAGATGGACAGAGCCTCCGACCCCTACTCTTATGTGAACATTAATAGTTTAAAAATAAATAGCAGATTTCCTAGCTCAGCAGAAGCTCTGAGCTACTGTCTGATTTAAATCCTGATTTCAGTCACATGTAGATGTATTTGGGGTGCTGCAGAAATGTCCTATTTAGGAGACAGAATGACCCAGGCTGAAAATTCACAGCAGCACTTGGGGAAGACCTCAGGCATCCTGACTTTGATCGACAGTTATGTTGTGGCAAAGACTGTCTCCTTGACCAAACTGAGTCAGGCTCCTCTGACCCTCTGCTCCACTAGGTCCAACCTTGAGCTTCTACCTCTGTTCTTCTAAAGTCCAGTTTTAGCAAGAATCCTGCTAAGTCAGTTTAGAATCCCCATCCTCAAGATCTGATCACCCTCGATATCTGATCAAATTGTCCTCATCTGCCCCCACTCCCCACCCCGTAACATGGGATCCCCATGGCCTGCCTTCAACAAGTACACTGTTGAGTCAGGTTAGCAAGGATCACCCCCCACTCCTGATGTGTTGTCTTAGTAATGTTCCATCCACGGATCCCCCCTCTGCTCCTCACCCACAAATCCCCACTTTTCTTTGTTGTATTCAGAGTGAGCCCTATCTCTCTCTCCCACCACAGAACTCCATTATAGTGGCTGCCTTCGAACAAAGTCTTCCCTACTATCTCTAACAAGTGTCACGAGTGTAACACTCCAGCCAGATTTTGTCCATCTCTAATGGTAAAATGGATTCTTCTTTCAGAGATATCTGGGGTTGGGAGGGTCACTCCTTGGACTTGCGTTCCAGTAGCAACTGTGAAAAGCTAGGACACAGAGGCAAGATGAGGCCAACAGGCCATCCTTCCCCGCCCAGGACTTAAGACTTCTATGAGCATCTAGAAATGGGATCATTCCATTCCCAGGTAAGAATGACTCAACAGAGCTATGGGGAGAGGCCTCAGATGAAATGGGTCAAACCCGGAAACCTAAATAGTAGATTGGACCATATGAAATTGCCTTTTTCATCATCGAAAATGGTAAAGCATTAGCAAGCTCACGTGGTTCAGCCGTATAATACTAATGGGTCTCTCAACAGCTATCTTGTGAATACCCACTATGCCCACTGGACTCAAGATGCCAGTGGAGAGAGGGGAGGAATAGGACACAGAGGCTCCAAGAACGCACAGTTTAATTCAAGACTCAGAAAATCAGAAGTTTGTTCTTGCCTTACTTCTGAACAGAAAAATCAGAATGTAGATCTACATTTCTCCTTGTCTTTATGGGGAAGATTCCTTAACACCAGAAATCACAGGAAGGAAGGAAGGAAGGAAGGAAGGAAGGAAGGAAGGAAGGAAGGAAGGAAGGAAGAAAGAAAGAAAGAAAGAAAGAAAGAAAGAAAGAAAGAAAGAAAGAAAGAAAGAGAAGGAAGGAAGAGAGAGAGAGAGAGAGAAAGAAAGAAAGAAAGAAAGAAAGAAAGAAAGAAAGAAAGAAAGAAAGAGAAGGAAGGAAGAGAGAGAGAGAGAGAGAGAGAAAGAAAGAAAGAGAAGGAAGGAAGGAAGAAAAGAAGAAAGAAAGAAAGAAAGAAAGAAAGAAAGAAAGAAAGAAAGAAAGAAAGAAAGAAAAGAAAGAAAGAAAAAGAAAGAAGAAAGAAGGAAGGAAGGAAGAAAGAGAGAGAGAGAAAGAAAGAAAGAAGGAAGAGAGAGAGAGAAAGAAAGAAAGAGAAGGAAGGAAGGAAGAGAGAGAGAAAGAAAGAAAGAAAGAAAGAAGGAAGGAAGGAAGGAAGAAAGAAAGAAAGAAAAGAAAAGAAAGAAAGAAGAAAGAAGGAAGGAAGAAAGAGAGAGAGAGAGAAAGAAAGAAAGAGAAGGAAAGAAAAAGAAAGAAAGAAAGAAAGAAAGAAAAGAAAGAAAGAAAAAGAAAGAAAGAAAGAGAAGAAAGAAGGAAGGAAGAAAGAGAGAGAGAGAGAAAGAAAGAAAGAAAGAAAGAAAGAAGAGAGAGAGAGAGAAAGAAAGAGAAGGAAGGAAGAGAGAGAGAAAGAAAGAAAGAGAAGGAAGGAAGGAAGGAAGAAAAGAAAGAAAGAAAGAGAAGAAAGAAGGAAGGAAGGAAGAAAGAGAGAGAAAGAAAGAAAGAAAGAAAGAGAAGGAAAAAAGAAAGAAAGAAGGAAGGACGAAAGAAAGAAAGAAAGAAGAAAGAAGGAAGGAAGAAAGAAGAAAGAAGGGAAGAAGGGAAGGAAGGAAGGAAGGAAGAAAGAAAGAGAGAGAGAGAAAGAAAGAAAGAAAGGAAAAAAGAAAGAAAGAAGGAAGGAAGAAAGGAAGAAAGAAAGAAGGAAAGAAAGAAAGAGAAAAAGAAAGAAAGAAAGAAAAGAAAAAAAGAAAGAAGAAAGAAGGAAGGAAGAAAGAAAGAAGGAAAGAAAGAAGGAAGGAAGGAAGGAGGAAGGAAAGAAGAAAGAAAGAAAAGAAAGAAAGAAAAAGAAAGAAAGAAGAAAGAAGGAAGGAAGGAAGAAAGAAAGAAAAAGAGGAAGAAAGAAAAGGATCTATGGTCTCTGTTGATACCCAAGCACTTATTAAGTGTGTCTGTTTATTTTAAAATCATTTCTATTTCTAACAGATGAAAAGCAGTTATAAGAAAAACAACTTCCTGAGGGCCAACCAACAAAAGACAGACAAACCAAGGAATGGGCCTCTTACAGAACTAGGCAAAAACCAGTATGTGAGAGTCTAGAGCAGGGCAACTCGGGGTGTGTCTGTGAGCTGGTGACCATCGACAAACTGTTTGCTACGAGCTCCTGACAAGTAAGTGCAGAAATTGAAAGTAATTATCTAAAAACACTTAGAGCCATTTGACATAGTAATTTTATTTCTGTTGACTCTAACAATAAAAAATTGGAGTTGGAATTTTATATGTCTGTTTTGTTTATTTCATTTTTCTAGTTATTCAATGTGATTATATTTTACAAAATTATCAGTCCACACTGGATTGGAAGCATTTTTTAAAAGTCCTCCACCACAGAGATATCTGAGAAGCACTGACCTACAGGAAGGTAGACATCAGCTTCATGTAAAGAACAATAACACTGTCATAATATTGTGTAGCAGGTCCTATTATAACTGCTGGCAGCATAAGCTCATTTACTTCTCACAACACCCCTGTAAGGCAGGAACTGTTATCATTCCTCTGATTTCACAGGTGAAGATGATAAGCTGCTTTCCCAGTATTGCACGCCTGGTGTGTGACAGATGAGCTGAATGCCCACGACGTGTGGCTCTTGAGTTCACGCTGGTAAACTCTGTCACGAGACTCTACGATAAAGTAGAAAACAACTTGAGTCCTGTGTCAGGGGTAACATAGAAAGAAAATCAAGAAATGATGAACCCCCAAACTCCAGAAAGAAGGCACTTCTGAAAGGAAGGAATGCAGAAAATGTGACTGGAGAGAGTACACATGTCAAGCTCCCGGGGTCTGCTCATGTTTTATGCCGAAACCTGGTGAGGAATATACACGGGGGTTCATTCACTATTATTTTTCAGCTGTACACAACACATTTTATCCACTCTTATGTGTAGGATACATTCTACAGGTAAAAAAATACTTTTTAGGAGTAACTGGAGCTGTCAACCAATAGCATCCACAGTCTCTAGAGAGGGTGAGCACCCCCTAATGGAGCAGACAGGTACAGCCATTCTCCTCTCCAGACAGAGGGCAGCTGGGAAGTCCGAAAAGGAGCTCAAAGTTTCCTGCCCACATTCTAGAACTCACAGGAAGGAAGAAAGCTGCATTCCCTGAGAATTTGAACCAACACCTTTATAAATGGATGCAGAATTAACATTTAAGGCTGATGAAGGAAATGCCACACTTGAGAAAACATACAAGAGCACAATTTACCTTGAGAGAGGGTATTGAGGAACTCCTTGATGTATTCCAAGAGCTTTCACTGTATATGATTCATACATTAATACTGATGTTGGTAATATGGGGCCCACTTCATCAAACAGGTGAAGCTACTTGTGTAGCTTCTTGCCTCATAAGAGACTGAGGGGAAATGTGTGTTTGTGCTACACAAGAACTCTTCTTGATGTGTGGAGGGCTGATGTTGCCGAGGAAAGTCTGAGCTTGAAAATTTTGAACCATTTTTTGGGTGTCCTGACGGCAGCCACGTGAGATGAAGACAAAGATGCTTATTCGCCAAGAAAGCTGGGTCAATGTGCCAGGCAATTCAACAAGCACGTAACTGAGAGGCAGCAGACCCCTGGGTCGCACATCAAACTAACTGAATCAGAATCAAACCAACTGAATCAGAAATCTGCATTGCTACAAATTACCTCCCCACCCCGTGATTCTGACTGAGATATTCCTAGGACCATTTCAGATGCACAAGGCAAATTAAGAACAAATGGTTTATAATCACACAAACCTAGGCTGAATCTCCTTTCTGTCACTTACCAGTTGTATGGACTTTCTAAGAAAGTTATTTTACTTCACTGAGCCTCAATAGTGTCATCTGTAAAAACTGGATGATACTATCACTGATCTCTCAGAATTACTGATAAGATTTAATTAGAGGTTGCAGATTAAGTAACTCGGTATAAAATAAGTGCTCAAAAATGTTAGCTGTATTTATTTACTACCATTTATGACTCATCATGATATGCAAGGTAATGTAGGGAAGGGGTAGAGGGAATAATACAAAAGTGAGCAAAATAGCTAGCCCCCTATCTTCAAGGACATTATATCTAGTGGAGTTGCATTTGAAGCTTTCCTATAAACTTACCAAGAAAAAGAAATTCTCAACTTTTTTCTAGGATTATCAAGGCATCACCGGCCCAAGTTAAAAGCACTTTATAACCCTTGATCTTATTCAGGAGACAGCTTTATAAATTGGAGGTGGGATATCTGCTGGGAATGTGTTTGATCCAAAAAGCTAACTCTCCCTTGAACCAGACCAGGCACTATGACTGACTTCAAACTACCAATTGTTGACAAAAAGTCTACCGGCCTGTGTCCCATCCCTCACACTGGGTCCTTGTACCAATGTGTTTAATGCCAGAAAGCATGACAGCCTTAAGAAATGTGTGATGGAGCTCTTGGCCAGTGTTTATGGATCTCCTTCAAATCTCCCTTTATGGGATAGTGGCTCCCAGGACTCTGTTGACCCGTGTCTGCCAAGTGAGGAGAGAACAGGGGGTGAAGGGCACCTTCCCAAACCAGGCCCTAACAAAACTCATCCCCCTTGAGGGGAAAGCAGGCCCCCTATGTATGAAAGCACCTCTGATTCTGCACGTAAGTTCTACCGTCAATTCTCTGTGCCAAAAAAGGAATATCATTAGTAGCTTTACTTCAAAATTATAACGAATTCAGAAATCATATCTGGGGATGTGAAACTGCACAATGTTACAGAGAAACCACTCCATCCAAACTGACCCAGAGAAAGCCAAAAAGTTGTACCCCTACCCTCACTTGAACTTTTCCTCATACTGTGTACATTCTAGAGATAAGCAGTGAACAATCCCGGGGTTGGTGTAAAGCAACCCAAAGCTGATTTTCCCTCTCTCTGATTCAAACCTGATTGGAGTTGATAAGCAAGGGTTTTAATTCAAAAGGCCTCTTAGTAAAATTATAGACTGCACAGAAGCATAACTCTAAATGAGAGCTACTGAATAAGTTGAAATAAGAACTTTATCATTTTTGTTAATTATGTCAAGAAGAAATTTAAATCAAGAGTTTCCAGGGAGGAACAATGGTTGGATAATCCATCGTCAGATAAGTGGCAACCCTATTAGGAGAGAGATATGATTGCTAGTTGTGACACTTAACTTGGTACAGTGATTTTCAGTGGTGATTCTTTAAAATATTGATGCCAGACCCTATCCCCAGAACAATTAGATTGGAATTCCTGGGGGTTGGGATCAGGCATCACTATTTTTTAAAAGATCCCCAAGTGCTTCTAATGGACAGCTTGGGTTAAGACTGCCTTAGTTAACAGAATTTAGTTACCTAAAGAGGTAAACGCTGCTTTTAAAATAGTTCTACTTTTCCCCTTGGGCACCCAACAAATCATGTTGATTAATTAACATTTTCCAAACAACAGTAATGAATTAACTGCAGCTAATGTTCAGGCCATGGAATTAGACATGACTTTTAGGCATCAGACACATGTCCCCAGATAGAAGGTAGACCATGGATTTCTGAGAATGAGAGCTTGGCAGGCAACAATCAGGGATAGGCTGACCTCAGCTGAGCAAGTGCCATGGAGGGAGCAAGACAAAACTACCAGCTCGCTTCTACATTAACTCAAGTATTTATTAAGTACATCAGTCATACTGCTAGGGGCTGGAGAGTCTGAGATTAAGAGAATATGACCGATGCCCCCACAGGAACTGACAGTGTAGTAGGGAGAAAGAAATATAGACAAAACTTTTCACCCATGCAATATGTAATTGAGATACATAGCAGGTACTTGGGGAGCCCAAGGAGGAAGTATAGAGGTCTCATGATGACAGATGAGGATTCCTGGAGAAGGTAACTATGAGCTGAATCCAGAAGGGCAAGGGGAACTCTACTAGGTCAATGGGGTCTATAACCTGTGCCAAAGTGAGGAAGAGCATGACCAGTTCTGAGAACAACCCAAGTGACAAATGAAGCTGGAAAGGTAGGCAAGGAGCTGATTATAAAGACCCCTGTATGCCATCTAAGGATTTTGCATTTAGCCTTGGAAATGATGGGAGTTATTGATGGATTTCAAATAGGAAAATGATATGATCAGGTTCACATTTAGAATGATCACTCTAACAGTTTTATAGAGCCTTGCACTCAAAGTGCAATCCACAAACTAGCATCATCAGCATCACATGGGAGCTTGTTAGAAATTAAAAAAAAAAAATCTCAACTCCCATCCCAAATGTACTAAATCTGAATCTGCATTTTAACAAGCTCCCCAGAAGATCCACATGCATTAAAGTTTGAGGCACACAGTTAAAGAGGAGAAATTTTCATGAAAAAGAGCTGAGATTTTAGGAGACCAGTCTGAAGGCTATGGCAACAATTTGTTAAACCATCCTTTTAAATGGTTTTTTAACAACAGCTTATGTACAGACCCACCTATAGACCCCCTTCCGAAACATTCAGTTGATAAGTGAAACGCTTAATCAACTTGTCAACTTGTCAACATAAGCTGCGTTTTCTCCCCAAGTTACCTTCATTTTCTACCAGCTTAGTAAGAATCCTATAAACCTAACCATAGCATGAGATCCACAGGCCATGTGCACTGGAATATGCAATGATATCTATTGTGGAATTTCAGGTACAATTTCAGCAGAAGGGAAGTCCCTTCATCTAGCTTTGATGATGAGTACAAGCAATGAGCCTGTAGTCTTTCTCTCTCTCTTATCTCAAAGACCATGTTTGGGGAGAACACTATCTTGGTAGTGGGGACCCAGAGACCCAACTAAAGTCAATTATGAACTTTACAATTGTTGGTTGGGTGTGCTGAGAGATAGAGTCCAAGAAAGACGCAAAAATAGAGAGAGATCTGAAAAGAGAGAGGGGAGAGGCTATGTGTCTAGGGGTGGCCTTTGATGGACATAATCTCTTCTCCTTGATCATGGACAATAAGTGATGATGGGACTAAGCTGAAGCTACCTGAAAGCATTTTTTTTTTCATCAGAAAATAGCCTTCCCAAAGAGCACATCATGAAGATTTTAAAAGAGGGAGTGTGATCTAGTAGGTAAGAAGTAAGGGGGCTAAAAGGACAAACAAGCAATTAGTCTATAAATAAGCATAAGTGTACCTCATCTTTAACAATCAGCATGTTATTGAACAGGGTGTACAATTGGACTGGGGTTAAATTAAACCTATTCCAAGCCCATTCTGGGAATTTGCTATTTAAAGGAATCCTTTGTAAAATGGATAATCACCCACTAATGAAGCTTTTGTTAAATCTAGGGTTCTACAAAGCTGAAGTTCCCAAACAGAATATGATTGGAAGATCACCCCATAGATATCTGGCAGAGTACAGTTTGGCAGTATGCCAGAGAACTGAGCTCTGTAAAGAGAGTCCAGTGGTTAGGGAACCTATGCTCAAAGGAGTCCTGCCTTGGCGAAAATTGGGTATGTAGATAGATGAAAGAACACATAACTTGGTAACTAGAAGAGAATCTAGGATCCAGGTGTCAAGTTAAGCAGGTGAGAGACTGGTAAGGAGAGAGCAGATTGTTTAGTAGATAGCACATCAGAGGCAGACAGAAAAAAAGGCAAATGACCACAAAAAATATGGAGACTATGCTTAAATCATGATTAAATCCTCCTTTACCCTGGTATCTGAAATGTTTCAAAATACTGTCAATTTAATTACCTGATGAGCATCTCTGAGTTTCCTAACTAGCTAGAAAGACATTCTGGTTGGGAGCAATGCAATACACAAGTAATTTAGTGTTAATCAAGTGATCTTGCATATCTTGACTCTAAGTGCCAAAAGGAGACATCTTTCTGTGCTGCACTTCTTGGAATGCCTTCACAGAAAAAATGGAGCTTGGGGTGCTTGGGTGGCTCAGTCAGCTAAGCAACTGACTCTTGGTTTCGGCTCAGGTCTTAAGGTCATGAGCTCAAGCCCCAAGTTGAGCTCCATGCTCAACTTGGAGTCTGCTTGAGATTCTCTCTCTCTCTCTCCCTCTGCCCTTCCCCCACTCATACTTGCTCTCCCTCTATCTATCTATCATCTATCTATCTATTTATCTATCTATCTATCTATCTATCTATCTATCAAATAAAAATAAATAAATAAATGGAGCTTGAAAGGAAAATTGAAAGATGGGAAAAGTTTGGTAATTTAGAAAGGAAAGTAGGAAGAGGTAATCAGAATTAAATCCAGAGGTATAGCCATTTAAGACTCTCTCTTTAAATTACCAAGCACAAGTCATGGACTCTGAAATTATATATATATATATATATACACACACATATATATGTATATATATATATATGGATGGATATATATAACATATATCCATAAGCATGGAATGGGACTCCAAGAAAGAGCCCAGGGTAAAGACAAGGACCAAACACGTTTCACTTCCCAATAGCAACCTAGGATCATCACGGCCTCCTCACACTTTCCTCACACTTTCCATAAAGTAGAATGCTGCCTTTCAACAGCCAAAGGCTGAATCAGAAGGAGGGTGGGCGATACAAAAGCACCAGTGCAGTGAATCAAAACAGAATTCAAGGGATGAAAAAAAAATTGAGAGATAGGCCAGTGAAAGGGTCAGAAAGGGGTTAAATAGAGTCAAAAGAAGCTCCATTTAGATTTCAACCAAGATCAGTACCAGCTATTTCTCAAAAGCTTTTACGACTTCACGTAACTTAGCAACTGACCTATGTTTGGTTTTTGTTTTGTTTTTATCCATGTCAGTATCTCTGGAGTCACTCTCAGCAAAAATGCTTAAGATTGTGCATTCACTGAGGGATGGGAGGCAGGGAGAAAATAATATGTGCCATGTCCTGTTTGGCAAGATTGTGACAATATAGGATAGCAAAAAGGATGAGCAAAAGGTCCAATCCTTGGGGTTCTCAAAATAAAAATCAAAGCCTGAAGGCTCTTCTTGTGATCCAGGCATGTCCTCAGGACAGTGTGTCCCTGAAGGCCCCCGTGGGACATGTCCTTGGGATGCTTTCAGGATTTTATTCCTCACCTACCTGAAAATCAGAACCAATGCCCCAGGCAATTCATCTTCATAGACCCCCTTGTTCTATCCCACATTGAACCAAAGGGGCTGGGAAATAAAGGAGGCTCTCTTGCAATTGACAGTGGGCCCCCACAAGAACTCTAGTCCCCCATCCTCATAAGATTCTCTCTTCCTTGTGAAGACTATTTGGAAATGCCATGGCCAGTGAGCTATCCCAGTTGTGAGGGATGGTTCTCACTGGAATGGTAGAATCACACACGCACGCGCACACACACACACAACACAACACACACACACCTTGTTATCTCCTGCTGCTGCCATGCTGTAGCAGTTGCAGGGACAGCTCCCAGCTTCCTCCCTAGCGAGGAAGGAAGCTTAATGTGCATATCAGCACCACCTTGGTGGACAGCTCATAGCAGGGCCCTCTGCAGAGGGTGTCCTAGAATTTGTTGAAACCTTAGTAAAGAAAGCAAACTTCCTAGTTGTGCACTCAGCCACCCCCTTCACTCTGCCCTGAGACGGAGCCAAGAAGTTTTGTGACCCTCTCTTGGCATAGGGAGAGCTCACACCTCCCCACAGGATGTCTATCTAGCTTTTCATTTTAGAGAGTTAACTGGAGGTAGGTGGTTATTTGTTTAGACCCCAGTAAGGCCACCAGGAAGTCTGAATCTCTATCTTCCACTCTGCCAGCCTTAGCTTGTTGGCTTTTTGTCACTAATGGTCTCGGGACAGCTGCCCCTGTGCCAGGTATCACATCTGCATTCAAGAAAGATAGAAGGACAAAGGGATGTCATTCCAGTTAACTTGTTCATTTTATTAAGGAAACAAGGGTTTTCCCTGAAGCATCCAGAGAGTTCCACTTAGGCCTCATTGGCCAGTACTGTCAGATGACCACTTCTAGCTGCAAAGGAGGCTGGGAGAATGAGTATTTAGCTTTCCTACCCTTTGTATTCAAAGGGGCAAGGCAGGAGGGGGTTAACATGACCAGCTAACATGTCTTCCATAAGCAGAAAAACATAAACACTGTGAGGTTACATACCACTGTGAGGCTACTTCTTTGTCTATAAAGTGGAATTGTTCTAGCACCTACTTCATAGAGATTATATGAAGCCACATGGTATGGTTCCCATAGGACAGGGGACACATGGGCACTTCAGGTCCCAGTTCAAGCACTGGATATTCCATAGTCACAGGAGTATGCCAGCAAAAATCTGGGTTATAGTGATGTTAATGTCTATAAAGAACTTTTTTGAGTCAAGTAAGGTGCATATCAATATAAAAGTCATAGGGAGTTTGAATCTTCATGACCTCAGAGCCCAAAATCATTTTTTCTAAAAAAGGTTGATATGTTTGATTACATTAAAAATAAAATTATTCCTAATTTACAGAAGAGAAACTGGGGCTCAAAGAGGTTAAGTAACTTGCCCAAGATTACATAGTTAAGAGTGTTCATGACAATAATAACTACTATTTATGAAACACCTAGTATGTACATATATTTAATCCCACAACTCACAAGTATTATTATCCCTACTAAGCTAATCTAACTTAGAGAGCCAGTAAGGGAAGCCAGGCCTATCTGATTCCGAAGCTCTGCCTGCTCCACTCGAATGTATGTACTTGGCCCTTCTGCCATCCTGAGATGGGACCCAGGGAATGATCAAAAAGAACATTCAAGCAGGTCTGTTCTGTGACCTGTATTTTCTAATAAATAAATTAAACTACTGCAGATTAGCTTAGGGGAGAGGGATATTCATCATCAACTATGATGAGGCAAAACCCATGACATACCCTTGTCCTACAACCTGCTGACAAAGGATCCAGGCTCTCAATTCTGGAGCTCATCCACCCACCACCAATTCCTGGCCAACTTCCCAGCCATCCCACAGGTTCTTCTCACCCCCTCAAGAAGAATCCTTCTCGAGAAACACTCCCCATCCAACCTGAGATACCACATTAGGGCAGCCTTGCAAAGTGGCCACATCTCTGGGAGATGCTATTCATGCTGAGTTTATTAGAAATGAGTGTAATTCATTCCCTTTTAAATAGTCAACTAAGAACAAAAACAAAAGGAACCTCACATGGGTTACATATTTTGAAAGGAAGTGGGAGCTAGATTGGGTAAAACGGAAAGAGCACTGGACAGAGAGTCTGAAGCCCTGGGTTCCGATTGCTTCTTCATTGATTGGTTGACTGGGTGAGTCTTTCCAACTATATGAGCTTTAGGATCTCGTACAACTCAGGCCCCAGAGAGACAGGAAGCAGGTCTGAAAAGGCAGCTTTCTGAGAGTGGGGTCAATATTTTACTTAGCCACAAGGTATTATGAGGCCTCTGAGTGAAATTCAGAGACAATATTTTGAGGGCAGCCAGTTAAGGTGGAGGTAGGTAGGTGGAGATATAATGCAGGGAGCAGCTATCAACACTCACTGAGAAATCCAGGAAGAGTGTATTGCTTCCTGGAAGAAAGGGAGGAGGACACATCCACCCTGGGTTACCTAGGGAGGAGAAAATGGCAGTCCTTGTCTTTGCAGACATCTGGCCCCATGCTACCCATCCATGCAGTGATATGAGTGGCCATGGTTCCTTTCCTAGGAAAAACCTGCTCTTAACTGAGAATGATTTTGGAACAGCCTATTTGCTGGTATATCAAATAGAATGAAGCTTCTCTATTCAGTCAGGAGATTGAATCGAGCACCAGCTTTAGGCTAGGCACTGTGGAAGATACAGAGAAGCCTAGAAGAAGACATGTATGTAGAAGAAAACTTCTGTTGAGCACCAGCTTTCAAGCCCAGTGCAGGAGCTTTGCATCCATTATCTCACTAAATTTCAGAGGTCACTCTTACAAAGTGAAAAGGAATAAAATTCCATGAAAAACTCAGATGACAATGATAATAATAATAATCATAATACCTAACATCTTTTGAGTGTTGATTGTGTGCCAGGCACTGTTCTAAGCATGCTGATGTATTATTTCATTGAGACAATGTGCTATGGGGAGGTCTCTTGATTTTTCCCTTCCTTATTGTAGTTTTCCCCCTAATCATTGTGGCTTCTATTTCCTGAGTTTTCTTCCTGCCATGTGGGACCTCTGAGCCTGTCTTTGATCTCAGTCCATAAAGTGATTCTGGGAAAAAGAAGAGGTTGGTCTCGATAAGCTGAGAGCCCCCAGGGTGGCCTTGACCCAAATGGAAGCATCCAGGGAGAAGCACAGGAAGGAGCAGCTGCTCACCAGAGACCAGGTGCATTAAGGAAGGGGCATCCCTTAGGAAGTGATCCGTCACTTATGACACTTAAAAGGGAGCTGGGAAGAATCAGATGACAAGGATGACAGAAAGGAGCTCCCTGACTTATGCCCAGAAAAATGAAACTGGTTGAGCTCCTTCCCAGGGCTCACCTCCCTGACTCCCCAGATTCCATCCTATAGACTCAGAGGCCCCTCCCAGGAACTGGGTGGTGAGCTCAGCCTGACTACACACAAGGACTCTAAGTTTTAAGCCCAATTAGACTCTCCACTTGCTGCTTGACCCTTGATCTCTTAAGTAGTGTCTACACAACCCCAAAATATCTTATCGGTTGAATCAGAAAATTCAACCAGTCATTTACCAGAGATCTGGGCTCCAAATCTTTGGACCAGTTTGAAAGGATGCTTTTATTGGATTGATTAAATTGGCCAGATGTTCTCCCTTCCTATTTTGGCATGGCCTCAGGTCCATATCTGGTTACAGGCCTAGAACCTGAAGGGAGGGATGAATGAGGAGCGAATGTGAGTTTTTTAAACCCAGGGTTCTGTTTACCCCCTTTGCTTGAATAAATTAGATTGAGTACCTTAGGTTTCTATGAACCAAATCTACGGGAAGTGTCTCCTCGTCAATGACACTTCTTTGGTCACAATTACAATTCATAGGGCACTTTACAGTTTACATCCATATACATATTTGCTGAGAGTCACCTGAGGCTGTGATTATTCTAAACTGAGGGTCTGAGGACCTGCAGCTGGCTGCAGGAGGACCCAGAGGCAGTCTCATAACCAGGAACTAACCAGGCCAACTGCTGACCCAGCAGGGTCAAATGTTGCTCAAGGCAAATAGGATGAGACTTCCGTGACTTCCCTTCCCTTCTAGGTCCTCCCAATCACTAAATATTAGAGTGCCCAGGGCTCTGTCTTCAGGTCTTTTGGGCTCTATCTATACTCACTCCCCTATAATATTCCTATAGTTTGATGTTTTTACCAAAAGTATCCTTGTTGCCTTGACCTCCCTTTCTCAGCTCTAGACTCATATAAGTAAATTTCATGAGGACAGGGATTCTGTCATAATTCATCTGGCATTCCTCATGGTACCTAGACAGCAGGTCTCAGTGAGAGGTGCTGCATGAAAATCCGTCTCCTAAACACAAAGGCAAGATTGGCCATGCCACCTAGAAAGATCAGTACTCATTTCTCAGGCCCGTAATTTCACCCCGAGGATGCTCAAGGGTGACTTGTCCTCATGGCATTCCAAGAGAGCCTATCCACCTTTGCTCCCATATAAATGCCATACTTGTCCCAACCTTGAACAAAATACCATCACCAACCCAGGATAACTGGGATTTTCAGATCCCACACAAATGGAAACAAAAAGAGCAGAATTATTCAGCTCTGTCAGAATAATCTCCAGAACAAATCCAAGGGGATCCCGGGATAAAACATGAGGGCATTTCTCCAAGATTAAGCAGAGACAGTTGGTATAAGCTACACTGGAATAGTATGCTCATTGTGGTAGGTAGCCTCTAAAATATACCCCAGTCATCCCCACCCTCTGCTATTTACACTTCTGCATAATCCCCTCCCCTTGAGTGTGGGCTGGATTTACCAATGTCTAATGAATAGAATATGGCAGAAATGGTGGGATGTCACTTCCAAGATGCAGTTATAAAAAGAACATGGCTTCATTTTAGGGGTCCCCCTTGCTCTCTCTAGAAGCAAGCTGCCACACTGCAAGGCAGCCCTGTAGAGAGGCCCCCATGGTGAGGACCTGAGGCCTGCCATTGCCATGCGAGTGAGCAGGAATGCAGGTTCTCCCCGCAGTTGAACCTTGAGCTGACAACTTCACTGCAGCCTCTTGAGGGACCTTGAGCTAGAATCGCTGGCTCAGCTACTTCTAGATTCCTGACCCACTTAGAAACTGTCAGATAATAAATGTTTGCTGTTTTCAGCTGCTATCTTTTGGGGTGATTTGTAATGCAGGAAGAGATAACTAATGCGCCAGTTTTAACATGTATGACCCCCACAAGCTCTGTGTACCTATTTTAGCTCTTGCCCACCTTCGTTCAGATGTTAACATACTCACTCAGTTGTTACGCACACATTCAGTTCAGTTGTTATTCACACGTTGGTATTTTATTCACATTTGAATGCTAAACACAGTACTTAAACATAAAATATTCATTTAAATGTACATGAAAGCTCTCAGATGCTGCCTTAGCCCAGGTTCCCAAGAAAGCAGTCTGAAGCAAATTTTATGTGCCAACATATTACTAGTGATACAATCCCAGGGCCACCAGGGTGAGGGGGAATGGAGAAGGGAGGTGGGGAAGAACAGAGACAAATACCGAGCTGGCCACAGCTTCACAAAACAGCACCACCCATTGTGTAGTCACACCGGAAGTCTCCAGAAAGACGACATGGAATCATAGCACCTGGAACAGTCCATGAGAAAGAGAAAAAGGGAGTCATTTGTTGGTTGGTTCCTTCCTGTTTCCTGTCTCTCCTTGGTCAAACTTCATCCAGTGGACATGAAAGCCCCTCTACACTTCCAGGTTGTGCTATCCACATCCTCGGGGCAGCTACTGGGGAAACTAAACCCCATGCCCATGCCCTAGTGCTTCCTCTGAAACCAGATATGAGGGCACCTAAGCCCCTGTGGGTGCATCAGGTCACCCCCACGCACTGGAGCTGTTGTGGCTACCACTACAGCAGACGTTACAGAGGCCTTGCCAAAGTCTGGCCCTCACTCGGGGGAGGCTGAAACAGATGGCAGTGTTAGGAGGTGAGGTGACAGAGGGAGCAGCTGGGGTTCTTCACTGATCAGACAGCCAAGAACTGGAGGGCAGTTGAGACTGAGCAAATCAGGGAGGAGTATAAACTGGATCTGGAACAGACTACACACAGACAAACATGGATGCTACTTTTATATTGGAATTGTGTAGCTATGGACACACATTCAGATGTTATCTGTATTCACTCAGACTTTATTACTTGTCCCCTGAATACAGGGATGAGCTACCCCCTACAGGAGGCTTGGAAGACAGGTTCTGCAGCCGCGAGCAGTTTTGTTGCCTGGAGGCATCCTTATTCCTCAGGAGAATTTCGCTTTCCTGGAAACTTAATATTATTTAATTCCATTGTCTGGTTTAATATCATGACGTCACCAAGAGTACAGGAAGATGGGAGCTGACCCACGATGAGATTGCAACTGAGATCCGAATCAACCCTCCAGAGGGCTCTGGAGTGAGGATAGCCCTTCAGAGTTGTCCTAAGTGAAGCCAAGGGACCAGCCTTTGTATTCCTGCATCAGCCAGTCATTAGGCAGACTGCATCCGGAGGGGGAATGTAACCTTGGATGAGGCAGTTCCCTGCACCTCTTGCTCAGCAAGAGATGCAACTCTGAGCCCAGTGGCCAGAGATGGGCACATGGGCCCCGTAAACGGGGATCTTGGTGGAAGGCCACAATACTCTTGGGTAAGGAAAAGGTTTCTATACCCTTCAAGGTTCTTCTGACTGGTCTAAGAATCAAGTTGACATGAGGCAGATTAACAGGGGAAAATCAATTTTAATTTCATACATATGGGGAATCCACATAAGCATGAGATTCCAAAGACAGTTGGGCAACATGAGGTACATTTGTCATCCTCAATTAAGGAGAAGGGGGTAGGGGTCTTGGGCTACAAAGGGAAGAAAGGCAATTCACAGGAAGAATAGAAAGAGTAAATGTTTGGTAAACAAGTGCTTGTTGGGCCATCCAGAAACCGTGGGACATAGAGAGGACTTTGATCAAACAGGCCTTGCTAGGTTCCCCCCTGTCTACCATAACTAGTTCATATTCTAATGCAGTTATTTATGGTGCTAGCTCACTTCCTGGAGCAGGTCTTCTATCTTTCAGGCAGTTAGAGGGAAGGTGAAAGTTCTTCCTGAGTCTTTGAGCCTTGATTGTTTTCAGCTCAAAATAATCTTCGTGCCAAAGTGGCACATCTTGGGGTAACTTATTCTGAACCCCTACAATGTCCACTACAGTTGGCTATCATCTTAACTAAACTTCTCATGTTAAAAACTACAACTAAATCTAATGCTGATTTTCCTCCAAAACTGAGCACACTGATTCACCCTAGACTTTTTCCCCAGAGTCAAAAAGGTTTTCAACGAGGTATGATAAAAGATTCTGAAGAAGTGTTTAGAATGATCACATGATGTTTCTTTCTGGGCTCCGATGATGCCCTGATTCGCCAGAGTGACAGGGATAGGAGGAGCCAGGCCTCAAGTAATCCCAAATTCCAGGAACCTTTTCCTTAACAAATAATCTGAAATACAAATTCAGCTTTCTTAACCACCATGCCTAGATTTCCTTGACCCTCCTGAACCAAAGGGCAAACCCAGCCATTTGCTGTAGACCAAGAGAATGTTGCCCTTTTTCCTCTATAGATCTAAGGAAACCAGTAAAATAAAATAGCACAAAATAGCCTCATTCTGAGGTCAAAAATTTCATAACCCTCCTCGTACCTCAAGTCTGGCTAATTTCTTCTGCTCATTCTCCCTTCCCTACCCCTTATGCTTCTACCATCCCCACTGTCATTGAGACTGCAGTCCTCTCATTGTACCCAAGCACTTAAACCCTGGTTTACCAGGTGCCCAGAATCCCCCACGTGCCTGAAGTCAGTGCTTCTCCAAGTGCAGTCTGAATGCTTTGGGGTCTGACACAGTAGAGAATGAGTCCCCTATCCTGGCTTTTCCCAGAACAGCTGTCATGGGTTTGGTTTTGTTATTGTTGCTTTCAAACTGTTTTACACTCTGGTCTTTCTGTAAAATGTTTTCTGAAGAAAGGTCAAGAAAATACATTTGAAAGCTCTCTTCTTGATCAACACTCAAGTGTTTTGCATCACCGACACCAAACTGACCTCCGCTCCGTAGCTACGCTTCCTCTCTTGTGCACAAGCCCCCATCTCTCTAACACTTGCTAATTTCCCACTTTAACTGGAAAAATGTGGCAGTATCTAGCAGTGTACGAGGCAGTGTCTAGCTGGCGTTGCATAACCTTGTGTCCCACTGTGTTCCCTTTACAGTTGCCTTCTATTGTGACAAGCAGTATCTGTTTACCATCTACACTTGTGGCATAAATTTTTCATCTTAAATAGGAATAATTCAGACCATTGGATAAACGAATTTAAAGAAAACTATGAAGTAAATGATAGAGTAGGCTCACAGAGTTATGGCAAAGAACATGAAGGTGGTACAGGGACGAATGCCATCCTCTGTGGGGCAGTTACCGCTTGCTGGGCATTCCATCTGTGCTCTATCACCAGCAGCATCCAAATACAGCACAGCGAGAGTCCTCCACCTTATTGTGCATGAGAACCAGAGAGTCCAATTCAATATGTTGGAGGTGGGGCCCAGGAATCTGCATTCTCAACTGGCACCTCAGCTTGGTCTGATGCCTGATTATCCCCTTTGCAATGTATCATTCTCCAGGACCGCCGGACCACAAGTTCCTTAAAGGCAAAAATCATATCTCGCTCTGACTTAGCTGGGCTTAGCACATGGGCAGCCCTCAAATCAATGTTTGGGAGCTACAGTCAGCAGAAATTACATGCAACCAGAAATGTCAAGCTGGGAAAAAGCGTTTCTATTCTACAACTAGGGCATGGATCTCAGAGAGGCTGAATTCCTTGGGTCTGACCCTTGGCCGATGAAAAGCAGAGCCGCAACGAAGGCCAAATATCTGAGTTCCCAGCCCGAGTCCTAGACCACTACCTCTTGAGTTGGCAGGCCTGCCGGGATTAGAGCAGGAGTTGATGAGAAGTTAAAAAATCATGAGCACATATGACCTCACTGATATGAGGAATTCTTAATCTCAGGAAACAAACTGAGGGTTGCTGGAGTGGTGGGGGGTGGGAGGGATTGCGTGGCTGGGTGATAGACATTGGGGAGGGTATGTGCTATGGTGAGCGCTGTGAATTGTACAAGACTGATGAATCACGGATCTGTACTTCTGAAACAAATAATGCAATATATGTTAAGGAAAAAAAAAGAAGAAGAAGATAGCAGGAGGGGAAGAATGAAGGGGAGTAAGTCGGAGGGGGAGACAAACCATGAGAGACGATGGACTCTGAAAAACACACTGAGGGTTCTAGAGGGAAGGGGGTGGGGGGATGGGTTAGCCTGGTGATGGGTATTAAAGAGGGCACATTCTGCGTGGAGCACTGGGTGTTATGCACAAACAATGAATCATGGAACACTACATCAAAAACTAATGATGTAATGTATGGTGATTAACATAACAATAAAAATTATTTTAAAAAAATCATGAGCACATATTCAGTTAGTTTGGTTCACTCGGTCCCACAGGAGAATCTAAGCCCTGAAGTTTGCAGAAGAATAAGAGAGACTATGAGAGACCAGGTAAATCTGCCTGACTGGAGGAAAAAGAATAAGCAAATCTACTCTAGGTTGTCAGTAGCAACTTCTTCAAATGCAGTTGCCAGACGTGGACGATGTCTTGGAACAAATAAGGACACATAGGGAACCAGACAGAGACGTAAGGAAGCTGCACCGCTCCCCAGTGCAGACTGTGAGGTCCTGTGTGGCCACCTCCATCCATCCCTATGTCCCCACAGTTATTGCCTCCATACAAGGCCCCATCAAACATGCATCTGGGAGATCTTTTAGTGCAGTAGTTAGCCTGTGGGTTCAAATCCTTACTCTGTTTCTCACTGTCTATAATCTTAACATCCCCTGTACTTCCATTCTCTCAACTCTAAAGCCGGGATCACAGTAGTCCCTACTTCATAGCACTGTTCTTACATCAAGGGTCGGAACTCTGCCCCTGTAACATGCAGTGACATTGGGTCAGGGTGAGCAACTGTTCACATTTTTCAGTAATCACCAGTCAAGCAGCTATTTTAGGCCTCATGAGAAATGCAGGGATGCCCTAAAGGTGTGTTATGGACTGAATGTTTGTATCCCCCAAATATGACGGCATTAGGGGGTGGGGCCTTGTAGAGGTGATAAGGTCATGAAGGAGGAGCCTCATGATCGGGATTAGTACCCTTATAAAAAAGACCCCACAGAGCTCCCTCGCCCCTTCTGCCATGTGAGGACACAGTGGGGAAGTCAGTTGTCTATGAATCAGGAAGCAGGATCTCAACAGACATGGAATCAGCTGACACATTGATCTTAAACTTTCCAGATTTGAAAACTGTGAGGAATAAATTTCTCTGCTGTATAAGCCATGCAGTTGGTGGTATTCTATTATGGCAGCCTGAGTGGATTAAGACAAGTCACATGCAATCAGAGAGAGGAGATGCAAAGTATACAAAAACAACTCTAATTCAAGGGCAGACCAAACAGGTCCCAAGGGCTGTGTATGTAAACAGTTCCCATTCAGGAAGCATCTACCTGTGGCAGACACTCCAGTCATCCCCAATGGACAAAGAATAGAACTAAGGCATGGAGTGCCATAGTCACACACATAGTGGGTAGCAGTGCCAGATTTTGAAGACCGGCTTTTCACACTGCCAGGCTTGTCTTCTTCACCACAGGACATGATACACATTGCCGGCTAACATGCTATCTTACAGGTATGATGTGTGACAAGGTTCTAAATAAACTGCATCAGTAGCCCAACACTCCTCAGAGTTAACCTTACCAAACCCAATAAATCCAGAAGAGCACTGTTTGTGCTAAATGGTCCCTGAGTTAATTATTTAATTAGCTGGTGATTTACTAATGCATTAATAAGCCACTAATACCTAAATGTACTCATCGATACTAGCCTAATACTAGGACCATTAGGCTGGAAATAGTCCACAGGCCCAATCCATTCCCTGTTAACTAGAACAATGCCTAGCCCATAGTATATATTCAGTAGATACTTGTTGAATAAATAAACTTACTCCTGGTTTCCATTTATTTTCATGTTCAAATATCTTTAACATTTTATTATTACTGTTTGTGTTTTGTGTGTAACCCAAGTGCTTGGTCTCATAAGGACTATGAGCTTGCTAATGTTCAAGTGATGCCTGGCCTTTCCTAATCCCTCCATCAGTTGAAGAAAACCAGGAGTCACAAGAGAAACTTTTTCTGTTGTGCAACTCTACCAGAAGCTGAGAAAATACCTCAACCAGACAAGGAATGCCAAGAAGACCCTGGACGGGGTGGCGTGGGGAGCAAGCTGATAGGCTCTGAGGAGAACAAAAATTCTACAGCAAGGAACATGCCAGTTGTCTAATTAAGAAAAAGGGACAGGGAATTAGAGACAGAGTGAAGTGTCAAAAGATAAATTAGAACAGGTATGAAACTGCTGACCTGCTATTCCTATTCTAAAATCTTTAGTCAACATAGCCATAATGCAGCTTATGTTCCTATCAGCTGCTCACTGATAGGAGAAACTGTAATAACAAGTCTTCCTCAAAAGTATGGCCTGAGTCAGAGAAAGACAAATATCATATGATTTCACTCATATGTGCAATTTAAGAAACAAAACAGATGAACATAGGGGAAGGGAAGGAAAAATAAGATGAAATCAGAGAGGGAGACAAACCATAAGAGACTCCTAACTCTAGGAAACAAACTGAGGGCTGCTGGAGGGGAGGGGGGTAAGGGGATGAGGTAAGTGGGTGAAGGGCATTAGGAGGGCACATGATGTAATGAGCACTGGGGGTTACATGCAGCTGATGAATCATTAAATTCTACCTCTGAAACTAAATACAAGAAAAAGAAAGCAAGAGGGATGCCTGGGTGGCTCACTCGGTTAAGGGGTTAAGTGGCTGGCTTTGGCTCAGGTCATGATCTCAGGGTTGTGGGATCGAGCCCCGCATCAGGGTCCCTGCTCAGCGGGGAGTCTGCTTCTCCCTCTCCTTGCCACTCCCCCTGCCTGTGTTCTTTCATTCTCTCTCTTTCTCTCTGTCAAATAAATAAATAAAATCTTTTAAAGAAAGAGAGAGAGAGAGAGAGAGAGAAAAGAAGAAGAAGAAAGGAAGAGAGAAAGGAAGGAAGGAAGAAATGACTTCAAATAGAGGTATCCATTTAACACAAGAGTTTTGGGGAAAAAAATTAACAATTATACCTTGTCCCCATTTTAATTATATTAACAATGGAGATGCAAAAAAAAAAAAATGTATGGCCTGGCTTCCCTTATTTTGCAAGGAAAGCTTCAGCTCTGCACAACACAAATTGGAAATTGGAATGGGCTGGAGGAGACTATGAGCATGAAGCAGAGGGAAACTGAGGTTTCCCATGCATGTGCTTCCTTGAGCAGGGGTGGGTGTGGGAGCAGCGGGCCTGAAGCGGTCAGGTGAGATGGAGCAGTGAGGTGTAGGAGGCGGAAGAGTAGCCCTGAGGTTCCAATACAATCCGCAGGGAAACTCGAGGCCTCCAGTGGCCAGGAGATGCCATGGAATGGGCCACCTGTGCCAGGCACCGTGTTAGTCCACCTTGGTGCAGAGAATCACTTGGCGTCTCAAGAGAGCCAAGTGAAATTTTACTTGTATTTGACTTTTTATCAGTCAGAGTCCTGGCAAGAATTGGATAAGAATCCCAGCCAGGTAAAGGAGGAGAGATGGTAAGAAACTATTTACAAAGGAAGTTGGCAGGATTAGATGAAACTAACCAGGGATAATGTCATACCCCAGGGCTACAATATCAGGGACCCACTACCATTCCTGAACCCACAGGGCCAAGGGGAAGTACGGGTGGCCAAGCCCTGGAGGGAAGGAAGTAGCTATAGATGGAGATGCCCCCCAGTAGCAGCTGTGGCCTTTGGTACGGGGCACAGCCTGCCAGGAGCAAGGTGTTTGTTTATTTATTTGTTTGTTTGTTTGTTTGTTTTGTTATCTCTACCTCAACAATAGGAGGCTGACTACATGAGTCTCCATCCAGGTCCCAACGACAAGCACTCTTTCCACTTGTCCCTTCTGACATGCACTTATCTCTTGTGGCCACAACTGTAGCTCCATGCCTTTGTAAAGGGTTCTTTTTTTAAAAAAGTCCCTTTGACTTATCCCATTTTGAGATGCTGCCTTTTTCCTGTTAGGACCCTGACTAATTCATTTTATAAGGATGATTTTTGTAAGGTGACATTTTTCTACACTAACACATATCCAATTTTTCAATGGAAATAAAAGAGGAATTAGAATTTATTTACCAGAAATCCATTTTTACATCTAATGAACCATTTTGGAATACATATATTCTACTACAGGAAGGCATACCTGGACAAGGGACAGTTCATTATAATTTTTTTCTTATACAAGTGGAAAAAATAAGAGAAAGACGACATTCCTTTCCCCCCAAGACCCTGGGGCTCCGCCACTGGCTAGCTCCAAGCTTCAGCTTAAGTAATTGCTTCCCAATGCTAACATTAAAAGCAAACTGACCATTTAGCTTCACTATTCAGCAAAATATGGATTGAGGGGATGTTCGTCTGAACAGAGTCGAAATTCTAATTGTGTCTTTCCTGCCTTAAAAAACAAAACAAAACAAAACAAAACAAAACAAAACATTCCATGGCTCCTCATTGTGTATAGAATAAAACAAGCCCAAACCAGAAACTCCAAAGCCCTCTGAGAGTCAACTCTAATCTGCTCTCTCTTCTCCCCTTGCCCCCTGAGTGACTATCTTATATTCCACCTACCCCAGATGGCTACAACCCTGTTCCCTGTCCATGTCCTGTCTTTACTTCTCCGTGGCTGTGTACTCCCTCTGTCTGAAATATGCTTGCATCTCTAGCTGTTCAAATCCTACTTGACATGCAAAGACTTCTACACATATTCACAGCAGCTACAATTTTAATAGCCACAAACTGGCAACAACCTAAATATCTATCAACAGGTAAATGGATACGCAAACTGTGGTATATCCATACAAGGGACATCTACTCAACAACAAAGAACGTGCTATTGATACATGTAGCAACACGGATGACTCTTACAATCACCATGCTGAGTGAACGAAGCCAGATCAAAATAAGAGTACATACTGTATGATGCCATTTATGTAACATTCTAGAAAGTGTAAACTAATTTGTAGCGGCAGAAAGGAGATGGAATGGTTGCCTTGGGGCGGGGGGCGGGGGGAGTGAGGGCAGAAAGAGGAGGGATTACCAAGGGCCTCAAGGACTCTTCAGAGGGTGATAAAAATGCATGTTACTCAGATTGTGATGATGGTTTCGCGATGTACACAGTTCCAAACTCATCAAATTGAACACTTTAAATGTGTACAGTTTATCATACACCAACTAAACCCCCCAAAAATGTCAAAAATACCATAAACAAATTAAAACACAAACTGGAAAAACTACCGGCAGCAAGCCAGAAAAGAAGTATTGCACATAATATATTAAGTGTCCCAACAAATTAAAAAAATACAGCTAAAGCAAAAAAAAATAATACAGAACAATACAAATAAAGCAGTGGCAAATGGGTACAGGGCACAGGTAGGCAATTCAGAAACAAATACAATGACACACAAGTGTGCGTAAAATCTCTCTGCCTCCACAGAATGTAAAACTATGCTCTCTTCACCAAGGGGTCTGAAGGACCAGCGGTGTCTGGACTGAACATCAGTGAGCAGCTGTCCCCCAGGCGGGGAGAGGGCTTCTCCAAGAGCGTTTCCACCACATCCTCAACCCTTGTACCTTCATCCTTCTGGGGCTCAGCATCCTCTGCACTACCTGTCATGTCAGGTCACCAAGTTCCTTATGGGAAACGGAAGTCCCGTTCCACGTGGACGCTTGTCCTTGCATTGCCCCTCCCCAGTCATCACTGGAACCTTACCATGTTCCAATCACAGTTACATTTAGATCACTCCAGCCCAATACAAAGAAGGGGTGGTTACTAATCCTCAGGCCAGGAGAGAGCTCAGTGCCGGGCTTTCTCATGGTCTGCGTTCTGTCACAGCCAGTGGCACCTCTCTCTCTCTCCCCCAGAGGGAAAACACAGACTCCTGCGGGCCATGGGCGGGTCTGTTCATTGCAAGTCCCCTCAGAACCCAGCACAGACCCCACCCCCACCCCCGCGCCCTGCATCCGGAGTAATATCTCGAGTTTTAGTATGGCATTTACCAAAGCACTGTCGCATACTTTTTAATTTAACTTTCGCAAGAACCCTGAGCTAGGATGATGATTCATCTTATCATTATCCTGACTCTGAAAGTGAGGAAGCCGAGGCTTGCCGTTGGGTGCCTTTCCTCGAGGCGGCCGCTGCATCGGAAAGGGGACGCGAGCCTCCTGCCCCCCTGCCTCCTCGTCCTGGGTTGTCCCCAGCGCCCTGATCACTTTGGGTAGGAGAGCTGAACGGAAGCGCCCCGAGCCAGGGAGGGTGCACCCGCAATGCGCTCTGGCGACTGGAGGGTTTTCCTGCCTCTCGTGTGTGTGTGTGTGTGTGTGTGTGTGTGTGTGTGTGTGTGTGTGTGTGTGTGTCTCTCTTTCTCTCGGCCCGGCTGTTCTACTCTGTTTGCGGGCAGCAGCGGACTGAAACTGACAGGCTGGCTGGGGGGAGCTGGAGCAGAGCGGGGGGGGGGGGGGGGGGAGCTTTGGGGGGTCGCGGGGGGGGGGGAAGGGGGAGGGGCGTGGCAAGAATCAGGATGGAAAAATCCCAGGTGACAGGGAAAAAATGAGGGAAGAAACAGGAGCATCCCTAAGAAGCGGGAGACAAAGAGAAAAGTTGGTCAGCGCAGGAAACACAAAAGATTGCATAAGCCTCTATGAAGGGGAAGAAAGAATGAAAAGATGATGGCTCATTTATTAATTATTAACAAACAAGTAGCACTAATGAATAGCATCATTAAAGGGCATTTTGTGAATATTAATATGTAGTTGTATTCTAAATGGTCTCCCTTTGGCCAGCCAAGTTCCTTCCAATCTTTGCTCAAAAGTCACTTATTTTCATTACAACCACTCCCCCGTCAAAACCCCACCATGACCACCCTGATTCTGTCATGCATAGTTCTTAGACACCGCAAATTAGCGTTTCCTACGCGCATTTTTATCATCTATCTCCCTGCACTTAGACCAAATACTTTACAAAGCCGTGGATTTTTGTAGATTTTGTATACTGGTGTCTACAATTACCTAATATACCAGAGGTGTTCAATAAGTACTTGTTGAAAAAATAGAATGATATTAGACAGGAAAGGGAGAGGGGCTTCCTTCAGTGCACCGCCACCCACTTCTTACAGAATCCCTCTCTCCAGCCAGCCCTTTCTCCCATGCGGGGCTTGCAAGAAAGTTCAGCAGTGAGCTAGGCCTTTCCCTCTGAGCAGGCTGTGAGTAGCCGAAGGGCTGGGCCTGAGAGCCCCATCACAGAGCTCCTGGCGCAGCATCCTCCCACACGAGCTCGCAATCAGAGTTCCAGACTTGAAACTGTCCAACCCTCTCGTTTTGCAGAAGTGGAGTATGGGGACCAGTGAGGTGAAGTGACCTTCTCAAGTGACCTTCCACTCAGTGAGGTGGAGTGACAGTGAGCCCCTGAGTCCCTCTGCGGTCTGGACCGATAGATACATGGGGGCATTGTTGGTAGGTGACCAAGGGGCCTGCTCTGGGAAAATGCTGAAGGTGGAGGACTCACCCAGGCCTTGTAGCTTTGGCTTTCTGTTATTGCCCCTCCTCCCGCCTGCACAGGTCTGTCCTCTCCCAACCTCCCTGGAGCTGTGATGTACTCAGTGATTCATTCAGTGATTGCATTTGGCCCAGCAGACAAAACCCCTATATGGATTAGTGCAGGGGAGGAGGCTCTGACAGTAGAGTTTCGGTCCTCAGGGAGCTGAGGAGAAAGGTGTTTTGCAGAGGAGGGTAACCTTGCCCAAACCCTAATATGTGGTTTTTCAAGAGTTTGCAACCTTTTGGAACCCACGTGATAGCAGAAGTCCAAAGCCAGTGAGAAGAAATGACTGGCTCAGGGTCTGTCTGTGAGTTGGGGCTGTAGAAATCCAGGTTTTCCCATTTCTGGCTCTCTGTCTGCAAATTTTCTCTTCCCTCCATTATCATCAGGGCTTGAGCAGGAAGAGCTGCATACATAAGGAAAATGCCAGCACTTTTTCCCTGGATCCTCCCAGATCTAAGTAAGCCTGTAATATGGGAGCTTTTTCTTGCCCATACCTCTTTCATTTTTTTAAGATTTATTTACTTTAGAGAAAGAGAGAGAGAGCATGGGTGGGAGAGGCAGAGGGGAAGGGAAAGAGGGAATCCCAAGCAGACTCCCTGTTGAGCTCAGAGTTCAATGCAGGACTCGATCTCACAACCCTGAGATCGCACCCTGAGGCAAAACAAAGAGTCAGATGCTTAACCGTCTGCGTCACCCAGGCGCCCCCATACCTCTTTCAAATAGACAAAGCACATCATCAGAGAGGGCTTGGAGCGAGAGATAAGAAACCCAACGCTTAAAATAAGCCATAATGACTTCTATTTGTTCAGCATCTAATATGTGCCAAGCGCTTATAATCATTCATCCTCTGATATAATCCACACATCAGTCCCATGACGTAGACTCATGAGGTTAATCAGAGAGGTTAATCAGCCTGCCAAATGTCACACAGCTGGTAAGTATCAGAGCTGGCATTCAGACTGAATACTGCATGTTTGGGGTCCCTGTAATCCCGGCAATGTCCTAGCCGAGGTGGGCAACATCACAATGGAGCGAAGGACGGGCTTCCTGTCTGCCTTCAGGAGGATGACTGTCTTGTCCCTCAGAGACTGCCATCCCTAAGGGGTCCTTTCGATCCCACGTTTCTGGGTTAGGTTTTCCACAGCTCCGTTGCCATGGCACTGGGGGCTCTCGTCACTATTCAAAAACCCAGAAGAGGAAAATAAGAGGACTCGGCTCTTTGATTCGAGAGCTGACCAGTTCTTTTAAAAGATAAACTCAATCTGGTCCTTGAATCAGGATTAGAAATGGGAGGCAGATAATGGCACTTGTAGGCCTTGGAGTTATTTAGCTTCTTGCTCCAAGTTCAGCTCACTTTCAGACATGATCACATTCTTGTCCACAGGCTCTTAGCAAAAGCCCAGAGGAGAGACGGGGACAATTCTCTGTCAGCCGCATCTAGAGAGAGGCTCATGGCCCCCGCCCATGTGTCTGAACTTGTTTCTCTTTGCTCCTCTCCTGCCTGGCATGAAAGATAAAGATGTCACACTCCTGGCACTGTTACATGTAAATGGGAATTTATGGGAGGGCCATGGCTTGCTCCACAAAGTTTAAAATATCAAGAAGTAAATATGCTGCAAGGTGGGCGCCTGGGTGGCTCAGTTGGTTAGGCGACTGCCTTCGGCTCAGGTCATGATCCTGGAGTCCCGGGATCGAGTCCCACATAGGGCTCCCTGCTCAGCGGGGAGTCTACTTCTCCCTCTGACCCTCCCCCCTCTCATACTCTCTCTCTCTCTATCTCATTCTCTCTCTCAAATAAATAAATAAAATATCTTAAAAAAAAAGAAGCCGTTAATTCTTAAACAAAAAAAATGCTGCAAGGTTGGTAGATAGCCTGTTGGAGACGAGAAGGATATTACCGTTTCAAGCCCTGTTCCCCCCACCCAGCACTCACGTGGCATCTCCCAGAGGAACAAACAGAAGCCCCGAGAGAATGAGCAAACCAAAGGAAAGGGGTTCCTGCTACCCCCCTTCAAAACAGCCTCCAGGGATGGAGACCACCTTTCCTGCTGGAAGGGAGAAGCAATTTCCACCCCCCACTAGGATGCTCAGAGTATGTTTTGTTAATCACTCACTCTCTTGACTCTTTGGTTTTTCTCTGTGACTCTACTTGCTCTTAGCGCATTGGTATCATGGAAAGAAAATGCCCTTTGGAATCAGGGAGACTGGGATTCAAAGCCCAGCTCCTCCTCCACTGAATAACTGAGTGATTTTAGACAAGTGACTTAATATTCTCTCCATCTTGGGGCTGAGGACAGTCTGGGCAGGCCCATTCACTTCTGATTTCCTGTCCTTGTTTACTTAAGGTATCTGAAGATTCCAGGTCCTTACTCTATGCTTTGGTATCCTAGCACTTACATTTCGAATGCTTTTAGCATTCAGTTTTGGATTCCACATCTCCAATCCACCAAGTTTTTATATTTAGACATTAGGGTTTCAGTCTTGCTGACTGGTTCTCAATATAGAGCGATCTGTTGGGAGGTCTCTAACAGGAACACATACCAGTTTCCAACTTGGCTAACCCACTGACTGATGAAAGGAGAAGAGATGTGGCTTTTGCTTCGGTAAAGCATGCCGCTTGGTAACCAATCTCCCAGTTTGAAGGTGAGGCCAACGATGTTAAACATTATTTGTTTAGTCATCTGTGAATCAGCACTCCCTGCTTTCCACTCTCAGCCCAAACTGCAAAGGAAATTTTATTTGAAATTTGCAATAGTCCCAGCCTTAGGCAGCACATAAACAGAGAAGAGAGAAATGGCCTACAATCATAGAACTTCCTATCCCAGTCAGTACATTTGAAAACTGAGCACAATAGATACTATGTGGTAAGAATCTATTGAGCAATTCACCCTCATATTTAAACTAAACCATCTACCTACCTGCCTTGTCAGAATCAGTATCAAAGTCAGTAGGGCTTGGGGAGCTAAGTAATATTCTGGTGATTCAGGAGTTCTAATCTTTCACAAATCCTTCAGTGCCCAGCAGGCCTGAGTTAAAATGCCTAAGCAGAGGTTTGGAGATTTGGGGATAAACGGGGCTAACAGATTTAGGGTTTCTTTTCAGGGAGATGAAAAGGTTTAAAAATTGATTGTGGTGACAGTTGTACGACTGTGAATATATTAAAAAGTGATGATTGTACACTTTAAATGGGTGATTTTTATGGTGTGTGAATTGGATATCAATAGAACTGTTTTTACAAATTCCTTGGCCTCTAATTCTCAGTTTCCTTAGTACAAAGTCGGGAGAAGAGCAGACAATGCTGTTGTGAAGGCTGAGTTACTATTAGCAAAGTGCCTAGAGCTGGGTTACAGTAGATGCTCAATTAGTAGAATCTGTTATTGTCAATAGCAGTAGTAAGAGTAATTAAGACAGCAGTGGTAGTGAAATCATTCCCATATCCTCCATACTTTCTTAGCCCATTGTAGCCCCAACTTCCTTTCTTCTCTAGATTATTGTCTCTACAGCTCATTTGAAAATTTGAAAAATTAATGACCTACCTTTTTGTGGTAGCTCTTTCACAGCTGTCTGGAACAATGATTCATACCTTCTAGTCAGCTCGTTTTATAGTGAAAAGTAACTTTCTGCTGGTTTATACCATCTTTCAACTAGACTATGAAACCCCAAGGACAGAGAAAGTGCCCCTCTCAACACAACTTGCACTTGGAGGCACTCAAGATGATTTCTCAACTGGATTTTACTATTGGATCTGTTGGGAGTATGAAATTAATCTCCTCACAGCCTCTTTTGTTCCTCAGTTCCCCCACCTGTCCTTTCTTTTGTAACTTCCATCTAGTAGCCTATCAATCATCTATCTTTGAATGTGAAGTATCAAGTCTTTAAAAATGGTTTCCTCCACTTTCTACCACCCCTGTGAGTCAGACAGTACATGAGAGCTGAGAAGAAATTATTGTTCCAGCTGACAGATCATCAGTTAGAGAGTCTTACACAGAAGGGTGGCTATGATACCCTCGCAACATGTTCCTTTGAGGAAGTTTAGTAAATGAGGCCCCAAGAAATCTTTTACATACAGAATCCTGGGCCCCAAAGTGGGGTTCCAAGGAGTGAAAGGGTCTCCTTACTTGACAAATATCTCCTTCCCTGGTTAGCTGATTGTTCTATTTAGCTGAAGGAACTCCTTCTTACCAAAACAAAGAAAACTACACAGATCAAGTCATTAAGGTAGCAAATGAAGCTTGGCACCTGGAGGAAATAGAGCCAGTTATGATTAAGAATGAATCTGAATGCCCCCAACAAAATAGAATCCACAAACTGGCAGAATATGTCTCCTATGGGTGCCTGGGGGGCTCAGTTGGTTAAGCGCCTGCCTTCGGCTCCAGTCATGATCTCAGGGTCCTGGGATCCAGCCCTGCTTCAGGCTCCCTGCTCAGTGGGGAGTCTGCTTCTCTCTCACCCTTTGCCTCTGCCCCTCACCCCCCAACTCTGCTTGTGCTCTCTCTCTGTCTCTCAAATAAATTAATTAAAATCTTTAAAAAAAAAGTCTCTTAACTATTGCCACCTTACATCATTGGACACACATGGCTAAACATGGCAGGTGTGAATGAAAATGCTGTTGGTTGAAGAAGCTCTGTAGATTAATTTGGAGTACTGATCGGGGAGCTCAACAGCAGATCGAGTGTGCACTGTATCTTTAACAAATGACTTAGATTCATCTCCTGACTAGCAACTCGGTGTGTTAGAATGCTTTTAGCTGCAAGTAACAGAAACCCCTGCTCAATCAATAAAGAATGTGATTAGCTCACATGACAGGAAGGCCAACAGAAAAGCAGGTTTCACAATTGATTGAAATAGGGGCTTGGCAATGTCACCAAGGACCCAGGTTCTTTTCATCTCTCTGCCTTGCCATGTGCAATGTTGGCTTTAATGTAGGCTGGTAGCAACTTGGCAGCAACAATTCTCAGCATTTCATCCAGACACTCCACCATCTCTTAGGAGTAAGAAAGCCTTTTGCAAAGACCTGGCAGCACTAGCCACTGGTACAGTGAAGAGGAATACCCCTCCCCCATTCAGGCCTACTTTGGAACTGCGGTAAGGTTGGCACATGGCCAAATTGAGAATGGAAGATATATGAACACAATTGGAGTTCTGTTAGGAAAGAAAGCGAAATGGAGGCTATGTAGACAACCAAGCATGACCATTACACAAACCATCCAAGGACATAATGGGATGACTGGTGAGGGTTAAACACCTAAATGAGCATATAGACAGAAATTGCATTCTCCACAGACTTAGGATGATAGGGCTGGCTTATCCTTCCTTGGAGACAATACAAAGCAGTCATTCTTAGGAACTCCAAAGGAGGTCACATCATCCAAAAAATATGCAGCAATGAGTGGAAGTGACATGAAGGTAGCTGGGGGAAGGATGAGAACGTGTGGGCAATGACTAATTAAACCCACAGGCTTCTGCAAGGTTCTGAGATGTCTAACTGCCAGTGGGAAATGAGGGTGGAGGAGGGGATGTGTCACTAGCTGTTTCCAGCAGCACTGTGATGGTCTGATAAATCAAGGGTGTCAGTGTGAGTATCCCTGGCTTATTAAGTTGATGGTAGAAAAAAATTTTTTCGGATACAGAAGGAACCAAAGCCAAGTTCACAGGCAACGGCCAACTCAAAGCAGGATAACAAGTTTCTCTTTGAATTGTCCTGGCACCACTATCTGCACAGCCCTAATGGGCATGGTTTGACACTTTCATAGCCCATAAGGATTAGGAAACCAGAAATGCCAATATCTTCTCATCAAAGTTTTTGTAGGGAGACTGTTATTAATTATTGGGCAACACTCTGCAGTTAACAAAACAATTTCTCATAGATGATCCCATTAATTTTTATGGAAGCTAGGTATTCATTGTTATCACTCTTTACAGTTGAGGAAACTGAGACTCAAGGGAGTTAAGTGACCTGTTCTAATCTTCATGGTTGTTGAAAAATCAAAACTATACCTAGGGTGGCCTTTCATAGGGGAAGAACAGCAATGTGCCTTTTATTGCATAATTTGTGGCATTTCTGAGACCCTGGAGATTCTTAGAGACTTTCTTCCATCTTGCCCTGAAACTGATCCTGAAACTCCCACTCGTGGGAACATGTTCATTGAGCTAAGACGCCCTGTCTGCAGAAGATCCCTGCGGGGATGGAAATGGAAAAGAAATGGGCATCTAATTCTCCGTCAATTATTTTTCAGTGTTCATCCATGCTTCCCTGAAATCCAGGGCTGTGTAGCCAAATCTTACATGGAAAACAGAGAGCCAGAGATCCAAGGAATGAAAGAGCATACTTAAACCAAAAGGGATGAGATTAGTTACAGGGGAAGGGGGGGCAGGGAAGATGCCACAAGATTCCATCTTCTTTCTGATAGAATGGGACAGAAAGGATTAGATAAGTGCCTCAAGCAGCTGGGGAAAAGGCAGGCAGCGAATGGCTGGGTGTGTGTGTGTGGGGGGGGGGTCGGTGGTGAGCCTTAAGCCCAAAGAATAGACTTAAAAGGGAAATGATTACTAGCCTAGAGTAAAACCCAAAGGAATCTGAGTTAGACTCCTGGATCCTGAGCCTTCCATAAGACTCCAGGTTCCAATCTTTAGCACAGCTTGCCAAGGACACTGAATCAAACATGTAGAGCTCCCCAGTATAAAGAGCCCCAGAGCCCCAGATCAGTTCCTGGGTCCGGGGGGTGGGGGGGTGGGAGGGGCCTCTTGGCGCTGTCTTCGGTGCTGAAGTAGAACAGCCTGGTGCCCAAACATGCAGAGGCAGCAAGGGTGATTTCAGGCTGCACCATGCTCCACTTCTGATTTAGCTTGAGTCAGGCTGCCCTCAACCCTGGACTTGCTTGTTTCAGAATTGGGACAAAGTGCCTCAAATACCCACCTTTGCCTTTACTCCCACCATTCTCACCAGCTTCCTGAAGAAACGGAAAAGGGATTTTTGAAACTCTAAGACATGTACCAGCCAAACTGGCAATTCAGATCATTTGCCACTAATCTCCCAAGAACCCACTTTTTATGTCCCCTTTTTTCTATCTGTGGTTCCTCCTTCCCCTGTTGTAAGTATACCTCTTTCAAAACCCGCTTCTCTTCTTCTTGAAAGAGAGTCTGGGAGAAATCTGTTCTAAACCAGAGTGACTTTAAGTCATTTGACAACTTATATGCCATGAAATGAAAAGTTATATCACCATTTAAGAAAGGTATTTGGAAGGCAATAAGGAAGGAAGAGATTCTCCAGACTTTCAATGTTATTAAACCCATAAGTAACCTCCTGTTATCTCTGCATATAACTGGTCCTCATTACTATTACCATTACACAATGTGAAAGGTTTTCGTATTATAGGGAAAAAACACATTAAACTTATTATAAACCAAAAATATTTAGTCATTCAAGTGAAATATAAGGATGATCAAGACACAGGCTCTATCTTCAAAGCTTTCCCAATCCAGTCGAGAGGATGGGTGGTATCTTGCAAACTAATAATTTATATACCAGGACATGAGCCAAGTTTCATGGAAGCCCAGAGACGTGCCTGGAGGATCTAGGCAATGAACTAGAAAAGAAGTTTATTAGGTTAATAAAAGGGAAAAGGGAAAAAAAGTGCAGGTTTTGTGGTTAGAAGATGTGAGCTCCAGTCCTAATTCTGCCAATTACAGTGTGGTCTTAGAAAAGTCATTTAGCCTCTCTTTCTTTGTATGCAAAGTGAGAAAAATAGTAATACTGGACTCACTGAGTTATTTCAGAGATGAACTGAGACAATATGAATAAATACTTCCTAAACAGCAAAGCGCTATTAAACAAAAGGCTAACCATGTTCGGACTGTTTGAGTGACAACGTAAGCTTGTGTGTAAGTGCCATGAAGGCAGGGCTGGGTTCTTCTCACTGGTTACAGTGCCCAGCAAAGCATCATGTTCCCAGAGAGAGATATTGAGAACAGTCTGATTCCAAAAGAGCTCTGACTTGGGGAAAGAAAAAAGCCAATGTTTGTCCTTAGTGGCCAGTGCTGCCCAAGCCATCCCTGGGGTGCAGAGCTGAGAGGTGCAATGGAAAAAAGACGACTCTCACAGGAGGAGTTGGCCTAAAACAGTAGCTCCAGATGGAATTTCAGCTGGAGGCATACAGCAGCAGCTGAGCTCAAAGAAATGACTGAGGTTTTCTGGACCTACTCTCTGGCTGGTGGATGAGATGAATCAGAAAGGAATAGAGGACAGGTGGTGCAAGCAGAAGGGAAAGGAGATGGGATGAGGAGAAGCAAAAGAGAGGTCATGATATAGGGTTACATTCTAAATCCTTTGCTTGGGTGGAAATTTTCAACTAATAGAACTGTCACTGGATAATCGCTATAGCCTCATGAAGAGATACTTTTCAGAAAGAGGATAACCACAGATTATGAAAGTTGGAAGAGACCTTCAAAATGATCTAATCTAACACTTTCATTTTAAAGATAAGATGAGGGTTAAGAGAGGTGAAATTCAAAGTCAAAACATGAGTTTCCCAGAAAACAGAACTCGGATTCAGGTCTTCTAATTCCCGGGTCAATTTGTTTCTCACTACTCAATAATTGAATTAAGGTGAGGTTTGAGGTGTTGTACAAATAAACCCAATACTGCAGAGACTTGAAGAAAGAATAAGGATTTTTCTCCATTCACCTAATAATCACAGTGTGAGTGGTATATGGGGTTGGATTCCCCAGGAAATAAACTGATAAGGAGACTTGTGTGCCAGTGCATTACTGGGGAGAGCTTTCCGGAACAGCGACCGGCAGAGGGGTTGTTGCAATTGCAACAGAAGCTTCAGCCAATACGGCAGGAAGCTCTATAGCTGGGATGGCCTTTACCATTGTCCAAAATTGAGGCACTGGGGGCCAGGCCTTTTGAGCACGCATTGACAAATCACAGGATATGGGTTTCCCCTGGAGGAGGGAATGAAACCTAAGGAGGGGCAGCTCTCTTTGGCCAAGAGCAATGCCTGAAAAATCCAAATGTGAATCCTCAGCAGCCAATGTTCCCAGAATCTGGGGGAAGGAGTGTTCCAGGCCTGAAGGGGGAAATGTAGGCAGCCCATCACCGGAACTATCACAGTAGTTCAGGCTTTGGTAGAGGGGAGCAGCAATCTTACTCTCCATGGCTACTCAAGGATCCAAATATTGCTTAGCCATGCCTCAGAAAACTGTCATCATCCATATTTCCAAAGCTGGGTCACCATATGGTCTGGGTTCATGTCATGGGAAGGAGATAGCATGGTGGAGACATGTTAATATCTTAAATAAGAGAACTGGCAGTGGCTGAGATTCTGCTGACAAGGACTCAGTCGCATGGCCATACCTAATCGCAAGGGAAGCTGAGAATGGTCTTCTTGCCATGAAGCATGTGCCCGGCTACACTTCCACTATCTGAGAGAACATACTACGAGGGCCCTGACTGCCATTTATTTTTTGACATAATATATATTTAAAATTATCTCTTGTTTTATTCCTCCCTTTGGGGCTGGATAACACATGTTCCTTGAGACTCTTCTGCCCTATTATTCTTCCTGAGGCCAAATTTACTCCAGAAAGAATCACTCTCTCCAAGGCAGTGGTCAAGCCAGAATGCTGCCTGGATAGGGGTCTTTCTCACCTGCACTTGAAGTGACCAGAAAACTATCAAAGAGACTTCCAGGGACTATCATTCTCTTCTAGAGCAAACCTAGGTTCTAGGGTTTCTCCATGCCCAATAAAATCTGGAGGGCACAATGGCTTAGAGTTTTTGCCCCTCCCTATGTATGTGATGCACGATGAGCTACAGAGACTTGCCAGGTTGAAGTTTTGCTTATGTCATCATTCGTTAATATTCCATCTCTCTCTCCCAAAGTCTTGCTGGTCCTAGCAGCATCTCTGCTGGCTCAATGCCCACCATGGCCTGACCTCACATATTTTATATCAGAACCTTGTAACCTAACTGCTTTTGAAGAAAGAACTGGATTTGTTAGGATCTGGGAAAGGCTTTCTGAGTATTCTGTCCAAAATCCTAGAACTGAACTAATAATTCCAATTCTCTGAAACCCAACAAAGCCTTCCAAAGTTGCAATGCAAAAACATTTTTTTTCTTTCTTCCCATTTTTGATTCTATAGTCACTCTAAACCCACAGAAGTCATCTTTCTTATAGAGCATTCTCTTAGGCAATCCAGAGAACGAAGAACTGGGATCTACACTCAAGGTGCTTCTAATAGTCATGCAGGGAGCAGAGCTGGAGTCAAAAAGGTCAAGATGTGACCCCCTCATCCCCCAACTTGCCAGGGACTCCAATCACCAAGGAGGAATGACCAGGCCTGTTCTTACTGTGAGCACGAGTCCTTCTTTAAAAAATCTTCAGAGATCCATAGAGCTTTCAGTAAGTATAGTTCTGCCCATGAAGACATTCCTCTCATAATACACATCCTCACCATTGTTTTCTGTAATCAGGTGCTTTGCAACTTACGAAGCACATTTACATCCATTAACTTAGGGATTTCCAGAAAAGGGTGCAAGCATGTACCTATGCCAGGGGATATGCAGAACATCCATTGGTGTAGGAAAGAAAATATCAGAGCCCCCGTGTTACATTAAATAGCAGAAATTGATCTTCATTAATATCCAATACATGGATTGACACTGATGACTTTTTGTCCCTGTGCCAAAAGCGCAGGTGTAACTTACAGGAAACATGTTACCTGAGGTAAGAGTGAGAGCTCCACAACATGGAAGGCTGAAGTAGGGTTGCAGATTATATGATCTAGTTTCAATTAAACTAACCCCTCCCCCCCAACAAAGGGAATGCTTGGCTCAGAAAGAAATCCCAAATTTGGAAGTGAGTACTTATTATGACACAAGTGACAAGAAAAGGTAGGCTCACACTTTCCACTCTTAGTAAAAACGCAACCGTATAACAACCATATTACAAGATCAAAATAATAATAATAATGACTTACTCATATCTAAGAAATAGGCCAAAAATTTTTGTAATTATCATAACTGTTTGAAATACTGTTTAACATCCGCTACCATTAATAATGAACCTTATCCTTAATGTATATTATGACTTGAGATATTAGCTAATGATATAAGTGATCTAATTTACAAATATAAATATACATATATTGGGGGTACACACACAAATACATTTTTATCGACAGATAACATTCTCGAAAAGATTGGGAGACCGTTGCCATCAATCATTTCAACAACTCTTCATGATCACCCTGTGAGTGGTATTATTTTGCAGCTAAGAAAACAGAAACCCAGAGACCATGAGGTATAAAACTTATGTGGAAGTGAAGACCAGCCACCAATGAAACTGGCACCCCAAAAGCTGAATGAGCGATTCAGGCCAACATCTGTGGAAATTAAAAAGCAAACCCCACCCCTCTAGCTACTGAGTCTCAGGCTCTGCCCTGTTCTATTCCCAACAGATTATGCCAGGAAAGCCGGCTCCACAAAGAATATCTCATTCTATTAGGCTGAAAGATGTCGCCCTGAATCCTGGAAGCCTGCACAAACATCATCCTTTAAGAAAAAAAGCCAGGCATTTGTCCTAGGATCCTTTAAAGACACTGTCACCATCCCCATCAAGAAACGCAAATGTTGCCTTCGTATATAAGTCTGGAACAGGAAGCGAGCTCACAGTCCCAGATGATTGAAGCTGACTTCACAAGGGGGGGGGGGGGCCGCTGGTCTTGGCAAAAGCCAAGGTTTCTCAAAGTCATCCCTTTGGGGGTTGCAATGTTTAAAAGAAAATTTGCTCCCACCACTAAAACTCACTGGGTGGAAATTGCCCTTGGAAGAATGGAAACCCATTTCCCTCTGCAGCAATCCAGTCTGCCTCCCAAAGCTCAGAAATGTGCTGGGCTCAGCATTTCTGTGCTGATGCAGCATCCATGGTCAAAAAGGCGGGCGTCTGCAGCAGCCGCAGCAGCCGTTGCTCTGGGGGGGGGGGGGGGGCGGGGGTGGGAATCAGCTTGCACCATTTCTACCTCATTTGGCAGCAGAAGCACCGAGTCACAAGGAAGATGAGGTTCTAGTCCAGAGGCAGCTGGACTATGTCACTCTAAAGGTGGTGAGTAAAATGGCTATTCACTGGGGCATCAGGTTTTTGTGTTATTTTCCTAAGTGAAGATTCTGGGTGTAAGAGGATGTGTGTGTGTGTGTGTGTATGTGTGTGTGTGAGCGTGTGTAATTGTACACATGTATGGGTGCTCATATTGTCACTGAGCAACAATACTTGGAAAGCTGTAAGTGGAATAAATAAATAGAATGTAATGTTGTCAAACGGGAAGGGGTCATAGAAATCGTGCGTTCCAAGCCCCTTATTTCACAGAAGAGGATCCTGAAGTTCAGAGAAGTGAAGCCCTTTGCTGGAGATTACAGTTAATAAGTGACCAGGTCTAGAACCTAGGGTCCTGATGCCTGATGCAGGATTCTTTCCACTGCTCTGCATGGGTATAAGATGACTGCCTCTATGCCAAGTGACCTGTATCCCTGGGAATAGACTGAAACCTGCAGCCACAGCATCAGTGTCACCGAGACCCTTCTCGATGCTTCCAGTAAACATGGGAAGCCATTTCTAACTCACTGCAACCTGGGACACAGCAGCAAAACAGCAGCATGTGTTTGCCATAAATTGCCCCAGTCCTAATGGCCACCTCCTCCCCCCGAGGTTATTCTTCCAGTCACACTGCAAACAAAGTGTGTACAGCACCAGCAAATCTTCCCAGCAGGATCAAGTGGGCTGTTGATAGTGTTGGAGAGTATGCTTCATCAATAAAATCCCCCTTTGCTCAGAACAAATATTTGCTGAGTGCCACGCATATGCCAGGCACCATCATATTCTTTATCTCAGTCCATTCTCATCACGGCATTGTGAGGCATCATTACCCATCTCTGACAAGTAAAACTGAGGCTGGGGGAGGTTCACATGTGCAGGCTATTTTGGGTCTTTTAAAAGTTCCTAGTTCTTCCAAGAATCAGGGTTTTAAAAAAATAGTTATTTTCTGTGATCCTCCTTACCAGAATGACCACTGCCCCTGAAATGGAAGGACGTGTTCTCTCCTTAATGAAAAGCCATTATCTGCAACATTCTGGATCAAATGTGTAGTCAGATCAGGGAGAATGACATTCAACATTTGCAGACTTGGACTCTAAATTAGGCATTGTATGGGCCTTTGGGATTTTCTCAGGTTTTTCTCCTATTTTTCTGGATTCTGGTTCAAGTGAAGATTGCACCACATGCTTAGGAACCCTGGCTTTTTAATACAGCTCTGCTCCTAATGATGCAATCTGGACTAAGTTAGTTTACTTCTCTGAGGCTTCTCATTGATAAACTGACAACGAAGACTAAATTATCTCTATCCTTCCTTTGAGCATTGAAATGCTTGTGTATGTGTTCATTCATTCACTTACTCAAGTGTTTCCTGAGTTCCCATGACACACCAGACGTAGCAAGGAATTTTAGAGAGAACCGCCTCCAGCCCCACACCTTTCAAGCCTGCAGGAATTATTTGCACAGGTGTAGTTCTGGTCAAGCTCCATCAAGACGCTGTCCAGCATGCTTTCTGTGAACCAAGTACGCCCTACCTCAAGTCCCATCCCAGCTCGAAATGACTGGAATTTCCTTTCCCCCTGCTCTTTTCTATAATAACATTTATTGAGTACTTGGTAAAAACACAGTGCCAGGCACTATGCTGGATAATTTTCACACATTATGTCATTGAATCCAAACAATAATCCTATTCAGTAGATCGTATGATTAGCCTCGATTCACAGATGAAAAAACTGGCAACCTGACCATAATTGCAGTTAAAAAGTAGTGGGGACAGAGTTTCTGTTTGGGATCATTAGAAAGTTTTAGGCATAGATAGTGGTAGTGGTTGTGCCGCATTATGAGTGTATTTAATGCCACTGAACTGTACAATTTAAAATGGTTAAGGGACGCCTGGATGGCTCAGCCAGTTAAGTGTCTGACTCTTGATCTTGGCTCAGGTCTTGATCTCAGGGTTGTGAGTTCAAGCCCCATGTTGGGCTCCACGCTGGGCATGGAGCCTACTTAAAAATAAAATAAAATAAAATAAAATGGTTAAAATGGTAAGTTTAATGTTATGTGTATTTTACCATGATAATAAGTAACAGTGGAGAAATTTAACCTAGGTAGCCTTGACTCCAAAACCTTCAACCCCAACCATCCCTCATTCATCCACACCACAGACAAGACTAGGAAAGGAATGTGTTCCCTCTCTAATGGAGGGCTTAGTCATTTCTTTTGTTGGTTTGTTTTTGGTTTTGTTTTGTTTAGTTTAGTTTAGTTTCTTAGGAAGCCACAAAATAATGCCCACACATTGGGCAAGTTCCTTTCTGTGTTGAAGGTCAACAGTAGCCTATTCTGAATTATGATCAGAGTCCCAAGTCTGGAAGAATCAGATATCACTTCCATGTTGCTTCTCCCATTCTTCTCCCAACCTATAAGCTAAAGCTCTGTCTACAAACTCAGTTCAACTTCAAACACATTTAAATATCAGGTAGCTCCTTTGCACCAAGTCCTAGCTTACATGTTGTAGGGGAGCAGAGATGAGAAAGATATTGTTTCTGCCTCCAAGAGCTTGCAATCTAGCAAAAGAGGCAAATACAGAAAGAGGAAGAAGCAAAGTCATTGAGTAGAATTGCTGAGTACCTATGTTAGATGTGATGTGAAGGCTGTAGACACAACAGTTTTAGTCTGCAGCAAAGATGGCACAGAGTCAATGAGAAGGGCCTTCAGAGGGGAGGGACGATGTTCTGTGGAGAGAGAAAGGTATTTGCATGGGGGATTTTTCTCCTCATCCATAAAATAGCCATGGACCTATTCCAGATGGTATTAGAGTCGAAGTCTCGCCACCTGTCCTTCCTTTTTTTTCCTCCCCTCATTTTTTTATCCTCCTTTCTTTAGGCTCACTCTGTTTTCCTTTTCTCTAATTTTTTCAACTGGACACTTAGATCATTAATCTTCGGCCTTCCTCCTGTACTAGTATAAGCATTTTAAGACTAAGTTCTCCTTTAAGGATTTCTTATGACTGCAAGACACAAAGTCTTGATGTGTATTATTTTAATTATTATTTTACAATATGATTTCTTCTTAGACCAGGGAGCTATTCAGAAATGTCTTTTTTTCCCAAATGCATAGGAAGAAGTAGATTTTTTTTTGCTAATGATTTCTCATTAAATTATATTGTAGTCAAATAATATATTCTGTATGACATCATATCATAGTATTTGTTGAGACTTCATTTGTGGGCTACTACAGGATCTAGCTTTGTAGATGTCCCATGGATGCTTAAAAAAATGTAATTTTTCTAATTACTGATCAGGGATTTCCAAGCTTGCCCATTACAGCAAGCTTGATAGTGTGGTGTTCAAATGTTCTATATCCTTTCCAACTGTTTTTATCCATTACCAAGAGAGGTACATTGAAATCTCTTGCTATCATATCTAATTTGTCTTTTTCTTCCCAAGATTACCTTATTTTTTGCTATTATATTTTGAAGCTATGTTTCTAGGGGCATACAAGTTTAGAATTGTTCTTCTACTTAATTGTTCTTCTTACACTGGTTTTTACGTGGAGAGCATCCTAACCACCAGTAATGTCTTTTGTCTTTGAGTGTATTTTATCTGACATTAATAAATTATACTGGTTTCCTTCTGGCTGGTATCTACCTGTTATTCCTTTTCCCTTCAGCCTTTTTGTTAACAATTTTTTTATGCATCTCTTGCAAAAAGCCCATAGCTAGCTTTTTATTTCTGGTCCAGCTATATTTATTTCCCTCAAGCTTTACTATGCCATTCAAAGAATATTCATGTATCTTATCTAAAAATTGTAGATACTAAATTCTGGGAGGTTTTCGGGTTTCTTATTGCCAGAAATGAAGGGTCTAGGACCCTGTTATTTAAGATTTCTAAGAGCGCTTCTTACCATTTCTCCCTTTAGGGTGTTAAAAATTGGTCCTTTCTCTCACTCAGTCTGTACTGTTCCATCACATCGAACAAGTCCTACATTTCATTTTCTCCTTCCCAGACATCCCCAAAGAACTTCACATCTACAGCTGAAGTCTTCAGTGTCTCCTCTTTATTCCTGCTAATAGATTGTACCAGAAGTGAAATGATGATGAAGTAGATCTTATAGATTGTCACTTCCTTGAAAACAGACCTTAATTTCAAGGCTCAGTTCTTCAAAAGAAATGGAGTTACTTAGACCCTTGGAAAATGTGGTTACAATTGGCCTTCTCTGCAATTAATGGTAATGCCATTACCACAAGGCATCGGGGAACTTCTCTGGCTTTCATCAAGAACAAATTATACTAATTGTCTTTCTTTGCCAATAGCAACAAAGCTACCCTTTTTTAAAGGTAAAAATCAATGTCTTTAATATTTGTTGAACACTTACTACGACAAGGCACTGTGGTGGTTTGTTTTTGTTATTTGTTTTTTTGTGTGGGGGGGTGTTTTGCATTATGTCATTTTATCCTGACAATAACTCTCTGAAGTAGACATAACTATTATCCCTGTAAAAGGGAACCTCCAAAGCTTGGGGTTCTGTCAGAGCTGTGTGCAGGCCCAGTGAGAAAGCAGACTCTACAGTTTCCCAACAAAGCATTCTACCTCTTCTCATCAGTACCCAACTCTGGTTTCCTACATGCAGCCCTTTTGTCCTTGACTTCCTGCCACCTAGTAGTTGTGTAGACTTGGGCAAGGTGCTTCACTCCTCTGGGCCTCCATTTCCGTATCTTTTAGCTCTCGGGTTCTCCTGTCTGACCACTTCACCCACAATGGGGCCAAGACTGCCAGTCAGCCTGGGGAGGCAAAGCTATGTTTCTGCAGGAGCTCAGGATGCACAAAATGTCCCCCAGAATGCAGGAAGAGCCCATATCTCTAATTCTCCCTGTTTCATCATGTGTCCAGTCAGATTGTGGGTCAACTATGGGATACATCATGAAATAATCCTTTCCCAAACTTCCCTTCTGCTCAGATGGGGGGGCTGCCATGGACCACACAGCATGTGGCCATGCATTTCACCTGCCTACTTTGCTGCCACCTCTTTTCCTGGGGTGGAGGAGGGAAGGGAAGGAGCAGAAGTCATCTGTGGGTCCACCTTCAGAGAGAAGGTAGAAAGACAGAGGAGTACAGGTGTTCTCTCAATAAACAAGTCCTAGAATGCCAGCATTATCATCAGCCCCATATTGCACATGGAAAACTAGCCCAAAGTAGATAAGTGGTAGAGCGAGTATGTGGTCTCACATCTGTCTTGGCTCTAAAACCCACACTTGTTCTAGAGAATCCACCCTCTCTGGTAGAAGCCAAAGATAGCAAATATGCAAAACCAGCACAATTTCAGAAGTGCCAGGAAAGCATCCTGTTTTCCCCAAATAGCCATCATTCACTGGCGTACGGGTTCCCAAAATGCTATTAATTGATGTTATGGCTTTTTTAAAATTCCCTTCAGAGAAGAAACGTAGGTAGGTGCAGGTTACTGAGTTGGGATCTTGTTCCGGAAGCATCCCAACTCAGTAACCTGCACCTATCTACGTTTCTTCTCTGAAGGGAAGAGCAAAGAAAGCTGGGAGCTCTGGGTGAGCAGCTACACCCTCCACTTCCCAGTAAGAGGGCAATTAGGCCCCAGAAAGGGAAAATGACTTGCCCAAGGTCACTGTAGCAAAGGAAGAACCAGCACCCAGGCCTCTGGACTCCCAAACTAGTAGCCTACAACACACAGTGTCTTGCCGCATGTTGGCTCCTGATTAGACAGGGAACTCTTTGGTAATATTGTGGTTGTTGACATATAACAAGTAAGGAACATAGAATGAAATGCTATCTTTCCCTGTCCTAGGGTAGCCCGATAATTTAAAAACATCTATTAAACAGAGAAACAATTCCCATAAAAACTAAATTCCCATTGTTCCCTTTATTCCCGCCTACCATGTCTATCACTTGCTTCGGTCCACTATTTCCCTTTGTAGTGTATCAGCTCAGAGTCTCTGATCATGCACCAGAAACTGGGAACATCTCTGCCAAGCAGCGGTCCCGCTTATCAGCCCAGCCCTGGGAGAGACAGGAAGCAGGAGATCACCCAGAACAAAACGGAAATGTATTCACCTTGGTTTACGGTCCTCCATCCCGGAGAATTTCCCCTGGGGAACTCTGCCTTCAAATGAGCCCCTAAGTCTGTCTCTATTTTCTAACTCCCCTCCCCCCTCCCCATCCCAGGTGATGAAACACTGGGACTGGTTAAGATGCTGTTTAAATGCAGAATGTTATTATCACCATATATCACCCAGATCAGTTTTCTAGGTCGTCCTAGATGTCAGAATGATGCAAGCCAACATTTTTATTATTTAGGATACAGTATACTAAGTTTATGTTGATTACGCTAAGTATCATCTTTGAAAGATAACTAGCATTAAAGTGTTGATAATGTTCCACTTTTGCAATCATATTTGCATAGTGTACAACAGAGTTTAGCAGGAAAAATTATCTTAAGTGGTGTTTCTCATCTGCTCTGTCAGTCTCACACTGCTTGCTTCGACTTGGTACATGAGGCAGGACAAACGCTTACAATTTTTTTTATATCAGCTTTACATTAGAGAATGTTGTTCTTGTTCCTTCTGGGAAGCCTGCGGCATGGAATTGTAATGGAAAAAGCAGAGTCTTGGGGGCCTGCTTGTAACTGAATTCCAATTCCAGCTTATGCACTTGAGAAAGTCATTTAACCGCTCAGGGAAGCAGCCACCAGCCACCTCTTCTGTGAAATGGACTAAGCAAGGCCATGAGATTGTAGATAATGTATGGAAAACACCTAGACAGCACCGGGCCTGGCACACGGCAGCCCGCTCTGTTCCACACACAGTGTTTGTAAATGCCCGTTGACCGCATGTTGAAATTAAAGCTGGGAAGTAAGCTGACATTCCCCACACCATACTTCTGGCTGATGATTCTTTGGCCTTCCAGCAGAGTTATATATGCAGATAATCTGTTTGATGCTGCTCAACACAGAAGAGACACTGATTTTATTTTATGAACAATAGTTGAATGTCTCCTGAGTGTTGGCTACTGGGAATTAAATATTATAGATTTCATTTATTCATTCATTCATTACAAACAAGCTATCCTCCAAACGACCCCATCGTTCTTCCTTTCTCCCCTTTACTTTTTTTTTTTTACACTCCCCCCAGGCCTACTACAGTCTTTTGCCCAATTGGATGCTATTTTTCATTTTCATCTTGTCACCATCTAATGTCCAAATTTATTTAAATCATCCTCAGACACAATCCTATAAGATGTGAATCACGTTCAGGATTTTTCTTTATTTTTTTCCCCTCTGACTTGTCAGCTGTCTCATTTATGATTGACAAGATTTCCATTTCAGTAATTTCTACTAATTCTGCTTCAAATCTGTATATCTAATGAACACACCAATCGGCACCTCATTATTAGTCAGGACCATTTTTTTCTAGTGTAATGCACTGACTTCATAATTTACAGTACAAGGTACCTGCCTCTAAATGAAACTCAAAGAAAGCCTTGTCCAGTTTGCCTGAAAACAGTATCTGGCATGTGAGTACAAACAGAATATCCTCTCTAGGTTGTCATCCTTTATGCATATGAACACTGTTTGCATGCTCCCATCAGACTCTTTCACCCAAACAAGGCTTTTCTCTTTGTAAAGGTATGTTGAATTGTGTATCTCTGCATAAGGACGAAAAGAAAAACAGTTTGTCTGCACCAGAAAAAAAAAAAAAAAAGTCCAAGTTCTCCAATGCAAACACAATCTGACACATGCTAAAAATTGCCTGAAGCACTGGCGAGTTATAGATCTTCTCCCTGGGGCAGATAATTCATTAGGAAATAGCCTCCTGCCCTATGTAGCAATTGAACAAAAATATTTACTCGTGGTAATATCAGATGATAAGGGGAGCAGGGTCTCTCTCTGAGCAAGGGGGGAGGGAGAGCCCTGCAGTAGATGCCCATCGTATGCATTGCAAATGAATCCTTAGTCGTCATCCTGCAATCTAGGTCAGGATGGAGCCAAAGGGAAGGACTTTTAAATCGGCTACAGGGCTCAGGTTGGATCTGCTTCTGTGAAGGCACAAGAGGCAGACACACGTTTGGTGAGACATTCTAAGGGGGATAGAAAAATGCTTTCACCTGATAGAGGGACCTTTTCCTGACCCAGAGAGTAATCAAGAATAAAGAGGGTTGTACTTTCAGATGAATGCCATTTAAACACACACACACACACACACACACACACACACACACACACACACACACACACAACTTTTCTCTAAGCCTTCTGTGTTCAACTTTCCAGGCCCTGAAGAGTATCTGCCAGATAGATGTTAAAAGGGAGAGAATATCTTTCAGACTTAGGAATATGTGGGTTGTGTTTTAAACAATACAGTCGTACACTATTTAGGTCCAAAAGGACTTTACAAGTCATCTATTCCAGGCACCTCGTGTTGAATAAGAGGATATGAAACAAGGAGAGAGGGACTTACTTGCCCAAGGTCATATGAGTCACCTTCGTCATACAACAGTTTAATTTTGTTTTGTTTCTTAAAGATTCCGTTTTGTGCAATAGGAATAATTTATTAAATAAGGCAGAAACAAAACAAATTGACTTGGTAACTGCCACCTGATAAACTAGATCTATGTCAGATGCTCTTGCCAGGTGCCTAATCCTTCCCCCAAAATGATTACGAAAACCTGCTGTTTGCCTGCAGGACCGCTATCTTGGGGGTCCTTCCTGAAAACCTCCTGCCCTGGCTTTAGAGTGATTATTTTCTGGGCATGTTGTGGCACTCAGTCCACTTGGCCAAAGGCTCTGAAACTTTGTGACTCCTGCCCTAGCCATCTGGGGCCACAAGAGGCTGGCAGTGTGTGTTTTTCTAAATACGTTCTGAAATATCACTAAACCTAGAGACATTTAAAGAGAAAGACTTGGATTTCAAAATTAAATCCAAGCTACGTACTAAATGTAGTTGCTAGGGTTGGTTGGCTATTTCTTTTATTTGCCAAAATCATAAGAAAACTTAAAGGTCAAATGGGATACGAGGAAAATATACAGGCAAGAAAAGAAGAGAACGGGTTTTATCTTTAACTTGAACACTGGATTTGCTACCAAGCACCCACATGCTATCCAGAAGCAATGTTGCCTTCTCTCTAGGCCTTGCTTTCCTCTTGCTTTTCCTCTTTTGTATGAAGCAGAAGAAAACCAAATGATCTCCAGGCTTCCAGCATTAGGGTTATGCCATTCCAATGATATCTCCAAAACTGACTTCTTTTTTGGAAGCCACAGTCACTGCAGAACGATCTGTAGCTATTTCCAAGATGTGAACTGACACGTTAGTGTCTGCTAGATTTATGTAAAGCTTTCAAAGGAGGTAGTTCCACTATTGAAATAATTCTCCAAAACAACAGTGACTGACTTGGGACTAAGAGCTTAGGAATCTAACCCTCTAACTAGTATTTTTTTTTTCCCCACTTCACTTTCCAGATTGACTTGTGAGGGCTTTTCTTTTTTTCTCCTCTTCCTTCTTTTAAAATATTTGTTAAGGCCTTGAGGAGAGCTAGGAATATGGGGTATGCGGTATGTGTAGGCACACATAAATAAGTCAGCACAAGCCTGGTTCTTATCTAGCCTGACCACTTCGGTAGGAACAGAGCTCTGTATTCAATTTCTTCAGCCACCACAACTTGAAGGTTATAGAATATTCTATTTCAGGACACCTTTAGGACCGAGGAGCCCGTTTAAAAGTACTGCAGTGTTATTTTGATTTCTCCCACTGAATGAATCACTCCTCCTGAATGCAAACACCAGCAAAGAATGCGTTAGAGGATCCGCCATCATATTAAAAATTAAATCCGGCTGCATTTCATAATGGGCTTTCCTTTTTAAAGCACGGTTTCATCTTCTCACCATGGAAATTGCGTTCTGATGGCTTGTTCTTTATGGTTAACACTGAGGCATCGGCCGGGGTCAGAACCCTGCCTCTCCGAACAGGGAACCACAAATGTCACAGACACATGGTACACTTGGCAAATAATATATTTCTTTCCAATCTCCTGTGTGTCTTCAGTTTGCCTAGCGTCATGCTCATGCTCGGGGTAAGCTGAGAGAGTTTTATTTCTCAGGTCTTCTTTCCTTCCTTTGGTGGAACCAGCGGGAGGCATGCAATTTACAATGAATTCAAAAGTGCCCCTCTTTTGATTTTTGTTGTTGTCTTTATTTTAACCTCCAAGAAGAGAGAGATTTAACTCAGTCTTCACCCCAGGCTAAGCTAATACTTAGGTCATGTCTGAGCTCTCTGGGGAACCCCGCTTTATACCATCCGAGGGGCAACGGGGTCCTTTCACGTGGAGCTAGCACAGCTGTCCAGCCATATGGGCCCCAAACAGCCCAGTCAATCGGATTTGGGGAGGTTTTACAATGTAATTTCTTAACGTGCTAGTATTTGGGGTGAGTTTGATCAGGGGTAGAGACAGCTCTTAAGCCCAAGGGTTTAGGTTTTAAGAAGCCATCACAAATGTCCCAGCATCTGATCAGACTGGTTAAAAACAGCTAAGAAATCTGTGACTGGGGGAGGGGAAAGGACTCCTGACCCCCTCGTTGGAGAGAGCCCCAGGGGTATGCTGTAACTATTAATTCGGCATCAGCTGCTTTTTTTCTTTTCTTTTCTTTTCTTTTTTAACCCGGGGCTCATCATTTAAGGCGTTCCCACTCAGGCCTGCAGAGCCTGTTACAAAACCATCTCTCTGCTCCCCTCCCCCCATGCCGCAAGATGAGAGAGCAAATATCCTGCATTGCAGCAACCAGCGCAGGAGGACTGCATTGAAACCGTCCTCAAGCTAAACAAAACCAGGCCTTTAAGAAAAACCTAAGGAAGGGCAGCAGCGGTGTGTCCTGCTGCCTCTCAGGCAAAACGCACTCCACGTCGCAGCCCCATCCCTCCACGTAGAAGAGGTTCAGAAACTGCCTAAGGAATTCTTAGGGACTAGAAGACAAACAGTCCTGAATCTAAAACCCTCATCAAAATGGTGGAAGTCCTGAACCAAACTACCGCCAATATAGTTTTACCACCCGAAAAGTATTTTTAGTTGGAAGGGAACGTTAGCCGAATGGTAAGTTTTCCCCAGAAAGCTATCCCACACGATGGCTCTTTCCAACTAACTACACAGTCTTCAGAAATTAAGAATCTATTGCAGAAATGTTTTCTATATTCTTTTCTTCTCCTCTCTCTATTTCTCCCTGTCTCTCTGTCTCGCTCTCCCTCTCAATTTAAACCAAAGCTTTCCTTTTCTTAGAATTTACAAAAACTGCTTATTTTTAAGCTTTCTCGTGGTACATTGTTGGAGGCAGGAAGCCAGTGCTACGGGGTTTTGAGATCGTTATTCTGTTATTGGGACAAACACCCAGTAATTGACAACAACCCAAATGGCCTTGAAGCTAGCGGGACGGCGCCCAGGGTCACCGTTCATCTGGACGCTTCCGGCTCGGCGGGCGCTCATCTGCAGCGACCCCCGCAGGACCGCTCTCGGCCGCCCCGCACGGGCCATCGGATTTGAGGAGCTGCTTTTAGCTGTCAGGGGCTTGTGCTACATCTATCCATCTCTCGGTGCTCTGAAGCCCGCGCTGCCCAAGAAACAGTTTTGGTTGTTGTTGTTGTTGTTGTTGTTGTTGTTTTAAGTCCTCAAAGCAGAAAAGCCGGAGTAGGAGAAGCAGATGGGCCCTGCGTGTGCGGAAATCGCCGGGGCTGGGGTTGACACCCGCGGCTGCCGAACGGACTCTCCGGGGAAGACGGAAGATTTCTCATTGCTGGCGCTGGGTTTTTGCCGGGGGCTTAGGTGGGGGGTGTCTTTGGGTTTTGTGTTTATGGGCAGATTCATTCTGAGTCCTTCCTTAAGACCAAGCTAACCCCGTGCTCCTGGAAAAATACACAACACTGGCCACAACCATCACAACAAAAGGCGCCTCCCCGAAGTGAGTCTAAATGTACGCGGGACGGGTGGCGGCCGGACGTGGAGACGCACTTTTGTGCCTCTCTAATCTCGGGAGTCCATCTGGCCCCGGCGGGCGCGGGCGGGCGGGAGGGCGCGGAAGGGGGGGGCGGGAGGAGGGGAGCCGGGAGGGGCGCGCGCACGTACCCAGAGGCGCGGGCACGCGCGCCCGCTCTCCTTCACATTCACCTTGACTGCAGGGGGGCGGAGGATGGGGCTACCTTCCCCCTCAGCACCAGCCCTTCTCCCCACCCCACCCCCGCCGCTGTCCTGCCCAGACACTGCTAGGAGCTGGGAGGGAGGGATGGAGGGGAGGTGCAAAGGCTCTCGGGTCGCCGCAGCGACCGGACAGCCGCGTGCTCTCCGCAGTGATGTCAACCGCATCCGCCGCAGCAACCCCCCCCCCCCCGCCCAATCCACTCCCACCTCGGGCCTCGCCCGCGCCGCGGTCCTCGGAAACCCCTGTCTGGCGCCTCTAGCCTGGGGACGAGAAGCAGGGGGCGTGCCGGTGTCCTGAGACCCCCACTCCATTTGCTAAAGTGGGAGAGCCTGGGAGTGGACGAACAGTAGTGCCGCGGCTCCTGGGGCGGAGGAAGGGAAAAAGGGGGGGGCGGACCTGGGTGTAGGTTTGACGCCCAGGACTGCTGAAGGGAGTCTGCCCGGGACTGGTGCCCCCGGGGTTACGTTTAGGGGGCGGAGGGCACGCATCACTGCAGGTGCTGCGCTTGTGGGCACGGCAAAAGCGCCCCCTTCGCCCAGGATAGAAACGGATAAACGGAAGCGCGTGTGAGTGTGGGGGTGCGAATTGCCACCTCCAACCTTGGCTTTCCCGCTCTTCCGAGCGCTCCCACTTCTCACTTTCCCCAAATCCGCATTTTCCTTGGCACAGCTCTCCCGGAGCAAGAAGGAGAGGGAGGTACCCGGGGGCAGTGAGAATGACGTGTGCTGGTGCAGAGAGCGGGTGGGGGGCTGCGGGCTCCGCTCTGTGGACCGGCTCCTAATCCTCTTGTTTTCGGTACAGTCAGCAGATGTGGCTTCTTTTAGCTGAATAATCCGTTAAGGGAATAATAATTTTTAAAAAGGAGATCGACCTCACCCAAAGAGGATGGCGAAAGAGATTAGGGCTGGTAAGGATAAATTAAAAGGCTCCAAATTCTGTCCCTCTCTGCCTTCCTCTCTACCCACATCCCCCTCCCTTCACCACCCTCCCTCCCCCCCCTTCTTCCTCATCCCCCTGCAATCCGCACTCGACGCGAGTTCACGCGGAGGGCTGGATTTTCAGGCTGAACCGCAACTTGCGCTGCGCGTTATTATTATTCATCTGAGGGTGCTGCCGCCACAACCTTTGCCTCCTGCGCTCCTCTCCTTCCCCCCGGCCGCCGCCGCCAGCAGTGCAGTCCCTCCTGCACACATGCTCTGGTTCACCAAAGGGAGATTCTGAATTTTTTATCATGCTCATGATCATCATCATGATGCTCCTTATCATGGTTATCATTTCCTCCTGCCAGGTGGAGCGACCACCAGCGCCTTCTCGCCACCCGCCCCTTCCCCAGCGAAGGAAGCAATTCGGGCCCGACCCCGGCGGCCGCTCCCTAGATGCGGGCTTCCTTTGCCTCTCCGCATCCCTCCCTCATTCATCTGCATGTATCTATCTCGATCCCTTTATTCCAGTAGATCTATTGCCTTATCATGGGCTGGCTGAAACGCTGCGGACTGCGACCAGTCTCTTAAAAAGAAGAACAAAAAGAGGAAGACCTTGAGTGGACCCCAGGACAAAGCACTTTGGGCTCAACAAGAAGCGACGCGTGGGAGCGCTGGCTCCGAACGGGAGTGATCTCCGGTGCCCAAGAGCGCCCATCCAGCGTGCGGACCTCTGAGGGTATTCGGATTGAATTTTATGTATCCTTTTGGCATGCTTGAACAGTGACATTGTTGGAGAGGGGTAGGGTTTGGTTTGTTTCGTTTTTCTGGGAAAGCGAGCTGAATGGTGGGAGATCAGGTGGACTTAAGTTGGCTTTCCTGCTCCCCTGCCTCGCCTTCTCGAGATCCGGGTGTTGGAGAAGAGAGACTGGGAAGCAGAAGGCTTAGAAAAGAGTAGACACCGGAGATGTTGTCGGAGGGCTAAGGGAAGGGTGAGGCGAAGGGTAGGTGAGTGGGGACCGGCCAGAGGGAGGAGGATTTGGAAAATAGGAGGTTTCTTTAAACCTGCCTTCGGGTTCACAGGATGAGTTTTGCTGGGGAGAGTATGGTTGTCTGTCCATAGACGCTCTGAGAAATTGATGAAAAATTGATATGTCCATGTACACACATAAGGAGGCGTCTGGATTTGTGTGTAAACAGAGTGGAGAGGTGGAGGAGGGCATGGAGGGAGGGGGCTTAAAATAATGTCTTAATATCCCTTTCGCTTTGGGGACTCTCATCCTCTGTCCCTCCCCCTTTTTTTGACCCAGGGATCCAACTGCATTAGACACGAGTGACCTTTTAAATCTACGCCCACCCTTTACCTGGTAAAGCCCGTTGACAGTTTGGGGTGGGGTGGGGTGGGGTAAGGAGAGTGGTAGGGGTGTTTCGAAGGCATATATATATTCTCTCTCTCTCTCTCTCTCTCTCTCTCTCCCTCCTCCCCTCTCTCCTCCCTCTTCCCTCCTCCCCTCTCCTCCCCTCCCCTCCGTCTCCTCCTCCCTCGCTCTCCCCCCATCACTCTTTCTCTTCCTCCCTCCCACCTCCCTCACTCCCTCCCTCCCTGCTGCATTTTGCATGAGCTATCTAGGTCATTAGCATTTTAGCGTATGCAAGACTTGACAAAGCTGATGAGGGGCCAGATGGGCCTCGCTCTTATGGGTTTTTTTTTTTTTTCCTTTTTTCCCCCCTCTTTTCCTTTTTCCCCTCCACCACTTGGGACCTGAGCAAGAGGACTGCAGCAGGCGAGTTTCGGAAGGCTGCCTCCCCAGATCCCGGCCCGGAGCGCGGCAGCTCGCCCCTGCGGTACGCCCGGCCAGCCTGCACCCGCACTCAGGCAGCGAGGTAAAAGCAGCGGCGGCGCGCCCTGCCCTGGCAGCCGCTGCCAAGCCCCCGCTGCCCTCCGCGTCCTGTGCCCTCGACTTCCTCCTCCTGGCCCCCTTCAGTTTACTGGGCTAAACTGAGGGTGAGAGATGGGTGGGTAGGATTTGCTGTGCTGGGGCGAGGTGGGGTTGGTGGTGTTTTTTGTTTTTTGTTTTTCCATTGTCTGGAGCTGCAGGGGAGGCGAGGAAGGGGCTAAGGGAGTCGGGGTAATTAACACGGGGGAGGCACCCCTCCGTCTCCCACTTCCACCCACACCCCCAACCCTCCACCCCCTCCGCTTTGCAGGAAAAAGCCTGGATCCGAAAGGATGGGGGAGAACAAAGAGCCTTTGGAAGACGTCGCTGTTATCTCATTGTCTGTGTGATTGGGGGAGCTGCGGTAGGGAGGATGCTGTGGTCCTGTTCTCGCTGCCTCCCCACCCCCATCCTTCTCCCCGCTGTCAGTGCGCACGCACGCGCGCTTCTTTTTACTTCTTTTTCCTTGTTTTTTCATTCCATCTTCTCCCCACCCCCCTTCCTTTCTTGCACCTGTCCTTCCTTCCTCCTTTCCTTCCTCAGGAGAAAGGCCTCTCTCTCCGTGTTCACAGCGGACCTTGATTTAAATGTCCATACAATTAAGGCACGCGGTGAATGCCAAGAATGGGGCTGGCTGAGCACCGTCGGTCCGCGAGGGCCCGCCGGGAAGGAGCCACAGAGCCGAGGCGCCCTCCGCAGAGCTCAGCGCCGCGGCTTTGGGGGGGTCTCGGGCTTGCGCTGGCTGGGCTGCCCCAAACCGGAGCCCTTGGGGTGGGGAGGTGTGCAGCTTGTGACAGACAGGGGAGCTTAGAGACGCAGACAGACTCAGGGAGAGAAGCCGATTCTGTGACAGAAACACAGATCTGGGCAAGCATAGATGTGATGGGGGGCGGGGGGTGCCTGTGAGCGCATTAAGGAGTGCTTCTGTGTGCATATTTTTCTCTGGGCTGGGGGCGCATTGTATGTGGGTCGACACCTTCCATGGCTGTGTTTTTGTTCTGGGCTTAGCTTTTGGTTTGCCCTTTAAAAAAATAATCTGGCATCCAGAAGACTGGCAGTCTGTGCCAGGGCTTGGACTGCAGATATATTGTGTTCTCCTTGAGGTTGGGGGTGGGGGGGAGGAGGGTGGGTAGCCAGTTGGAAGGGAGGAGGGAGGTATTTGTCATTCTTTGCTGTAGAGCTGGGGGCACCTGACAAGCTTAAGGAAGTCATTGGGATATATGAGGACGAAGGAACAAACTCCTGGAAGGTTCACAAGCTCCATGGGGCTGAAAGCATGGCCAGGGCTCTTAGGAGCATCTCACTTCCTCCTTGCGGCTGTAATTGTAGTTTCAGGCAGAGATCCAGGAGATGCAGAGGAAGGGAGAGGCGCAATAACCTACATGTACTAAAGGGGGGAGGGAATGAATTCCTTCTTAAATCTGAACCGAAGGAAAAACAGAATGTGCACAAGTGTTTCTGAGGAAAGACTGTTTTGAAAGAGGCTGTCAGGGAATAGAAAGGGCTAGCCCTCCCTCATCCTGAAGAAGCTGCTTCCCAAATCAGGCCTTCCTCCCCAGCCCTAGATGGAGAGCAGCAGCTGGTCCTAGGGAGAACCCCTAGCTGCAGAGGATAGTTGCAAGACCTAAACTCATAAATTTCCAGGTGGAGAAAAATGGTAGAGGCGCAGGTCCCTGCAGAGAAAGGAGGCCAAGAGCTGGATCTTCCCACCAGGAAGCCTGCTGCATCCCTTTCCCCACCCTTGGCAGAGGCCTGTCTTTGCAAGGCCAAGGCCATAAGGGATGCTTGAGATTTTAGTTTGATTCCTGACACATTAATTGAGGCCTAAAGGAGTCTTGGGTGAAGCTTGCTTGCTTTTCCTGTGCAAAGCCTCAGTCTAACCCACTTAGCAAATTAGTATTCAAGGATACCATGGAGCCCTAGCCTCATTTCCTCCCAAATACTTATTATTGAGTACCTACTATGTGCCAATCATTGTGTAATTATATCTTAGGTTCTTCCTTTGCCCTCCTAAAGGAGTGTCTGGAGTCAGGTGAGGCTAAGTGCGCTGTACCCCCTCTAGATACTCCCAGAACCTTCTCTGTGGAAATGTGCCACAACCTGCTCACCCCTGCAGAAGGCGGTGGTTTTCATCATGCAAACTGCAGGCATGGTGCTATCCCTCAAGTCCCAGAAGGCAAGTTTGGCCAAAGGACAGAAAAGAGAGCAGTTTCTCCAGCCCCTGAGCCTTAGCCAACGTTGTCCTAAGAGGCAGCAAAAGCCAGGGCCTTCACAACACACCAGCCTCCAAATGGAGCCTCTTTTGGGTGTAAATACCCTTGCCTCCCCGCTCCCTCTTCCCTAAGAAGGCTGCTCTTATGTTGGGGGTGGGGGAGCACGGTTTAAGCCTCCGATGACCAACCCTTTGCCCCACGGTTGTCCGAGATAGTAAGATTTGTCTCTGTAATTGCTTCCCCGTAAGTCCATCAGACGTGGCTGCACCCTTCCACTGATGCGCCTGCCCGTCAGTACAGCCTCCAGCTGCCTCCCCCTCCCCTCCCCCCAAGTAATGGGCCTTTTAGGTGGAAACCTAACACGCTTCTCCCTGAGAGCTCAAACCACAGGCACCATGGACAAGGCCCGCCAGGTTCCTGCTGCTGAAAAACTAGGCAGGGAGGGGCGTATTTTTTATTACTTATGTAAACTCTTGTTCCAGAAAGCTTTAATGGGTGTGGGAATGTTCTAGGTTTGCCGGTCTGTGTGCCTGGGTGTGGGGGTTTTCCTGTGTTCACCAGGTCTCATTATGAAATGTATTTTTATGTGGGGCTTTAATGGCCAAAATGGCAGAGATGAATGCACCACTCGGCCCCTTTTGTGTCCACCAAATAGAGGCATCAGAGTGAAGGTCAGTCCTAGCTTCTTCCCTTCTGCTATATTCAGGGCCTGTTTATACCTAGTGATACTTACATAAGAAAACTGAAGATTTATGCCCTTCCAAGGCATTTCTGTAACTCTCAACATCATCTGCTCACTTGTCTACTTGAGCCCCTCTAATTACATCCTCTGCCTTAAATGAAGGGAAAAATATATGATTGCTAAAAGATGGGACATGTTGAGGGAGTTTGCTGACTGAATATGCCAAGAAGGCCCCCATGAGCCCACACACATCCCCATCATTATGGTCTTCATGACTATGGGAGTTCATATGTCCCTCAAGGTGACTGTACCAGATATATTAAGATGGATTTAGAAATGTTATCAAAGAAAAAATCGGTAATATTATTCTTTCTCCTGCCAGAGACGGCCCAGGCCCAGATCTCTGTTTAAGCAGAAAAGAAACTGATCTTTTAACAAAAGCTAAGGTAAATTCCTCTATCATTTCTATCACCAAAGGGGTGGGGAGCAGGGACAGTTTTTGTGGCTTAGCCAGAGAAATGAATAACTGGGTAGAGTTGCTTTCCCAGCAGGCATATGCCCATACACACACGTATGTACATACATTTTCTCTCATAACCATATCCATTGCTTACATTTATAGAAAAGCATTTAAACACACACACACACACATCTATCCATCCATACTGTCTGCACAGGGAGATAATTTTCTCTTTCCTTCTACTGAACTTACATAATATCCCCATCCCTTGTTCCAACCTTAGAATGGAGTCCTCTGGGGGCAGCTGCAAAGCACTCTCCCTAGGACAGATGGAGCCTCCCCACCTCATCTACTCTGTGGGTGGTTTTAGAGCCCCATGAGTCAACTGGGACTGAGGGCTGTGCTGGTGGTATGTGCGTGTGAGGCTTCCCTGGCTGATTCACGGCGATGAGTATGTCAATAACAACAATTATGAGAATTATGATACCTAATAAAGATTTTTTTTCTTCCAAGTCCCATCTATAATTCTTTCATTCGGGTGTTTTTGCCAAGTCTTACCCCATTTGACTCCAGTTAAAAACAACAACAAAACCATTTAATAGTTAATTGCATCTCCAATGTAGACCTAGAACAAGAAAAAGGACTTCAAATGGGATTCGGTCCAGTCCATGTGTGCTGCTTTGTACCACCTTATCCAGAGGCCGGGGGCCTGGAGAGATCTGCACCAAATTTAGATGGCCTGGAAAAAATGCAGGCCTGACTGAGAGCAAAAAATATTCCAGGTCAGAAATGAAGTGTCAGCAGCTCTCAATAGGTTCACCTTTTCATTTTCTTACCATTCTCCCTTTTGTGTTAAGACAGAAATGTTTGCCCCCGAAAAATGAGGACCTGGGCCTTGGCTTGCATATGCCCCTAAAATAAACCTCCAGAATGACTAGGGGCTTTCTCAGAATTAAGAGTGGGGGCAGGTTTATTTGAAATTAAAATCCAGTCTATTTCTTAGACATGTACCAATACTGAGACCTAGAACGTAGGAGGCGGTATTGTCGCTGAAGTTACACTTGCTACTTCATGCTACCTGTTCAAGGCCGTTCTTCGTGGAGAGGAGTGAGCGTGCTGTCCAGCCTGGGCGGCAGGGGTGCGGGCTAGGCTTCGCCATCTACCCGTCCCGCGGGGACCCGGGGCTTCGCAGTTACCTGCATTCCAACGCGCACGGGGCTCTTTTCTCTTTCTGCTAATGCCCCTGAGACATCTAAATTGAGCAAGGCGAAGATGAACAGGCGCTGGTTTCCTCTTTCTTTTCTTCCTTGCCCCTGTTTCCCCAGCTTTGATTTCTTTTCTTGCCTGAATCGAGAAACGGGGCCCCAAAGCCCTGGGTCGTCCCGCATTTCCAAAGCTTCGGACTGATCCGAGATGGGGGTAGATGCGGAGACAGCAGGGCGTCCTGGGCGCGGAGCCCCGCACAGCGGAGACAGCCCCAGAGGCCCACCTCTTTCCCTCTGCCGCGCACCTCCTTCTCCCCAGTTTCGCTCCAGCGCCAGGTGGATACACGACGGTCAAGTTAGAGATCATTACGGAGTCGGGGGTGGGGGTGGAGTCGGGGGTGGGGTCTGGGCGGCGGTACATCTTTAGCTGGGAAGAATGGGACACGGCCAACCGAAGGCCTTGGCGGAATGGAATGTCCTCGGTTCCCAGCACCCTGGCGCTTCCCGAGCCGCAGGCCGCGCGGCCTAGACGCTGCTACGCCTTCCCGCCGCGCACCCGGCCGGGCCTTGGCGCACGGAGGACCAGGGGCCCCAGGGCGGTCCCTCCCCCATCATCCTTCTCCAGGCCTCCTTCCCGTCCGCTCCAGGACCTGCGGTCTCCACGACCTCATCCCGCACCCTGGAAAGCCGCAGGATGTGCGAGAAAGAGGGGCGGGCATAGCACAGGGAGGAGGTTGGGAGAGGACCCCAACCGAAAGCCGGCTTCCCACCAGCAGAGCGCCCCGGTGAAAGCTCTTTAGGGGTGGATTTTTGGAAGGGGGGGAGGTATTTCCACCCCAGTCCGTCCTCGGTGACTCCCCTTTACACCGCCCAGCCTCCCCTATCCCCCCTACCCACGGAGCCCTGGCAGTAGGGCCAGGTCGCTGGGCACGGTCCCCCAGGACCCAGCAACCCACCACCCCCCGCGACACGTCCTGACCATCCTCAAATACCCTCCTCCCCCACCCCCACCACACTCTCTAAAGAAGCCAAAACAACCACCACAGAATCCTCAACCCAGAAGCAAAGCGACACATTTCTCCTGCAGTCTTAGCGCTAGTCTGACGCCAGAGGAGATGGAGCCTCTGAGAAGTCGGCCTGAAACAGAGGGGCAGACACGCTGTGTCTTCTTGAGCCCCCAGACCCCTGCCCCGGGCGGAGGAGAAACGCAGCCTTCCCGTCCACTGGTCACTGGACGCGGCCTGTCTCTTAAAAAGAACTTAATTCCCTCCTTTTTCTCACCTACTAGGCCCACCAGGGTGCGGAGTCAGTGACGTGAGGCTCCTTTGGATGAACAGGCCAGTGCCCTGAAATAACCTTCAGAGCCTCGTCTCAAGGTCACGTGCCCAAGGAAAGGAGGCCGATTGGCCTCAAGAGGCTACCGGTACGGACCAGAACGAGCCTGGCAAAGGTCAACGCCACCGAAAGCCTCCGACGCGTAGGAGTGCACCTGGCCTTCACAGGGCCCTCAGCCCCCTCTCACACTTTACCCAGATCGATGTGACGATATTTATTCCCATTTAATTGAGACACTGGTTTAATTTCAGATTGCCTCGGTTTAAGGCCCAATGGGGTTTTCTGCAGCCCTTTTCCCCAGTGCCTCTACAGAAACTAATTGCTGTTAATATCCAATTTTGGCTTTATTATTCGTTAGCCAATTACGTATCCCATAGCCCAGGCCCCTTGCTGTTTACTGTCTCTGCTGGAATCAGCTAACACTATGCTTGGCTTCTGCTTCCGGCCTTCGCCTCTATTCAGGCCCTCCCCCCACCCAAGATGATTTACAGGGCACATCAGTCATTTGGTTCCTCCCAGCACTTAGCACAGTTGGGGAGGGGGGCACGTACTTTCAGCCTTTTTTTTCTCCCTTTGAGGGAGATTTCTTCTTTGCAGGTAAAGTAAACAATTCCCACTTTTTAAGAAAGAAAATGGCAAGTTTTTCTGCTCTCTTCACCTCCTCTGGGCTTTCCTTTTCTGGAGCCATTTTCAGAGTAGCCGGTCTCGGCCAGAAGCAAGCCCAGTGCCTCAGCCTTGGAGTTTTCTCTCCCTCCTGGCTCTCTCCTCTTACCGTCCCCAGGGCCGGGCTGAAAGCTACCCTGTGTATGTAACACCATCAGCTCTAACAGAGTGCTCCGACTGTGTCATTTCACATTTCAAGAAGGGAAACTTGAAAAAGCAATTTGGGAAAAGGCACCATTTTCAGAGATGAGGAGGGAGCTTTTGTCTCTCCCACAGATGCCCTGGAAACCGCCCCTGCTTTAGTTCCTTACCCTTCAGAGCTGATGCAATTGGGGGTAAGAGCCTTTAAAAAAAGTGGGGTTTTTTTGCCTCATTTTATTTGTGTGCCCCGAGTTCACTGACACGCCGAAGAAAGCACTTCTGGTTACTGGTGCTCTGGAAACAGGAAAATAAAAGTAAAAATCATAACCGACAGCAGGAAGATCCTTCTTTGTCTGTTTTCCTTTCTTCCCCCATTTTGAAATAACACTTTAAATGCTCTCATGTGCTCTTATATTTATCTCTAGCGGTTCTATAGCAACCTGCTTAGTGTCAGCATCAGAATCAATGGAAATAAAACAAAATGTCAGAGCGGCAGGCTCTAGCTGAGGTCTCCCTTTGCCACCTGGAGGCCCATCATCCCCTTCTGAGGAGGCTGAAGACTCATCATGGCCTGGGAATCTGACGGTCAGGTTTTTCAGAGGGAGGAAGTGGGGATGAATGTTGAGTAGGTCTGGGACACTGTTAAGAAGGTGCCTTACACCTAAGGCTCAATAAATACCACCAAATTGGATGTAATTAAATTAGCAGCAGCTGTCCTGCTTTTTTGCAGAAAAGCTTCAATTATGCCTTAAGGCCTTTTGGGCAGAGGACAGATAGAGTGACCTCACAGAGAATGAAGGGGCTTAAAAATGTTTCTGGTTCATCCCCTAGCCTCAGCCCTGCTTGACTCATCCAGGTGTCTGGAGTTTGATTTTTCCAAACTGTGCATGAGTGGTAGAGAGACTGCATACATGCCCAGTCCCAGGCAAAAATTCAAAGAGTAAAAAACTCTTCTTTGGAATCCTATCTTCCTTGTAGAGCACTTCTTTTACTTTCTAATTACCCTCCTACTCAAATCTCTCCCTTCATCACCCCCTATTCACATCTCACCCAAGGTCTGCCTCCCCAGGTGGGGGGGGGGGTGCTGCTGTAAGTAGGTAAATAAATATCCATTTCTATTTCCTTCAACTGTCCTCCTCCCAGCCCCTTGGAAACATCTATATTCTCAATGGTCACCAAGTGTTAGGAAGTTAAGCCATCTCACAGTAATATGTGAGTTGCTCAGTCTCTTAACTTTCCCAGAGATATTTCTATTTTAGAAGAGGCACTTAAAGTAACAAGTGGGATTCAGTTGTAGGAGTTTCTTATAAAGGCATCCAAGAGTGGGAAAGCAGAAGAGCATCAACTTTCCTAATTCTGTATGAGGAAAGCTTCATCGCCCCTTCATTCCAGACAGACCGATGCTCCAAACACATAGATCTGATATAGTTCGTAAGAAAACACATTTCAGGGCACCTGGCTGGCTCAGTTGGTAGAGCATGTGACTTGATCTCAGGGTGTAAATTCAGGCCCCATGTTGGGTGTAGAGATTACTTAAAAAAATAAAATCGGGGGGGTTTTGGTTTTTTTTTGAGAGAGAGCATATGAGTGGGCGGGGGAAGGGGCAGAGGGAGAGAGAGAATCCTAAGCAGGCTCCATGCCCAGCACAGAGCTCATCGTGGGGCTCAGTCTCACAACCCTGAGATCGTGACCTGAGTCAAAACCAAGAGCCAGACACTTAACTGACTGAGCCACCCAGGTGCCCCCCAGAAATAAAATCTTAAAAAAAAAGAAAAAAAAACATTTCAAGAGCCCCAGATGAATCCTTGTTGGTTCCCTCTTTAAGCTCTGATGTTCTACTAGCCCCCAAATGAAGGTAGGGAGGAGCATCTGGAGCCCTTAACAAAAACACCTATGATTTCTGCATAATAAATGCATACCAGTTCAGGTTAAGGCCACCGCATTTAAAGCCAGCCCTTTCGTGTCACTTTGCATAATTGTGAATTCCGATTTCACTATGCCATGAATGACAATTAATTATTCAATTAAATGCTGGACTATGTGACAGGGTGAGCCCACTTCCCTCCAGAAGTCCAAAGCAGACTCAAAGGAGTTCCAGGCAAAATTGGAATTGAGCAGGGCTTGACTTTGCCGCGGTTCAGCCTTGGTTTTGTTCGCTCTTCTCCCTAGCTGGCCCTTCCCTTGTCTAAAGGCGCTCCCTCTTCTCCTTGACACCCTGGCAGTGTCCTATCCCCACAGTGCATCTGTGTTTCCAACAATGGCAAAGCCAGGGCGCAGAGCAGGTTCTTGTAGGGCAAGAAGCAGAAAGGGGTGTGACATTTTTTTCAGCACACACAGTAACTGCCTTCCCAACTTTCTGCCAACCTCTTAGAAAACTTGGACTTGGAAAATGTCAAATGTTTCTCCCATCTTTCCACGCTTCCCCTTCTACCTCAGCATCTTGCCACCTTCATGTGGACAATTAATCAATAGCAACAGCGTAGCATGAGACGTTCCGAGCAGAGTCTTGCTCCCAGGCCATACTGCATCCCAATTGCGTTAAACCTGTCTTCCTCAATTCCTGAATCACTCATCATACTACTGACTAAAAACTATCCCAGACAGCATTTAGGGCATCTAGGAACATCACTTAATGTAATACCAGGGCCTCTCAGAAGTCTAGAGGAATTTGGTTTCATCCATTTTTTGAGATTTCCAGGATATTACAAAATTACTAAATGTCAAAAGCAGGGTCACCCAACTTGTGGTGTACTTTATATACTTTTAGGTAAGAATGTGAAATTACCTGATTAATATCCGCTTTCAATTCTGTTACTCAACCTTTGCAGTATGTATAGCATCTTCCAAAAATAGTACCAAAAAGTCTGCCTATGAGACCCTTTGTGATTCCGGCACCCAAGCAGAAAGTCCTGTATGCTCAGGCCTACCCCTCCACCCCCACAGAGAGCATAGCATAGTGTTTATGACTGCAAGCTTTGGCATCAGACTACTTCTGATTCCTGGCTCCATCACTAGGCTATGTGACTTAGGGTAAGTTGCTAAACCTCTCTGAGCATCTTCTGTTAAAAAAAAAAAGTGCGGGTAATAATGCTATCTACACTTCCTAGAGTTGTTATCGGGATTAAATTCGACAATGCGTGTTAAAATGTTTAACATAGTACTGTTCAACAGAATTATATGCAAGCCTAGATGAAATTTTAAGTTCTCTAGTGGTCATATTTTAAGTAAAAAGAAACATGTGACATGAATTTTAATCCTATGTTTTATTTAACCCAATACATATAACCCCAAATACTATAATTCCAACATGCAATCAATATAAAAAGTGTTACTAAGATATTTAACATTCTTCTATTCATAGTAAATCTTCTAACTCTGATGTGGAGCTTACACTTACCATGCATCTCAATTCAGATGCTAAATTTTCATCAGAAATACTTGCTTCATTTTTAGATTTCATAAAATTTGTAGTTGAAGAGGTAAATTTCCATGCCCCAGTTAGTTCTGACCATTCTTAAGTATTTTCTCATAACCAAACAGAGTAGCTGTTTTTAAGTTAAAGATTCCATTCTTCAATTCGGTCATATTTCTAGTGCTCAATAACCACATGTGGCTAGTGGCTCCCATGCCAGAGAGTGCAGGTCTCGGCATAATACTTGGCGTACAGTAGGTGCTCAATAAATGCTCACTAGCCATTACCCGCAGGGCCCATCCCTCCCCAGACACAGGGAACAACTCCTTCTCTTCCCTCAGACTCCAAATTGGGCCAGGCCTGTCCTTTGCTCCACCCATGGCCTCTGAGCTGAGCCCTTCTTGACTTTCACCTCTGTGATTCCATGAAACCTTCTGGAATCTCCAGGATTGTTTTTGCCATGTGCTTGTGTCAGGAGTGGGGTTAGCAAGGCTTTTGTGGAGGGTTATTCTTGGCGACGATAACTTGGTCCATCCGTGCAGCAGAAATGACAGGACCAACGTGGTCACACTGGTGACTGACGTTTGTTCCTATTTACAGACCAAATTGTATGTGAGAGAAAATAGACACGGGTATGGGCCATTCTCCTAAATTTAATTCTGTGCTAATTTCTCATACTGTTAATTACGGATCTTTTCTAGCTTCCCCATATTCATTTTTCAAGCAATTTTTTCAAGCAATTTTTATTAAAATCTTGCATTGTGTCAAACACTGATGTCAGTAGGAGGAATTTGTAGATACATAAGACTCACTCCCTCTCGGTCCTCAATAGTCCTACAGACCAGTAGAAAAAACTAAGACAAATGCAAAAATAATGATGACAAAGCCAAATGTGATTGGTGTCATACGAAAGAGAGAGTCCAAAATGCTAGGAGAGCTCAAACGAAAGAGATGCCTTTTCCAGTGAAAGGGTTAGGGAAACTTCAAGAGGCAGGTGGGATATTGAGGTGGGGGGTGGCGAGTAGCATCCTAAATGGCAAGATTAGCTTGAGCGACAGCCCAGGGATGAGGGGAGTCTGCAGGACTAAGCCTGGGTATAATGACAATACATCAGAAAGAAAGTTTGGGGCCAGATTGCATGTGGGAATTGCTGGATCATATGATGTCTTAGTCAGCTCGGGCTGCCATAACAAAATACCACAGACTGACTGGCTGAAACAGCAGAAATGTATTTTCTCACAGTTCTGGAGGCTGGAAGTTCAAGATCAGAGTGCCAGCATGGTTGGGTTCTGGTGAGAACTCTCTTCCCAGCTTGCAGATGGCTGCCTTCTTGCAGTGTCCTCATGTGACAAAGAGGGAGAAAGCGAGAACTCGGGTCTTTTCTTATAAGGGCAATCATGATGTTCCCACCCTCTTCGAAACCTCATCACCTCCCAAATACTATTTGGCAAATGCTGTCTCCGAATACCATCACGTGGGGGTTAGGGCTTCAACATATGAAGTTGGGGTGGGTTGGGGGTTGGGAGGAGACATAATTTACATAGTTTACAGCACATAGAAATCCTACTTTTTAATTTTTTGAGGAACCACCATACTGTTTTCCATAGTAGCTGCACTGTTACACATTCCCACCAACAATGCATGAGGGTTCCAATTTCTCCACAACGTTGCCAACCTTTGTTATTTTCTATTAGTTTTTTGATTCCAGTCATCCTAATGGATGTGAGGTGGTATCTTGTGGTGGTTTGATTTGCATTTCTCTAAAGACTAGTGGTGTTGGAGCGTCTTTTCATGTGCTTATTGGCCATTTTCTTTTATTGGCCATGTATATATCTTCTTTGGAGACATGTCTGCTCAAGTCCTTTGCCCATTTTTTAATTGGGTTGTTTGGTTTTTGTCGCTGTTGTGACAATCATTATTTTGGCAAATCTGAGGCAGTTCCGACAAATGGAATGGAGTCAGCAGTCCCTCGCCTGCTGAATGAAATCTTCCCGTCCTGAGTCTAGTAGCAGGTAGTGGCCTTGGTCACCTGCATGCCCACTGATTGTCATGGGTCTCCTGCAGTTTGTGCTTAAATCCTCAAACCTTCCTCCTTGGTTGGGTCTCTGAAACTCTTCTTCCCTGCCTCGCATTCCTGAGGGTGAGGCTTGACCTCTGGAGGACTCCTATTCCAAATCCGATGAAGGACTTCAGACAATAGTATGTTTACATCCCTGACCCTGACCTCTGGCATATTATTCAGAACTCTGATGATTTCAAATGACAGAAACCCAGTTTGAACCAGCTAAAACACGCAGGGGAATTTATTGATTCATGGAACCCTGTCCAAGAATCTAGTTGTAACTAAAGGACAGGTGGAAATATGGACTCAAACATTTTGAGTCTTCATCTCTGTGCTTTTCTGCATGCAGTTAATTCTTCTCTTTTGCAAACTGGCCTCTCCTTCCCAGGTCCACACAGCAAGACACATGGCCATTGGGATTTCCCAGGTTTTACATTTTATAGCCCAGCTTCGGTGAGGTGCCCACCCCTGGGCCAATCAACTTGACCAAAGAGATGGAAAACCCCAGTTGGTCAAGTGTGAATTAGGTGTAGGCATGGAGCTCCCATGATAGATGTGGATGTAAGGGAAGGACAGCCACCCAGAAAAAGGTACTAGCCGAGTAATACCACAATGTCCTGGGAACACCAACGTCCTGTGAATTGTGCCGCTGGACTTGTGCGGTACATACACTGTGCAGTGGAGGTCCTCATAGAATATCCTATTTCTGGACTCAAATCCACCAGACCGGCATCTCCCTTCCACATCTTCCTTCCTCAGAAGACCTCAACACCAGAGCTCATCACATCCTCTGGAGTCTGATGGTTTGAAATGCTGACCCCTTCTCCCGACCCTGATGCCAGGCTCCCCGCATGCTTCAGGGTCAAGTTTAGTTTATGATAGAAGCTAGTTGTAGAGACCACACATTGTTACTTTTTCTTTTTTAAACCAACTGTATAACATTTGGTGCCTTTCACAACACTACACTGCTATCTTACTGTGCTGACCCTCTCCCCAGCAAGCCACCGATATGTCGTCTCCTCCCTAAAAAAGAAAAAAGAGGGGAAAAGCATCAGAAATGCCTATGCTTTCATCTCCCAGGGGTTCCTGGACAGAGAGCAATCTGGGGCCTGAAGAAAATCCCCATGGAAAGGCTTGCTCCCAGGCCTCACTGATTCTGGATTTAATTCTCTCCTGTGAGCCAGGCATTGAATTACTGTCCCCCAACCCCCATACCTCCTGTTTCCCATTGTCGCATCTAATAAAGGTTCCAGATCTGAAAGTATCTGAGACCCTAACCCTAATCCAATTAAACCCTGCAAAAGCAACTAGACTCGGGAAAGACAAAGAGGTGAAGAGGTTAATAGCAGACAGAACCTCCACTGATGAGCTAAATTAGCCTTGTCCACCTCAGGAGAAATGTTAAAAGCAGATTACTAAAACTGCTGTTGGCGATTAACATTTGCTCAAAATTCTAAATAGCTGATTTTTTTTCCCCCAAGTTAAATGTTAACCTGAGGAAAGGACAGTAGCTGTGGGAGAAGAAGGTGAAGAAGTAAACAGAAAGACAGGCCTGCTGGGTGGCTGTCTTCCACCCAAAGTAGGAGGGATCAAGAATGCTGAGGAACTGCTCCCCATTCACCCTTGTTCACCTCCCTTCTCAAGTAGGAAAGATGGAGAGTTGCGCCATCTTCATTCAACTGAGAAACTGTGCTCCAGGATGGCAATGGAAGCGGGGCGGCACCTACCACACCTGACCTTGAAGGGGATGTCAGGAGCTACCCGGAGGCCTTCCAGTTTTTTGTTTGTTTGTTTGTTTGTTTTTTAAAGATTTTATTTATTTATTTGAGAGAGAGAGAAAGCACATGCAAGTGAGAGAGCACAAGCAAGGGGAGCAGCAGAAGCAGAGGGAGAAGCAGACTCCCCACTGAGCAGGGAGCCCGAGGCGGGACTCGATCTCAGGACCCTGAGATCATGACCTGAGCCACCCAGGCGCCCCGGCCTTCCAGTTTTGTATCCTATCTTAGTCAGTTAGGGCTACTATAACAAATGTCATAGACTGGGTGGCATGAACAACAGATCTTATTTCTCACCATTACGGAGGCTGGAAAGTCCAGGATCAAAGTGCCAACCAGTTCAATTCCTGGTGAGGACTCTTTTTTCTCAGTGTGCAGATCTCTGCCTTCTCCCGGTGTCTTCATATGGCAGAGAGAGAGCTCTGATCTCTCCACCCCCTTATACTCTTATCAAGGGAGCTCCACCCCCATGACCTCATTCAAACCCATCCAAAGGCTCCCCCGCCAAATATCATCACACTGAGGATTAGAGTTTCAACTCCAAACATCATGCTGGGGTGTGGCAGGGATACAAACATCCAGTCCATAACAATACTCGTGAGTCTGTGGGGTGGGTTTGTTCTGATACAACAAGGAACTAACTAGAAACGCACCATCCCCACTCAACGTTTTAGGGTATGTTGGTGCATCAGGACCATATTCTGGTGAAAATAAATATCTTGATTTTCCTTGATATCTTTTGCTAGAGGCTTCATTTACCACCAGGAAGAGTAGAAAGGTTCTGATGGGAGTATGTATGTGTGACTATTTGTGAATACCTTTAGGAGGATGTCAGTGTAGATAGAAACTCAGTCCAGCAAGCAGGGAGGCACAAGAGTAATGGGCAGAAGAGCAGTGGGCACTACATTAAGGCACTAATCCAGACATCTGGGAAGAAGCAAAGAGAAATTGGAAGTGGGTCTTAACTTTTAGAAACTTATAATACAGGGAAGAGAAGACTTGGGTAAAGGGCTAAAAATAATGTAAGAGAAAGGCCTTAAAAACATAACTAACATAGACTGCTGTTAAAAAGTCATATCGTTTTGGGCGCCTGGGTGGCTCAGTTGGTTAAGCGACTGCCTTCGGCTCAGGTCATGATCCTGGAGTCCCGGGATCGAGTCCCGCATCGGGCTCCCTGCTTGGCAGGGAGTCTGCTTCTCCCTCTGACCCTCCTCCCTCTCATGCTCTCTATCTCTCATTGTCTCTGTCTCAAATAAATAAATAAAATCTTTAAAAAAAAAAGTCATATCGTTTCAAGAATATAAAATGGTGCAGCCACCATGGGAAACATTCTAACAGTTCCTCCAAATATTACAAATAGAATTACCATAGAATCCAGCAACCCCACTTCTAGGTATAAATCCAAAAGAACTGAAAGCAAAGACTCACGCATATATTTGTACACTCACATTCATAGCTGCATTATTTGCATAGCCAAAAAGGTGGAAACAATTCAAGTGTCCATCAACAGATGAATGGATAAACAAAATGTGGTCTATCCATACCATGGAATATTATTTAGCCTTAAAAAGGAATAAAATTCTCACACAGGCTACAACACGGATGAACCTTGAGGGCATGATGCTACATGAAATAAGCCAATCACAGAAGGACAAATCCTGTATGATTCCACGTATATGAGGCACCTAGAGCAGTCAAATTCATAGAGACAGAAAGGAGACCAGGGCCTGGGCCGGGGGCGGGGGGGCGCTGCTGGGGAGTTGTTGTTTAACGGGCACAAAATTTCAGTTTTGCGAGACAAAGAGTTCTGTGGACGGATGGTGGTGATGATTGACCAAAAATATGAATGCACTTAATAGTGCTGAACTGTGCACTTAAAAATGGCCAAGATGGTAAGTATTTTTAAAGATTTATTTATTTTTTTTTAAGATTTTATTTATTTATTTGAGAGAGAGAATGAGAGAGAGAGAGAGCACATGAGAGGAGGGAGGGTTCGAGGGAGAAGCAGACTCCCTGCTGAGCAGGGAGCCCGATGCGGGACGCGATCCCGGGACTCCAGGATCATGACCTGAGCCGAAGGCAGTCACTTAACCAACTGAGCCACCCAGGCGCCCCAAGATGGTAAGTTTTATAAATGTGTATTTTGCCACAATTTTGAACAATATCATGTTGTTTCAGAGGAGACTTCCTGGAAGAGGTAGCATTGAGCTGTGCCTGGAAGGGCAGGTGAATTTCAATACGTAAAAAGGAGAAAGGACAACAGAAACAGAAAGAAGAATGTGAAATGTCCAAAGGCAGTGACGTATTCATAAATAGGCAGAGTGGTTTGTTTCCTAGAACAAGGGTTCAGGAAAAAAATAAGTTCAAACAGCTGTTGAAGCCTAGACAACCGGACCTTGAAATCCAGGATTTTATCCTCTATGCCAGCATATGGAGTGTTTCCATAGTGTGTTCCACAGAATACTAGTTCCGTGAGATGCTGCGGGTAAAGGGGAGGATGGAGCTATAGTTGAGTAAGTTTGAAAAATGCTTTGTAGCCCTCTGGGCAATTTACAATAGCTTATCAGTGATGGCCCTGACATTTTGTTTAATTTACTGTTGCCCGAATTCATTTGCTCATGCTGCCCTTGGATTCTCACAACACCTAACATCCTCCTAAGGGGAGTTCCATACATTGAGAAACACTTTTCCAGGACGAGGCAGCTGTTGGAGCTGTTCGAGCAGAGGTATTTTCGTGGTCAGAGATTGCTTTAGGGAAGCTCACCAGACAGCAGGCAGGTGAACAGACAGAACGGAGAAGAGACAAATGACTAGAATGTGGATGATCCATTGTTAAGGATGGGGCACATGTCAGATGTCTGTAAGTTCATAGGTTAAGCCCGCTTTGAAAAAGTGCCAGAAACACCAGAGACTCTTGAAGCACTGAAAACAAGCCTTCTTACTGAAGTCAAACGCTGACAATCAGCAAATGCCCCCAAACCCAAATTTTGACTCATCCTACCCTGAAGCAAAACACAATCTCCTCCCGGTCCATCCCTCCTGTTTTGGTCCGGATCCCCCCAGCGGCAGATGAAGTGGCTCACTGGAGGGGTTTATACCAGCTCGGGAGAGCTATTTAGGAATTTTGCAAGAGCCATTGGTGGAGACCTGCCACAGTGGGAGTATTTATACCATGGAAGTCAGCCAGTGCAACAAATGAGGGCTTTTGTTTTTTGGAGATTCAGTTTACCACACACCACGGAGCAGATGCCAAGATGGAATTAAACATGGAAGGATTTTATTAGGGAAAGCACCTGTGTGAGAAAAAAATGGGAAAGGCTGGGAGAGCAGTGTCAGACAGCAAGGCAAGTCTGACCCCAAGCCAGGGAAAGAGAGGGAAAAGGAGACTGGCAGAAGCATCCTGAACTACACAGACATTTGAAGAAAGGTTATGCTAGGCTGCTGGGGAGTCCTTGAGCCAAAGTCGGCCATCGGTGGAGGTCTCCCAGGAAACAGCCTGTCTTAGTATCCCTGCAGTGTTTGGTCGTTTATAGGGAGCAACCTATGGAAAATGTGGCCTCAGCGCAAATGTGGCAATAGATTTCTGAGCCCAGCAGCCTGAACCCTGAGTCATTCGTGCTCCCTGTGTTTGGTGGTCCATGTGGCATGTTCTTGCTATCACCACAGTCCACTCTTTGCACCCCATGCAGGAAGGGTCAGGAAGAGGTTCCTCCAAGGTTCCCATAGGCCTTGCTTCCTAAGGGTTGAACCACAGCCCCCATCACTGCAGTTGACCTTGGGGTTGCAACTGGCAGCCTCATCTCTCTCCACTCTTCATTTTAAATCCCCTTCACCCTTAGCTCTCAACTTAGCAGGTGTTGGTGGCTTACCTGAGGGTCTGAGCGTCATTCCTGAAGAGTCTAAATCCTGATCATCATACCCTCCTCAGTTTGGAGTGGCTGCACATGTCTATTCACAGTTGCAGTGGAACAAGGGAGTAGCAGGAAGCACCCCAGTGGGTTGCCTTGGTCCCTCCCTGCCCCCCTTGTGTGAAAGCACTCCTACCTCTTCCTGCTGATGAAGGTCAATGATTCTTGTCCAAGTAGGGACTTCTCTTTTCATCTGCTGATCTCTGTGCACAAGGACGCCAAAGTATCCTGGTGGTAACCTTAACTTGTAGTTCAATGTGACCTTTGCCATGTGTCCTGGCAAGGGTGTGCCCTATTTGGGGACCAGGACTTCCGACCCTGCAAAGCATAGAGTTTCAGACACAAGAAACACAAAATCTGCCCAGTGGGTCACTGAGAATGGTGATAAGTAGGATCACTTCTGCCACTACCTCTTGGTTTCCAGACTCATATATCCTTCCTTTTAAGGACACAGTGCCACCAAAGCATGACATCCATCCTTTGAGGGTATTTCCTCTAAGCTAGCACTTCAATGGCTCCTTTAGAAGACCACTCCATGATTCTGTGAGGCCAGCTGTCTCAGGATGATGTGGTATGTGATACACTTAGGGAGTCCCATGATCACAGGCCCGCTTCTGAACCTCCTTAGCTTGGGATGTGTCCCTTAGTTGGATGCTATGCTATATGGGAATCCATGTCTGTGGATCAGGTGTTAGATAAGCCCCCAGATAATGGGACTGGTAGAGGCATTGTAAGCAAGAAAGGAAAGTCCATGCCCAGAATAAGTGTCTACCCACATGAGGATGAGCCAGTGGCCCTTTCAGGCTGGTGTCCTTGAGCAACAGTGCTCTATCCAGGGCAGCTCTGTGGCTGACTGTCAGAGGCAGCAGTAGCTAGATTGGCCTTGGTGAGTGGGAGTCCATGCTGTTGGACCCATGCATTGCCTCCATCTCTGCCACCTCAGCCATTCTGTTCATGAGACTTTTGTGCCAGTTCTGGGGTGGACAATGACAGCTGACATCATCAATCGGCCAAGTCATTTTTTCTAATTGATTGCTCAGAGCCTCTCCCATGGCAGATGCGTGTGGGTGGACATTAAAGTGTGCTGCAGAATTCTTCACATGTTGTACCCACTTTTATTTGTACTGCACATGTCTACCTCTGACCTCCTCAGCCACTGCCCAGGATCAGCATATATTCTCATCCTTCCATGTAAAGTGATTGGCCTAGTGCACTGTTCACAGCTCTGTCCACTGGGCAGACTCTCTCTCCACACCTAGTTTCCAGGCCACCCCTGAATGTGACTGTTATCCACTTTTAGTTTGTTCCTGCATATCAAGCCAACCCATTTGTAAGCCAGACCTGGGATTTTCTCCCTCTTTCAGCTGGTCATGCAAGATCCCGCGTACAGCCCTAGGTACAACCATGGAAGAGGGCCACTGGGATGAGAGAGATGGGTGGTGACGTGAGGGTCTGTCTGGGCTACCTGCACTCCCAGCTTACTCATGCCCTCTGGTCCAGCTCAGACTCAATCCAGGATGTACCATTTCTATTTTACAATGGAAAGCAGCAATTTAACGTATGACTTTGTGGATTTGACAAGACCCAACCCATAATAAGCTGTTCTGAATGCAGGGTCACTGGGTACCCCATGGTCAAGTGTTCCATTTCCACTAGGGACCAATAATATGCTGACAGCTGATTCTCAAAGGACCTATCAATCTCTGAGTATGATGACATGACCCTGCTCCCAAATCCCAGGACCTGCACTGTGATTCTCCCACGGGTGCTTGCCATAAGCTCTATAGCGTGTCTTTTTCTTTTACTGACACCTCCAGCCCCACAGTATCTGCCAGATTGCATGGCCCAGGTGACATGGCAATTACACCACAACTGGACTTGCTAAATCACCCTTTCCTGCTCTGGGCCATCCTCAAAGCTGGATTCTTCAATGTCGCCAGTATATGAGCCAGAGCAATAATTTTTTTACATTTTTTAGATTTTATTCATTTATTTATTTTATTTTATTTATTCATTTATTTGAGAGAGAGTGCAAGCGAGAGAGCAGCAGAGGCAGAGGGAGAAGCAGGCTCCGGAGTGAGCAGGGAGCCCAATTCAGGGCTTGAACCCAGGACCCTGAGATCATGACCCCAGCCAAAGGCAGCCATTTAACCAACTGAGCCACCCAGGTGCCCCCAGAACAATATTTTTATGTATGGAATGTTTCTTCCAGAACTCAAATAGGCTCACCGGTTCTGGGCTTTCTTCCTTGTCGTATAGGATGCAAGATAGGCAATCTGTTTTTACTTTGGAGGGCCCTGACCACTGGACTTCTAAAAACTTCACTGAAGTGGCCAATCCCTGAATCTCCATAGGGCTTTCTTATCACCCACTGGAATACAAATGTCTTACCCAGACCTCCAGCATACTAGCTACTTCTTGCTCATTCCTAACAGCAGGGTGTCGTCAATGAAATGGGGCAATCCAGATCTCTTTGGATCATATTATGACAGAGAGCAGAAGAGTTAATATAGATCTGAGGCAAAACTGTAAATGAACATTGTTGTCCACCCCACAAGAATGCAAACTGTTTCTGATTCTCTTTTCTAATTGGATTGGAAAATAATACATTCACCAAATCATAGGCCATGTACCTGTGGCTTGATTAACCTGCTCTAATGGCGATACAATATTCAATACTGTAGCTACAATCAAGGCTCCTAGTTGGTTTAAGTCTGTGGTAGTCTGCCGTCACTGCTGGGGACCCAGCCAGGTTTTTCAGGACCCAGACAGGCAAATTAAATGGACCACTACGGCTACATCCTTTAATCATCTCCTCCTTCCAGCCCCCACTATAACATGATATTGTTTTTTTATTTACTTCTTTGGCTATGAGAGGGTCAGTTTCAGAGTTCCATTTGGCCTTCCCCACTATTGGTAGCTTTGAACAACATAGATCAGGACCTGGTATGGAGGTTATTTCAATTACCAAGTATATCCATTCCAAATGTGCACTTCAAACCTAGGGAAATTGCCACCAAGTGATCTAAAGACCCAGTAGACCCACCATTAGCTGTACATTAGCCAGGACCCCATTAGTTACCTGGCCCTCACAGGGAATGTAAGGATACCTTGGATCTCCAGATATCAATGTCATCTCAAATCCTGGCTCTAATGCTCTTCAAAATGTCTGTTATTCCCCTTTCCCCAGTGTTCAATTACCCAAATAAATTAAGTCTCTTCTTGGAAGACCACAGTCCTATCAGATTAGAGTCTCACCCTTATTATCTCATTTAACCTTAATTCCCTCCTAAAAGCCTCGTCTCCAAATACAGTCACATTAGGGATTATAGCCTCAACATGTGAGTTTGAGGGAAACAAAATTCTGTTCATGGCACAGATTTTCCCAGGGCCCTGTCCTTTGCATAACAGACCTGCCTTAGCTGAGCATTCAAACATATTTGGAGCTCTGCAACTTGCAATGAGGTCTTCAGCCTGCTGCTCAAGTGCTTCTGCCTTTTTACTCTGGGTGGGAAAAGCCTCTTCGTCAACTACCACCAAGGCGTTCTGGCTCTTGCATTTAGGCATTATCTGTTTGTTAATAGCCTTCAGTCTCTCATGATCCTTTTGCAAGCCATCAGTCCAACTTTGCAGTAATCAGTCAGCTCCGTTGTCTTTGTAGGCACTGTTCTCCCCATTTTCTTCAAATTCCTGCATCATCAGACCTGCCACAGCATTCCCCTCCACCATGATATTTTCCCAAGTCACCACAATCTTTAGCAAATGAGCCATCACATTGAGGTGACTATCCATGACCCACCTCCTAGTCAAGATGGCTTCCTCTTCCTATGTTGGGTGGTGGCCGATCCAGTCCCGCATCCCCATCTCACCCCTTGCTTTCTCACACCACTCTCAGTACCACTTGTGTTAGTCCAGGTCCTCTGAGAAGCAAATGCCATGAAAGGAATAAGCCTGCAAGGCAAAATGCCTGTGGGAGAGCGAATGGGAGGAAGTCCCAAGGGCTGGAGAGCTGTGTCAGATCATGAAACAGTCTGATCCCACGTGAAGGAAAAAAGGAGGAAGGGAGGCTAGATGGAAGCATCCTGGATTGCCATGAAGTCTAAGAAAGTTTCACCGAGGCCACCAAGGAGTACTGGAGCCAAGGTCAACTGTCAGTATCCTTGCACATTTAGTCATTGACTGGGAGCACCCAAGGGAAGCCTGGACTCAGCACAAATACTGCTGCAGACTTCAGAGCAAAGAGCCGGGGCCCTCGGTCACTTATGATCCCCAGAATTAGAGGTCTTCCAGGTGCAATGACTACTCCACAGTGCTCCAGGCCTTCTCTGACTCCAGCTGCACAGAAAGAAAAAAAAATTGTTACATCCAACAAAAGAATAAACACATAATATTTTTCAGTGCTTGAGTGTCGATCTAAATACCCTCTTGTGCCATTAATCATGAGACGAACTTCCTATCACTGCATAATCTCCACCATATTGGTAGGTGTTCATTATTTTCTCCTCCAGATAAAAAACAGCACTGCCATTGATGATTGTCAATGAAGGCAAGGGTGCTAAAGGCCGTCTTCACATTTTGTCGCACATACTCTTTGATAATTGCCTTCTGAGAAGCTCACCACCCAGAAGTAGTCACGAAGATTTGCCATTGCCATGGTATCATTTGTATAATGTTCACAATGCGAGGCAAATCTCTGTGCATGAAAGTTAAATGGTCAGTCAAGTCACATCCCCACACCACCTCTGAAAGGAAAGGAGTGGGCAGGTGGCATCCCGCTCCTTTACCCAGAAGGGAGACACGCAAGTCCGTGGTAGCAGCGTGGTCACCGTGCAGGGATGAGCTGGTGCAGGACTGAGGGTGTCCGGTTGCCAAAAGCATTCCCCACATGCAGTTACAAGTCAGTCCTGTGCCAGGAAGAAAAAACAAGTTTTCTCTTGTTTGGTTTTTTTACATCTCTACTCAGCTTTTTTATTTTATATCCCATTCTAGATCCTTCTGACACTAGTCAAAATCAATTTCCAGCCATGAAAGCCAAGTCCATAAGCTCCTTCTGGCCTCAACTCATATAAAATTAGAGCAAAAAGATCCTCTATACTGTCAATTCAGCATCTATTGAGCTCCTGCTGCATACCAAGCACACACTGTTAAGTCCTGGAACACAGAGATTGGATGCAGGTCCTACTTTCTGAAAGCTCCCAATCAGTTCTTCCACCAGCCTCATGCTCTTCACTGCATTTGGTGTGCCAGGGTCTAAATTATTCACAGAGGATAAAATGGTCTATTTTGGGGTAACTCCTATCACACTTCATGGTGACTGCTTCCATTTTTAAAATAGCCTCAAGTGTGACTATTAATCAGGATATCATTAAAAATAATATCTGTCAGGATGACATTCATTTCTGTTCCATAAATAATGTCACCAGCATTGAATTCCTGAACAGTGGAACATTTACAGAGTTACAGAAGAACTCCAGGTAATGAGCTTCTGGAGGACAGGGCTGTGTGTTTTGCCTTTCTGACACAGAGCACCTGGGACAGTGCCTGACACAAAATAGGAGCTCAGCAAAGATTTGCTGAATTAGTTTTAAAATTCCTATATCTTGCGCGCCTGGGTGGCTCAGTCGTTAAGTGTCTGCCTTCAGCTCAGGTCATGATCCCAGGGTCCTGGGATCGAGTCCCACATCGGGCTCCTTGCTCAGCAGGGACTCCGGTTCTCCTTCTCCCTCTGCCCCTGCTTGTGTCCCCTCTCTTGCGGTGTCTCTCTCTGTCGAATAAATAAATAAAAATCTTTAAAAAAAAGTAAAATAAAATAAAAAAATAAAATTCCTACATCTCACATTGTGACCCTGTTGTGAAAGTTTGTCGTTCTTCTTTGTGATGTCAAGCTCCAAGATTCAAATAGCTTCCAAAACATCTTAATGTGACTTAGAGACCCATCATTGCTTTCTAAAAGTATACTTATCTCACATCTCTTAGGTGAATACATTTCCTAAGTTCATTACTCAATGTGTGAAAAGACACATAGTCCCGTTTGTTTTAAAACCACCTCTATCAAAGGTCAAGAGCTGCCCCTTTTTGAATTGGATAAAAAAATCAATGTCAATGTTGCTTTGTCCACTTCTAATTTCCTCTAGTGCTAACGTTCTAGGTTTATTTAATTTTTTAAATTAGATTTTGAGAAAATTGTAGATTCACATGCAGTGGTAAGAAAGAATACAGAGTGATCCCATGCACTCTTCATCCAGTCTCCTATCAATGGAAGTATTTTGCATAACTATAGTACAATATGGCAACTAGGAAATTGGCATTGCTACAATCCACTGGCCTTATTTAGACTCTAGTTTTACATACACTCGTGTGTGTGTGTGTGTGTGTGTGTGTGTGTGTTTAGTTCTATGTAATTTTATCACATGTGTAGAATCTGTGTATTCGCTACTGCAATCAAGCTTCAGTATAGTTCCATTGCCACAAAGATCCCTCCTGCTGCCATTCCGGAGCCACCTCCCTTCTCCCTTTGCTCCCTAACCCCTGGCAATCACTAATCTGTTCTCTATCTCTTTAACTTTATTTCTAGAATGTTATATAAATGCAACCATACAGGATGTAACATTTTGAGATTTGAGATCCATCCAAGTAGCTACATGTATCAATAGTTTCTTTTATGGCAGAGTACTATTCCAGAGTACTATATCCAGAGTATGGATGTAGCACAGTCCAACCATTCACTTGCTGAAGGACATCTGGGCTGTTTTCAGTTTGGAAATCTATTAGATTTTATAACATTTTTTAAGAAAAATTAGGTCTTGGGGCACCTGGGTGGCTCAGATGGTTAAGCGTCTGCCTTCGGCTCGGGTCATGATCCCAGGGTCCTGGGATTGAGCCCCACATTGGGCTCCCTGCTCAGCGGGAAGCCTGCTTCTCTCCCTCCCTCTGCTTCTCCCACTGCTCATGCTCTCTCTCTCTTTCTCTCTCTCTCTCTCTATCTCTGTGTCTCGAATTAATAAATAAAAAAATCTTTAAAAAAATAAAAGAAAAGAAAAATTGGTCTTCACCCTTCAGTTTTATCATATTCAAAAGCACAAATACTTTGTTTCCTTTCTTATGCCCATCTTTGCCTGTTTCTTTCACTTTTTAAAACAACCTTCTTGACAATTATCATATGGGTTCAGTCATATGTGGAATATAAGAAACAGTGCAGAGGATCATAGGGGAAGGGAGGGAAAACTGAATGAGAAGTCATCAGAGAGGGAGACAAACCATGAGAAACTCCTAACTATAGAAAACAAACTGAGGGTTGCTGGAGGGGAGGGGGTGGGGCAAATAGGGTAATTTGGTAATGGGCATTAAGTAGGGCACATGGATGTGATGAGCACTGGGTGTTATATGCAACTGATGAATTATTGAACTCTACATCTGAAACTAATGATGTTAGTTTCCAACAACATGTTAGTTAGTTAGCCAAAAATATGTTGGCTAATTGAATTTAAATAAAAAATTTTTAAAAAAAGAAAAAATAATAAAGCACCCTTCTCAAGTCCTAGCATATTTTTCTGAGGTTTATTGACCAAAATTCCACGTAGGAATCACACTCAAGAGCACAAGACTTTAAGATGATAGTACAATGATAATATTTTCCCATATGTTTTTAATACCTTTCTTGACTGGGCCCTACACTTAGTTAACTTTTTTGGCTACTTGAAGTTGATAAGCTCAGAGAACAGTCTAATATTATCCAGAGACATGTTTAGCCCAAGAAGCTATAAGTATAGTTTGGATTATTATTTTTCTCAACACTCCATCTTTTGTTTAGCCATGCTGAAACTCATTTGCTATTTTTCTGCAGCTCAGAGAGTCTGGCAAGAGCTTCTTCCATTTTATGACCCTCAGTTTGTGTTTTCACTACCTGGTAAGTCCTGTGCAGTCTGCATACTTGGAGACTGCACCACGCAATCCCCACCCTTCTCTGTGTACAGGTCCAGGGCTTCAAGCCAGCTTTTCTCAGTTTCTTGTGTCTATGTCTCTTGTTAATGAGAGTCTTATTTATGACTGCTTTCCGTTCATCAGAAGGAAGGAATTCACTTGACTTTCCAGAGCCCTGAATCAGCTTTCTGAATTCTAGGAAACCAGCCTCATTCCCATCGTAGACTGGAAAAGCAAGACACCAGTAAGCTCCACCAATGGTTCTCACATCTGTCTGTACATCATAACCAGGTATTAAATCTGGGGAAAACCCAAAGCATGAGCATTTTTTAAAAGTCCTCAAGAGGGGAGATGAACCATGAGAGACGATGGACTCTAAAAAACAAACTGAGGGTTCTAGAGGGGAGGGGGTGGGAGGATGGGTTAGCCTGGTGATGGGTATTAACGAGGGCACCTTCTGCATGGAGCACTGGGTATTAACAAGGGCATGTTCTGCATGGAGCACTGTGTTATACACAAACAATGAATCATGGAACACTACATCAAAAACTAATGATGTAATGTATGGTGATTAACATAACAATAGAAATTTTTAAAAATTAATAAATAAAAGTCCTCAAGATTCACATAAATTGTAGTAAACCCATATATTGGAATACTATGCAACCACAAAAAAGACTGAGGAAGTTGTTCTGTTCATTGGAACATCCTTTGAATAAAAAGGCAAATTCCCTCTTGCCCATTACCTTTCCTATCTTCTAACCTGAAATAAGAATTTGATGTCTGGAAATATGGCAGCCATCTTCTGATACTGGCACAAAAGCAAAAGAAAGGCAGGGCAGGCAGCTATGAGGTATCTCGGTCTTGAATGATCTAGAACCGTGGCACTAAACCCCAGACCGTCTACCGTCAGACCAGACAACACGAAGAGAAACAAGAAAATAGAAAAAAGGTGCATAAGTAGAGCAGGGATGAGGAATGGGGATGGTCTGATGGGCCTGAGTCTCAAATCCGAGTTCATTGCTGAGACCCGGTTGCACCCTGCTCTCACACCTTGTGATGTATCTGGTCTTCTCATAAATCCTTCTTCTTTTCTTACACGAGCATCACTGGATTTCTGTTACTTCAACCAAGGGTCTCACCTAAATCAATACTTCAGCACTGTGTTATCACTGACATATATAATTTTGTCTCTAATTCATCAAGAAAAGGTTAAAATATACTTGATAATCTCTAATTTGTAAAAAAAAAAGTGGAAGAGTTATCACAATGTGGTAGCAATAACATTGGCTTCAGATTTGGACAAAATTGGATTCAAATCCCCATTCTGGCCCTCAGCCAACATGTGATTTTAACCAAGTTACATAAGTTCTTTGAGTCTCCATTTTTCTTACCAGATAAAGGGTGATAATAATCCCTACTTTGCAGGGTTGTTAAGGGCTGAATACGCTAATGTAGGTATAGGGCTGGCAGAGAATGAGGATTCAATAATGCTAGGAATTTTTGAAAAAATGTGGAGGGGCACCTGGGTGGCAGTCAGTTAAGCATCCAACTTTTGGTTTTTGCTCACGTTACGATCTCAGGGTGGTGAGATCAAGCCCCACGTGGGGCTCCACACTCAGGGCAAAGTCTGCTTGGGACCCTCCTCTCCTCCCTCCGCCTCTGTCTCTCAAATAAATAAATAAATAAATAAATAAATTTTTTTTAAAAAGAAAGAAAAAATGTGGAGAAGTACATATTATATACTAGAAAGATTTACCTTGAAAGTGATTTTTCTGTTTAATAGGTTATTGTTTTTTTTAAGGGAGAGGATTACCTTATTTCCTCATGATGCCAGATGGTAGACCATCATGCACAATAGTCCAAACTTGGAATATTGCAAACATTCTTTCTGAGTGTCAATAAACCATCATAAAAATTATGTGCTGGCTAAACGGAAACCTCCAAGTAAGATTTCTAAAATTTATAGGCACTGTGTAAAGAGATTGGCAGCCAAAGGCTGCTCTGAGCATCACTTGCCAGAGCTCGGGGACAAATCGGGTGTCTTGGAACGCCAGATGACTTTACAGACCACACGCCTCCCATATTCATCTAAGCCCCAGAGGCTTTGTGCAATCTCTGGACTAGAAAACCACATCCACAGGTCTGCTCTTCATCATGAACAACCATAGCTTTAAATACAATACAGCACTTTACAATCAAACAAATCCAGATGGACAGTTCTCTCAATGCCAAATCTATACCCAGGACACAGATTTCTAGAGGAAAATTCAGCCAAGGCAGACACAAAAACAACCCAGGGAACAAAAAGTCCCAGTCACTATAAAGTCATCAATCACCCTGCTGCTCAGAATGGAGCACCACATGTACATGGGGGTGGGGGGGGAGGACCACAAGCTAGAGACCAAAGCCCTGGAAATGGGCAGGGTGAATGGAGGTCAGTAGAACATGGTAGTAACAGTGAGAAGGCATATGCACATCTAACCACACATCCACTTGATGTCCATTCCTTGTTAAAGCGTGAAGGCCTGGCTTCACACATATCCATGGCCCCACTATATGCACAGGCCTATCCTGTGGGCCACCGTTGTCAGATATGATGCATATAGAAGATGAACTGTCTAGGAGGCGTCAATCTTCCAGAAGACACTGAAGCTCTGGCTCCTCCTCTCAGCCCTGCAGGCCAGGACTTCAACTTGATCAGCTTGCTCAAAAGTGGCCAGGCCCTGCAGGACTGCCTTGTGCTGTCCAAACTTGGAAAAGACTCGGGTAAACCAGATGTCTATTGACTGACTCTCTTACTAGGAGGATGCAGGTCCTTTAGTCTGTCCCCATTTGGTAATACCCTTTGCTCCCAACCTTTTGTATTCCACCAACATATCTTTACCCTATATCTACATCTTTAAGACCCTTCTTTTTGAGGCAAACTCTGATAAACTGTTGATGCTGGTGGTGGATGGTTAAGGATAGGCTCTTTCTTTCCCAGTTACAATAATAATGGTTAGCATTTACTGAATAATTGTTTTATGTAACATATATGAATATATGTTATGTTACATATGGCAAACATCTTACATACATAATCTCATATAATTCTCAACTATATGTAATGGGCACTATTACTATCATCTTGATTTTTATGGATGAAAAAGTGAAACCTCAGAGTAATTAAGTAACTTAATTGTCCCAAATTAGGCTGTCTGGGAAGCAGACTCTGGAGCTATTGTGCAAGATGTTTTTTAGGGAGTGCCCTTGAGATCAACACCTGTGGAGCAGAGAGGATGGGAACGGGAGTGGACAGAAGGAGAAGTTGAGCTGTGATGCCCATTGACAGCCTCAGCCAACCCATGGGAAGCTCTGGAGCTAGAATGGCACTTCAGTGTTGTCTCAAATTGGGCTGAGATGGTCAGGTCTTTATACTCCCTCTCAATCAGTCATTGGACATGGATCTTTCAGAAGGGTGGACTTTGGGCAAGGTGACTCTGTAGCTGAGGCAGACTCCAAAGAGTCTGACATCTGGAAAATGTCTGCTCACCACTCTTCCAGCAGCTGGGGCAAGGAGTCCTTCATTGACACGAGACATGGGTGGCACATCACCGAGTCTGGAATGTTAGGAAGGTCCACAGCTGGGGCACCTGGGTGGCTCAGTCGGTTAAGCTTCTGCCTTTGGCTCAGGTCATGACCTCAGGATCCAGGGGTCAAGCATCACATCGGGCTCCCTGATCAGCTGGGAGCCTGCTTTTTCCTCTCCTTCTGCCTCTCCTGCTCATGCTCTTTCTCTCTCTCTCTCAAATAAATAAATAAAATCTTTTTTAAAAAATTAAAAAAATAAGAAGGCCCACAGCTAGTGAGTGGTAGAGGCAGACTTGGAACAGAAGTCTTTCTGACCCCAGATCCTTCCAATTAACCACCTTTCTATAGCACCTCCCACAACCCTTTAAATCGAATGTTTAATTTTCAGCTCTCAAACAGTGGTGTTTTTTTTTTTTTATGTCCTTCCCTGCAAATTGGTATCCTCCTCCAAGATGGTAGGGCTCTTGGGTACATTTATGGTTTTGCCTACAGGAGAATGACTCTATGCCCCTCTATGGGAGAATAGTAGCCTCAGCAGTGTTGACGTCTTGAGCCTTTAGCCTAGAGAAAAATCAACAAATACCTGTGTCTCCCTCATAACATGCTCAGTGGTTACTTCAGCATCAAGACCAGACACACCTACCCACAGAAGGAAACCAAACATTTCAGTAGCCCTACTTCATCTCACTGCCCTAAAACAATTTCCATCCACATCCCTCTTTAAAAATTAACTTTTGAGACCTTATTTAATTTGCTCTTTTCTGTCAGAGCGACTAAAGTAAACAGCAGTGAGTAAAACAATGTAAGAGTCACAGATCAATTTTGTGAAAACGACACTTATCTCTATAAGAATTTCAAACCATATATTTTTTAAGTTACTCAAAATGACATCACCCAAGGGGAATCACTGTTAACATCTTTAATATATCCTTCCAGAAAGTTCTGTCATATATACAGATTAAAATATAAGTATTCAATTTTCCATAAATGGGAGTAAGCCATCCATGCTGTTCTGCAATCCACTTTGTCCCTCAACAGTGCAGAAAAGGGGCATCTATCTTTTCATGACTATACATTCTCACACTGGAGCTTGTGAGCAGCTGAAGACGACCCTGGAGATATAAACAGAGGTGAAGAGAAGGGGGTGGTTTTGATAAAGGTTTCAGATCTTATCCTAAAAAGAAATTAAAAGACTGCAAAATTCAATTTATTTTTTAAATGGCTTATTCTGACTACTGGGTTCATTAAAATAAGCCATTATTTGTTTGTTTATGGCCATTATTCAGTTAAAAAAATCTACATCAAAATGATGTTTCCATGGTGTTCAACCTCAGACATGAGAGAGGCAAATGGGAGAAGCTTCCATGCAATCCATGCATAAGCTTTTTGGGTTAGAATTTATTAACTGTCAGAGAAAAGGCCATCAAACCAAAAGGGTTTTCCATCTTTATAAATCTTATCTGTCTGCTTTCCAGAAACGAAAAATGTTCATGGCAGAAAGTATAAAGAATTGAAAAAAGAAAAGAAAACTTAGCTTACTTGTAATTCTACCATCCAGACATAACCACTAATCACTACTATGTTGGTACATATTCTGCCAGTCTTTTATCTAAGAGTATTTTTTCTTTTACAAACAAGAGCAATCATAATGTTTTGATTTTGATTTTTTGTGATATATTGTGACCATCTTTCTAGATCATTAAATACTCTCCCATGACTTCATTTTCAATGGTCATCTAGTATCCATTGTGTGGTACTATCATTTGTTAAAATGGTCTCCAGCTGTTGGCATTTAGGTTGTTTCAAATCACTGTGATGAACAATCTTGTAGGTAAATCACACTATGATGAACATCCTTGAGGTAGGTATCTGCATATATTGCCATTTTAAGATTCCATAAGCCCTATCTAAAAATTACAGCCCCATCGCACATCATATCAAATATTGTAAAATGTACCTCCAGCTCACATCAAATGTCACTGTTTTTGCAGCAAAAAGTTTAAAGGATGTTTATAAATTACTTTTGAAATAATTTAGCTCTGGAGAACACATTTAATTTAGCTATGAGTTCCCAGCAATCATTTAGCATATACCAGAATTTTTATAAACTGAGAAAAATCAAACCTACAGATAGCTTTTAAATATAATGAATTTTATGAACAATAAATATAATAATTCATTAAATTGATATAAAATTATATTTTGTGAATATTTAGTTCAACATCTGTTAATTTCATTTTTTCTTTTTTTTTTAATTTTGGAGCCATACATTTTTTTCCTATGTCTCAATCATTTTTTGTAGGCTCTTTATTTTTTAAAGATTTTTATTTATTTATTTGAGAGAGAGAAAGTGCAAGCAGGAGGAGGGGTAGGGGCAGAGGGAGAAGCAGGCTGAACAGGGAGCCTCATGAGGGGCTGGATTCCAGGATTCCGGGTTTATGACCTGACCTGAAGGCCGAAGCTTAACTGACTGAGCCACCCAGGTGCCCTTTTTGTAGGCTCTTTAAAAGCTCATAGGCCTCAGGCATTGTGACTGTAGATCCTAATATAAAAAGTGACATTGTGGGGCGCCTGGCTGGCTCAGTCGATGAAGTGTGGGACTCTTGATCTCAGGGTTGTAAGTTCGATCCCCACATTGGATGTGGAGGCCACTTAAAAATAAAATCTTTCATAAAAAAGTGACATTGCAAATTGCTAAAAGGGGCCAATAATAGAGAAAGATTTTTTAAATAAAGCATGGCTACTATCACTCTCGATAAATTGTAAACTGCATCTGTGTTCCCCTCCTCTTCTTCTTCTGCCTTCCTCTGCCCATGAGTGTAACATTGACCACCCATAGGTCAATGGGTATCCTTGGGACAAACAAGGGAAAGAAAGGCATTTTGCTTCTCAGGGCTTGGTTTCCCAGAATGGCCAGCTTTCCGCTCTTTGGTGGAAGGATCCTGTGGGTCAGCCCACAAAATGGCACATGAACTTGCTGTTGCTGAAAAGAGACATCTGCTAAGATGGACACGCTAATGTATTTGCATGGACACATGTCAGCAAGGCTCTGAAGATGTGGCCTAGTGATGGTGGCACAGTCCCCCAGAAGAACCCTACAACTGGGCCCCACATCCTCTACTCCCCCCAGTGCTGACTTTCCTCACCCAAGGAAGCCCACTTTCCCTTTCATGTTCTCCTGAGGCCAAGGAATCATCATTCGAAAGGCATCTTTGGCACAGAAGACAAGAGGAAAGAAACCCACCCCCACCCAGCCATCTGGGATTAGACAGGTTTCAGCATACAGCCCCCAGATATATCGAGGCAGGACTTCTCAAACCATCTCCAAATGTCAAGTGAAGGAATGAATTACAGCTCATCAATAGATGTTTTTCTCTTTGAAGAGACATTTTAGGCAGCAGAATAGGGTCACTGCCTGCCCCTCTCCTTTCCTTCTAACTCATTTTTTAGATACTTTATTTTTTAGAGCAGTTGTAGGTTCATGGAGAAATTGAGGGGAAGGTAGAGATTTCCCACAAACCCCTTGCCCCACACATGCCCTAAGACTCTTTCCTCTTGCAGAAACACCTCTCCTTTCCTTTCACATTTTGTTATTTGGACTTTAGCCCCTTGTCCTTAGCACGGAATCAATGGGGTGTCTTCCTTTAGGTCTTCACCCCAACTAAGTTTTCTCTACCAAAACTTTCCCTCATTATTCTCTGAGTTTATTAACAATGCATTTTCTTCTTACTGCATTTTATTTTATTTATTTATTTTTATTCTAAGAGTAATAACATGAAGCCAGGATATCTTGGTATTTAGCTATGACCAGATCCTCCATCCACTCAACCCACCTCCACTAATTACCAACATCAATCATACATTCAACAAATATTTACCAGATTCCTATGTACCAGGGACCCCACTAAGAATTGCATAAGACAAGAAGTAATGAGTTTAAATTGGAGCAGATAGGGTTTTTATTAAAAAGAGTTGATGGGGGGGAGGAGCAAGATGGCCGAGGAGTAGGAGACCTAAATTTCGTCTGGTCCCAGGAATTCAGCTAGATAGGGATCAAACCATTCTGAACACCTATGAACTCAACAGGAGATCAAAGAAAAGAATAACAACAACTCTGAACAGAAAACTGACCACTTTCTGGAAGGTAGGTGAGGGGAGGTGAATCCAAGGTGATATTCGGGAGGATAGATGGCGGGGGAGGGGGCCTCCGACAGCCGCTTCTGGCAAGTGATAGAGCCGCAGAGCACAAAATTGGAACTTTTAGAAGTCGGCTCCGCTGAGGGACGTCGCTCCAGTGGCTAAGCGGGGGGTGGAATCCTCGCGGGACAGTGTGGTCTCAGGACCCTCGGGGTCACAGAAATACCGGGGGTGCCTGAGTGCAGCAGAGCTCCCAGGTATCGGAGCAGGGAAGCCGGCTGCAGAGACGGAGCTGAGGAGCGGGCTCTCAGCTCGGGTTGCCATAAACCATGATCCACGACACAGTCGGAGCACTGCTCCTCCAGCAGGGACACAACAAGCGGCAGATCCGGGAAGACTCCCCTTCCTCCCCTGGGAGGAACGGCGTGGGAGCGCACTGCAGGGATCTGCTGGGTTTGGAGACTCCACATGGGGTCGTATGCCAGAGATAGAAATGCTCAGTCACAGGCCGGGTGAGCACAGAGTGCAGCCAGAGACCGGGGAGACGGGAGTGATTGCTTTTCTCTGGGGCTCACTGAGGAGCGGGACCCTAAGTTCTCGGTTCCTCCGGGACAGAGATTGGGAGGCGCCATTTTCACTCTCATCCTCCAAAGCTGTACAGAAGGCCTGCAGGGAACAAAAGCTCCCGAGAGCAAACCCGAGCAGATTACTTAGCCCGGACGACAAGGGCGGGGCAATTCTGCCTCTGGCAAAGACATTTGAGAATCACTGTGACAGGCCCCTCCCCCAGAAGATCAGCAAGAACCGCCAGCCAAGACCAAGTTTACCGATCAATGAGAACGGCAGAACTCCAGCGCTAGGGGAATAGTGCACATAGAATTCATGGCTTTTTCTCCCATGATTCTTTAGTCTTTCAAAGTTAATTTTTTTTAATTTTTCTTTTTCCCTTTTTCAACCAACATCTTATCAATCCCCTTATTAAAAAATATTTTTCATTTTTAGAGTCATATTCTATCCCTTCATAGTAGTTAACCTTATTTTTGGTATATATACATAAGTTGTTCTCTCTTCAAAATTTTGGAATACAGTTTCTTCTAACAGACCAAAATATACCCTAAATCTCTAGTGTATAGCTTTGTTCTAGTTTCCTGCCTGATCATATTCTCTCCCCCCTCCTTTTCTTTAAATCCTCTTTCTTTTTTCAACCAACTTCTTATCATTCCTTTTATAAAATCTTTTATGATTTCCATCTTTACAGTCATATTCCATCCCTTCATCATATTTACCCTTATTTTTATAAATATATAAGTTTTCCTTTCTTTAAAATTTTGGGAGACACTTTCTTCTAACAGACCAAAATACATCCAAAATCTAGTGTGTGGCACTGATCTATGCACCAGCCTGATCATATTTGATCATATTCTGCTTTTTTGTTGTTTGTTTGTTTTTATCTTTTTCTTTTTTCTTTTTTCTTTCTTCCCCTTTCTTTTCCCCCTGTTTCAGGTCTCTTCTGATTTGTTTAGTGTATATTTTTCTGGGGTCATTGTTACCCTGTTAGCATTTTGTTCTCTCATTCATCTATTCTCCTCTGGACAAAATGACAAGACAGAAAAAATCACCTCAAAAAAAGAATAAGAGGCAGTAATGACTGCCAGGGACCTAATCAATATGGACATTAGTAAGATGTCAGAACTAGAGTTCAGAATGATAATTTTAAAGATACTAGCTGGGCTTGAAAAAAGCATGGAAGTTATTAGAGAAACCCTTCCTGGAGAAATAAAAGAACTAAAATCTAACCAAGTTGAAATCAAAAAGGCTATTAATGAGGTGCAATCAAAAATGGAGACTCTAACTGCTAGGATAAATGAGGCAGAAGAGAGAATTAGTGATATAGAAGACCAAATGATGGAAAATAGAGAAGCTGAGAAAAAGAGAGATAAACAACTACTGGATCACGAGGGCAGAATTCGAGAGATAAGTGATACCATAAGACAAAACAACATTAGAATAATTGGGATCCCAGAAGAAGAAAGAGAGAGAGGGGCAGAAGGTATATTGGAGCAAATCATAGCAGAGAACTTCCCTAATTTGGGGAAGGAAACAGGCATCAAAATCCAGGAGGCACAGAGAACCCCTCTCAAAATCAATAAAAATAGGTCAACACCTTGACATCTACTAGTAAAACTTATGAGTCTCAGAGACAAAGAGAAAATCCTGAAAGCAGCTCGGGAGAAGAGATCTGTAATCTACAATGGTAGAAACATTAGATTGGCAACAGACCTATCCACAGAGACCTGGCAGGCCAGAAAGGACTGGCATGATATATTCAGAGCACTAAACGAGAAAAATATGCAGCCAAGAATACTATATCCAGCTAGGCTGTCATTGAAAATAGAAGGAGAGATAAAAATCTTCCAGGACAAACAAAAACTAAAGGAATTTGCAAACATGAAACCAGCCCTCCAAGAAATATTGAAAGTGGTCCTCTAAGCAAAGAGAGAGCCTAAAATCAGCACAGACCAGAAAGGAACACAGACAATATACAGTAACAGTCACCTTATAGGCAATACAATGGCACTAAATTCATATCTTTCAATAGTTACCCTGAATGTAAATGGGCTCAATGACCCAATCAAAAGACAGAGACTATCAGATTGGATAAAAAACAAGACCCATCGATATGCTGTCTGCAAGAGACTCATTTTAGACCCAAAGACACCCCCAGATTGAAAGTGAGGGGGTGGAAAACCATTTACACCACATTACACTAATGGACACCAAAAGAAAGCTGGGATGGCAATCCTTATATCAAACAAATTAGATTTTAAGCCAAAGACTATAATAAGAGATGAGGAAGGAGACTATATCCTACTTAAAGAGTCTATCCAACAAGAAGATCTAACAGTTGTAAATATCTATGCCCCTAACATGGGAGCAGCCAATTATATAAGCCAATTAATAAAAAAAGCAAAGAAACACATCGACAACAATACAATAATAGTGGGGGACTTTAACAACCCCCTCACTGAAATGGACAGATCATCTAAGCGAAAGATCAACAAGGAAATAAAGATTTTAAATGACACACTGAACCAAATGGACTTCAGAACATATATTCAGAACATTCCATCCCAAAGCAACAGAATACACATTCTTCTCTAGTGCCCATGAAACATTCCAGAACAGATCACATCCTAGGTCACAAATCAGGCCTCAACTGGTACCAAAAGATTGGGATCATTCCCTGCATATTTTCAGACCACAATGCTTTTAAACTGGAACTCAATCACAAGAGGAAAGTCGGAAAGAACTCAAATACATGGAGGCTAAAGAGCATCCTACTAAAGAAGGAATGGGTCATCCAGGAACTTAAAGAATTTAAAAAATTCATGGAAACAAATGAAAATGAAAACACAACTGTTCAAAATCTTTGGGATGCAGCAAAGGCAGTCCTAAGAGGAAAGTATATAGCAATACAAGCTTTTCTCAAGAAACAAGAAAGGTCTCAAATACACAATCTAACCCTACACCTAAAGGAGCTGGAGAAAGAACAGCAAATAAAGCCTAAATCCAGCAGGAGAAGAGAAATAATAAAAATCAGAGCAGAAATCAATGAAATAGAAACCAAAAGAAAAGTAGAATGAAACTAGGAGCTGGTTCTTTGAAAGAATTAACAAGATTAATAAACCCCTGGCCAGACTTATCAAAAAGAGAAAAGAAATGACCCAAATAAATAAAATCATGAATGAAAGAAGAGAGATCACAACCAACATCAAAGAAATACAAACAATTATAAGAACATATGATGAGCAACTATATGCCAGCAAATTAGATAATCTGGAAGAAATGGATGCATTCCTAAAGATGTATCAACTACCAAAACTGAACCAGGAAGAAACAGAAAACCTGAACAGACCTATAACCACTACGGAAATTGAGGCAATCATCAAAAATCTCCCAACAAACAAAAGTCCAGGGCCAGATGGCTTCCCAGGGGAATTCTACCAAACATTTAAAGAAGAATTAATACCTATTCTTCTGAAACTGTTCCAAAAAATAGAAAGGGAAGGAAAACTTCCAAACTCATTTTATGAGGCCAGCATTACCTTGATCCCAAACCAGACAAAGACCCCATCAAAAAGAATTACAGACCAATATCCTTGATGAACATGGATGCAAAAGTTCTCACCAAAATACTAGCCAATAGGATCCAACAGTACATTAAAAGGATTATTCACCACGACCAAGTGGGATTTATCCCTGGGCTGCAAGATTGGTTCAACATCTGCAAATCAATCAATGTGATACAATACATTAATAAAAGAAAGAACAAGAATCATATGATCCTCCCAATAGATGCAGAAAAAGCATTAGACAAAGTACAGCATCCTTTCTTGATCAAAACTCCAGAGTATAGGGATAGAGGGCACATACCTCAATATCATAAAAGCTATCTATGAAAAACCCACAGCGAATATCATTCTCAATGGGAAAAAACTGAGAGCTTTCCCCATAAGGTCAGGAACACAGCAGGGATGTCCACGATCACCACTGCTATTCAACATAGTATTAGAAGTCCTAGCCACAGCAATCAGACAACAAAAAGAAATAAAAGGCATCCGAATTGGCAAAGAAGAAGTCAAACTCTCACTCTTTGCAGATGATATGATACGATGATTTATGTGGAAAACCCAAAAGACTCCACTCCAAACCTTCTAGAACTCATACAGGAATTCAGTAAAGTGGCAGGATATAAAATCAATGCACAGAAATCAGTGGCATTCCTATACACCAACAACAAGACAGAAGAGAGAGAAATTAAGGAGTTGATCCCATTTACAATTGCACCCAAAACCATACGATACCTAGGAATAAATCTAACCAAAGAGGCAAAGAATCTGTATGCAGAAAACTATAAAATTCCCCCGAAAGAAATTGAGGAAGACACAGAGAAATGGAAAAACGTTCCATGCTCATGGATTGGAAGAACAAACATTGTGAAGATGCCAATGCTACCTAGAGCAATCTACACATTTAATGCAAGCCCCATCAAAATACCACCAACTTTTTTCAAAAAATGGAACAAATAATCCTAAAATTTGTATGGAACCAGAAGAGACCCCGAATAGCCAGAGGAATCTTGAAAAAGAAAAGCAAAGCTGGCGGCATCACAATTCCGGACTTCCAGCTCTATTACAAAGCTGTCATCATCAAGACAGTATGGTACTGGCACAAAAACAGACACATAGATCAATGGAACAGAAGAGAGAGCCCAGAAGTGGACCCTCAACTCTATGGTCAACTAATCTTCGACAAAGCAGGAAAGAATATCCAATGGAAAAAAGACAGTCTCTTCAACAAATGGTGTTGGGAAAATTGGACAGCCACATGCAGAAGAATGAAACTGGACCATTTCCTTACACCACACACACAAAAAAAGACTCAAAATGGATGAAAGACCTAAATGTGAGACAGGAATCTATCAAAATCCTTCAGGAGAACGCAGGCAGCAACCTCTTCGACCTCAGCCGCAGCAACTTCTTCCTAGAAACATCGCCAAAGGCAAGGGAAGCAAGGGTGAAAATGAACTATTGGGACTTCATCAAGATAAAAAGATTTTGCACAGCAAAAGAAACAGTCCACAAAACCAAAAGACAACCGACAGAAGATATTTGCAAATGACATATCAGAAAAAGGGCTAGTACAAAATCTATAAAGAACTTATTAAACTCAACACCGAAAGAACAAATGATCCAATCAAGAAATGGGCAGAAGACATGAACAGACATTTTTCCAATGTAGACATCCAAATGGCCAACTGACACATGAAAAAGTGCTCAACGTCGCTTGGCATCAGGGAAATCCAAATCAAAACCTCAATGAGATACCACCTCACACCAGTCAGAATGGCTAAAATTAACAAGTCAGGAAACAAGAGATGTTGGTGGTGAGGATGTGGAGAAAGGGGAACCCTCCTACACTGTTGGTGGGAATGCAAGCCACTCTGGAAAACAGTATGGAGGTTCCTCAAAAAGTTGAAAATAAAACTCCCCTACAACCCAGCAATTGCACTACTGGGTATTTAACTGAAAGTTACAAATGTAGGGATCCGAAGGGGTACGTGCACCCCGATGTTTATAGCAGCAATGTCCACTATAGCCAAACTATGGAAAGAGCTAAGATGTCCATCGACAGATGAATGGATAAAGAAGATGTAGTATAGGGTCGCCTGCGTGGCTCAGTCATTAAGCGTCTGCCTTCGGCTCAGGTCATGATCCCAGGGTCCTGGGATTGAGCCCCACATCAGGCTCCCTGCTCCATGGGAAGCCTGCTTCTCCCCCTCCCACTCTCCCTGCTTGTGTTCCCTCTCTCGCTCTGTCTGTCTCTGTCAAATAAATAAAATCTTAAAAAAAATAAACATTTGCCAAAAAGAAGAGGTGGTATAAATATACAATGGAATGTTATGCAGCCATCAAAAGGAAGGAAATCTTGCCATTTGCAGCAACGTGGATGGAACTGGAGGGTATTATGCTGAGCAAAGTAAGTCAATCAGAGAAAGACATGTATCATATGACCTCACTGATATGAGGAATTCTTAAACTCAGGAAACAAACTGAGGGTTGCTGGATTGGTGGGGGGTGGGAGGGATGGGGTGGCTGGGTGATAGACATTGGGGAGGGTATGTGCTATGGTAAGCGCTGTGAATTGTGTAAGACTGTTGAATCACAGATCTGTACCTCTGAAACAAATAATACATTATATGTTAAAAAAAGAAGAAGAAGAAGATACCAGGAAAGGAAAATTGAAGGGGGGGAAATCGGAGGGAGACGAACCATGAGAGACTATGGACTCTGAGAAACCAACTGAGGGTTCTAGAGGGGAGGCGGGTGGGGGGATGGGTTAGCCTGGTGATGGGTATTAAGGAGAGCACGTACTTCATGGAGCGCTGGGTATTATATACAAACAATGAGTCATGGAACACTACATCAAAAACTAATGACATAATGTATGGTGATTAACATAACATAATAAAAAATAAATAAATAAATAAAATTGATGTAATAACTATTTATGGCTTAGCCTATGTTTTCACAGGCATCGCCCCATTTACTTCCTATGACAACTCTGTAAAGTGGCTCAGGACCACAGAGCCCATACCTCCGTGTGCCAGACATCTGCTGTTTGCCCCTCCGCATCCATTCTTCCCACCCTGTCAGTGTCACAGCCGACTTTGATGTTACCAGCTGGGTCCTGTGCCCTGTGACTTTGGTTGATGTTGGCCAGTGGGGAGCTTGGCAAGGGATCAGAAGAAGCGAAGGGATTGAGGTCAGGATATTTATTTCCCTGGTTTCTCTCCTTAAGACGTTACCTAAAAGGGCTATGAATCTGGACCAAAGGTCATTGCTGTTTTTGAAGCAACCTGTTCTATATAACTTTCCTTCCCAGTTCTGGTAGCTTCTTCCCCTCAAGCTTAGGAGAGATAACACCTCCTCTGCAGCTAGCCCCATGTTCCTGCAACATTCTTGCGGTTCTTCTTTACCCAACCACACTTTTTAAATGAGTTCCTCTGGAAATAAAGCCCTCTCAAATTGTTTTAATTTGATAGAGAGAGTGAAGCATATCTAAATGTAGCATATGTTAACAGCTGATGGGTTTGTGGGTGCCTCTTATACTATTCCTTTATTTTGAAATTATCTGAATTATTCGAATGATTTTTCCTTTAAGAATTATTTTTTTACCTAAATAATCTCTACATCTAACATGCGGCTCAAACTCCCAACCAAGATCAAGTGTCACATGCTCTACTGACTGAGCCAGCCAGGCGCCCCTTACTTATCTGAATCATCTTAATTTGAGGGGTATATTTTGCTTACATTGACCCCTGACTTATATAGTAGCCAAGCCAGAGTCCAAATCAAGATTTTGTCACCAGACATAGGGTGACTAACTGCCCTGGTTTGCTGGGACTGTCCCAGTGTTCTCCCTCAAAGTCCTGCATCCTGGGAAATCCCTCAGTTCCAACCACACTTGCCCACAACCCCATGCAATTCTCCAAGAAAGAATCAAACTGGTTGTGATTCAAGAAAAGCCCAGGCAAAACTCTGACCATCTTTCTGGTTAAATAGTGAACCTCCAGCTTAACTTCCCAGCCTGGAACAGGAATGTGGAGAGAATAATTATTTCTAAAATACTTAGATTGTGTTGATTGCATATTAATGACAATACTAACTCAACCCTGGAAAAAATGTGTTGAACTATTAGAGCCTTATGATTTCAAATTTAACATTTCACGTTATACACGTGAAGTGAAATAGGATAAGATGATCAGCAAACGTAAAGTCACATTAGGACAAAATTCTGTGTAGGAAGTATAGGACAGTTATAAGTTCCAAGGAGAAATGGAATTATGTAAAATTTCCAACTATTAAAGAAATGTTTTAGTTTTTAAGTGGATAATGATGGGTATCAAATCACCATAACATTCATATTCCAAAGGATACACTTAAGAATTTAGATAAGTTTGTTTTAAAATTTTCAATATTTACAACATGCTGGATTTCATGGCCCTTGTATTTAAACTTATAATGAAACCTTTTTTTTAAAGTAGGCTCCACACCAAGCATGGAACCCAATGTAGGTCTTAAACTCACAACCCTTAGATCAAGACCTGAGCTGAGATCAAGAGTCAGATGCTTAACCGACTGAGCCACCTAGGTGCCCCATAATGAAACATTGTTAATGTCAACTTTAAAATGTGTCAGAAAGAATATAGCTTTAAAAAAATGCTTAAGGACTACATAAGCAAGACATTTGTATAGCCTGATGAAAACGTGATAATCATAATAGTGACTTTTTGATCACCTGCTGCATGTCAGACACATAACATTTCACTTTTCTCCCAACTTTTTATTTTGAAATTTTCAAACATTCAAAAAAGTAGTAGACTACTACAAGAAACTCCACAAACCATTCATCAGTTGATATTTGCCATTTTGTTCATTCTCTTTCCATATTGTGATATTTCTTCCCTAAATATTTCAATAATACATTGCATACGAACATCTCCTATATTATCACATGGCATTATCACACTTTTAAAAATTAGCAATAGGGTGCCTGGGTGGCTCAGTTGGCTAAGCGACTGCCTTCGGCTCAGGTCATGATCCTGGAGTCCCAGGATCGAGTCCCACATCGGGCTCCCTGTTCAGCAGGGAGTCTGCTTCTCCCTCTGACCCTCTTCCCTCTCGTGCTTTCTCTCATTCTCTCTCTCTCTCAAATAAATAAATAAAATCTTTAAAAAAATAAAAATAATAAAAATAAAAATTAGCAATAATTTTATATCATCCAACTTACAGTCCATATTCAAATTTCTCCAGTTTTTCAAGGATATTTCTTATGGTTGTGCTTTTGTTGTTTTATTCTGATCCAAGATTCATTCAAATATCATGCATTGCATTTGTTATAGTGACTTTCTACTCTCTTTTAAGTTAAAACAGTCTCATGCTATTATATTATATTATATTATATTATATTATATTATATTATATTATATTAATTTTTTGACAGGTCTGGACGAGTTGTCCAGTAGTCTTATAGAATTTGGATTTGCCTTATTGCTTTCTCATATTTTGGATTTGTCTTACTGCTTCCTCATAACTGAGTTTCAAGTTAGACATATTTAGCAAGTGTACATCCTAGATGATGTTGCATACCTCTGGTTGCATCACATCAAGAGGCACAGAATGTCAGGGGATTCCATTATTAGTGATGCTAAATTTAGTCTGTGAGCTCAGGTGATGACCCACAATTCTCTCCACTCTAAAGGTCCATGTTGCCTTTGGTAATTAGTAAGATTCTGAGGGGCGATACTTTGAGACCATGGGAATGTGTTATTCTTTTTTGGGGGGGGGAAATATGTTATTCTTTAACAATTGTATTCATCCATTCATAATCCTTACCTGAATATTTATTACATTGGAGGTTAAAAACAATGGCTATCATTTCTTCTATCATTAATTTTATTTTTGTCTTTATTCTAGTTATTAGTATAGTCTGGTGGGAATTTTAAAAAGTCAATATGTTACCTAAACATAAGTCCCAAAACTATGAAACTCCTAGAAGAATAGGGGAAATACTTGTGATACTAGATTTGGTAATAACTTCTTGGATATAGCATCAAAAGGACAAGCAACAAAACCAAAAATAGACAAATAGGACTATATCAAACTTTACAACTTTGGTGCATCAGAGGACACAGTCAACAGAGTGAAAAGGCAACCTACAGAATGGGAGAAAATATTTGCGAATCATATATCTGATAAGGGATAAATATCCAGAATATACAAAGAACTCCTACAACTAACAACAAAAAATTCAAATAACCAATTAAAAATAAGGCAGAAGACTTAAATAGACATTTCTCCAAAGATAATTATACAAATGGCCAACAAGCACATGAAAAGATGTTCAGTGTCACGAATGACCATAGAAATGTAAACCAAACTACAATGAGATTTCACCTTACACTCATTAGGATAACTACTATAAAAAAAAAAAAAGAGGGGCACCTGGCTATTTCAGTCAGTAGAGCATGGGGCTCTTGATCTCAGGGTTGTGAGTTCCAGCCCCGTATTGGGCATGGCGTCTACGTTAACCGCCCCCCCAAAAAAGAAAGAAAATAACAAGTATTGGCAAGAATTTGGAGAAATTAGAACTCTTGTGCACTGTTGGTAGAATTATAAAATGGTTCAACCATTGTGGAAAATAGTATGGTACTTCCTTAAAATTTAAAAATAGATTTACCATATAATCCAGCAATTCCACCTCTGGTTATATATCCAAAAGAATTGAAAGCAAGGTCTCAAAGAGATATTCTCACACCCATGTTCACAGCAGCACTGTTCATAATAGCCAAGAGGTTACAACAAAAACATCTATCAACAGGTGAACGGATAAACAAAATGTAGTGTAAACATATAATGGAATATTATTCAGCCTATAAAAGGAATGAAATTTACTTACCCTTACATTAATCATTTTTTGTACAAATAGCTTGCTGTATATATCTGATTACCATGTATCACAACAACAAACATACAATTCCCTAAGAGGGTGAGACCAACTTTATTGTGGATTTTATTCTCAAATTCTGCATGTATGTATTTAATCTTCATAGCTCAAATAGCATTGCTGCCTATTCACAATTTAAAATACCTAGGAGGAATTTTGCTGATGAGGATCTAAATTCCTACCCTCACAATCTTTATAACATAAATAACATAATAATACTAATAATATAAATATATATATAGCATAATAACAATAAGGGATAACATGTATTGAACATAAATATGTGTCAAGCACTGTGCTAAGCTCTCTACACATCTTTGATCATTATCTATAAAATTTCTATAAAAAAAATTTAAACCACTGCAGAGTATTCCATCATATGTATATTTACTTAACCAGTCCCCTGCTGGTGGACATTTGGGTAATTTTCAGTTCTTTGCTATAATAATGCTCCACTGAACTCATCTTGAGGTCCCCCTTTTAAGTCTTATTTTTTTTAAAATAGAGTAACACATTCACATAGTTCAAAATCCAAATGTAGAAGAGGGTATAGAGTAAAAAGTCTCCTCTTCTTTCCTGTAATCCCCATTCCGCCCTTCCTGCACGACCCCCAGCCCCCCAGTTCCCCCTCCCTAGAGGGAATTAATGTCACTACTATCTTAGCTATATCTACATTGCCATACATTTAAGAGAATATCCAAGAGCTAAATTCCAAGTGCTCAAATTGTTGGGTTAAAAAGTATGTGGTCTTGTTAGGTTTTTAGTTGATACGGCCAACTTGTTCTTCAGAAAGTTGGTACTGATATAATTTGTAAGTATTAGTGATGAGTAAATATTGATTCAATAATTAGTAATACTAATTAGGACTCCTCCAAACCATAAGATACCTAGGAATAAACCTAACCAAAGAGGCAAAGGGTCTGTACTCAGAAAACTATAGAACACTCATGAAAGAAATTGAGGAAGACACAAAGAAATGGAAAAACGTTCCATGCTCAGGGATTGGAAGAACAAATATTGTGAAAATGTCTATGCTACCTAGAGCTGTCTACACATTCAGTGCAATCCCTATCAAAATGCCATCAACTTTTTTTCACAGATCTAGAGCAAATAATCCTAAAATTTGTATGGAACCAGAAAAGACCCTAAATAGCCAAAGGAATGTTGAAAAAGAAAACCAAAACTGGCGGCATCACAATTCCGGACTTCAAGCTCTATTACAAAGCTGTAATCATCAAAACAATATGGTACTGGCACAAAAACAGACACATAGATTAATGGAACAGAATAGAAAGCCCAGGAATGGACCCTCAAGTCTATGGTCAACTAATCTTTGACAAACCAGGAAAGAATATCCCATGGAAAAAAGAGAGTCTCTTCAACAAATGGTGTTGGGAAAATTGGACAGCCCCATGCAGAAGAATGAAACTGGACCATTTCTTTACACCATACACAAAAATAGACTCAAATGGATGAAAGACTTAAATGTGAGACAGGAATCCATCAAAATCCTAGAGGAGAATGCAGGCATCAACCTCTTCAACCTTGGCCACAGCAACTTCTTGCTAGACATATCTCCAAAGGCAAGGGAAACAAAAACAAAAATGAACTATTGGGACGTCATCAAGATAAAAAGTTTCTGCACAGCAGAGGAAACAGTTGACAAAACCAAAAGACAACCGACAGAATGGGAGAAGATATTTGCTTCTGACATATCAGATAAAGGGTTAGTATCCAAAATTTATAAAAAACTTATCAAACTCAACACCTGAAGAACAAATTATCCAATCAAGAAATGGGCAGAAAATATGAACAGATATTTCTCCAAAGAAGACACCAAATGGCAAACAGACACATGAAAAAGTGCTCAACATCAGTCTGCATCAGGGAAATACAAATCAAAACCACAATGAGATACCACCTCACACCCGTCAGAATGGCTAAAATTAACAAGTCAGGAAATGACAGATGTTGGCAAGGATGCAGAGAAAGGGGAACCCTCCTACACTATTGGTGGGAATGCAAGCTGGTGCAGCCACTCTGGAAAACAGTATGGAGGTTCCTCAAAACGTTAAAAATAGAGCTACCCTATGACCTGGCAATTGCACCACTAGGTATTTACCCAAAAGATACAAATGTAGTGATCCGAAAGAGCACCTGCACCCCAATGTTTATAGCAGCAATGGCCACAATAGCCAAACTATGGAAAGAGCCCAGATGTCCATCAACAGATGAACGGATAAAGAAGATGTGGTGTGTGTATACACACACACACACACACACACACACACACACACACACACACACAGGAATATTATGCAGTCATCAAAAATGAAATCTTGCCATTTGCAACAATGTGGATGGAACTAGAGAGCATTATGCTAAGCGAAATAAGTCAACCAGAGAAAGACAATTATCATATGATCTCCCTGATACGTGGAATTTAAGAAACAAGGCAGAGGATCATAGGGGAAGAGAAGAAAAAATGAAACAAGACAAAACCAAAGAGGGAGACAAACCATAAAAAACTCTTAATCTTAGAAAACAAACTGAGGGTTGCTGGAGTGGAGGGGGGTGGGAGAGATGGGGTGGCTGGGTGATGGACACTGGGGAGGGTATGTGTTGTAATGAGCACTGGGTATTACCCCTGAAACAAATAATACATTATATGTTAATTAATTGAATTTAAATATAAAAAATATACTGTATTGGTTATAGCTGGTACAGTAACTATTGATTTTTATGTATTCTTCTACTGAAGTATAATAAACATGAAATGCCAAAAAAAAAAAAAAACTAATCAGGACCCAGTAAATACTAATTTACATTTCTGCCAGCAGCAAACAATTTATTTATTTCCCTACATCCTCACCAACACCAGCTATTTTCAAACCAGTAAATATTGGCCAGTCTGATAGGTGATAAGGCATAGCTTTAGTATACAGTTCTTTATGAGGGAAGGTGAGCAGCTTTTCATATGCTTATTGCTGTTTGAATTTCTTTTTCTGTGAACTGCCTGCTCAGGTCCTTTGCATATTTTTCTATTGGGTTGTTATATTTTTCTTAATGATTTGTAAATTTTTCTGGCATAGTATCTGCAACTACTTTCCCTCAATACATTTATAATTAAAACCCCATAATTGAAAATTTAAAGTTTCTATTCAGGTGTCAGTTTTGTCTCCCTAGTCAGATTGTAAATTCCTTGAAAACAAGGACCAAGAATCTCCTCTGGTCCTAGATTATATGGCAAATTCTAGTTGATCAGCTGCAACCTTCCTTCTGGGCACCTGACATGGGCTGTGATCCCAGGGGGAAGAATTGTATCTTCTGTAGTTACAGAAGAAGATGAGATTTGCCTTCCCGGGTCAGCCCCTTCATCGATCCAGTCTAGCTTTCTATCTGACAGCAGCAACAAGAACCATGTGGAAGGCAATCCAATTACCCTCTTTGACATCCACTTCAAAAGGTTAGGAATTTATCCTATGTATCACTGTTTGAGATCTCTCTTCCATCAATTCTTCTAAACCCCTCCTGAACCTCAGCATATAGGCCCACTCCAGGCACTCCAGGCAATGAGTTCTTTTGTTTATAATGCCATAAATCAACTTCTGCGTCAGGAGGGCAGTATTATAGGTAAGCACATATAATTCTACCACCTCACTCCAAATACCTATAAATAATAAATAAAAATAGGTTTAAAATATTAATACAATATTCCCTGTATTCGTTCCAAAACTTGCTTCAAACTTGTCTTTGACCCTTTTTCATTGTGTATTGTTACATACAGAAAAAGAAAAAAATATAAATACACAGTTTATTTGTCATAGAGAGAGCGCACGCGCACGAGCAGGGGGCGTGACAGGCAGAGGGAGAAGCAGGCTCCCCGCTGAGCAAGGAGCCCAATGCGGGTCTTGATCCCAAGACCCTGGGATCACGACCTGAGCTGAAGGCAGGTGCTTAACCAACTGAGGCACCCAGGCGCCCCAAGTGTTTTAAATTTAACATCAAATTTACCTATATTTTCTTGTATTGCTTATGGTTTTTTGTGTTGTATTTAAGAAACCATTGTGCCTAATCCAAGGCCATGCAAATTTACATCTATATTTTCTTCTAAAATTTTTATAATTTCAGTTCTTACATTTAGATTTTTTATCTATTTTGAATTAATTTTTACATATGGTGTGAGATATGAGTCCAATTTTATTCCATGTGAATATCTATTTGCATGTAGATATCCAGTTGTCCTAATACCACTGGTTGAAATGACAATTCTTTTCCCATTGAATTGTCTTGACACTTTTGTCAAAAATCAATTAACTGAAAATGTGAAAGCTTATTTGTAGACTGCTCTCAATTTATTCCATTAATCTATACATCTATCCTTATATCAATATCACACTGTCTTAGTAACCACAGCTTTGTAATAAATTTTGACCTAGAATGTATGAGTCCCCCAACTTTGTCCTTCTTTTTCAAAATTGCTTTGGTTATCATGGATCCCTTGCATTTTCATATGAACTTTAGGATCAGCTTGCCAATCTCAGCAAAGTCAACTGGGATTTTGATAGTGATTACATTGAATATATGTATCAATTTGGGGGAGTATTGCCATCTTAACAATATTAAGTCTTTTTTTTAAGATTTTACTTATTTATTTATTTGAGAGAGAGAAAGAGCATGAGCGGGGGGATGGGGGGAGGGCAGAGGGAGAGGGAGAAGCAGGCTCCCCTCTGAGCAGGGAGCCCAATTCAGGACTCTATCTCAGGACCCTGGGATCATGACCTGAGCGGAAGGCAGACGCTCAACCGACTGAGCCACTCAGGCACCCAACAATATTAAGTCTTTCCAATCATGAACATAGGAAGTCTTCTCATTTATTTGGGTCTTTAATTTCTTTCAACAATGTTCTGTAATTTTTAGTTTATACGTCTTGTATTGTATTGGTTAATTTAGTCTTAAGTATTTATTCTTTTGGTGCTTTTACAAATAGATTGTTTTCTTAATTTCATTTTTGGTTTATTGCAATTGTATAGAAATATAAATAACCATTGTACAATGATCTTGTATCCTGCAACATTGTATAACTCATTTATTAGTGGATTAGTAGACTTCCTAGGATTTTCTTTATATACGGTCATGTCATCTGCAAATAGCCATAGTTTTACTTCTTCATTTTTTTTTAAGAGTCTCATGCTCTACCAATCGAGCTAGCTGGGTGCTGATTCTTCATTTTTTTTAAAGATTTTATTTATTTATTTGAGAGAGAGAGCATGAGAGGGGGAGGGTCAGAGGGAGAAGCAGACTCCCCAATGAGTGGGGAACCTGATGTGGGGCTTGATCCTGGGACTCCAGGATCATGACCTGAGCTAAAGGCAGACTCCCAACCTACTGAGCCACCCAGGTGCCCCACTTCTTCCTTTCCAACCTGGATGCCTTTTACTTAATTTCCTTGCCTAATCCCCCTGGTCAGAACCTCCCATACAATGTTGAATGAAGTGATGAGAGCAGACATCCTTGTTTTGTTCCTGATCTTAGAGGAAAAGCTTTCACATTAAGTATGATGTTAGCTGTGGGTTTTTTATAGATGGCCTTTATCATACTGAGGAAGTTCCCTTCTGTTTCTGGTTCATTGAGTGTTTTTATCATGATGGAGTGCTGGATTTTGTCAAAAGCTTCTTCTGCATGTATTCACATATGGTATGGTTATTGTCCTATATTCTATTGCTTCTGTGTATTGCACTAATTTTTAGAATGTTGTACTGATATTTGAATGTTAAGCTAACCTTGCATTCCTGGGATAAATCCCACTTGGTCACAATGTAAATCTTTTCATATATTGCTGAATTCGATTTCCTAATTTTTTTAAAGATTTGTTTATTTGAGAGAGAGAGAGCATGAGTGGGAGGGGCAGAAGGAGAGGGAGAGGGAATCTCAAGCAGACTCTGCGCCAAGAGCAGAGCCCAATGCAGGGCTAGATCTCATGACCCAAGATCCCAACCTGAGCCCATAGCAAGAGTCAGTCACTCAACCAACTGTGCCACCCAGGTGCCCCACAATTTTCTAATTTTTGGTTAAGGATTTTTGTGTCTACAGTTGACCCTTGAATAATGTGGGGGCACTGTCCCCACATGTAGTGCATGGAAGCCTTACCAATAACATAAATAGTCAATTAACACATATTTTGTACATGTATTATATACTATAGTCTTACAATAAAGTAAAGTAATAAAACATTATTAGGAAAATCATGAAGAAAATACATTTATAGTACTGTACTGTAAAAAATCCTCATGTAGGTGACCCTGTAGTTCAAACCCATGTTATTCAAAGGTCAACTGTATATTCATAAGAGATATTGGTCTGCAGTTTTCTTCTCTTGTGATGTCTTTGCTGGTTTTGATATCAAGATAATACTGGCCTCATAAAATGAAGTGGTCCTTTCTCTTCTGGTTTTTGAAAGAGTTTGTGAAGAATTGGTATTAATTTTTCTTTAAATGGTTGATAGTTGTCAGTTTTTTTTAATTTCTCCTAATTGGTGAATATATATTTGTACCTCACAGTTGTATAAATTTCCATTTCTCTGAATACCAAAAGTTGAATACTTTTTTATATATTCATTGGGCTTTTTAGTTTCCCTTTATTCAAGTGTTTTGACCATTTGGGGAAGGCTGTCTTTTTCTTACTGATTTACAAAGGTTCTTTTTATGTTTTAGATACCTATCCTTTGTAAATTGTATGTGCTGCAACAAATATCTTCTTTTCTGTGTCTTTCTTAAAAGACTCTTTATAAAGTCTTGATAAATAGAAATGCTTAATGTTTATGTAGTCAAATATATGGTCTTTTCCTCACCATAAGGTCAGGAAATTTGTGTGTCTTATGTAAAAAATCCTTCCCTACTTCCAGATTATTGAAATATTCTCCTATAGTATCTCCTAACTTTTTTCCTTTCATTTTTTTAAAGCTTTTATTTATTTATTTATTTATTTATTTGAAATAGAATGAGAGCAGGAGAGAGAGAGTGAGAGATCACAAGCTGGGGTGGGGGGAGGGGCAAAGGGAGAGGGCGAAGCAGACTCCCCTCTGAGCAGGAAGCCTGACTCGGGGCTCAATCCTAGGACTCTGGGATTATGACCTGAGCCGAAGGCAGACGCATAACCGACTGAGCCACCCAGGTGTCCCTTTTCCTTTCATTTTTAAAACTTTTTTCCATCTGGAATGTTTTATTGTAAATGACATTAGGTAGGAATCTACCTTCATTTTTTTTCCCCAAATGGGTATCTACTCATCCTAATACTGTTTACTGAAAATACCATTCTTTCTCCACTACTCTGCAGAGCCAACTCTAGGACACATAAAATATCCTTGAATGTTTCTTGATATCTTTTCAGTTCCAATGATCTATCTGCCTATTTTTATTCCAATATTACACTGTTTTAATTATTACAGCTTTACAATTATTCTTCATAACTTGTAAAATAACTGCTTCAACCATGTTTCTCTTCCTGAGCCCCTTGACTCTTCTTGGCTCTTGTGTTCCCATACACATTGTGGAATTGACTTCCACCAAAAATTTGTTTGGATTACATTTGAATCTACTGATAAACTTGAGTAGAAATGACATTTTATAATATTGAGTCTTCCAAACTATAAGCATGGCATATTTCTCCACTTATTTAGGTATGCTTAAATATCTCATGCTAAAATTTTTATTTTGGTAAAAGCATTATATAGATATTTTTATGTACTTCATATTTTTGATATTATAAAATTATAATTAAATATTTTTCATTTTCTGTGTGACCAGTATTATAAAAACATAGCTGATTTTTGTATCCACTCAATTGACTAAACATTCATTGATGCTAATCTTTGAACTGTAAATTCCTACAGAATTTTAGTGTACACAACCAGAGTATGTAAAATGATGGAAATTTTGTTTCTCCTTATTTATTTCATTTTTCTTGCACTGCTGTGCTGATCAAGACTTCTAGGATAATGTTGAATGGAGCAGTGATAGTGGATCCTTATCTTGTTCCCCATCTCAAAGAAAAAATGAAGTTTCAGTAAGTGTGTAGCTTGCTGAGAATTTTTTATTTGTTCATTTTGCTCCATTGTGTTTTGTTTTGTAGATAGCTTTTACAAAATTTAAAATATATATCTTTCAGGGTGCCTGGGTGGCTCAGTCAGTTGGGCATCTGCCTTCAGCTCAGATCATGATCCCAGGGTCCTGGGATGGAGCCCCACATTGGGTTCCTTGCTCAGTGGGGAGCCTGCTTCTCTCCCTCTGCCCCTCCCCCCTGCTCGTGCTTGTGTGTGCTATCTCAAATAAATAAATAAAATCTTAAAAAAAAAAAGAAATACATATATATCTTTCTATCCCTATTTAGCTATGAATTTTATCATGAATGGATGCTAAATTTAATAAAATGCCTTTTCTCCATCTTTTGAAATGATCACAAATGTTTCTCCTTTAATCTGTTACTGTGGTGATTTACTTTGTTTCTCTAATATTTATCCAACCCTAGTTTCCCAGAATAAACCAACTTGGCGCTAATATATTTTCCTTTTTATTCACTGCTAGATTCTATTTGTTAATATTTTGTTTAGAATTTTTGTACCTGTGTGAAATGGCTTATAATTTTCTTTTTGCATACTTATCAGATTTTGATATCGAGATTATGACAGCTTCAGAAATGAATTAGAAGGAAACTCTTTTACTGTTTTCTAAAAAGTTTGTGTGAGACTTCAATCATTTCTTCCTTGAATATTGAATTGAACTTTCCAGTGAAGCTATCTGGGCCTGGGATTTTGTTCGTAGGAAAATTTTTAACTACTAATTCAATTATTCCAATCTTTTATAGAAATGTTCAAGTTTGCTTTCTCTTCCAGAGTCAGTTTTCATCTTAAACATTATTGAGGTATAGTTTATGTAGCATCAAATTCAAGCATCTTAAGTGTACAATTTAATACTTTAGTACATTTGTGGAGTTGTGCAACTATAAACACATTCTGTTTTAGAACCCAGACTCGGTTTTGGTAAGGTTTTTTTCCTAAGAATTTGTTCATTTCACCCAAGTGTTTTGGCATAAAGTTGTTCATAACACCTTATTATTATATTGTTAATTTTTATACTATCTAAGTTATGTCTCCCTTCTACTTCTGTATTTTTGTACCATTTTTTATCCTCAATCAATCTCACCAAAGGTTTGCCAAATTTATTAATCTTTTTGGGGGGAACAATTTCTGGCCATATCAAACCTCTCTGCTGTGGATTCATTTTTCATTCCATTTCATTAATCTTTGCTTTCATCATAATTAATCCTTCTTTCTTACTTTATAAAGTTCATTTTATTATTCTTTTCTAATAGTTAAGATGGATGCTTAGCTCATTTATTTTTAGTCTTTTTCTTTGATGGTGTAACTATTAAGTGTTGTAGGGGCCCCTAGCTGGCTCAGTTGGTGGAGCCTGTGACTCTTGATCTCAGGGTTGTGAGTTCAAGCCCCGTGTTGCACGTAGAAATTACTTAAAAATAAAATCTTAAAAAAAAAGATTTGTAAATGTCCGACTAAGTACTATTTTAGCTGTAACAGTGAGTTTGGAAATGTAATATTTTTATTGTTTAATTAAAAATATTTCAAAATTTCTGTTATTATTTCTTTTGGGATTCTTGGTAATTTAATGGTACATTTCTTAATTTCCAAGTTTATGGAGATTATTTTGTTACATATTTTTGTTATTGATTTCTAGCCTACTCATATTTATAAGCATTGTATGATTCAATACTTCAAAATTTTTTCACCTGTGGCCCAGAACATTGTCAACTTTTAAAAATATAATTTGTGCACTCAAAAGAATTTTTTTATTCTGAAGTTATCAGAAACAGTGTTCTAGATATTTACATTAGCTTTCTTTCATTAATCATGATGTTCTAATCTTCTTCATCATTAGTGATTCTTTTGCTACTTCCTCTATAAACTATTGAGAGAGAGGGTTTTTTTTAATCTTTCAGGATAAGTGTAGATTGGTTATTTCTCCCATGATTCTGTCAAATGACCTTTTATTATGTTTTATGAATGGGTATTAGGTAAATACAAAGTTAGAAATTAATCAGCCTTTCTGATAAATTGACATTTTATCATTTTGATGTGACCCTCTTTATGTCTAATATTGCTTTTTGCCTTAAAGTCCTTTTATACCTTATTTTTATTTTACAAATACTGAAATTAATTCTTTCTTGGTGCAGTTTTACGAGTTTTGACAAATGCCTGGAGTTGTGTAACCACCACCACAATCAAGGTACAGAACAATTCCTTCAACCCCCAACATGATTTTGCGCTGCTCCTTTGTAAACACCCCCAGCATTGGTCCCGGTGGTCTGATCTGTTTTCCATCACTGTAGTTTTGCCTTTTCCAAAACGGCACATAAAGAGAACTGTGAAGTGTAAAGCCTTTTGAGTCTGACTTCTTTCAAATAGCATAATGCATTCAGGATTCATCCATATTATTGCATATATCAATAATTTGTTCATTTTGTTTCTAAGTGGTATTCCATTGTTTGATGGTAGTGAAGTTTGCTTATCAACTCACCAGTTGATAAACATCTGGGTTCGTTACAGGTTTTTTGGCGGTTAGAAACAACACAGCTGGGGCGCCGGGGTGGCTCAGTCAGTTAAGCGTCTGCCTTCAGCTCAGGTCATGATCCCACGGTCCTGGGATCGAGTCCCGCATCGGGCTCCCTGCTCGGCAGGGAGCCTGCTTCTCCCTCTGCCTGCCGCTCCCCCTGCTTGTACTCTCTCTATGTCAAATAAATAAATAAAATCTTAAAAAAAAAAGAAACAATGTAGCTATACACATTCACATGCAGGTTTTCATGAGAACAAACCTTTTTCTTCTTCTAGGGGGTGGCCTTGCTAGGTGATATGGTGCATATACATTGAACTTCATAAGAAACTGTCGAACTATTTTCCAAAGTGGCTGCACCATTTTGCATTCCCATCAGCCATGGATGAGAGTTCTGATTGCTCCGTATTGTTGCCAGCAGTTGGTATTATCAGGCTTTTGTTTGTTTTATTTTGTTTTAGCCATTTTATTAGGTATGTAGTAGTATCTCATTGGGCTTTTAATTCACATTTCTCTAATGATTAATGATGCTGAACAACTTTGCATGTGCATCTATTATAGCTTTGGTGAAAGTTTCTGTTCAAACCTTTGCTCATTTAAAAATTTTGGTTGGTTTTTGTTGTTAGGGTTTGAGAGTTCCATGTACAGGTCATTTGCCATATAAGGTTATTTGCAAATATCTTCTTTCAGTTTGTGGCTTGTCTTTTCATTCCCTTAACAATGTCTTTCAAGGATCAGTAGTTTTTAACTTTATTGAACTCTCTTTTTTTTTTTTATAGATCATGATTTGGTGCCATGTCCAAAAACTTTCTCAAACTAAGGGCCAAAAATTTGTTCTCATATGTTTTCTTTGAGAAGTTTTATAGTTTTACATCTTATGTTTATGTCCATATTTTGAGTCAATTTTTATATAATATCTAAGGTATGGTTCAAGGGTTTTGGGGGGTTTGTTTGTTTGGGGGCAAGGTTTGCAATAACTGTTCCATTGTTCCAATATCATTTGTTGAAAAGACTAGTCTTTCTCCCTTGAACTGCCTTTATACTTTGTTAAAAATCAATTGACTGTACTTGTTTGAGTCTGTTTCACACATGTATAGATACGTAGTCTATTTGTTCACTTATAACACATATTGTCTTCAGTATTACAGCTTTATAGCAATTTTTGAAGTCAGATAATGCAAATCTTCTTTTTTTTCTTTTTCAGAATTGTTTTGGCTGTTCTTTTCCCCACACTTTTCTATGTAAATTTTAGATTCAATTTGTCTATGTACAAAACTTCCAGCTAGGATTTTGATTGGGATTGCACTGAATGTACAAATCAAACTGGGGGAAATTGGCATCTTAATGAATTTAAGTCCTCCAACTGATGAACAGAGCAAGATTTTCTTTGATATCTTTCTTAAAGTTTATTTTGCCTCATAGTAATATAGCTACACTAGGTTTCCTTTTGGTCGATATTTGCATGGTGTATCTTTTCCTACCTGTGGTCCCTCAGAGATGTCCACATCCTAATCCCCAGAACCTGTGCATATAATAGGTTACCTGGCAAAGGGAATTAAGGCTGCAAATGGAAGTAAGACTGACCAGGCTAATAGGCTGACCTTAAAATAGAAAAATTATCCTGGATTATCCGGATGGGCCTGATGTAATCAGGAGCATTGCTAAAAGTAGCAGAGAGAGGTAGAGGAGGAGAGTAGGTCAGAGTGGTGCAGTGTAAGGAGGACTCAGCCCCAATATTGCTGGCTTTAAAGATGCAGAAAGGGGGCCGTGAGCCAAGGAACGCAGGCAGACTTTAGAAACCAGAAAAGGCAAACAAATGGATTCTCACCTAGAGCCTCCAGAAGGAACACAGTTCCAAGAACACCTTGATTTTAGCAGAGTGAGACCTCACTGTATTATTTAAACCAGTAAGTTTTTGGTAATGTGTTGCAGCAGAAATAGAAAAGTAATACACTATCCCTTTACTCATACTTTTATTATTTTATGCTTAAAAAGTCTCTTGTAAACAGCGTATGATTTAATTTTGCTTTTATTTTTCTTAGTTTGACAATCCTTGTTTTGAAACTGGAGCATAGAGTCCACTTATACTTAATGCAATTGCTTATGTATGTTTGGGTTTAAATCTAGTACCTTATGTTATGCTTTCTAATTATACCATGTATTCTCTGTTTCTTTCTTTCTTTGTTTTCCCCATCTATTTTCTCTTCCCTTTCCTTGCCTCTTTTCACTTGATTATGTTTTATCATTTTGTTCTTCCCCCCTGCAGATTTATACGTTATATATTCTGATTCTATTATTTTAATGGATACCTAAAAATTAAAACATACATAATTAACTTATCAAATGCTAAAATTAGTCAATATGTATTCTTTCTCTGGACAATTAAAAATCTTTAGAACACTTTAATTCCATTTATCCCTTTCCAACATATTTGCTATTATTGTCATGTATTTTAATTTTATTTTAAACTTCACAAGACATTATTATTGTTTTATCTAGTTTATGTTAATTAAGATTTTACCTAGATATTTACCACTTTTTCTCTTTATTTATTTCTTACTTTGGTATCACATTAATTCTGTTGGAAATGTATCCTTTGGAATTTGCTTTATTGAGCTTCTGATACATTAAATTCTCTCTCTTTGTGTTTCTTTCTATGAGAAATCTCTATTTCACCTTCATTCTTGAAATATATCTTTACTGTATATAAAGTGACAGTTATTTTATTTTAATGAATTAGCAATATCATTCCATTGTCTTCTGGATTCCATTGTTGCATCGAGAAGTCAGCTGTCAGTCTTTCAGTCCTTTGAAGATCTTTTTTTTCTGGCTGCTTTTCAGATCTTTCTTAGTTTTTGTCCTTCTAATCTCAATATGGACCTTTTTAAAGATTTAATTATTTATTTTAGAGAGAGAGAGAGAACGTGCACATGTGTGTGAGTGTGGGAAGGGTTCAAGAGAGAGGAAGAGAGAGAATCCCAAGTAGACTCCCTGCCATGCACAGAGCCAGATGTGAAGCTTGATCCCACTACCCTGAGACCATGACCTGAGCTGAAACCAGAAGTCAGCCACTTAACCAGCTGAGCCACCCAGGGGCCCCTAAACATGGACTTTTTCAAAAATTGAACTAGCTTATTGGGGTGCCTAGGTGGCTCAGTTGGTTGAGCGACTGCCTTCGGTTCAGGTCATGATCCCAGGGTCCTGGGATTGAGCCCCATATTGGGCTTCCTGCTCTGCTGGGGAGCCTGCTTGTCCCTCTCCCCCTGCCTGCCGCTCCCCCTGCTTGTATGCTATTTCTCTCTCTGTCAAATAAATAAAATCTTTAGAAAAAAAATTAAACTAGCTTGTAATTCTTAAGTTTTTACATCTCTGGGTTGGTGTCTCTAATCATTTCTAGAAATTTCTAGAAAATGCTTAGACTTTGTCTCATCAAATATTGTTATTTCTTTCCTTCTTTTCTCTTCTTATGGAATTTTGATTAAATATATGTTAGACTTTTTCATTCCTTTAACCTTTTTTCTGTGTTTTTTAGCTTTTTGCTTCTCTGTGCTACGTTCTGGAAAAACTTTCAGACCCTTCTTCAAGATGATTTATTACTTATTTATTTCTTATTTATTTCTTATTTATTCTTCAGAGACATTTATTCTCTGAAGACAACTATGTCTAATCTGGTGGTAAACCCATCCACTGAGCTTTTAATTTCAGTTATTGTATGTTTTACTTCTAGATGTTCTATTTTGTTCTTTTTCTATTAAAATAACTTTGTTGTTATTGTTCATTTCCATTTCCCTATATCTTTTATCTATTTAAATATAGTAAGCACAGTTGTTTAATTGTGCTTGACAGTTGCAATAGCTTGTGCTTTGTGAGCTTTGTCCTGTTGTTTCTTCTGGTTATCAGTCACAGTTTTGTTCTTCTCTTGCATTTGTTTCCTTTTTTTTTAAGATTTTATTCATTCATTTGATACACAGAGCTACACAGAGAGAGAGAGAGCATGAGCAGGAGGAGATGCAGAGGGAGAGGGAGAAGCAGGGTCTCGCTGAGCCAGAAGCCCGATGTGGGGCTTGATCCCAGGACCCTGGGATCATGACCTGAGCCAAAGGCAGGCACTTAACCATCTGAGCCACCCATGCACCCCATCTTCTTTTGCAGTTGTTATTTATGTGTGCTCTACTGTACTAGGAAGAATTACTTATAGGAAGTATTTGAGGCCAAGGATGAAGCTTCTTTTCCCAGAGAAGATTTGCATTTCCTCCTCCCTGGTCTAGAGACACTACCAGTCCCAACACTGTCCAAAGTTTCCTAACCCATCCAGATGGTCTAAACCTGAAGGACAAATCCCTTTGAGGGCCAGGTCACCCTTACCCTAAAGATATGGCTCTTTGAGTTTCAGATTATGATCATCATTCAAACTACCTTCCCTAGAAACTTTTCTTCTTAAAGTACCAGAAATTTCAGTGTTCCATGTGGAGAAATGTTTAGCTTCAAACAAGGATAAGACAGTAATGTCAGAATTCTTTCTTTTTAATAACATTCCCTGGGATATTAAGAGGTTTGTCCTTAGGGGGCGCCTGGGTGTCTCAGTCGGTTAAGCATCTGCTTGGGCTCAGGTCATGATCTCAGGGTCCTGCGATCCAGTCCCACATTGGGCTCCGAGCTCAGCGTGGAGTCTGCTTATCCCTCTGCCTCTGCACCTGTCCCCACTCATTCTCTCTCTCTCTCACTCTCTCAAATAAATTTTAAGAATCTTTAAAAAAAAAGAAAAGAAAAGAAGCTTGTCCCTTGAAGTCAAAGCAACATGTTATGTCAGTTTCCTTGGGAAACAGTTTATAAAACAAAAGAGCATGTAATTCAAGAGATATTTATTAAGTGTCTGCCATGAATCAGATGTTATGGTGCTAGGAATACAATTGTAAGAAATACAGAAACCAGCCTTCTAATGACTACTTAATTTCTTTCCTGGATATAACTGGCAGCTTAAAGATTATTTTATTATTTTGATTGATAACTTTAAAGTAAAATAAATCATTGTGTTTCCATTATTTTCCATTTGCTACTATTCCTCAGAGAGCTCAAAGCCTATTTGGGAAGAAAACATGAAACAGCCTGGGTAATTCAATTCTCTCTCTCTCTCTCTTTTTTTTTTTTTTTAAGTTTTATTTATTTCAGTAATCTCTACACCCAACGTGGAGCTTGAACTCATGACCCCAAGATCAGGAGTTGGATGTTCTTCCAACTGAGCCAGCCAGGCACCCCATGAGTAACTCAATTCTACAGTTATTTGTATGGAAGGTCTTCTATGAGACTACTTAGGAACTAATGGTCATTGAGTTCTTAATTACTAGGTGCCCAGTACTCTCCATTTGTTTCTTACCTCAAACTTATGAGACAGGCATCATTATCCCCATTTTAGAACTGAAGAAACTGAGGTAAAAAGACATTCACTTTCCTGAAGTCACATTGTATGATAGGCAACTTCTAAAATGGTTCCCAAAGATCCCTCCCTCCTGGTATCCCCACCATATTATGGGTTATCCCCTCCCCTTGAAAGCCGGCTGAAAACAGTGATTCACTTTAATTAATTTTTAAAGCAAAAGTGGTGGGTGTATTTCCCTCTGGCTCTTCTCACTTTTCATTCTGATGAAGCAAGCTACCATGTCATGAGCTATCCTATGGAGAGGCCCATGTAAAGAAAAAGAGGCCCTCAGTGAAACAACCCAGGAGGAATTGAGGTCTGCCGACAACCATGCACATGAGCATGAGAGCAGGTCCTCTCCCCAGCCATGCCCTCAGATGAGACTGCAGCCCCAGCTGTCACCTTGATTGCTGCATCATGAGAGACCCTGAGCCAGAAAGCCCAGCTAGGTCATGGCCAGATTCCTGACCCATGGAAACTGTGAGATAATAAGTGTTGCTGTTTGGAGCCACTAAGCTTTGGAATACTGTGTTACACAGTAGACAACAAATACATACTACTAATATGAGGCATTCTGATATTTGACAGACCACACTGTCTTCCTGGGCATGTTTATACACTAACAGATAAGTAAATCCTCAAAGGAAGTACCTTTGAAGAAAAATTTCAGGAGTCCAGACCAAAGTACAACTGAAACTACAAAAGTAGAAATAAACTCCTTCTTAAAGCTCACTGAATCTAATGCTCTCATTTTACAGTTGAGGAAACTGAGGGACTGGGACTTTCCCAGTGCCCAGTGGCCATTTGGGTAGGGCTAGGGCTAGAACCTAGTTCATTTCCCCATCCGAAAGACTTTACACTGTTTCATCCTCACTTCCCTTGCTATTTAAGGTAGGAAAAATGCCTTCCTGGGTTTTGCTCACTAATGTGTTTTGTATAATTGCCTGTATATATTATGAAGTAATGGATGCTTGCTGCAAGAGTAGAAGACCAATAACAACTGGCTGGTCACAATGAAGAGAAATTACTTGATGTCCCCTTATTCCCTTTGTTTTCCACCTTTTGCCCCACCAGCAAGAAATGGATACTGACTCTTCAACAAATAGTATTGGGAAAATTAAACAGCCACATGCAGAAGAATGAAACTGGACCACTTTCTTACACCATACACAAAAATAAACGCAAAATGGATGAAAGACCTAAATGTGAGACAGGAATCCATCAAAATCCTTGAGGAAAACACAGGCAGCAACCTCTCCGACCTCAGCCACACACTTCTTGCTAAACATGTCTCTAAAGGGAAGAGAAACAAAAGCAAAAATGAACTATTAGGACTTCATCAAGATAAAAACTTCTGCACAGCAAAGGAAACAGTTGACAAAATTAAAAGGCAACCTAGAGAATGGGAGAAGATATTTGCAAATGACACATCAGATAAAGTGTTAGTATCCAAAATCTATAAAGAACTTATCAAATTCAACACCCCAAAACCAAATAATCCAATCAAGAAATAGGCAGACGTTATGAACAGACATTTCTCCAAAGAAGACATCCAAATGGCCAAGAGACACATGAAAAAGTGCTCAACGTCACTCGGCATTGGGGAAATACAAATCAAAACCACAATGAGATACCTCACACCAGTCAGAATGGCTAAAATGAATAACTCAGGAAACAAGAGATGTTGGTGAGGATGCAGAGAAAGGGGAATCCTCCTACACTGTTGGTGGGAATGTAAGCTGGTGCAGCCACTCTGGAAAACAGTATGGAGGTTCCTCAAAAAGTTAAAAATAGAGCTGCCCTACAACCCAGCCATTGCGCTGTGAGATATTTATCCAATGGATACAAGCATAGTGATTCAAAGGGCACATGCACCTCAATGTTTATTGCAGCAATGTCCACAATAGCCAAAATATGGGAAGAGCCCCAATATCCACTGACAGATAAATGGAAAAAGAAAATGTGGTGTATACATACAGTGGAATATTACTCAGCCACCAAAAAGAATAAAATCTTGCCATTTGCAATGACATGGATGGAACTTGAGGGTATTATGGTAAGTGAAATAAGTCAGTCAGAAAAAGACAAATACCATATGATTTCACTCATGTGTGGAATTTAAGAAACAAAACAGATGAACATAGGAGAAAGGAAGGAAAAATTAAATAAGATGATAATAAAGAAGGAGGCAAACCATAAGAGACACTGAACTCGAGGAAGCAAACAGGGTAGCTGGAGTGGAGGCGGGTGAGGGGATGGGGGATGGGTGGTGGGCATCAAGGAGGGCCTTTGATGGAATGAGCACTGGGTGTTATATGCAACTGATATTCACTAAATTCTACCCTGGTAACTAATAATACAGTATGTGTTAACTAAATTGAATTTAAATAAAGAATTAAAGAAATAAACGGACACTGAATGGAATTCGGAGGAGCCCTGGATAAGGGGTTATCTGGATGGTTTATGAATAAGAAATTATGATCAGGCCACACACAGGAAAGAAGAAAATTACTAGTTATAAGAGCTAGATGATTAGGTAGCTTACTAGCCAGAGAATTGCAGATATTTTGTGGCTCCTGGGATGTGGAAGATGGTTCAGAAGATAAAGAAGATTTTTTCAGGGTCCCAGGAAATCCTTAAAAGAAGAAAACAGAGCACTCTTTGCAAAATGCATTCAGTAGCCACTTGTCAAGCAACCTCCCTGCCCCAAAGCCTCCTTCATAGGCTGTAATGTTACATATGTCCACTAGAGGTCAGCATTTATCCCGCTCTAAAGCCGAATTTCTACCTTACTCATCTAAAGACTAACCACCTTGAGATTTTTTTGTCTACCAAACAAATTGAGTTTATTAATAAAGACTCGACTTGGGTTTCAAATTTTTATTTATCAAAGATGCAAATAATAGCCATCATACATTTCAGATCACTCTGGATAACCGGTGTTCTAAAATTCCACCACCTCCAAAAAATATTTTTTAGTTAGCTTTCTCATGGGGAAATGTACAATATCCAGTGGAATTTTGAAATGCTTAAAAATAAAAAAAAGAAAGAAGGAAGAGAGGGAAGGGGGGAGGAGGGAGGGAGTGAAGGAGAAAATCTGAGATTCATAGGACTTCCCAACTCCCTTAGGATCCAGAGGCCCTGGTTTGGGGAAACACCAGTTTTAGCTAGAGAAATCCAACTATCTCCTCAAGGTAGGATAGTTATATCTTCCTTTTCAATGTGAGACAGGCACATGTCCTTGGATAGAACTTCCTTGTGTTAGGGAAGAACTGAATACATGTTGAGGAAAGCTTCTAGCTCAAACAAGCTCCTAATCACATGTTTTTGGCCAATGACACGTGTTTTGGAGTTGAGTGGTAGTGTTCAGCATCAGCTGAATTTCAGTGTCTATCCACATTTTGGTGCCACAAGTTCACAGGGAGACATCAGGCCAGTTTGAGGCAAGATGAATTTAATCACCTTGACCAGGTTGTAATCTGCTTGAACTCAGAGACTCTATACTATACATCATGTTTTCTCCAATATCACTACAGAGCTTGGCATACAGTATAAATGGGTTGATGATAATGTATTAAATACCAAGAAGTGCTAATAAACCACCTAATGAATAGAAAGCATCAATTCTCCAGAGTCTACGACTCTCGAGGTACGTGTGGAAATGGGCAATATACTGTATGTCCGTGGTTTCGATGTATGATCCATGTTTAATACTCAAGCTAAGACTTCAACGTTGACAAAACTCAGGATTTGAAAAGGAATACTGTGTATATTCCTCCCGTGCAAACGAAGGTCCACCGCTAGGGCACGTTGGCCGCAGTAAAAGTATTGGTCACAAGGTGGCACTGTTGCCTTAGCGTCAACCTTTGCCCCAGTCCTTGCTTTAGCTGGGACCCCGTGTTTCAATGGATCAAGGTAATGACTCCCACGTTAGTTTGAATTACTAAATCTGGAAAGGTGGGGGGAAACGATGGGCAAAATGATAAAATTACAGCCAGACTTTTCACCTTTGTGTCCATCTGAGACTCAACTTGATTTTATCAGAGGAGGAGAAGAGGGAAACAAATTTTACAGAAGCTCATTTCCTATTTCTGACAGGATTATTCAGCGAGGAGGCCAAGTATACCAGGCCTGGGCTCCATTCTCTGTCTCTAATTTAGGGGGTCATTCAGTAAGACATAGCCAACGTCTTACTCCTTGTGGAAGAAAGAAATGAGGGTTGAATGTGTGTACAGGGGGATGGAGGGAGGTTTCCAGGGGTGAGTTAAAAGGTCTATCTTTCACCTGACCCTGAGCCTGTTTTCAATAACACAGAGGGAAGGTTATCAAATATTTTTTCTTAAAAGATTTTATTTATTTATTTATTTACTTGAGAGAGAGCAAGCATGAGCAGGGCGGGGGGGGGGGGGGCACCCAGACACGCCCAAATACTTTTGATCACGATTCAGAACAACCAACATAGGCAGTAACAATTAGCCAGATCCAATTAGGTGAAGTTGAACCTGCAATAAATGTGAAGTCTCAAATCTGGGAGCAAATAAGTGAATGGCCCCGATTTAGCTGAATGCCCCCACCTGCCCACTGCCCTCCGAACACACCGAATTCATTTCTATCTACTCTGGGCCATCCTTTCTTTAATCCTCACAAAAGCTCTACAGGAAGCTATGATTAGCCCCATTTTTATGGAAGGAAAACTGAGGTTAACGATCTTGGCTGAAGGCACACAGCCTGTGATGGCTCTGGGATTTGAATGCATCTTCCTCCCAGAATACTCTTTCTGCTTTGCCTGTGCAGCGTCTCCCACAAATTTCAGCAAAGGAGGTGGGACCGAAGGGCCCTTCACTGGAAGGGTGCTCTCCGTGAGGATCAGTGAAGGGTCTCCACAGTAATAGACTCAGGGTTGGATTTTTTACTATGACTTATTGTGACACTAAGGCAGGACAACACAATGATTAAAAAAAACCTCGGGGCGCCTGGGTGGCTCAGTCGTTAAGCGTCTGCCTTCCGCTCAGGTCATGATCCCGGGGTCCTGGGATCGAGCCCCGCATCAGGCTCCCTGCTCGGTGGGAAGTCTGCTTCTCCCTCTCCCACTCCCCCTGCTTGTGTTCCTGCTCTCCCTATCTCTTTCTCTCTCTGTCTGTCAAATAAATAAATAAAATCTTTAAAATAAAAAAAAAAAAAAGAAAGAAAGAAAGAAACACTCACCTCTGGCCCGGGGCTGCCTGGTTTGAGGCTCAGCTCTGTGGCTCAGCCATATAAACTGGAGCAAGTTACTTAACCTCTCTGTGCCTCAGTGTCCTGTGCAATAGGGAGAATAAGAGTGCTGGGGACTCTTGGTTTTGGCTCAGGTCATGATCTCAGGGTCATGGGATCGACCTGTGTCCGGCTCTGAGCTCAGCGTGGAGTCCGCTTGAGTTTCTGTCTCCCTCTCCCTCTGCTTCTGTTCCCCCAAACCCCTGCTCTCATGCTCTCTCTCACAATAATAAATAAATCTTTAAAAAAAAGAAAGGGGGGGCGCCTGGGTGGCTCAGTCATTAAGCGTCTGCCTTTGGCTCAGGTCATGGTCCCAGGGTCCTGGGATCAAGCCCTGCGTCGGGCTCCCTGCTCCACGGGAAGCCTGCTTCTCCCTCCCCCTGCTTGTGTCCCCTCTCTTGCTGTCTCTCTGTCAAATAAATGAATAAAATCTTAAAAAAAAAAAGAAAGGGAGGGAAGAATAAGAGTGCCCTTCATAGAGTTGTTGTGAGAATTAGGGAATTAAATACAGGTAAAGTACTGTATTTTGCACATTGTGAAAACTGTATATTTGCTATTGTTTGGAAAAAAAAAAAACCTGCGTTGTTACTATTGTAATTAAATGGGTCACAGTAATCAAATTCCTAAGCAAAAAATGAAAGTCTGAGAAAGCTTTAAATCAGCCAAACATTTTTTTTTTTTAATTTGTTCTCTCTAGGGGAGCCTGGGTGGTTCAACTGGTTCAGCATCTGCCTTCAGCTCAGGTCAAGATCCCGGAGTGCCCCCGGCGCAGCGGAGAGTCTGCTTCTCTCTCTGCCCCTCACCCCCCTCGTGCTCTCTCTCTTTCTCGAGCACGTACTCTCTCTCTCAAATAAATAAATACAATCTTTATTTTAAAAAATTTGGTCTCTCTAGTTTTCTCCGAACAAATCAGAATGCTCTGTCCTATAAACCAGTGGGCCTAGGCTTTGATGTCGCTTTAATGAAGATCATTCAATTCTATCAATGAGACAGTGCATACCTTGAGTGCCCACTATGTGCTAGGCTCTGGCTAGCCACACGGAGGATTCACAGAGAAGCCACGCAAGGTCTCCCAGCAGGAGAGACAGGGATTTATAAACAAGGAGAACAATGTGTTGGTGTGTGACAGACACTGGATCAAGGCCCTTCAAAGGTGAAGAAAGGAGAAAGCACTTAATTCTGCCCAAAGCTGCCTGGGAAGGCTTCCCAGAGGAGAGGACATTTCACTGAGTTCCCAGGTCAACAGGAAAGGAAAGAGAATTTAAACCAGAGGGAACTCAGAGGCAAGTGGGCACACTAAATAGTGGGTACATGTGGGGAAATGGCAGGACCCAAAGGTGGCAGAAAACAGACGCCCTCAGAGGGACTGGAGACCCAAGCTCCTGAGTATGGATTTCACTCTGTTCTAGAAGAGCGTCCTCTAAGAATGGAGCTCCTCAAACTTTAATTTGCAAACAAATCGCCTGGGGATGGAGTTAAAATGCAGGGCTGAGGAAGGCCCAGCTTTCTTGTTTCAAGCAAGCTCCGGGGAGCTTTCCACGCTGCTGGTCTTGTGCCTCCAGGTACAAGGGTCCTCAGCTCCAGCTCGGGCAGCAGCGTGTTGTAGTCACCAGAGGGATTTCAACACTCCCTTAATGCCCAGAGCACAGCCTGGGCCCAATTAAATCTGAATCTTTGGGATGAGACTCATACCGGGGCGCAGCTGATCATCCACGAAGAGGTGGGGGGAATGTGGGAAGGATGCACATACAAGGAATTTTAAGCAGTGCATAGCCCTGTAACGCTTAATGCATGAGAAAAAGGTAGATTGAGGAAAGAATTCACCAGGTCACGAAGAATGAACTCTTTTTTGAAAAGCCTTTCCTGCAGCCTTGGGCAGAATTAAGTGCTTTCTCCCTCCCCTGCCCCGCCCCCGCCACAGTGACTGTTCCCCACAAACACACTGTTTTTTTAAAAATATTTTATGTATTTGACAGAGAGAGAGCACACAAGCAGGGGGAGCAGCAACGGGAGAGGGAGAAGCAGGCTCCCTTCTGAGCAACGAGCCTGATCTCGATCCCAGGACCCTGGGATCATGACCTGAGCCGAAGGCTTAACAGACTGAGCCACCCAGGCGCCCCAGGACCACACTGATCTTGTTTGTAACCTGCCTGTCTCTCTCTCTCAATTTTTAAGACTGTGGTAAAAGATAATAACACAAAATTTACTCTCTTAACCATTTTTAAAAACCATACAGTTCAGCGGTATTAAGCACATTCACGTTGTTGTGCAACCATCAGCACCAGAGAAATTTTTCACCTGGCCAAATGGAAACTCTGTACTCATTTTTTTTTTTTTTTTTTTTTAAGGAGACCCCTCAGCCGACATGGGAGGCTCAAACTCATAGCCCTGAGATCAAGGGTCACATGCTCGGGGTGCCTGGGTGGCTCAGTCAGTTAAGCGTCCAACTCTTATTTATTTTTTTTTAAGATTATTTATGTATTTATTTGAGAGTGAGATCACGAGCAGGGGGGAGGGGTAGAGGAAGAAGCAGGCTCCCCGCTGAGCAAGGAGCCCAATGTAGGACTCGATCCCAGGACCCTAAGATCATGACCTGAGCTGAAGGCAGACACTTAACCGACTGAGCCACCCAGGCATCCATGCAACCAACTCTTGATTTTGGCTCAGATCACAATCTCAGGGTAGTGAGATCGAGCCTCAGGTAGGGCTCTGTGCTCAGCAAAGAGTCTGCTTCTCTCCCTCTTCCTCTGCCCCTTCCCCTGCTCACACACACACACTCTCTCTCTCTCTCTAGAATAAATAAATAAATATTAAAAAAAAAAAAAAGAATCACATGCTCTACTGACTGAGCCAGCCAGTCTCCCCAAAACTCTGTACCCATTAAACAATTCCCCATTCCCCTGCTCCCCCACCCTGGTCCCTGGCAACCCCCATTCTACTTTCTGTCTCTGCGAATCTGACTACTGTAAGTGGAATCATTCAGTGTTTGTCCTTTGAGACTGGCTTATTCCATGTAGCATGATGGCCCTCGAGGTTCATCCATGTTGTAGCCTGTGACAGAATGTCCTCCCTGAGACTGAATAATACTCCAGTGAATGCATACAGCATTTTGTTTATCCATTCACCTATCCATGGGCACAGATTGTTTCTGCCTTTTGGCTATTGTGAATTATGCTGCTATGAACATGGGTGTACAAATATCTGTTTGACTCCCTGCTTTCACTTCCTTTGGGTATATGCCCAGAAGTGGAATTGCTGGATCATGGGGTACTTCTGTGTTCATTTTATGAGGGACCTTGTCTATGGTTCTCAAAGGACTGGGACAGCCTGCAAGGCAGGGGCCAGTGGCTTCATCCGAGAGCCCTTCTCCAGCTACTCATTATCATGATTCTTTCTGGCCTGTGTGGGGCGTGGACTGGTGAGACTTGTGAGACTTGGTAAAAAATTGAATCATAGAAAGCAGACCATTCATGGAGCCATTTCTAGCAATTTTCATTTAGTGCTGCAACTGGTTGGGACAACGAAAAAAAGTGTAGTCAATACAGCCCAAGGGATCAGCAGGGAAAGGCGAGAGGTTAACAGGGAAAGAAGTCCCAGCTGGGAAGGCCGCTGGCAGGACTGCTGCACATATCAGAGAAGACCCAGGGTGACGTATGTATAGATCATGTGCCCATTAACAGACCTTCCCTAAACAGCCCCCCACCAAAAAAAAAAAAAAAAAAACAAAAAACAAAAAACCAAAACCAAAAACATCAGAGTGTTTTATAACATCAATTTCTGAGCTCTAGGACAAAGGGAAAAATTAAGAGTGCTCTTCCCGTCAGTAAACACAATTGGTGTGGCTACAGAGGAATAGGAAGTAGAATCTATACTGAAAAATGAGGGGTGGCAAATGAAACACTCATCTGAATGGTTATTACAGTGAAGGAAAGACAGTCCCAAGGTGGGTGCGCCGGGCACCTCTGAGCCTGATGTGTGTGGAGTCAAAGATTTTCGTGATCACTTCGGCAAGAGGAGGAGCAAATGAGAAGGAAGCAAAGGAGAGAGAGCACAGGGAAGCCGGGAGCCTGTCCCAACAGAAGGGGTGGGGTAGGGTGTAAATAAACTTTTGAATACGGAAAGGCATTTACAAGGCTCACAGTCCCATCACCCAAAAATATTAACCAAAAATAAAATGAAATATATGTATGTAGTTAAAAAAGAAAAAAAAAAGACAACCTACAAGGGCGCTGGGTGGCTCAGTTGGTTAAGCGTCTAACCACGACTATACACGACTCTTGGTTTTGGCTGAGGCCATGATCTCAGGGTCTCAAGATCGAGCCCAACCTCAGGCTCCACGGTTAGCGCGAGTCTGCTTGAGATTCTCTCCCTCTCCCCCTGCCCCTCCCCACCATGCTCGCTCTCTCTCAAATAAATAAATAAAATCTTAAAAAAAAAAACTACAAAAAAAGTATGAAATAAAAGCAAAAGTTTCTTCTCTGCCAACCTCCTTCTGGCATACCTTTCTAGAAAACAGCATTTATGCATGCCAGTTTATGTACTTGCATTATTTCTTTTTTTTTTTTAAAGATTCTATTTATTTATTCATGAGAGACAGAGGGAGAGAGAGAGGGAGAGAGAGAGAGAGAGAAGCAGAGGGAGAAGCAGGCTCCCAAGGAGCAGGGAGCCCGATGCAGGACCCGATCCCAGGATCCTGGGATCATGACCTGAGCCGAAGGCAGATGCTTAACCATCTGAGCCACCCAGGTGCCCCATACTTGCATTATTTCTTATACTTGTATAGAAATATTACTCTACACCCTGTTTTTGTTTTGTTTTGTCTTGTTTTAAACCCAAAAGAAGAAAGAAAATTGCCAGCAAAGACCACAAAAAATTAATGGCAGGAAAGGGCAGAGAGGTCCATCCCTGCAAGTACTTTTCTTATGAATCCACTAAACTTTTTTTTTAAGGAATGTCAAAGTAAGGCCAAGATATTTTTTATTTTTATTTATTTATTTATTTTTAAATATTTTTTTATTTATTTGAGAGAGAATGAGAGATAGAGAGCACGAGAGGGAAGAGGGTCAGAGGGAGAAGCAGACTCCCTGCCGAGCAGGGAGCCCAATGTGGGACTCGATCCCGGGACTCCAGGATCATGACCTGAGCCGAAGGCAGTCGCTTAACCAACTGAGCCACCCAGGCGCCCTCCACTAAACTTTTTTTAAATCCATTTTTTCCCAAAACATCCTTTGAGCAATTAAAAATGTCAACACCTGTAGTTGGAGCTGAAATGGCAAAGAGTAAGATCGCCAGTGGTTTCAACTTTCTCATGAACACATTCGACCTCAGCAATATCAGAAATATCGCATCTCCCATCCATTACACAGGATGAGAAAAGAGAAACCACTTGTTTAATGTGCTGAAATGGGCCACTTGCCATGGTTCCCACTGTCTCCTGCCTGTAAATGAGAGAAGAAAGTATTTTGGACCATTTTAATTTTTTTTTTAAGATTTTATTTATTTGCGAGAGAGAGAGTGAGAGACAGAGAGCATGAGAGGGAGGAGAGTCAGAGGGAGAAGCAGACTCCCTGTCGAGCAGGGAGCCCGATGTGGGACTCGATCCCGGGACTCAAGGATCATGACCTGAGCCGAAGGCAGTTGCTTAACCAACTGAGCCACACAGGCGCCCTGGACCATTTTAATCATATCTGCATTGGCGATGTTTTTGGAAGAAAATCATCACCCATGCTTTCACTTTTTTGTCCTTGCTGCTCCCTTGCAAGAAGTAGCAAATATTTCAGTAAGGCCTTCATCGTGGCATCCCATCTTTTCACAGAGTAACTTTGTGGACTTGCATGTTCTCTTCCAGTAGGAATGGAAAGGCTTCTAGAAGAAAATCCTATAGAAAATTTACAGTTCAAGCTCCCAGGCGTTTGCGTGAAGTGCCTCTCTGAGTCTATATTTTTTTGAAATGGCCACTGCAGGTGAATGTATTAAAGATGCCGTGCTTGTTGTTCATGATTCTTCATAACATTTTTTTATTCTTCATAACTTTCTATTCTTATGTCTCTTCTCTATTCTTGTCAAAAGTTCGTAATTCTATTTTTATTCCTACTTTTTAGATCCACACATTCAGGATCATCTTTGTCTACTCAATTATAAAGGCTTAAGATATAATGAACGACTACATTTCTTTCAATCATTTTACGGAGCACCTACCACATATACCCAGTGCTCAGAAATATAGGGATGAGATATCAGTCTCTGCCCTCGAGGGGGCGCTCACCACCAACCGAGTTGAAAGGTACCTCCAAGTCGCCACGCCCAAAACCCAGGAGAGCTAAGACATGGGTAAACCATGAAGACATGATGCTAAGTGAAATAAGCCGGTCCCAGAAGGACAAATCTTGTACGATTCCACTTACACGAGGTATATAAGGTAGTCAGATTCATAGAGATTGAAAGTAGAATGGTGGTTGCCAGGTAGCTTGCACCTTGCTTTATTTATCTTCATACAGACATTACATTGTAAGTTGACTTGTCCATGGCCATATGTTCCTGTTCATAAGATCAGCTCCAGGAGAGAACATGCTGCCATATCCCCAGCATTTAAATAGAGCCTGGCACATAATAGGCACGTTCAATAGATGATGGCTATTTGAATGAGTGGATGAGACAGACTTCCTAATTTTATAGCTATGAGGTCTTGGCTTGAAATGAGTAGCCCAGATCACATTTGCGTAAGCCACAGAAGGGGGTTTTGTCTGACAAAGTCCATTGTGAGTCCAAGTGAGGCACATTCTGGGCCTAAGAGCAAAAGGCTGATGGACAGTGGCTCTGGTCAAGTCCTCGCAGAATTTTCCCTCAAAGAGAAAAATCACAATTTCTTAAGGACACCCATACCCTCTCTAGCGCTCTCAAATGACATCCTACTTTTTCTCCCCAAATTCCTATTTACAAAGTTCCAATTACCACAAGTGCTAGGATTATGGATCTAGGGTTTCCCCTCATTCTCATCCCCTACAAAACGAGACCATCTGCCCTTCCAGCTTTAAAAAGCCATAGGAGGGCGCCTGGGTGGCTCAGTTGGTTAAGCGACTGCCTTCGGCTCAGGTCATGATCCTGGAGTCCCGGGATCGAGTCCCACATCGGGCTTCCTGCTCAGCGGGGAGTCTGCTTCTCCCTCTGACCCTCCCCCTGCCATGTGCTTTCTCTCTCTCTCATTCTCTCTCTCTCAAATAAATAAATAAAATATTAAAAAATAATAATAAAAATAAAAATAAAAAAATAAAAAGCCATAGGAGTGGGGCGCCCAGGTGGCTCTGATGGTTAAGCCTCTGCCTTTGGCTCCGGTCATGATCCCAGGGTCCTGAGATCGAGTCCCACATCCAGCTCCCTGCTCAGCAGGAGCCTGCTTCTCCCTCTCCCTCTGCAACCGCCCCCCCACCCCCACATGCTCTTTCTCTCTGTATCTCTCTGTCTCAAATTAATAAATAAAAAAAAATCTTTAAAAAAAAATAAAAAGCCATAGGAGATAAGAGGTTCAGGAGAGAATGTAGCTTGCCTCCTTTGAGGAGTGTTGAAGACAATTCCAACTTAACATTTCAGCGTAGAAGGGAAGTTGTGGATGAGTGACTTTTAAGGGGTAAAAACTAGCCGCTGATTCATCTGGAACCGCAGGCAAGTGACTGCCAGTAAGGGAGCTCCATAAGGAAGTTTCTGGAACTGGTGGGGATGTGTAGACTGAGGCTAAGGGAGGGTCTATTGCGAAGCTTTGATTGGAGGGAATGAAGGGTGCTTTGGAAGTCAACAGGACAGCTGAACATGTAAGGAAGAGCCAGGGAGCAACCCCCAAGAGGCTCATTCCTCCAAGCTCTGCAAAGACTTGGGGGACTGCTCAAGGCATCGACCCTCACAGCAAGGGCAGGGCAGAAGGACACAGTACTTGTTCATTTAAAGAGAAAAAGAGAGACTGAGGAGAGTATATAAGGCTCAGGACATGACAGTGGATGTGCTTTCCAGCTAAGAATCTTCGAGAAGTGACATGGGGTAAGAAGTACAGAGAAGTGATGACAAGGAAAGGGGTGGGGAACAAGGGTTTCTTTCTTGAACCTTTATTGTGGGCCAGATACCTTGCAAGGTGTTATGCAGGTACATCTTATTGAAGCTTCCTACCAACCTACTAGTTTGGTATTATTATTTCCTCTTGGCAGATGAGGAAACTAATATTCAACTTCTGTAACTTGCCCAGCACCGTGCAGCTAGCCAGTGGAGCAAGTAGGACTCAAACCCAGGACTGACTGATTCTCAAGGAACAGTCCAACTCTGGTAAATGGAAAGCAAATTATGGAGCACCTTGTGTTTCTCGTTCTTAGCCTTATTCTGAACCATAGACCTTTTTGAGGACAGGAGTGTCTTCTGGGGACCCATGAACCTCCCCAAACTACTTTGCATGTGCATTTTTCTGAAGAGAGGATCCATAGCTTTTGTTCAGTTCTTTAAGGGTCTCTGCCCCCTCAAAAGATTTTGACCATTGTTTTAGGAGGTCCATGAACTCTTGTAACAGTGAGAGGAGCGGGGGGGAACAAAAACTCTTTTCTCAAGAAACGGGTTTAGACTATGCAAATGACAAATAAGAAATGGGATGCCAGATAAATTGGTAAGGTCTACAAGGACATCACATATGCAATGTGATCAGCATCCCCATCATACTGGATGTTTGTCACATTTGTGGCCACCCAGCATCTTTTTAACACCTTTCCGATATCCTGGGAGTTTCTCAAGTTGTAAAATGCCTCCCTTTCCCATTGTTCCTTGCTACTAGGGCACAGACATGTGACCAGCTCTGCCCATCAGATGCCCCTCTCCCAGACTGGGGCTCAAGCGGTACTGAACCAAGAAGGGAGGGAAGGGGGCTTGCTTTGTCTTGAGGGTGGAGGGCAGTGAGGATATTGAGAAGGCAGTAGATACGATATAGAGTTTGGGGCCCAGAAATGGCAGTGGGGCCAACGGTAGAGCCTAGTCATGCTGGCCCCAATAGGGGTTTCCTCATCAGACCAATTCTGTAGTGCAGTTTGACATTGCTTCTGGAAGCTGAGCCCCAGCTGAGTCCTCTAGCACCACTCCCCATGAACCTGCCCAATATGTTTGCAATAAACTCCTCTTCTGCTAATCAGCTCAAGTCAGTGTCTACTTCTTATAATTAAGACCCCTAGAGTGCCTGGGTGGCTCAGTTGGTTGAGCGACTGCCTTCGGCTCAGGTCATGATCCTGGAGTCCCCGGGATTGAGTCCCGCATCGGGCTCCCTGCTCAGCAGGGAGCCTGCTTCTCCCTCTGACCTTCCTCCCTCTCATGGTCTCTCTCTCTACCATTCTCTCTCTCTCTCAATAAATAAATAAAAATCTTTAAAAAAAAAGACCCCAAATGATGTACCCTCATTTATGGAGTATGAAGAAAACATTAAAATCACAAGGAGGCTGAGGCATGGATTCATACATACAAACAACTAGACACCCATTCAAAAGAGATCAAGACCCCTTTTAGAAAAAGAGTGTCAAGAAGAAAACAAATGTAATCTTTTTTTCTTCCAGATTTTATTTAATTTCTGGTTAGTTTATTAGAGTGCAATATTTGTTTCAGGAGTAGAATTCAGTGGGTCATCACTTACATACAACACCCAGTGCTCATCTTAACAAGTGCCTTCCTTAAACCCCATCACCCAACTAGCCCATCCCCCACCCACCTCCCTCCAGCAACCCTTACTTTGTTCTCTATAGTTAAGAGTCTCTCATGGTTGGGGCGCCTGAGTGGCTCAGTTGTTAAGCGTCTGCCTTCGGCTCAGGTCATGATCCCAGGGTCCTGGGTTCGAGCCCCCCATCGGGCTCCTGCTCTGCGGGAAGCTTGCTTCTCCCTCTCCCACTCCCCCTGCTTGTGTTCCCTCTCTCGCTGTCTCTCTGTCAAATAAATAAAATCTAAAAAAAAAAACAAAACAAAAAACAGTCTCTCATGGTTTGCTTCCCTCTCTCTTTTTTCTCCCTTCCATATGTTCTTGTTCCTTAAATTCCACATGTGAGTGCAATCATATGGTAGTTTGTCTTTCTCTGACTGACTTATTTCGCTTAGCATAATACTCTCTAGCTCTATCCATATTATTGCAAATCGCAAGATTTCATTCTTTTTGATGGCTAAGTAATATTCCGTTCTATATATATACATCACATCTTCTTTATCCATTCATCAGTAGATGGACAAAGAAATGCAAACCATGCCTACCCGTTGCTCACAATCTCACAGTATGATATATGTTATAGTTGTGTGTTTTAAAGGGGTCAATGAAGGAGTAAATGAAGTAGCTTGTAACATTACAAAACAGAAGGAAACAAAGGAAAAGTAGAGGCCAGTCCAGCAATTCATTTTTCTTAAGATTTATTTATTTATTTATTTATTTATTTGAGAGAGTGAGAAAGAGAGAGAGTGTACACGAGAGGGGGGAGTGGGAGAGGGAGAAGCAGACTCCCCGCCGAGCAGGGAGCCCGATGCGGGACGCGATCCCGGGACTCCAGGATCATGACCTGAGCCGAAGGCAGTCGCCCAACCAACTGAGCCACCCAGGCGCCCCAGCAATTCATTTTTAATCAATGTTCTGAAGGGAATGGGGTGTTTCTTAAGTTGAAATACTCTGCATCATGTCATCAGGGGAATGTGAATTAAAACTACAATGAGATACTAATACACATCTATTAGAATAGCCAAAATCCAAACACTGACAACACCAAATACTGACAAAGATATGGAGAAACAGAAACTCTCATCCATTGATGGCGGGAAAGCAAAAGTTATATCAGTTTGGCAGTTTCTTACAAAACCTAACATACTGTAAGATGCAGCAATTCTATTCCCTGGTATTTACCCTCAGGAGTTAAAAGCTTATGTCTGTTCAAAAACCTGCACACAGATATTTATAGCAGCTTTATTCATCATTGCCAAAACCTGGAGGCTACCAAGATGTCCTTCAGAGATGAATGGATAAATCAACTGCAATACGATCGAATACTATTAAGCAGTAAAAAGAAATGAGCTATCAAGGCCAAAAAGACATCGAGGAAACCTTAATGCATATTACTAAGTGAAAGAAGCTAATCTGAAAGATTACATACTGTATGATTCCAACTATAGCACCTTCTGAAAAAGGAGACAGTCAAGAGATTAGTGGTGCCAGAGCTAGGGAGAGGAAGGAATGAATCTGCAGAGCCCAGAGGATTTTGCGGGCGGTGAAAAGTACTCCGTATGATATTACGATGATGGATTCATGTCATTCTACTGCTGTCCAAACCCACAGGACATACAACGTCAAAAGTGAACCCTAAGGTAAATTATGGACTTTGGGTGATTACAATGTGTTAATGTAGGTTCATCCTTAGTAAAAAAATGTACCATTCCGGTGGGGGATGTTGATAGTGGGGGAAGCTGTGCATATGTGGGGGCAGAGAGTATATGGGAAATCTCTGTCCCCTCCTCTCAATTTTGTGGCAAGCCTAAAAGTGCTCTACAAAAAAATGAGGTCTTAAAAAAAAAACCAGCAAAATATAATAAATAAATAAATAAATATTATCCCACGACAAATGTAGGAATCATCATTAGAAAACCAGTAAAACTGATGGCTGTTTCTGGTAGTTGCTTTCTCTTAGGTATGTATGGTTTCAAGCAATAATATATGTGGTCCTGAAAATAAAAAGACACAACTTTTTAAAGTCCATTTGGCATGACAGCACCAACAAGAGTCATTCGGAGGGGTGTCGTCATGCTTTTCAAAGTGTTTTCATATATACCATCCCATTTGATTTTAACAATAGCCACGAGGCTGGCATAGCCTAAAACAGCCACGAAATTGCCACTGGAAGTGGATAGAAATGATAAAAGAGGAACTATTTTATAACTCAGCATTCTATTTTGGTCACAACAAAAACAAAGGAAAACAGACATAGGGCATTCTTCTAAAATTCCTGCTTAGGTAGAAATAGAATTTTCAGAAATCAGGAGGAGGCCACTTTCCAAAACGGCATCTTGAAGAATGATTGGAAAATATCAGAATGGCTAATTTCATTAGAGGAAGAGAAGTAAATGGTAGGTATGTTATTCTTTAAAAATCACAAGAAGGACCCTTGAGTGGCTCAGTTGGTTAAGCGTCTGACTCTTGGTTTCAGCTCAGGTAATGAGATCGAGCCCCACATTGGGCTCCATGCTGATCGTGGAGCCTGCTTGAGATTCTCTCTCATTCTCCCTCTCCCCTGCCCACCCCCCACCCCCGTGCTCTGTCTCTAAAAAATAATAAATAAATAAATAAATAAATATCAAAGAAATATAATCATTGACTAGTAATTAAGGACCAGATAAGAGCTACATAATTTAAGTGGTTGTATGCGATGTAAGAATGGGGGCAAACCCACCAATGAATATTACAGATCCATGGGCATGTTACAGACCCCGTTATTGGTCCAAGTCATGGCTTACATGGCTTACGTTCCCTTCTGCCCTGGCCCAGAGAGTGGCTGACTCACAGACACAGAAGCTATGATGGTGAGCTGGGGTCTTCCCATCCCCCACCCAGTCCATCAGTATCATGGACTGACCTTCACCCCAACCCCTAATTTAGCCCAAATATACCTGGAGAGTGGAATCTCTCCCCTCAGCCAGAGAAAAGATTTAGAGAATGAAGGTCAGGTCAACCCTGGAAAAGCTGATTTCTAATCCTCTAACTAATCCTCATTCTTTAGGACCTAGGTCATGAGGGTGGAGCCCTTGCCAATGGGATTAGTTCCCTTAGAAAGAGCCCCAGAGAGCTCCCTCTCCCCATCTGTGGTGTGAGGACACAAGAAGAAGACTGTCAGCTATGAACCAGGAAGTGGTCTCTCACCAGACACCCAATCGGCCGGCACCTTGGTCTTGGATTTCCAGCCTCCAGAATGCGAGAAATAAATGTTTGTTGTTTATATATCACCCGTCTATGGTATTTTTATTAGAGCAGTCTGAAAGGACTAGTACACACACCTTATTCCCACCCTACTGACCCCTCCTTTCCAACCCTAAAGCCACAATCCCAGCTCCTGATCTGATTATCGTAATGACTTTCCCATTTCCACTCTTTCTCTTCTTTTAAGATCAAAGACGCATCCCCTGTCGCTTTCTTCCAGCACCATTCCCCTAGGAAGACCTAATTGTGCCTCATTTGTGTTCTCAAAACACCGTGAGGCACTTACCACCCGGCATTGTGCTTATTTACGACACATCTGCCCCTCTCTTGAAGGCAAGACTGGGGACATCCATCTTTGTGTCCCCAAAGAATGTACACAGGCACAGTCATTCATGAAACAGGAAGCTGGGCAGCAAGGTGGTTATGAAGGGAGTTTGGGAGTGCGACTGCCTGGATTCAAATCCTGACTCTGCTCTTTACTCATCTGTGACTTTGGGCAAGTCACCTCACCTTTCTAATCCTTCAATTCTCCATCAAAACACAAGGCAACCAAAGTCCCCACCTCGTGGGCCTGTTGGCAGGATTGAGAAAGACTGTCCCAGGTTTGCCTCAATAAATGTTAGCTACCAATATTAATAAGTTCCTGCTGAACTAAACTGGCTCTACCCTGTACATCAGTGTCCAGTTACCCTCTCGACCTTGTCACTCTTGTTATATTGCTCCCCTGATCAAAATCCTCCAGGGTCTTGCTCAATTTGGATGAAGCCCCAACTCCTTAGCTTCAGGAGGTATTGATTAATGGTTTAGACGTGTTCAAATAAACATGTTTATTATTGTGTAAATAGTTAAAAGAATGTATTTATTTGAGAGAGAGAGACAGAGCAGGAGGGGAGAGGCAGAGGGAGAAGCAGCCTCCCAGCTGAACAAGGAGGCTGACTCGGGACTCAATCCCAGGACTCCGCGATCACGACCTGAGTAGAAGGCAGATGCTTAACCGACTGAGCCACCCAAGCACCCCCTGTTTAAATGTTTTTTTAAACACTGTTTTTGTAAAGCTTGTTTTGTAATTAGTTGATCACAAGAAAATCACTCTATCAGAATTAACCTTTCAGGGTGGCATTCTGAGAACCTCCTTGTCACTCAGTGGTTCCCACCCCCGGGTGCATATTAAAATTGCCTGGGGAGATTTTTAAAGCATACTGAAGCATATCCAACCCCCAGAAATTCCAGGCTAATTGGCCTGGGGTGTGGCTGGACACTGGGATTTTCTCTCAAGCTCCCAACTGAGTCTAATAGGTAGCCAGTGTTGAGTGGTACCCTTGTCACCTGTACTTTGTCATACCTGGGAGAACCTTCTTTGTGCCAGCTCACCTGCAACCACACGGTTCTGCGGTTCTTGCTTTTCAGCCAGACTTTCCTGTTCCCAGTTTGCCTGGTATAGGCCCCAGGCTCATCAGTTCCTGCCCCGAAGGATTCGTAAAGAAGTATCTTCGGAGGCAAACGAGAATTGTCTTCAAATCAGGCCACAAACACATCTTGACTCACCCTTTAACTTCCCGGACTCTTGATCCAGTTTACACTTTCCTGATAACATCTTGGCTGGAGAACCAGTTTCTGACCTGCACTGACCTACTCCCTCCTTGGCTGGGGCTGGAATCTCATGTTCTCTGGGCTCCTCCCTGGTCTCAAACTAGCAGGAGTTGATTACTTCTTTGGCTCTTAGGACTTGGCCTCCCGATTTTCACCTTGATAGCCCCTAACCTTCTGAGCTCTTACAATCTTTAGCTCCCATCTTGTAGTTCTAACCCCATCCAAGCCCCCAGCCCCCAGTCCCAGCCATCGGTGCACTTGGGGTGACCAGGTTCCACTTATTTTCTGATAGAGAACTGGGTGGTGAGCTGAACTTTGAACAACCAGGAAGAGAGAGGTCTGGAAGAAGTTAATCCAGAGAAAGGGAGAGGGGCAGTTTTAGGGGTAGCCCAGCGCAATTTACATTTGTGTGTGTGTTAGGAACCTTAGGGTAACACATAGGGTATTTCAGTGGACCATGCAAAAATCACAATCTGTGGGGCGCCTGGGTGGCTCAGTCGGTTAAGTGTCTGTCTTCGGTTCAGGTCATGATCTCAGGGTCCTGGGATCAAGTCCCGCATCAGGCTCCCTGCTCAGTGGGGAGTCGGCTTTTCCCTCTGCCTCTCCCCCTGGCTTGTGCTCTCTCACTTACTCTCGCTCTCAAATAAATAAATAAAATCTTTGGAAAAACAAAACAAAACAAAAACCAAAGGTCACAATCCTTTCTATCTAAATGCTTTCCACTGCTTATATAGTCCCTCCTCTAGTTTTGCTTTCCCCCCTTTTAGCACACAAAACACATAGGGCCTAGATGGGAAATCCAAATTTCTTTTACAGTGGAGAGCAAAATGAGATCTCAGAATCCAATCGACCCACTGCAGAGTGGCAAAGAAAGTGACAGGTGACCAGGATTCAACATTTATACAGGCCCTTCACGGAATGTCTGTATTGTTTATCTGGAAGGGCCCTGTTCTTTAATTAAAGCCCCTGCAGGGGCACCTGGGTGGCTCAGTTGGTTAAGCGACTGCCTTCGGCTCAGGTCATGATCCTGGAGTCCCGGGATCGAGCCCCGCATCGGGGTCCCTGCTCAGCAGGGAGTCTGCTTCTCCCTCTGACCCTCTTCCCTCTCGTGCTCTCTATCTCTCATTCTCTCTCTCTCAAATAAATAAAAATAAAAATAAAATATTTATTAATTAAAGCCCCTGCAGTAGACTTGAGATTGTCATCTCTTTCCCTTCCCTCCTCCCGACCGCACTTTGCCTTGGGTCACGCAGGCCTAAGCCACAAGTCCCATTTTAGGAGAAGGGGTGCTGCATCTCACATCGGTCAATTCTGGCACCTACATTCCTTCTGCAGTTGTCAGCTGAGGGCAACCTAGCTCATAAATCTATCTGGGATGACATCTCAAGGGGTTCTTTAACTTAAGACTTGACAGGCAACTGAAAGATTTATTAAGAATAAGAGAATCCAGGGCGCCTGGGTGGCTCAGTTGGTTAAGCGACTGCCTTCGGCTCAGGCCATGATCCTGAGTCCCTGGATCGAGTCCCGCATTGGGCTCCCTGCTCCGCAGGGAGTCTGCTTCTCCCTCTGACCTTCCCCCCTCTCGTGCTCTCTCTCTCATTCTCTCTCTCTCTCAAATAAATAAATAAAATCTTAAAAAAAAAAGAATAAGAGAATCCACACTATGGAATGAGAACTCTGTATGATTTACCCTATAGTTAGCTTAAATATAACTATTTAAATATAACTACAAATAATATGGAGAAGTGTCTTGGTATTAATTCCTTCTCTACATTTTGGTTAAAGCTCAGACAAATTTCTTCACATTCTCCTATTTTTTTTATGGTTTACTTCATTATCGCATCCCATACTAGCCTGTAATGAAAAAAGTCATTTCCTTCCATTACAACCCTTATGACTAATTCCAGAAAACTCACATTTATGGTTGGCAATTGCTCAGCCTCCAGACAGTATTAAAACATTTTATCTGATTTTTTTTATATCATCAGGCAAATCTATAAGAGAGGGTCTGAAGGATAATCACATTATCTGCCTCTTCTATGAAAGAAATAATGGCTCCAAGTCTGATGAGAGGAGCATGTGAATGAAGACCACTTTGAATTTTTGCAAAATGTATCCCAAGCAGCTGAATGAAGTGACCAGATGGGTAGGGTCTCTTGGTATAGTTCGCTTGTACCTTGGACGAAATCTATCAAAATTCTGTTTTAACCTTTTCATCCTGACAGTGACTAATTAAGAAATCTGGTCATACCTTAAACCTGCTCCAATTTCATTATAGTACAGAGAAATTTGCTTTCTTATTTTTTTTCTTTTAGAGAGAGAGGGAGAGAGAGAGCGCGCGCATGTGCGCACTCGAGTGCATGAGTGTGGGGGTGGGGCAGAGGGAGAGGGAGAGAGACTCCCAAGCAGGCTCCATGCCCAGTGTAGAGCCCAACTCGGAGCTTAATCCCAGAACCCTGAGATTATGCCTGAGCTGAAACCAAGAGTTGGATGCTTAACTGAGCCACACAGACGCCCCTGTTTTCTTATTTTTATAGAACTTTTTGGTCATTAAAATACATAATTCAAAAATATAAAATACTTAAATGTTACAAAAGCAAAAAAGTCAGAAAAAATTTATTGACTACAGAAAATTGGAAAAATATGAAAATCATAATAAATAAAATTAGCCATAATCCTCTCAACTAAAAACTAACATTCTTGAGTATTTCTTGTTTTTCTTTTTCTTTTAATTATAAGTATGTATGTGGGTATAAATGCATATTTTAGGTAAAAATGGGATCTTACTGTAAACTGCTTTTAAAAATTGTTAGAATATATCTTTCCATGCCATTAAATATTCTCCCAAAATTTTAATGTTTAAGTGTAATGATTGCATCCCATTGTTAAAAACGTATCACAGTTTATCTATTTCCCTATTGTTGAGGGTTTAAAGTTTTTCAGTTTTTTAATATGGATAAAACCCAACTGATTATGCATAATCATAAACGTTTATTTATGGCCTCCTCTAATTACTTCCTTAAGATAAACTTCCTAGAAGTAGGAAGTATAAACATGCTTAAGGCTCTTAAAATTCACATCTAAGTTCCTCTCCAGAAAAGTTGCACCAATGTATACTTCCCACCAGAAATACCTGAAAGTGCTGTTTTTACAGGAACTGTCTATCTCTACCCCCGCCCCCCCAACCATGGTTTTAGCACTGAAATTTAGCACTGAAAGTTCCACATTCCAGGAAACCCCTCTAAAGGTCCCAGTTTTCAGATGGGTGTGGGAGGCTGGGCGAGTTACAAAATGCATACGGTCGCTAGCACATAGGGGCTGAAAACACTGCTTTTAGTGTCAGATGGATACGGCATAGATTCGCCATCCTCCATGGTCACTGTGGATGTTGGCTGCCATAACTTTCATTTCCTTGTTGATCACCAGCATGATTCAATTTAAGTGTGTCACTCAGAGCGCCTTGTAACCATGCAGCTTAACAGTCTCTCTTTGTCTCTGTGGATTCACTGTTGTGCTTTGTTTGTATTAAGAGTTTGTATTGAGTGCTAGTTTAATTTTTAACATCGTGAATATTGTGATCATGTTTTCTAAGAATTCAGATGAGAATACCAACACCGCCATGACCCAGACGTCACTGAAAACGAAGGTTGAACAACTGTGTCATTTTACCGACAGACAAAAGGACACAGGGAGGTGATTGGGGAGGGAAGTAACCAGTGAGTACGCTTTCTACAGTGTATCAAGTGATGAGTTAAATCACAGCAACAATAGTGATAATAGAGGGATCAGGATATGCCACCCCCAACATATGCCATCTTGGCATATCATTTTGAGCTAAAGTCGCTTGAGAAATAGCAGAGACAAGAAATGCTCTCTGCCCTCTCCCATCTGCCCCAAAGCACTGCATAAATTTTTCCTGGAGAAAGGTGTCCCCCCCCAGCTCCACCCCTTGCACCAGGAAGAGAAGAGCACTTGTATCATCAGAAATAGGGAGTTGACACTGAGATGGGTTTGCATAAACAGACCTTACTAAAATAACCATTATCTTCCATAAGTTCACCCATTTATTTCTTAGCCACTTCCCTGTGATTTATCATCCCTTGAAACCCAAACCTCCTTTCCTTTGTTAAAATGGTATATAAGCCCCCAAGTCTAACTCCTTCTTTGAGTTTCACTTCTTTTCTGAAGAAGTGAACCCCTGTCCTCATAAATATTAAATAAAAAGTGTACCTTTTCTCCTGTTAATTGGTCTTTTGTCAGTTTAATTCACAGGCCCCAGCTACCGAACTAAGAGGATATAGGAAAACTTTTTCCTCCCTGAACAAAAAATGTTCTACTTCTTAGGTACTTTGATAGGAAAAAATGGAATTCCCAGTCATCTTCTCAATTTTTATGAAGACTTTAATGAAACTGTAGAAAACATAAAACAAAAGACTGTTAATGTATTATCCAACTACAAACTGGACCATACTTATCTATCTGCATATTTGGCAAACAGTCCAAAACGTAAATTTTGGCAAATTCCATTCAGTCTATACATTTCTTACCGAAGACAGCGAGGAAAGATCTCTCCTGCTAAATGTTTTGCATACCTGGTGTACCACATTGCTAAAGAGGAATGTGATTTGCTCACCTATGAAATTGAGATTTTCATTAGAAAAGCTTGGGTCATTTTTCAGTCTCCTGAAAACTACAGAATAACCATGAGATGTTTGACTTTAGAAAGAGGGAAGGAGTTAGCCTTCTGAGACATGGCTCTATAGAATGGCTTGCTTTGGGAGTGTTCACAAATGATGAGCATTTTATAATTTTTAAAAGATTTTAATTACTTATTTATTTGAGAGAGTGAGAGAGCCTGAGAGAGAACACAAGCACAGGGCAGTGGGAGAGGGAGAAGCAGGCTCCCCGCCGAGCAGGGAGCCCTGTGTGGGGCTCGATCCCAGGACCCTGAGATCATGACTTGAGCTGAAGGCAGACGCTTAACCAACTGAGCCACCCAGGCACTCCATAAATGATGAGCATTTTAAACATGAATGGTCCATAAGATGAATGTACGGCCGCAAAGGACATTATTGACAAACAGCTGTTCTGCCAAAACAAGTCTATAGATACAAAGTGGATGAACATTTTTGGAAAGCTGGTTACAAATTCCTACATGTCGAAAACCCTGCTATTACTAGCAAGTAAAATCCTTTAAGTATTCCATGCTGAAATGCTTTGTTGAGAGGATAGTAGCTTGTCTCCATCACATTGGGCTTACACCAGGAATTAGTGTAATGTTGGCTTGATAAGAGCAGCTCTGTAAATCAAACTGGTTTTTACATTTGAGTGTACTCATTCTATCACTACATAAAAGAAAAGGAGACTCTAAGTTATTGTAAAAGGAAACAGAAAGGGTAAAAATATCCAACGGTATTATGGGAGAGAAAGAAACATCTTTGTTCTTTTTTATTAAATATAGGTTGAGATTTGTTTAATTAGTCCTATTGTATTTACACTCCCCTTTTGAAAAGTATTACATTTGTGTATCTCAAGCTTACACAGTTATATAGAAATGTAAATAGCCAATAAAGAATTTAAAAAAAATTAAAGTTGTATCAGAGAATTGAAAGAAACATGATAAAAATACCATATTTTGGGGGGCGCCTGTCTGGCTCAGTTGTTGGAGCATGATATTCTTGGTAACGGGGTTATGGGTTCAAGCCCCACGTCGGGTGTGGAGCTCACTTAAAAATGAAAAATCTTTAGGGGAGCCTGGGTGGCTCAGTCATTTGAGTGCCTGATTCTTGATTTCTGCTCAGGTCGTGATCTCAGGGTCCCTGGGTCCTATCCCATGCTCTGCAGGGAGTCTGCTTTTCTCCTTCTCTCTCCCTCTCTTTGTGCCCCTCCCCCAACTCATTGTGGATGACACGCAGGTGAGCGCGTGTGCGGTCTCTAAAATAAATAAATAAGGGCGCCTGGGTGGCTCAGTTGGTTAAGCGACTGCCTTCGGCTCAGGTCATGATCCTGGAGTCCTGGGATCGAGTCCCACATCGGGCTCCCTGCTCGGCGGGGAGTCTGCTTCTCCCTCTGACCCCCGTCCCCCTCGTGCTTTCTGTCTCTCATTCTCTCTCTCTCTGAAATAAATAAATAAAATCTTTTAAAAAATAAATAAATAAATAAATAAATCTTTAAAAAATCTTAAAAACATATTTTCTTGCCCATCATTTTTCATTTTGTCTTGTTATTAATTATACAAGTTGCCCTTGATCACTAGTCTCATTGTGGTTTTATTTAAATAGCATTTATGTGACAAATAAGTAAACCACACAGCTTTAGATTAACACTTTTTTCATATTTTTATGTTAAAATAACACATATGTCTAGTTATTTATTATACATTCTACTATTATTAATTTTTTGTCTGGTATAATTGTGTCCTGGGGTGGCTCTCTAAAAAGATGGTCACTTTACCGACTTTATGTCACCAAAAACTAGGCATTAACTTTTTAGAAGTTTGCCAATTTGTAGAAAGAAAAATGTCATCTCTTTGTCAAATGTGCATTCTTTAATATGAAGGAGACTGAACATTTTTCACATGTTCGTTGTCTACATTTTTTCCTTCGGAAACAGCCTGTCTCTTACTTTTGTCAAAATTTCTATTGGTCTTAAAATTTTTTAAAAAATTTTCTATTGGTCTCTCTCTGTCTTTTTCTTTTTGATTTATAAGCCTTCTTTAGGACTATACTTCTATGTCTATCAGAATTGCCACACTTCCTAATTTGTGGCTTGATCTTTCCATTTTTTGGTGACTTTTTTGGGGCATTCTTTAGAAATCTTTGTTTCTTGAACTACCGGTTTTTATTTTTTCCTTAAAGAAGCAGTTAGGGTTAGGGCTCTGGCACAGTACAGACCCACATTTGAGTCCTGCCCGCACCTAGAAAGACCCGGAACAAGTTTCTTAGTACTTGTACTATTACTGAGAACCTCTTTCTCTGCTTGAGATCAGCTAACTATTCACTTTCACTTTCCTCTAGTTTTTCGTGTTTTTACATGTAAGCTTTGATCTACCTGGAATTTATATTGGTGACGGACGGCTACATCATTCTACGTTTTTTTTTAAAAGATTTTATTTATTTATTTGAGAGAGAGAGAGAGAGCATGAGCAGAGGGAAGAGGCAGAGGGAGAAGCAGGCTTACCACTGAGCAGGGAGCGCAGGGAACCTGAAGTGGGGCTCGATCTCAGGACCCTGGGATCATGACCTGAGCCAAAGGCAGGTGCTTAACGACTGAGCCACCCAGGCGCCCCACCATTCTATGTTTTGAAGGAGGTTTTGTGTTCCTTCCATAGAGGATGTGCCAGTGAGAGGAGACTGCAGCTGTCCCCGCTCGGTTCTAGGGCTTGCTCAGCTGCCTCTGAGTCAGAATGTGGCATTGGGCGGGTTATAGAGCTCCTGGCTTTCTAGTGGGTACAGTAGCCAGATTGGGTCCCAGCTGAAAAAACTCTCCCTGGGTGACATAGAAAAATGAACTCTATGACACTTCCCCATTACAGAGCCCCCAGGCTTCTACAGCTGTCTTGAGTTTCTCTTTAACCACTTCGTGCCCAGTGTCTGGAAGATTAAAACCACACGTGGCACCCATCCCAGCCTGGGTCATTTCCCCTGCTCTTGTCTTCCCTCCAGTATCAGGATTTGGGTGCCCCACCCTCATGCTTCCTGCTAAGGCGACACCTTCGAGATCTGAATCTGGGATGATTCAGAATGGTCCAATCTCCCCAGCGACACTTAGGTCTCCACCCCACCCACTTGCAGCTGTGCTATGTGACAACCTCTCTGGGAAAACAGGATCTTAATTACCTGGCCAGTATCAAAGGTGGAAGCCTATGGATAATTCCTTCCATTGTAACAGCATGTTTATCTTCAAATAAATTATAGCCTTCTGGAAATGTAGAGCCAGTCATACTCATTTTTTGCTTCCTTATCAGGCAAGTACTTGATTACACAGGCAATCAGATATGGGTGAGACTGAATTATATTTGATAAAAAAATCAATAATCAATAATGAATAAAGGGAGGAGAGTGTCTTTGATGGCAAAGATTCGTCCCAAGGTATGTTCCTAAGAGATGAATTTTCTTCCAGCTCTATCCAGGATTTCCCAGAGGTTTTTGTTCCTTCTCTAGATAGCCCTCTTTGTGAAAAAAAAGTCAGTTGCTTCCCTTAGGCGAGGAGCCCTGGGCCAGATAGTTTACTTCCAGCTTGCCCTAAGCTTTCTTCTGTGGTTTCAAAAACCCCTTTAAATTCTAAGTGGGATTTGTTGATGAGCTGTGGAAACCTCTGAGTTTAAGGGATCAGACCACTGCAACCGGAGATCTGCCTAATCTAATCCCATAGGCGGTACAGTGGGTCCCCCAAACAGTCCTTGCATTTGTACTGCAGCTTATGAATATTTTATAGATGTCCCTTTGTGCTCACTTATGGGGCCTGAGCTGTACAATCTGCCTTGAGTGATATCAAAAGAATACCCTCTCCTGACCTCTGTCCCTAAATGATTTATGGAGATGAACTAGGCCTTTCGGAGATTCATTACAGATGTCATTAAGAGATGCTTTCAACAAAGGGGGAAGGAAGTTTATGTTTGTACACATAGTGAACATTTTGGGGGAGTTTAGTGTGAAATCTGTGTGTTTTAGAAGGGCGTTCACTTCTGGATCTTCAGAGATTGGGAGGAATTGAAATTTCCTCAACAGAAAGGGCCAAGGGATGTTCTAAAGATCTTCTGCCCCCAGGTTTATTTATTCCTGGAATTTCTTGTCACTCTAGACTATCAGTCAAAATAATTAACTTAAAACCCTTCTCTTGTCTCATGGCTCTTCCACCTCTGTGCCTTTTATTTTATTTTTTTAAGATTTTATTTATTTATTTGTCAGAGAGAGAGAGAGTGAGCACATGCAGGGGGAGCAGCCGAGAGAGAGGGAGAGGGAGAAGCAGGCTCCCCACTGAGGAAGGAGCCCGATGGTGGGACTCGATCCCAGGACCTGGGATAATGACCTGAGCCAAAGGCAGACACTTAACCGACTGAGCCCCCCCAGGCATCCCATCCGGCTCTGTGCCTTTTAATTGGAATAATTCAGTCGCCTAGTGTATGTTGTGTTGGCTGTGTTCTTGCTTTGAGCAATACCCAGGATGAGAAGACATCATTCCTGCTCCTGAGTTCTCAACCTAAATGGAGAAGAAAAGACCTATATCCATCGTTGACATCAGCTTGTAACCCGATGCTAATACAGTACAGTGCTAGAACAGTTTCCAGAAGGGAAATAGTAACGTGTGTTAGGATTTAGCGAAGGACGACTTTACAGAGAAAATGGGGCTTGAATGGTTAGATGTCACCTGACAGAAGGAGGGTATCATTGAGTGAGAGTAACCAAAGCAAGCATGCAGGATAATAGAGACTGTACGAACTGGGGAGAGAGCAATAAGTGGTGGTGGTGGCGGGGGGATGAGGGATGCCACCTTCCATAAAAAAGTAAAACCCAGGGCTGTGAGGCCAGCATGAAGAGAGGACTCTCCTGGAGCAGACCCAAGTGATCTCAAATCTCTACACTTCTGATTTGACTCTTGTGGTCTTTTCCCAATCCCCATTGCTCTTACCACATTGGCCTCAGAGGTAGACTTCTTCCTTTTTAAAGATCTGTCAAAAAGCCCCTTCTTTTGCTTCTCCTTAGCATAGGTCAAATAAACATAAGTTTAAGAGAAGTTTACTAAATGCAAAGAGAGAATAGAAAGGAAACCAATACACAAATAATTGAGTTCACAAGGTACCTTGCTCTCTGGGTTCTTAAACCCTATCTCATTCCAAATGAGATCCAAGGGAAAGTTTGCCTTGCCTGGGGCCACCCTACTCAGCACATTTCAGAGGACATCTTTAATCTTCAACACTCAAGAGGACTCTTCTAATCATCTAAATCTTTCAAAATCCAAACCAATTCCTTTCAGCCTCCTAAGCCCCAAGGCTGTACCCTTTCAGGAGAAATCCAATTCTGTGACCCAAAGAGATTCCCAAACACAGGATGGAGGGACACTTTCTGCCCAGGGATATCTTTTGGGGAGGGGTCATACAGAGGCTTTGAAAATAAGAACTGTAGAAGGCCTAGAATAGGAGGGTGGTAATAGGGAAAGAACAAACAGGGGCCAGAGATGTGGCTTTTGATGTTAGGGAACCCACATAAACTTCTTGCAAGTTATGTCCTTGCAGTACTCTTTGATGCAGAACTTCATTTCTTTCCTTTATTTTCTTTCTTTTGTGCCTAATTTCTCTACCTCTGAGGTGCCCGTTCCATGTCTTGGCTCTTCCCGCCACCTCCCCCTCCACCCCCCGCCGCCAACCAACCCTCAGAACTGGATGAAGTATCCTTAGCTTTGCCTTCTGTGTGATCTCCCAGGCCTAGCACACTGAACCCGCCCCTTTTTGAGGACATTGTCTTTAAAGGGGATTCCCACACTGCACTGAGAAACAAGCAAAGAGGTAGTGAACGAACTTGAAGAAGTTACAAGTTTTCCAGAAATCTAAGCAAAACATTTAGTTTTTAAGAGCAGCTACCATGTCTTTCTTATCTTTTTATGTCAGGCACCTAACACAGTAGCGCCAAGCACATGGTGGCAAGTTTGTTGACTAGGGTAATAAATTAACTAAAACAAGGAGAACACAGTGATGTCAAAAAGAGTGAGGGAATCAAAAGCTTCAACAACAGGGATGGTGAATAAAATGAAATATCACAGAGAAGTCAAGTAAAATGAGGACTGAAAGATAGCCTACTGGATTTGCAGTCAGAAAGTTCATAGTACACTTTGCCATTATTAGAGGGGTTAGGGTGGGTGAAAGCATGATTAAATTAATAGTTGGTTGACTAATGACAGGTGAGGAGGGAAAAACTGTGAAGGTAGATTATTATTTGGGGGGAGCTTGGCTATGAGGCAGAGGGACTGGTGACTATAGGTAGACTAAGGATTGATAGACAGTTGTCCTTGTTTTTTTTTCCTTAACTTTTTTGTTTTGGTTTTCACATGGGAGATTCTCAGCTAAGGGGAAGGGGTAATGGAGAAGGAAAGTTTGATCTGGTTAGGCAGGGAATGACTAACAGAACAACTTTGCCATGAGGATAGGATGAAAGATCATGGGACAGAGGCCTTAGCCTTGAGCTGAAGGCGCATACCTACCTCTGCAACTGGAGGGGAAAAGTTGGTGCTAATACAGTCATAGATGAAGTTGTGGGCATAGGAAATTTAGGGAATTTTCACCTGAGAGCCTTGATTTTTTGCAGTAATGTAGGAGTGGCATGATTTGGGAGTGGCCCTGCTGGGGAGTAGCCATGTTGGTTTGAGGGCTTGAAGAGAGTGATGAAGATGGTAAAGGCCTCTGGAGGAAAAGGAGAGGGGGCTGAGCAGGAGAAATGGTTTCAAGTGCTACTAAGGGCCACAGTGAGATCAAAGACCCAGATTTGTGAGGGCACAGCTGTGCATGGATGGGTGACTTCCCAGCAGGGTTCCAGGAGATAGGGGAAATTGATTATATAAGTTTAGGAATTCACAGGTCATGAGTGGTGTTGATGATACAGTCAAGAGGGAGGTTTAGGCTAGAGTTGTAAGAAAACGAACCCCTGAAGGAGTTTGAGTATGAGAAAAGGGGTAAGTTGAGGAATTGGAGGCTTAAGAACAGTGTACTTGGTCTTTGGGAGTAGGAGAGTGAGTCAGGTTGGATGAGGTTGAGGTGATGGATGGGAGGTATTGAATTTCATAGGCGGTGCTGTCTTAGATCATGGCAAGATCCAGGTGTGGTCTTGTTAGTGGGTGGTTGACGAGGAGTGGCGGTAAATGCTGATAGATCCAGCAGAACACCAGATACCACACAAATAGACAGGGCAGGGGAGTGGTCATGGTTTGTCAGTCTGGGCAATTGCACGCAGTGGTTGGGGACACCCAGGATTCACATTCAGAAACTTCTTACTCGGGCTACTGTGCACGTTAATTTGCCTTATTTAAGTCTCAGTTGCCCATCTGTCAAAGGCTATCATCACAGCACCGAATTCACGGGACTGATGTGAGAGGTAAATGAGATCACATAGGGGGAGTCCTGAGCACAATGCCTGGCACATAAGCACTCCATAAATAACAGGTATGACAGGATGACTGCTATCATTGAGACCGAGGCTCCCACTAAGGATTCACGTGGTAGAAAAGGTAGCACTGACATAAAAAATACATGAAAGGACACATGGGGCTGGCTTCTTTGTGACAACAGCCTAGATTTTTGGAATCAAATTTGTGTTTGCATTCCAACCCTGCCACTTACTAGCTGTGTGACTTGAGGCAAGTCATCTAATTTGTCTGAGGTTAATCGTTTTGCTGTGTTGCTAATATCTTCATTCCCAAAAAATGTATTATGTGCCTGCCTGCTACATTCCAGGCATCGTCCTAGGTGTTGGAGATAAAGAGACTAGCAAAAGATGCTGTCCTTGTGCTCACAGTATAGCTGGAGAGACAGAAGGGATGATTCTAATTGGGAAAACTAAGTTCTGGCAAAGCTAAGTCTGAGACCCAAGTCCAGGTTAATTCTGATTTATGCTGGAAAGAAATCTCCTGCCTCGATGTAGCCATTAGCTCATTCCCTCCTTTTTAAAGGCAAAAATAGAACTTAGTACACAGTTCCCACTTTTTTACAGTAGTGGAGCTTTAGAAACTTTTTTGGAAAGTAGAATGGTGAAAATTGGATCTTTTTTAATTCCCACGGGCTGAGCAATCTGCATGTGGATGCTTCCCATCATGAAAGACTGTGGAGTGGGAGGTCAAGACATAGTAGCAGCCCAGCGGCTCCTTCAATAATTTGCTCGGGTCCTCGGGGGCGCCTGGGTGGCTCAGTCCTTAAGCGCCTGCCTTCGGCTCAGGTCATGATCCTGGGGTCCTGGGATCAAGTCCCGCATTGGGCTCCCTGCTCCTTGGGAGCCTGCTTCTCCCTCTGCTTCTCTCTCTCTCTTTCTCCCTTTGTCTCTCATGAATAAATAAATAAAATCTTAAAAAAAAATAATAATTTGCTTGGGTCCTCATTTTCCCCTCTGTAATGTAGGGATAATAACAGTAAGTACTTCATAGAGTTAGCGTGAGTGTTAAGTGAATTAATTCGTGTAAAATGCTTAGGACAGTGTCTGGCACATAGTGTGCATTCAAAGTATGTTAGCTATTATCATTTTGTAAGTGATGATCTTAACAAAGACAAGGCAAAATGTATTCCTCAGCCTAGATAAGGACCACCAGAAACTGTTGAATGGGTGGATCAAAGCAACAAAAATGTCAACTAGAAATCAGGTTTAGAATGAGTAGATTTGCAAAATGTCAGGACCAAAAAAAGGAGAAACTTACTGACACAGCTAAAATTCCACGTTAAACAGACCTATCACAATGGCTTGAAATGTAGTATCTGCACCATAAATATTGGTTGATTTATTAAATACTTGCTTTACAAAACAAAGGTCCAAGGAAGTGCTTTGTTTACTAAATTCTTTTCCTTTCCTTCCTCTGAAGAGTTGAAAAGAGAGAGCCGGTGGCTTTCCATGTCTCCTGTTGGGGCTTGAGCCCACACCTCCTGCGTGGTACTGAGGCAGCGCTCCAGTTTCACCTGGTGTGAGAGCCCCCAAGCTCCTGGGCTGCAGGTTGTAACTTGCGTCTCAGTCCTTTCTCTCAGGCCTATCTCAGGAACACTTTCCAGGGGAAGATAAAGACATTTCTGGTCTCAGGCTCTCTGCTCTGAGAATCTGCCCTCCTCATCTTTATTGCAGAAGTCGAAAGAGAGAAGTTAGTGTGAATAGAAGTCAGAAGGGAGAATGGCCCATGAGGGGTTTTCTCTACAGTCTCTCTTGGGAAGCTACTATCATTTTCTCCCAATCAAATGTTTCCAGGACAATTTGTCTGATTTTGGAACTTTAGAGCAAGTCCTCACCTCTTCTCTATTACTCTCTCCCCCCACCCCCACTTCAACTCCTCAGGGGCTTTCTTCTCTCTGAAATTTGAGCTTAAATTTAAACACAATGTTCCCCCGGAAACTGTGCAGCATTCTCTTTTTCTGGCCTCTGTTTAAAAAGCTAGATTCAAGCTATCATCACACCATGCCTTTTAAAACCATTTGCCAGGTTATAAAAGAGATATAAACGGAAAAATGGCTGCCCAGGAACTTTGACACATTGCAAACCCTTATTTGTTATAATCTGAATGTGGTAAGATGGTTATTAGGAAGTACGTTTAAGACCAGAGTACCCAGCTCTGATAAAGGGGACATGACAAAAATTTTTTCAATGTTAAATAAAAGCAAAAGGACAGTAGTGGGGTTTTTCATCAAGCAAACAATTTCAATATAAAAATGTATCCTTTGTGGCCCTTTTCTTTTCTTAAAAGAATGATAGGGACTGTAGATAGCAATTATGTGCATTAGTTTTTAAGAAATTTACTTGGTAAAATTAAAAAGCTGCCAATCCTAAATTGGTTCTCTTTATTTGTTTACCTTATTGGGCTGTGAAAATCAAAAGATTTACTGTATTAATATCTACTCCCTCTGCAGCTGAGAAAGCCCTCTGAAACCTCAGAGAAAGTGCCCCTGTGAAATAAATTCCCTTCTTTTATTTATTTATTTATTTATTTATTTAAGATTTTATTTATTTATTTGAGAGAGAGCACGAGAGGGGGGAGGCAGAGGGAGAAGCAGACTCCCTGCTGAGCAGGGAGCCTGATGCGGGACTCGATCCTGGGACTCCAGGATCATGACCTAAGCCGAAGGCAGTTGCTTAACCAACTGAGCCACCCAGGCTCCCTCTTTTATTTATTTTTTAAAAAAATACTTTTTTAAATTTATTTAAGAGAGAGAGAGTGAGCACGAGCAGGGGAGTGGGTGGAGGACGGGGGGGGGGATGGGGGAGGAGAGAGAATCTGAAACGGACTCCATGCTGAGCATGGAGCCCAACTCAGGGCTCCAGCTCATGACCCTGAGATCATGACCTGAGTCGAAATCAGGAGTCAGTCACTTAACCGACTGAGCCCCTCAGGCGCCCCAATTCCCTTCTTTTAAAGAGGGCATTCTGGCATAGCTTTTTCTATTTTTAACCTTTTTTTAAAAAATTGTGGTAAAATACACATAACATAAATTTACCACTTAAACCACTTTTAAGTGTACAGTGGCATTAAGTGCGTTCACACTGTTGTGCGACCATCACCACTATCCATCTCCAGAACTTTTTTATCTTCCCAACCAACTATTAAAAATGAACTCCCCATTTCCCCTCCCCTCATCCTTGACAACCACCACCATTCTACTTTGTCTCTCTGAATTTCATTATTCTAGGTATCTCATCTACATGAAACCATACAGTGTTTTTTTTTTTTTTAATGGCTGGGATTTTATTTTTTTTTAAAGATTTTTTATTTATTTATTTGAGAGAGAGAGAGAGAATGAGAGATAGCGTGAGAGGGAAGAGGGTCAGAGTCTCGGAGAAGCAGACTCCCCGCCGAGCAGGGAGCCCGATGCGGGACTCGACCCCGGGACTCCAGGATCATGACCTGAGCCGAAGGCAGTCGCTTAACCAACTGAGCCACCCAGGCGCCCATACAGTGTTTTTGTGTGTGGTGTCTGGCTTATTTCAATGAGCACAAGGTCTTCAATGTTCATTATGTGTGGTATGAGAATGACATTCCTCTTAAAGGTGCTTTTAACCTTTTTGACAATTCCTATTTGTTTTGAAGTTCTTTCAACTAATTGGGTGGTTGGTAAAAGGACAAGTCTTACTGGCTTTCTGTATTGACTCATCTGTAAAATAGTTCTGAGTTTTGTACTATCATTTAAACCTATCCAAGTAGGCATCACAAACCTATGGGATCCAGGCACATGAGTGGTAAAGCAGAGTGGAGGGGGGTCAATGGCGAAACGGAGAACATTGCCTCCCATGAAGGTGGTCACTACCACCCAGTTCGAACCCACCATTCCTAATAGGTAATGTAGACCCAGAATCCAACGGACAAGTATTCTAATTTTCATGCATTGGCCAGTACTGTTGTGCCAAATGGAACATATTTGCAAGCCAGATCTGGCCCACAGGCCACCAGTTCGCAGTCTCTGCATGGGCTAATAAGGAGCTAATTTTAGTGCGGCTTCATGCATTCATTCATTCATTCATTCACGCAGTAAATGTGTACTGGGTCTCTACTAAAGGCTAGGCTATACATACAAGATATGGTTTAAAAAATACATGATAAGAGAGCAAATAATAGCAGCATAAATGCTATAACAAAGCGAAAATAATTACGACTTACATTTATTGAGCACTTCCTATGTGCCAGGGAGTTTTTAAGAACTTTACATGTATTAACTCACTTAAGTCTTGAAACAATCCTACGAAATAGGCATAAAGTGTTTCCATTTTAATTATGAAAACACAAACCTTAAGTGGTCAAATCACTTGTCCGTGGTCACACCGCTGTAAAGTGCTGACGTGGGATTTGAATTTAGATTGGTTCAGGAGCCCACGGTCTTGACTGGAAGGGGTTCAGAGGGCGGGGTCGTATAGAGTTAACCTGTGGCTCTATGAAGACTTCCAGAAAGGTTAACATTTGCCTTGTCTTGAAGGATGATTTCGGCAAACTAAGCCGGGAGTGCAATACAGGCCGAGGAAGTTGAGCCAGGGATCATACTTTAAGGTTGGCAGGAAATGAGTCTGAAGAGGTCGCTCTCAGGGTCTCCAATGCCACCTATTCAACTCTTTGTTTTCAGGTGCGATATCAGCTTAGCGAAGACTTATGTTTCAGTAGTAGCTGTGAGAAGAGAATGGTGTAGAAGCACAGGGGCATTTACACGTTCCGCACAGCGAAGCGCGCCTGATTTCTCCCGCCAGAGCCCCTTCGCGGCTGTCCTGCCCTAGACCACCTTCAGGGACTACAAGTCCCGTCATGCAGTCCCGTCATGCAGCGAGGACGCGCCGGGAGCCCGGCGACCTGCCCCGCCCCGCCCAGGCTCCGCCCCCGCCCCGCCCCTCCCGCCAGCAGCCCCCTCCCGCCCGGCCAGCCCCGAAGAGTTGCCCGGTGGCCGCGGCAGACGGAAGCCGAGGGAGAGTCTCGGCGGCAGCAGGATGGGGGACTCCAAAGTGAAAGTGGCCGTGCGGATCCGGCCTATGAACCGGAGAGGTGAGAGCCGAGCCCGCCCGGGGCCGCCACGGTGGAGCGGCAGGTGCCTGGCGCGCCCTTCCCTCAGCCGCGGCCGCCGTGTGGGGTCCGACCGGTCCCGCCCCTGCAGTCCGCGTCTAGGCGAGAGAGCTGCCGGCGCGCCCCGAAACCTCGTTCCCCGCGCCCGCCAGTCCTGCGCGGGGACGCCCCTCCCCTCTCCCGCACCGCGTCCCAGGCGCCCCGGGCCCCACGTCCCGGTCCGCTGCCCCTTCCGCCGGCGCTCCCGCCCCGCCCCGCCGCCCTTTCGCCCTCTCGCCTCCCCTGCCCTTGCAGGAGGGCGCTCTGGTCCCTTGCCCCGGGCTCGCTTCCTCCTCCCCCCACCCCTGCCCCTCGCTCGTGCCCCGCCGCGTCCCCCGCTTTCTCCTTGCCAGCTGTCAGAGTGGCCCCCGCCCCTCGTGTCCTCACCCCTCCAGCCTGCCCGGGACAGCCAGGGACCCCGAGGCCCCACGTCTCTGGCCCAGTCACCCCAGCCCTGCACTTCTGTGGTCCGTGGCAGGAAGAAATGGCAGGGAATTTGGTTTACTCCTGAGAAAGCACTCAAGTGCAAAAATTCCTCGTCTGCGTTTTTCACTTTATGTACGTTTAGCCTGGACGGTCATAAAGAATTGTAAAGACTTTGATTGAAATTGGGTAAAAGAGATGCCCTTCCACTCTTTTTTTGACTGTTGAGATAGTTTTGTTTTTGCTTGCAGTCATATTCGTCATCTCTCGACAATAAATAGTTTAAGTGCCAAGATTCTTGTGAAATTGTATCTTTCAGACATTCTCTCAATTCTGCAGGGAGGGTAGAGAAAGCAGATAAACCGAGTACATTTTAAATCATCTTTAGTCAGTCAAATGGAGTGAGGAGAACCCCCAACTCAAGTACCAAGAGGAGGTGGGCTGGGCCTTGGCTTTCATGCTTAAGTAGCATCGTGACTGGGCAAGTAACTTGAAATGAGATAATATATTTGAAAACACTTTCTATACAAGGCTGTTATTGAGATTACTGTTACAATCCCAGCAGATGACTTTTCAATTGATAAGACTCTTAACTAATCAAAATCTTGTATCAGAATCACTTCTAAGAGGTTTTTGCAACTTGTTCATAATCAAGTGTTAAGTCTGTAGAAATTGAGTTTTCCTTTTCTGTGTTGTCATTTGTGTATATTGAGATACACAGATCAACCAGTTGGCAGTATGTTTTGTTGGGTTGTCCTTCTTTTGGAAGTTGGTTTATTTCTCTTAGAGTCATCTCTTCTATTGGAGTTGGTGATTCCTCCTTTCCCTGCTAGGTCAGCTTAAGGCTGTCACGTGACATAGAAGAGTTCCTCCTTCCCGCGGCCCGCCCCCCCCCCCCCCATGAACTTAAACTAGTACACGTTTTGGGGCTTCAGTCTTTCCTTTGACAAAATTAGAGATCTTAGATAAACTCTGAAAGTTTTCAGAAACTTCTGTTCTTAAGTGCTCAGGCATCTTTATTCAACTTTATTACCATCACAATGATTAAAAAAAACAGGAAAAAGCAAGCCACATAAAACAACTTTATCTGGATTTGATTCTGAAAGGATGATTTCAGCACATTCTTAAAATTACCTTTTCACAAAAAACTTGGAAATGTCAGTGCTAAAAAGATGCAGCTAACCAACCATCACAAAAGACCTATCTCAGATAATTAGAATCCTTCCCTGTTCCCCTCCACCCATGAATTTCAGTTTTTGAGGGCAAGTACTATTGTTATAAATTGTCATTAGTTAGATTGTAATAATTGGCAGGATCAGAGTTTCCAGGGACACACAGAGTAATAATAATTTTAGCTGTGCAGTGGATGTTAGTTGTTCCTTTGGTTGAACTCATTTCAAAACTAAGGTTTATACATGGATCCATTGCTCTATTAATAGAAGTGCCTTATAATGGTAAACTGCTTCCCCCTTCATTGAGTGCCATCTCTTACCTAGAGCCTTGTATTTCCCAGATGCATATGGACTTCTTTTTGCTGTGATTACCACGTTTTTGGTTCTATTTTGTCATGAAGTTGTCATTTACATAAATCTAGAAGTAATGGAATACATGTGGAATTCTAAAGCTAATGATTTTTTTCTTTTTTTTAAGATTTCATTTTTAAGTAATCTCCACACCCAGCATGGAGTTTGAACTTACCACGCCCAGATCAAGTGTTGCATGCTCCGCTGATTGAGCTAGCCAGGCTCCCCTAAAGCCAGTGATTTTCAAACTGCTGTCTGGAATTTGTTTAAAAAGACTAAAATAGAAATGTATTTTCTTTCCAGTAATTTTGAAAAGAATCATATTACTTTGACTAATCATTACTTCTGGGAAAATTAGTGTATTAAGTAAGTAGTAGTGTATAATTATGACAAATAGTAAACTTTTAGTCATAATTATTTCTCTTAGCATATCAGTTCAGGATGCAACCTCAGAAATCACGCTTCACAAGCAAGAATTAGAAGAGAATGGGTTACCAGGATGATGAAGTTTTGCTGTATAGATTCTGATATTTGGAATTATATTGGCTACTTTTTGAGGAAAACTGAAATTTCCAAGAAGCTTCTAGCATACCATTAAGTTCTTCGTGTGATTCAGTATCTGTGCTAAGGTGTTAAGGTAGTTAGTTGGTTTCTTATTTAACATTTATTATGGAAGTAAGAGTTTCAGTCTTTTTTGCTAAATTATATGTGGGTTTGGGAAACATAGTTATTTCGACATTAAGCATTATGCCCTAGTTCAATAATAGCAAGAATTATAACGGCTACTGAATATGCTTTTGTCAGTAATATTTTTTTGTTATATATTTTAACATTGCAGTAACAAAACAAAACATAAAAGGGAAAAAGTCTACGACATCCTTCCATTTTAACAATTCACGCTCTCATTTTCTTATTTCCATTCTAGTTTGTGCTCACATGCATATGTAAGTTTACCTACTTTTAATATTACAACTTCTGTTTTTGCTTTTCTTCATCTGAAATGTGTCCTTAAACAAGCTGAAGGAAAGCTGTTAACTTGATTTGTCATGAGATCTTGAAGTTCTTGTTGCAGATATCGTTTGGTTTTTCATGTTATTTTTCAGACTTGGACAACTCACCAGGTAACTCTGGTTGTGTTTTTCTATATACTGTAAGGAACACCCATTCATAATTATTAGCCAGTTTAATTATTGAATGAACTGAAAGGTTTACAAGCATAATCGATGGTACTGGCTAGATCAGTGACACTCTCCTGTTTAGGAATTTGAAGTTTTATAACTTCAGATGGTTTAAAAAATACTTCATATTTACTGAGTGCCTGCGAGGTGTCTAGCTTATATTAGATATTACAGGATCATATTGCCTGTCTGCAGAGGACTTCCCATGGTTAAATATGTATAAGATCAACTGCCAAAATAAATACATTTACATCAAAAGGGTTTGGAAAATACCTTTCCTATCTACCTAGCCTAAGGTAGTGAAACCAAGAATTACATTAGATATTTAGTTGGAGAGAAAAATAGTGAAATGGGTTGTTAGGGAAAATGGATAATAAATATATTTCAACAGGTATTTCTCAAGGGATTACTTTGCATTTTATAGTACTTGATGCAGTGAAAGCATAAAGAAAGAAGAATATACCGTTTGATAGAAGTCAGTGCTTAAGTAAATCATGGTCTAGAATCTCAGTGGAAGGATTGTTATGTAGATATTAAAAATGATGAAAATCAGCATTATTTACCAAGGAAGACAGTTTCCTATGTTAGCAGAAAAAGCAGAATGGAAAGCAGTATGTACAACTGTACAGTTGGATCTGTTGTTATGATTCTTACTGTGTAAAAATGTCAACAGAAATGGGCAAGGGCTAGAAAGAACATGAAAAAATGAGATTGCTTGTTCCTGTTGGGAGACTCCTATGTCCTGAAAACTCTCGCTTAGTGTTGACTGCTATTGTAGTGTTCAGCTTTTTAAAGTGTGCTTTATGTTTCATGCTCATGAGGAAATGGCTCTCCTGTGAAAAGATAAGATTAAAAGGTAAACAAACACCTATCGCAGATTGCCAGGTGAGTGATCGGGAAATACAGGAATTCAGAGGAGTGAAGGATCCCTGGAAGCCTGGTGATCAGGGAAGGCTTCTCTGGGGAGGGAGAACCTTGGTTAGATGTGGGGGGAGGAAGCTTATGATCAGAATGGGTGCCTGGTAGCAGGTGAGGGGAGAGCGTTGGGTCTTTGGGGAGGAAGTATGGCCTGAGAGCAAAGGCACAGAGACAGGAATGAACCAGGCAAGTTTAGGTGGCAGAGACAAGAAAGCCTGCCAGAAAGGAGGGTTCTGTGAGCTTGACTAGAGAAGGATGAGATTAGAAAGGTAGCGTGGAATTGCAGGGAGCCCTGAGTGCTATCTAGACCCAAAAGTCTGGGTTAGGGTGGCTGGTCCACGTGCTCTGTTTAGCTCTGTAGAACTTTGCATGGATCTCAGACACAAGCATGAAGGAGGAAGATTGCCAGGTCTTAGAGCAGGATCAAAAGCCTAGGTAGATGCCTGATTCAGGGCATAGCTGGGTAACATTTAAGAGCGGGTGGTGAATGTAATGTATGGTGATTAAGATAACAATAAAAAATTATTAAAAAAAAGAGAACAGGTGGTGAAAATGAAGCCATGTGAATAGGAAGAATCAGGACGCTGGTCAAACTTAAGTAAGTAGTTAGGACTCAGAAGACAAGGTGAGACTGAAGAAGTAGGAAGCTGAGAAAACACACTGGCAGTCTGTGAAGACACAGGTGATCTTTAGGAAATGAAGGGGCTAGGTAGCAAGGAGATTCTGAAACAGGAAGGTGGTTTTGACCCTGAGGTCATTGGTGGTCTCAGAGAGATAACTGATATTGGAGTCGAGGATGGCTGTGGATGGAAATTTCTGACATACTTTCTAAAACAGAAGATCCTTGTTTTCTAGCATCTGCTTGATATGCTAATGGAGAATGAGACACACATCTATTACAGCATTGTTTTGTTTCTACTGTCTCTGCTCAATGACTGAAATTGGGATTTATCCATATAGGGCCAGAGGCTTTTGGAGAAGTACACATTTATATGATAAAATAAAATAAAAATTTGTTTGAGTTGGCTTTTACTTTTACCCCCTCACCTCCATAAAGCAATGACTAATGTTTAACTTTTCTAGTCCTTAAGGTCTGAAGATGGAGGAAACCACTGACAAAACTATTCATTATGCTGATGAATGGAGATGTTTGTTGAGTGGAAATGGATTATTATTGATGTCTTGACTTGCTGATCAGGTTCCCCTTGTGTTAAACAGAGCACGTTTAAAAAAAAAAAACTTGGCAGAGATGAGCAGTGTAACTTATGGGGAAGTGTGTGACACTAACTGGTCTCTGGGACACAAATCCGTGACTTAATTGGTACTGGGCTTGAGCTTTCAGCTACTGTAGATATCTTTAAAAGATGGTATTAGCCCATTCAATATGTGTTGATTGAAGAAAAGAACAATAGCTACTTCTTTTTTGGAGAGCTTTCTGTTTGTGAGCTACAGAGTTGAGTATTTTTTATACATTGTTTACCCTTCAAACGAAATTTGGAAGGTAGTTTATGGAATTATCATTTAACAGAATCTCAGAGAGGGGTAAGTAAACTTCCCCAGAATTATAAGACCAGTATTTTAGAGCCTGGATTTCACCTACTGTGCCATTAAAGCCTATGCTTTTACTGCTGATTTGGACATGATGATCTTTAAAGGGACCTTGCATTCTTGAGTTTACATAATTTTCAAAGAGGTACAGGATACACGAGAAGCATAAGTCATGATCTTTGACCAAAGGAGCTCACTGTCTTGTTGGTAATGAGATGCACAGGTGAGTCAATTACAAGAATATATGTACACAGTGATGCCACTGCATTATGAATTAAAGAAATGGGAATGAGACTTGAGAATGGTAAGGACTGTGCTGGAGACAATGGGCAGGGAGGGAGACATGGCAGATGGGGTACAAAACACAAGTCATTGGAATTAATCTATGTGTTTTTACCTTGCTCATAAGCTAATAAGTTAGCTAGTTACTGGTTCATGGATGCTGGTAGAAGACATGGGACTTCTGGGTCAGAGGACTTCCTCATGGCATGGCAAGCAGTGTGAGTAGCTCCCCTTGCTTGCCAATCCCATACGGGTGTGGAGAGTCCAGATGGCTGCTGTGCAAGCAGTGGGTTTGTGTTGCATCTGAGGGACACTGGGCTTGGGGAATCCATTGTTTTAAGTGGTAAGCAAGCCTGCTCTTTGTCCCAAAGGAAGACCTTGTCCCTCAAGGTTGCTGGCTACGAACACAGTCCTGAGAGAGGGGCAGGGTAAAGAGCATCTATGGCCTAGCATTCTAGGTATACCCAGCAAGCATGTGTCAAGGTGGCATGGAAGCAACTGAAATTTAGGAAATGCTGTTGCATTTGGGTCTGAACCTAAGGGACTGGAGATGTGTGGAGAGTCACACATTTGGGAGCCATTACTGTAGGTAGAAGATAGAATACCAAATTAAGGTGTGTGTGAAGGGAGAGGTCACAGAGGCCAAGAAGAGAGACATAAGGAGAAGCAGATAAAAGTAATATGGAAGCCCAGGGCATGCCTGGGTGGCGCAGTTGGGTAAGAGGCTGACTCTTGGTTTCGGCTCAGGTTGTGATCTCAGGGTTGTGAGATCAAGCTCCACTTGGAGCTCCATGTCGGGCTCTGTGCTCAGTGCAGAGTCTGCTTGAGATTCTCTTTCTCCCTCTGCCCCTCCTGCTGGTTTTCTCTCTCTCTCTCTCTCTCTCTCTCTATCAGATAAAAAAAAAAAAAAGTAATATGGAAGCCCAGAGAGAGAATGTGTCAAAGAATGAATAGTCGGTAGTCAGATATCACAGGAATGGCACATAATTGTGTTCAGTGGATTTGGCATCATGGCAGTCAATGGTAATTTTCAGAATAATTTTGACTGAATGAATGAATGAGTGTTCGTATGTTAATAGTGGGCTGAGAAATAAGTGGGTTGCCAGTATGGTGGCAGTGAATATACAAGTTTCTTTCAAGAAAGTGGTATCTGGAATTGTACCGAGGAACAGACCTTTTTTTTAATGAGATGTTTGAGCCTCATTATAGACAGAAAGAGCCAATAGAGAGGGAAATTTTTGAAATATGGGAAGAAGGGGATAATTATGTATTGGCAAAGGTCTAGAGTACGTAATTTTCTTGATGAGGTAGATTCTGAGGTTGTTATTTGAGAGTAAGAAGAATTGGTTTGGCTGGGATCTTTGGAGTAGTGATTGTTTAGAAATGTAATTGAAGAACTCTAACCATATTTTATATCTATTGAGGGTAGTGGGATCATTCTTTCTAATTTTTTTAAGATATAATTCATCAGAAGTGTACAACGCAGTGGTTTTAGTGTATTTGCAGAGTTGTACAACCATCACCATTATCCAGTTGCAGAACATTTTCATCATCCCAAAGACTCTGTCCCCACTAGCAGTCACTGTCCACCCCCTTCCCCCAACACACACCCATCCCTCTTCCCTGCCCCTGGCAACCCCTGCACTACTTCTTGTCTCTATGGATTTGCCTATCTGGGCATTTCATATAAATGGAATCATGCGATATGTGGACTTCCGTATCTGACTTTTCACTTGGCATAATGTATTCAGGGTTTAGCCATGTTGTAGCATGAGTCAGTACTCATTCCTTTTTAAAGTTGAATAATATTACGTGATATGGATATGCTGCATTTGTTTACTCATTCATTAGTTGATGGGCATTTGGCTTGTTTCCATTTTTTGGCTGTTATGAATAATACTGTTGTGAACATTTGTGTATAAGTTTTTTTTTTCCTTTTTTTCTAAAGATTTTTATTTATTCATTTGCGGGAGAGACAGAGAGAGAAGAAGCAGGGGGAAAGGCAGAGGGAGAGGGAGAAGCAGACTCCCTGCTTAACAAGGAGCCCGATGCAGGACTCGATCCCAGGACCCTGGGATCATGACCTGAGCCGAAGGCAGACGCCCAACCATCTGAGCCACCCAGGCGCCCTGTGTATAAGTTTTTGTGTGGATGTATATTTTTATTTCTTTTGGGTGTATATATACATAAAAGTGGAATTTCTGGGTCATATAGTAACTCAAACTTTTGAGGAACTGCTAAATTGTTTTCCAAAGTGACTGCACCATTTTATGTTCTCACCAACAGGGTATGAAAGTTCCAATTTCTCCATGCTTTGCCAACACTTGCTTTGTCTGTCTTTTTGATTATTGCCATCCTAGTGTGTGTGAAGTAGTATCTCATAGTGGTTTTGATTTTCATTTCTCCAGTGTCTAATGATGTTGAACATCTTTTCATGTGTTTATTGGCTATTTGTAGATCTTTGGAGAGATTTCTATTCAAACTATCATTTTATTTTATTTTTTATTTTTTAATTTTAATTTTAATTTTTTTTCAGTGGGCTCCAGGTTTAATGTGGAGCCCAGTGCGAGGCTTGAACTCATGACCCTGAGATCAAGACCTGAGCTGAGGGGTGCCTGGGTGGCTCCATTGGTTAAGTGGAGGACTTTTGCTTTCAGCTCAGGTCATGATCTCAGGGTCCTGGGATTGAGCCCCACATTGGGCTCAGTGCTCAGCTCAGCCACAAGTCTGCTTGAGGATTCTCTTTCTCTCTCCCTATGCCCCTCCCTATGCTCTCTCTCTCTCAAATAAATAAATCTTAAAAAAAAAAAAAAAGACCTGAGCTGAGATCAAAAGTTGGATACTCAAATGACTTAGCTACCAAGGCACCCCTCAAACTGTCATTTTAAAAATCGGGTTTTCTTTTTATTATTGAACTGGTAAAATTATTTATATATTTTGAATACCAGTCCCTTATCAGATAAATTATTTGCAAATATTTTCTTGATTGTTGTGGGTTGCCTTTTCATTCTGTTATTGGTATCTTTTAAAGCACAAAAGTGGTTTTTTTTGTTTGTTTGTTTTAAAGATTTTATTTTTAAGTAATCTCTGCACCCAATGTGGGGCTCAAACTCACAACCCCGAGATCAGGAGTTGCATGCTCCACCAGCTGAGCCAGCCAGGCACCCCTGCAGCACAAAAGTTTTTCATTTTGATCTGGTCCAATTTATCTTTTGTTGGTTGTGCTTTTGATGTCATATGTAAGGGATGATGACCTAACTCAAGGTTATGTGGATTTATGCCTGTATTTTCTTCTAAGAGTTTTATAGTTTTATACTTTATATTTAGGTCTTTGATCCATTTGGAGTTAATTTTTGAATGTGATGTGAGGTAGAGGTTCAATTTCTTTCTATTGCACGTGGATACCCAGTTGCCCCAGCACCATTTGTTGAAATGACTGTACTTTCCCCATTGGAATGTCTTGGCACTCTTGTCGAAAATCAATTGACTGTTGAATTTATTCACAACCTTTTGGCTAAGATCAAGTGAAGAGAAAGTTACAGTGAGCTTTTTAGGAATGTCACCAGTAGGTAAAGGGAGGTACATTTATATTTCTGAGTAGTATATTTGGTTTGAAAATTCTTAGTAATTTTCTGGAGAAATAGAAAGCAGATTACTACATGGGCAACTCAGACTTACTTTCTTCACACTGAGAATGATGCATTTCCTCAGATGGAATATGAGTTATGTAAAGGGAGTGTCCCAAACCCTGCCCATCTTTCACTATGATGTCATTGAGGAATGAGCCATAGCTGATTTATGCATTGAAGGAAGACTTGTTTCAAATTATTGTTCACTTTTACAGGGTGACTAATTTGCTGGCTGAGTAAGCTGAATTGTCAGCTGTTAATATTTTAATATTCATCTTGAGGAACTTGATCTAGAAAAGGATCGTGTTCGGGAAATAATATGGGATCTTTACTGTTAGTGGAGTAAATTTCTTTCTTTTTTCTAAGGACTCATGGATACATCAAAGCATTCATGGTTGTCAGTATGATAGAGCTTCATTAGTCATGATATAAACTTATAGTATTACTTAACTTTAGGATCACTCTGATTTTTTATTGGTTTTCAGACATAGTACTACTTAAATCCCAATCTCATTATTATAGGCTTCCCTAGGAATAAACTGTTGTCCATGTGTTACTTATTATAATAATGGTGAGCATTTAGTGCTTTTTTTTTTATTGTGGTAAGGTATATATAACAAAATTTACCATCTTAAACCATTTTTATTTTTTTAAAGATTTTATTTTATTTGACACAGGGAGAGAGGTAGCGAGAGAGGGAACACAAGCAGGGGGAGAGGGAGAAGCAGGCTTCCTGCTGAGCAGGGAGCCCGATGCGGGGCTTGATCCCAGGACCCCGGGATCCTCACCCGAGCCGAAGGCAGACGTCTTAACGACTGAGCCACCCAGGCGCCCCTTAAACCATTTTTAAATGTACAGTTTAGTGACATTAAGTTGTTGTGTAACCATCACCACTCTCCACGTCTAGAACGTTTTTATCTTGTAAAACTTTAACTCTGTATCCATGAAACTCCCCTGTTGTGCCTTAAGCCCGGCTCCTGGCATCTACCATCTTACTTTCTATCTCTATGAATTTGACTACTCTAGGTACCTCATATAGGTGGAATCATATAGTATTTGTCCAGCTGTCTTACTTGGCATAATGTCAAGGCTCATCCACATTTTAGCAGAATTTCATTCCTTTTTAGGGTTGAATAATATTCCATTGAATTATATACCACATTTTTGTTTTTCCATTCATTCATCGATGGATGCTTGGATTGTTTCCAGCTTTTGGCTTTTGTGAATACTGCTATGAACATGGGTATACTTTAATGCTGATTCTGTAAAGGCAGCTTATAGCAGCTAGGTCCTTATCTTTTTAATCTAAGTATTGTTCCAAATTAAAAGGAAGCTGTTTATCTTTTGGATTTTTGGTAGGTGTTTAAAAAAATTTTTTTTGTTTGTTTTTTGGGATGCCTGGGTGCCTCAGTTGGTTAAGCATCTGCCTTCTGCTCAGGTCATGGTCCCAGGGTCCTAGGATCGAGTCACACATTGGGCTCCTTGCTTAGTGGGGAGCCTGCTTCTCCCTCTGCCTGCTTTCCTTCTGCCTGCCGCTCCCTCTGCTTGTGCTCTCTCTCTCTCTCTGACAAATAAATACAACTTTAAAAAAAATTTTTTTTTTTAGTTTTTAAAATTCAGATTAAATTTAAGGCCTAAATTTGTTACTGTTATTTAATTACTGCTTGCTTTCTAAGCAGTGTAGAGCAAGAAGTTTTATTTTCTTTCTTTCTTTATTTTTAAAAGATTTTATGTATTTATTTGACAGAGAGAGACACAGCAAGAGAGGGAACACAAGCAGGGGGAGTGGGAGAGGGAGAAGCAGGCTTCCCATGGAGCAGGGAGCCAGATGCGGGGCTCGATCCCAGGACCCCGGGATCATGACCTGAACCGAAGGCAAATGCTTAAGGAGTGAGCCACCCAGGCGCCCTGAGCAAGAAGTTTTAAATGGAGAAAATGTCATATTTAGAATCTTATTGCAATGTAATTTTTTTTTTAAAGATTTTATTTTTAGGTAATCTCTACCCCCAGCATGGGGCTTGAACTCACAATTCCTGAGATGAAGAGTTGCATGTTCTACTGACTGAGCCAGCCAGGCGTCCCTGTTACAATATAATTGAATTCAACCAACTAGTAACATTTGATGGTACACTAGCTGTAGCATTTATATTAAATGTTTTTCCATATATCTGACCCTTAAACTGTCTTCAAATCTCACTGCTTTTATTTGCTTGGGTGTGTGTGTCCTGGATGTTCCATCCATATTCAAAACAACCTTGTCTTAGTATCTGTCCATCAATCAACAGAATCAGAGTGGGAATTTTGTTGATAAAAATGGAGCTACTGAAAGTGAAGATCACTTTTATATTTTAAAGGCCACCTTTAATGGGTATTAGATGTAGGGACATTTGTAAGTGTTGGGGTCTTTAGGACAAAATGAATTTAGGTTGAATATATTAGTTATTAGGTGATTCTGTGTATTGTATAGGATTTTCCTAGGATTGGTTCCTTTATCGTGCCATTTAATGCTTCCAAATTATTAGTTCTATCTAATGAAGTTATGAGACAGGGAAGGGAGGAGCCGTGAAGAGGATAGGGAAAAAGCATACAAATATTGAAGGAAAATGTTTGGATCCCTTCTCAATTCAAGATCATTTGAAATGAAGGCAGAGTACTTAGAAAATACTTGATTTACAGTTTTTCAGGCATGCATTCTAATGTGTACATCAGCATACAGAACTATACATGCAGCTCCTTTGCTCAGACCAAACGTTCTTGCAAGACACTAATAACTAACTTTGTGGTGGGTGGTGAGATAGTAGATTTTGAGTCACACAATACAATTTCCGGAGAGTTGATAATACATTTGTGTATAATACAGATTTGACTGTAAGGGGCCCGCCAATACAATATGGTCAGAAACCATTAAGGAGTAGTATTAACAAAGTATGGTGATTGCAGACTTTCTTGAGCTCTGGGCCTATAGACTTTAGTGCTAGTTGACCACAGTAGAACATTTGCTGCTTTGGGATTAGTCATCTATGCCTAGGTAAAACATAGCTCAATAGTTTTCTTTTCAGTTTTCTTTGCCTGAAAAATATGTTGGCTAAAAGAGAGACCGCTAAGTTTTTTGTACTTCTAGAATGTATCTTTGAGAACAGTTGTAGAAAAACCAATATAAGAAAAGTTGTGGCAGGTACAGGGAGGGAAATTTTTGTTTTTGCTTTTTTGTATTCGTCTCAGTTATGTAAGTTAAGATGAAAAAAAAAAAAGAAGTGACCTTTCCTGGCAGTGGAAATACTCTTAAGTTGTAATGAATATGACATTGACATTTGGCCAAGGTTCTTTGGGAAATACAAAATAGCTCCAGTGTAGTACAATTCCTTTCCTTAGGGCGCCTGGGTGGCTCAGTTGTTAAGCGTCTGCCTTCGGCTCAGGTCATGATCCCAGGGTCCTGGGATCGAGTCCCACATCAGGCTCCCTGCTCAGCGGGAAGCCTGCTTCTCCCTCTCCCACTGCCCCTGCTTGTGTTCCCTCTCTGGCTGTGTCTCTCCCTGTCAAATAAATAAATAAATTAAAAAAAAAAAAAACCTCCTTTCCTTAGAACTTATCTTTTGGTAATGGAGATAAGGCAAACAGTTTCATAATTTGGGTCAGAAAATGTAAGAATATAAAAATATGAAGGGTGCCTGAGTGGCTCAATCAGTTGAGCATCCTACTCTTTGTTTTGGCTCAGGTCATGATCTCACGTCATGAGATCAAGCCTCACATGCGGCTCTGCGCTCATTGCAGAGTCTGCTTGAGATTCTTTTTCCCTCTCCCGCTACCACCCCCACTCACAGTCTCTTTCTAATAAATAAATCTTAAGAAAAAAGAATATAAAAATATGAAAACATAAATATGCCATGGCCTATACTTTAAAAAAATAGCTTTATTGAAAAAAAGAAAAAATAGCTTTATTGAGATAATTCACATATCATACAATTCAACCATTTCAGTGATTTTTATCATGCTCACATAATTGTGCAGTTATCAGCATAATCAATTTTAGTACACCTTCATACCCTGAAAGAAAACTATACCCATGTAACCACATGGTGACCATAGTTAGTGATACCATATTGCATATTTGAAGGTTGATAAGGGAATAGATGTTAAAAGTTCTCATAATGGAAAAAATTTTTTGTAATTATGTATGGTGACAGATGTTAATTAGCCTTATGTGGTGAGCATTTTGCAATATATACAAATAGGGAATCATGTTGTACACCCGAAACTCATAATGTTGTGTGTCAATTATACCTCAATTAAAAATAAACAAAACACCATACCCATTAGCAGTCACTCCCCAGCCGTAGGCAGTAACTTGGCTATTTTCTGTCTCTGTTTGCCTATTCTGAGTAGAGTAGAATCATATAATGTGGTATTTTGTAACTGGCTTCTTTCACTTCGCACAAGCTTCATTTATGTTGTAGTATGTGTCAGTACCTTATTCCTTTTAATTGCCAAATAATGTTCCATTTTATGGATATACTAAATTTATCCATTCATTAATTGATGGACATTTGGATTGTTCCACTTTTTGGCTGTTATGAATAGCCAAATACTAGCATTATGAACATTTATGCACAAGCTTTTGTGTGGACCTAGGTTGTCACTTCTAATAATATAATATACTATAATATACTACAATATAATAGATGATATAATATCTCATATATAATATATATCTAGGAGTGGAATTGACAGGTCATATGCCAGCTGTCTGTGTAACTTTTTGAGGAACTGCCGGACTGTTTTCCAAAGTAACTACACCATTTTATCTTCCCATCAATAATGTATGAAGTTTCCAATTTCTCCACATCCTCCCTAACACTTGTTATTATCTGTCTTTTTGACTATCATTACGCTAGTGTGTGAAGAGGTATCTCATTGTATTTCTGATTTACACTTCCCAATGTGTAATGATTTTGAGCATCTCTTCTGCTTATTGGCCATTTTTGTATCTTTTTTTTTGGAGAGATGTCTATTTAGATCCATTGCCCATTTAAAAATTGCATTGTCTTTTTATTATTGAGTTTTAAGAGTTCTTTATGTTTTCTGATACAAGTCCCTTGTTAGATATATAATTTACAAATTATTTACGAATTTGTTCGATTCTGTGGGTTGTCTTTTTACTCTCTTAACAGCATCCTTTGAAGTACAGAAGTTTTTCACTTTGATGCTGTCCAATTTATCTATTTTTTTTTGTTGTTGCTTGTGCTTTTAGTGTCTAAGAAACCATTACCTAACCCAACATCATGTGAGTTTACCCTTATGTCTTCTTCTAAGAGTTTTATAGTTTTAGCTCTTACACATTTATGTTTGTGATCTTTTGGAATCAGTTTTTATGCATGGTGTTCATTCTCTTTGCGTGTGGATATCCAGTTTTCTCACCACCATTTTCTGAGAAGACTGTAGTTTTCCCACTGGGTTGTCTTGTCAGAATTGTTGGCCATAAATATGACAGTATATTTCAGGACTGTCTGTGCCCTTGTTCTATATGCCTGTCCTTCTGTCCTTATAGTAGTGTAGCACCACCTTGATTATGTAGCTTTGTAGTTAAGTTTGACATTGGTGAGTGTGTTCTTTCTACTTTGTTCTTTTTCAAGAATATTTGTCCGTTCCAGGTCTCATGCATTTCTATATAGATTTAGGATCAGCTTGGTTACAAAAAAAAAAAAAAAACTATCCTGGGATTTTGATAGGGATTACCTTGAATCTTGTAGACCAGTTTGGGTGTATTGCTATCTTAATAGTATTAAGTCTTTCAATTCATGAATGTAAAATAATTTTCCATTTATTTAAGTCTTGAATTTCTTTCAACAGTGTTTTGGAATTTTCATTGTACAAGTTTTGTACTTCTTTTAAATTTATTTCTAAGTAGTTGAGTCTTTTTTTTTTAAGATTTTTTTTATTTATTCATTTGCGGGAGAGACAGAGAGAGAACAAGCAGGGGGAGAGGCAGAGGGAGAGGGAGAAGCAGACTCCCTGCTGAGCAAGGAGCCTGATGCGGGACTCGATCCCAGGACTCTGGGATCATGACCTTAGCCGAAGGCAGATGCTTAACCATCTGAGCCACCCAGGCGCCCTGTAGTTGAGTCTTTTTGATGCTATTATAAATTGTTTTCTTAACTCCATTTCTGGATTTTTTATTGCTGATGTATAGAAGCACAACCGATTTGTGTATGTTGATCTTATATCCTACAACTTTGCAAGACTTGTTTATTCTAATAGTTTTAAATGGATTCCTTAGGATTTTCTATGTACAAGATGATATCATTGTAAATAGAGAGTTTTACTTCTTTCTTTTCAATCTGGATCCCTTTTGTTTATCTTACCTAACTGCCCTGACCAGAACTTCTAGAACAATGTTGAATAGAAATTGTAGTCATAAAACTTCCTTGTCTTATTCCTGATGTTCGAGGGTAAGTCTCTAAGGTAAACCACTAAGCATGACATTAGCTGCAGGTTTTTATAGATGTCCTTTATCAGGTTGAGAAGTTCCCTTCTATTCCTAGTTTTTTGGGTGTTTTTATCATGAAAGAGTGTTGTATTTTTGCCAAATGATTTTTCTGAAATAAATTAATTAAAAATGACCATTTTCTCTGTTTTTTTTTTCTTTCTCTCTTTTTTATCCACAGAAATTGACTTGCATACCAAATGTGTGGTGGATGTAGATGCAAACAAGGTTATACTTAGTCCTGTAAATACTAATCTTTCCAAAGGAGATGCCCGGTAAGTTAAGAAACAGTGTTATGTTCAGTGGATTTTTTAAATGACTGAAAGCAACAATGGCTGCTGAGCTGAGTTCAGCTCAGCAAATAACAAATGCTTCATTACTGTGTAGAGACACATAGCTGTCTAATCAAAGAGGTGAGGTCTATAATATGGAATGACTAAGTGCCAGAATGAGTGTTGTAGATAGCAGTTGTATCAGAAGCTCAAAGAGAGCTTTAGGGCAGAAGGTGGAGTAACTGAGGAAGCCGTCTTGAAGGAGACGGTACCAGCTAGAAGATTAGTAGGATGTAAATGGGAAGAGGTTGGGTAGAAGAGAAGACCTTTAGGTTGTTCCTCAGCTTGGATTGTTTTTACTTCTGCCACATTGAATCCTGTCAGTTAGAGCCCATTTCAGGTGCTACTTCTTCCTCAAGGCATTCCTGCATCCTTCAGTGACTCCTTTCCTCTAAATCCTTGTAAACTGTAATCTGAATCACCTAACTGAATTAATATACCTTGTTTTGGATTGCTACTTGTAGCTCTCTGGTGGATTTTAAGGTCTTGAAGGGAAGAGACTCTCTGTCAGGGGTTGAAGATGAATCGCTTCTGGATTTGGATGATAGTATGAACAAAAGCAAGGGCCAGAAAGTGTAAAGAAAGCAAATTTGGGGAAGAAGCAAGAGATTCATTTGGTTTTTCTCAGCAAGTATGGGGAAGTTAATTTAATCAAACAAGCTAGGTTCAGATTACAGAAGACCTTGAAAGCCAATAAGGAAATTTGACCTGTATTTTTATGGGTAAGATGTCATCTTTGACAGTTTTTTAATATTGTGGTTAAGGGGGTGTATTAGGAAAGGTTGTCAGTTGGCCGTGTAGAGAATGGTTGCAAGTGGGGAAAAACTGGCTTTCCATAGAGATCAGCTTGATTTCAGAGATGTTTTTCTACTGACCCTGGAAGTAAATTACACAAATTAGAGAGACAGTACTGTCCATGGTGCTTTGCTGGAAGTAGATACTTAAACTTGTAGAGACAATGTTGTGTATGGAAATACATACAGAAGGCACTCCATAAATGTTCTTTCAGGTTGAGTCATTGAGTTGAAAGGGCATTTCTGACTTGGAGTCAGAAAATCTTAAACCCCTACTTAACTATGTGGTTTTTAACTAGTAGCTTCTAAACTAGTAACTAGTTATTTTTAACTTTTTTCAGTCTTATCTGTATGTTGTATGCCTTACCAATCTCATAGAAGTGTTTTCTGAAGATCAAATTAGTGATTGTTAAAGTGTTTTGTAAAGTGCTCTGTAATTGTTCAGGCTTATTGTCTTTGATATAGAGCTATTTTGTAAGTATCACTAGGATATGGGTACTATCAGATATGATGTTATTAGGGTGTAAAGGGTATAGATGTGTCAAAAATGATGCTAGGATTTTGAGCCTGCTCATTGATTGATCTGTTGTTCTGTGTGTTAACTGAAATCATTAATATGGGAGGCTGTTTATTGTTCTTAGAATTTGAATTCTGGAGATTGTTGCTTTATTTGGAAATGTGGTTACCTCTGAACAAACTAGGAGGCAATATCCTATGGTAGAAAGAGTGTAGGCTTTATCTGTAGACTGACTTGGATTTAAATTCTGGCTTTGCCACTTGGTAGTATGGTTACCTACCTGTGTTCCTTATTTATAAAGTGTTTTAGTTTTCTAAATTTTCTATTGCTGCATAACCAATTATCTTTAAAAGCTTAGTGGCTCAAGGCAACAGTAATCATTTATTAGCTCATGGTTTCTGTGGGTCAGGAATTCAGACAGGGCTCAGCAGGGATGGCTTGTCTCTGCCTCATTCTGTCCAGGGCATAGCTGGAAGACTTGAAGGCTGGGGATTGGAATCATCTGGAGATGGCTCTGTCACCCAGATCTGGTGGTTGATGCTGCCTGCTGGCTGGCGAGGTAGCTGGGGCGGTAGGCAGAATACCTGCTCACAATCTGGTGTCACGTTCCAAGGGCGAGTGTCCTGAGAGAGCGACAAAGCCGAGTGGAGGTAGCATAGCCTTTTATGTCCTAACCTTGGGAGTCACACAGTATCTTCTGTCACATTCTCTTACTCAAGGCTGATCTAAAGCTCTAAACAATTTCCAGAAGAGGAAATACAGACTCATCCTTTAATGGAGGAACATTAGTGTCACATAAAAGCCTTTGGGAGGAGATGTGTGTTATTGTTGCTGCCTTTGGAAAACACAGTCTGCCACAAGTGTGTAATGGTATCCCCCTGATAAAGTTGTTGTGAGAATAAAATGACAATATAAAAGCTGAAAAAAGATATTTTCTTTCCTTTTGAGGTCTTTAAATCTCAAGGGTTTGTGAAAGGATTAAATAGCTCTTCTAGAATATCTTGGATGGCTCTTTTTTACATATGCTGCAGATACAAATTGAATATCACTCAGTGCTATAGAGGATTGTTCGATAAAAAACTTTAAAAAATGCCAACTTCCAATAAGGTTGGTATGTAATGGTTTTTGATGAAGTAAAGTTAAGCACAGATTTTTAAAAAACAGCTTTTATAGGGTGAAGTATATATAGCTTGATAATTTTTCATAAGTTGAACATAACTCCTGTAAGTGGCACGTAGATAAGAACTGAGAACATTGCTGGGGCACCTGCCTGGCTCATTCGGAAGGGCATGTGACTCTTGGTCTCTGGGTCGTGAGTTCAAGCCCCATGTTGGGTGTAGAGGTTACTAAAAAATATAAGTAAACTTAAAAAAAGGAAAAGAACATTGTTAGTATAATAAAAGATTGCCTTTTGAGAAGTGCTTTTTCTTTCCTTTTCTTTTTAATTTTATTGATTTATTTGAGAGAAAGAAGGAGCAGAGAGAGGGGCAGAGGGAGAGGGAGAAGCAGACTCCCCACTGAGTAGAGAGCCCGGACGGACGTGGGGCTCGATCCCAGGACCCTGAGATCATGACCTGAGCCAAAGGCAGATGCCCAACTGACTGAGCCACCCAGGCTCCCTGAAAAGTGCTTTTTCTTTCAATATACTATCAAGGTGAAAACAGAAAATAGAAATTTTGGAATGTAACAGTCTAGCAGTACATGTTGACCTCATTAAATGTGAAGAAAAATTGGAAGAAAACATAAATTAAAACCTATTTTATGTGATATGAAGTTAATTACAGTCTAGTTTGTAGAATGATTAATCCATAAACAAGTTATGGTTTTATAGGAGCTATATTTGTAACTAGAGAGTTAGGAATTTAAAGTTAACATGTAAGGGATTTGAGTCCATTTAAATTAGTAGTCAGAAAGGCTCAAATTTTTTCTTTAAAAGCTATAAAATTCTTGCTTTTAGAATAGTATCCAATTCTATTACTCTAAAATCATGACTAATTTTATATGTATATTTAACAACTCAAGTTAGTATACTTTGAAAGTGGACATACATACTTTTAAAATAATGATTTGTAATTTTTCTGATTAATTTTGTATTAACTTCTGGCAGTTTCACGATTTGATGTTTGTGCTTATTAAAACTAATAGAAACCCTGGTTAAATGAATGGGTAAACCGTTTCTAGTGTAACAGCTTAATCATGGAGATTTGGGAAACATTTCCTGCTGTGCTATATATGGGATTTCAAAACCGCTCTGAAAAATAAGATGCTTAAAATTCAGAATATTATAACACGAGGCTAAGAGATTAAGAATGCTGACTTTGGAGCCAGAAATCCTGGATTGAATGTCACCTTCACCACTTACCATGTGTGCTGTGGAGCAGGTTACTTAATGGTCCTCTGCCTCAGTTTATTCATTGGTAAAGTGGAGATTATAATAGTACCTTTCAGTAGGTTGTTATGACAATTAAAACAATTTAAAATATGTAAAATGGCAGTGCCTGGTATACAGTAAACCTTATATAAATGTTAGCTGTTACTTTAAATATTACTGTTACTGTTATTATGGGCTGCATTTATGATGTTTGGTGAGCTATAATACAACTTCAGAAAGGAAGTAAAAAATTTTTTTAAAGATTTTATTTACTTATTTGACAGAGAGACAGCAAGAGAGGGAACACAAGCAGGGGGAGTGGGCGAGGGAGAAGCAGGCTTCCTGGAGCAGGGAACCTGATGTGGGGCTCCATCCCAGGACCCTAGGATCATGACCTGAGCCGAAGGCAGACGCTTAAGGACTGAGCCACCCAGGTGCCCCAGGAAGTAAAATTTTTTAAACCAAAATGTATTCAGTTCAATACTAGAGTATACATGCTTATCAAGAAACTGTCTAGTTCTAGGGGTGCCTGGGTGGCCCAGTTGGTTGGGTGTCCAACTCTTGATTTCTTCGGCTCTGGTGGTGATCTCAGGTTGTGAGATTGAGCCCCATGTTGGGCTCTGCGCTAAGTGCGGAGCCTGCTTAAGATTCCCTCTCCCTTTACCCCTCCTCCCCAGCCGTCCCCCCACTCACACATGTACTCTCTCAAAAATAAAAAATTAAAAAAAATTAAAAAAAATTTAGTTCTGTAAAAATTTCAGCTTTGCAAAGTCAGAAACTTAATTTTATCTAGTTTGCCCCAGTTGATGGGGCTCTTTGGGAGTAACGTGCCATGTGTTAGAGAGCTTGACCCCTAATTTGATGTTTACAGTGAATAAAATATCAACTTACTTGGGAAACCAGGTCAAAACATTGATGTAGCATAGGGTAAGAACAAAGGGACATTTTATCAAATACGGAAAAGATTAAGGACGAAGTCTATTTTATAGCACTTTAGTCAAACGCTAGAGACTGATACACTTGCATCCGACTGAGCCGGCTGGGCACCCCCAGAACAGTCCCCTTTTAAAATAGCTAAATAAATCTTTAAGCCTTATTTTGTTTGAATTAAAACAAAACTGAAACTCTTAAAACTTGTTGAACTTTTATCCTGTAATAAATGTTAAGGCTAGCTAGCCTGTCACCATAATAAGGCAAAATAGATTCTTAGGCTAAGGTTTATCTTCTATCTTTTGCCTTATTCCCTCCCTCCTCTGCCTACCAAAATGCCTTTCTTGCTAACGCTGGCTCAAGTTAATTGAAATACTAATATTGGTTTTTTTCTTTTTTCTTTTTAAAATACTAATAGTGTTTTAAAAGGGAGTAAGGTGTGATTTCCCATGGAGAGTGGCAGCTTCCACTTTATGAAACAGTTGTGTTATAAAAGTTACATATAGGGAATTTGGAAATGGGAATGAATTTTCCCATAGGAACTGACAGTTATTTCTAGTAAAAATGGTGTTCTATTAAAAAAGTGACTAGTTTGGCCCAGGACTCATGGAATCACACATTTTATATTTTGGTATGCAGCAGAGGTGCTTTATAGCTACTTCCCATTTTTATCACATGTGATTTTATTTATTTATTTATTTATAAAATATTTTATTTCTTTTTTTTAGAGAAAGCAAGAGTGAGAGAGGGAGCCAGTGAGCAGGGGGAGGGGCTGAGGGAGAGGGAAGAGAATCCCAAGCAGACTTCATGCTGAGCTAGGAACCCATTGGTTGCGGGGCTTAATCTCAGGACCCTGAGACCATGGCCTGAGCTGAAACCAAGAGTCAATGCTTAACTGACTGAGCCACCCAGACACCCCTGTCACATGTAATTTTAAAAAGATGTGTACTCAAGAGTTGTGATTGAATAAAATTCATAATTTTTCCTCCTTATCGAGGACATCCTGAAGTGAGAAAAGACTTTTTTTTTTTGGCTCTGGGTGTGTGGCAAAGAAGAATGTAATGACTACTAGTAACTAGTAGACTTTGGTGTCATTGTGCCAAAAGTGCCAGTTCTTTTACCTGCCATTGTTTTTGCACCTGGAGGGCTAGTATCAGCACAGTGAAAAAGGCAAATATCGATATTATTCTGAAAATAGTTCTTACCTCGAAAACCGTGTTGTCTTACCACATGACAAATTAAGAATCAGATTTAGGCATTAATTCACAAACTGTAAGAATTGGATGGTTGTCTTTAGTTTACTTATTTTTAAACTACTTTATTGAAATGTAATAAATATGCTATATAATTCACCCCCTTAAAGTGAACATTTCAGTGGCTTTTATTATATTTAGATTTGTGCAACTAGCATCATGATCCAATTTTATGACATTTTAATCATTCTATTACTCAGCTTTCTGTCTCTATAGATTTGAGATTTGCCAATTTTGGACATTTAATATAAATGAAATAATACAATACATGGTCTTCTGTGATTGGCTTCTTTTACTTAGCATAATGTGTTTGAGGTTTATCCAAGTAGCATTTATCAGTACTTCATTCCTTTTATGGTGGAATTATACTTCGTTGTATTTTGTTAGGTTTAATCCATTCATCAGTTGATGGATATTTGTTTTTTTCCCCACTTTTTGGCTATTATGAGTAATGCCTCTGTGAACATTTGTGTACAAGTCTTTGTGTGGACATATGTTTTCATTCCCCTTAGGTAGATATCTCGAAGCGGAATTACTGGGTCATATAGTAACTCCATGCTTAACATTTTGAGGAGCTGCCAGACTTTCCCAAAGCAGCTGTACCATTTTACATTCCTACCAGCAGTGTATGAGGATTCCAATTTCTTAAGCTTTTAAAGAACTCTCATTTACTGAAAAGGAAAATGGTGGTGACTCCGGCTAATTGGAGAATGCATACCCTGCCCGAAGGCATTCAAATTACAGTTAAAAAGCAAAACAAAACATTGTGCTGTCCAAACAAAACAGGTCTTGGCCAGATTCAGCCCTTGGCTGCTGATTTGGAACCCCAGGTTCTAGTATACTTTTCTGCTGAGCCGTACTTCTTGACAGGTTTTTAAAAATCGAGCAGATTTTAAAAAGTAACTATACAAGAAGGTTTAAAGAGTAAAACACTTTGTTTTAACCTAAACACTTTTATGTTAATTGATCAGGTTAACAAACCTTTACCAATACAATTTAAGCCTTCTGTGAACTTCCAATTTTAACCCCTTTCCTCTTTGTCACAGTTACCCACTTTCCTGAAGTTGGTTTTTTATCTTTCCCTTGTATTTATATTTTCTATATGTGTGTGTGTGTGTGTGTATACACACATATATATATTTGTAAATTGTTTGCACACCATTAGGTGTATGCAAGTGCCTTTTTCTAGTAAAAGGTCAGATATGTGACTCAAAGATTGACTACTTATACAGTATAATGTCTGATATTTATTTATTTAATTTATTTGTTTATTTGTTTAAAGCATGGGAACAGGACCCATGGGCAGGAAAAGCTGCCTAATGCCTGATTTTTAAAAGCAAAAGCAAAAAAAAAAAAGAGTGTTAATAGGAGCTAAAAAAAATCCTAAGTTCATCTGGGGAGGAAAGCTAAATGTTGGTATCTTATCAAATACTCTATTCCTCTTTTTTTCCTTCTGAAAAAACCAAACCAACACAAAAACTTTTCCTTCCTCATCTGTTGTTGTAGTGACTTCCAAGCAAGAGCAGCAGTGAAATTGTTTTAGTGTACCTCCAACTCTTTGAGGAGACTATGGATCAATGAGCTATGCGCTTTCAGAGGTGGCTGCTTTAAATGCCAGAACTGAAACCTAAAAGGGAAGGAAATTCTCAGGAAAAATTGCATTGTTCAGTCTCTAGGCCCGTTAATCCACTTTCCTCTTTAGTCCTGTGTTTTCTGTCGTGTGTGAGTGTGTGTGTGCTAACAGTATAAGAATTAATATATTGAGAGTTTCTCTTACAATTCTTTTTTACCCTGCCCCACCAACTGTAAGATTTTAAGGTGAGAATTTTCTGAAGTAGAAAACATTTGAGAGTTAGACTTCAGGATCTTAATGAATCTGAACACGGATTTCTTTGGTATTTTGTGAGATGGCCTGTTCTTTCGTACAGGTAGGAACGTCTCTTCAACATGGATGGAATTAGCCATAAATGGCACAGATACGCTGAGTTTTTCTGTTTTATAGTAAAGCTATGGTGCTTCCCTCTTTTTCCCATTTGGTCATGTTTAACCTACAGTTTAATTGATATGTGTGAAGCTGATAACTGCCAGCCTAGTGAGAATAATATCTGAGATGTTGATCTCAACCAGTACTGGTCAGTAAGTTCATTAAAATTCTTTTTATTCCTTCTGATTTTATACTAGACATCAGTTTAGTCATTATTACTTAACATGAGCAAAGCACAGTCAGTCCTTTGGAGGTTCGTAGTACTCTGAGCCTGGTAGAAGAATGAATATATGCATGTATATTCAAATAATGCAGAGTTTAGTGAGGCTGACACATGCTCATACATTTCTCTTGCAAATGTACTGAATACTGCTGCCTAGGGGAGGGCCTAATGCTGATAATTGCTTTGAAATATCAGAAGTCATTTTCAGAGTAATTCCTTGTTAGTGGAAGGCATCATTAGGTCATATTAGATAATGACTTTTAAAATTTCTCTACTGCTATATGGTTACTAATTTAAGTAAAGGTTTTAATTGAAGGAAGTCATGCAAAATGTAATTACGGTATGTACAATAGACCTGTTTGTTCTCTCTGCTGTGAAATGACTTGAGTGAGGCTAATAATTCTGCCCAAATAGAATTTACTCCTCTGGAGAACAGTATGGGGTATGTTTTAATTTCATAAAGAGGCTCTTCCTTGGGGAGCCTGTCCACCCTGATTATGTCAGAGTAAAGTGGGGAGAGCATTGTTCGGTGTACTCAGAAATTTTAGATGATTTTTCCCCCTCTTTTAAAAAATACTATGACCATTGAGTGTATAAATCATGTACTACTTTTGAATATAGTTGTGAAAATGAATCACAGAGACTCTTAAAAGCTAAAAAGATAATAAAAGATTATATTCATATCTTTGCACAGTTAATAGTAGTAAATAATCAAATAACAATAAATGTGGACCAGCAAAGGCTAGTAGATTGCCCAAATGAACTGTGGGATAGTGTGTTAGTATATCTGTCTGAACAAAAATTAGATTATCATAGTAGAATTGGTGATATTTTAGCATTGTCATTGGCTATATAAATATTGTCTCATTCTTTTATTGGTACAGCAATATGAAGAAATAAACTGTTTTTTAAAATGCAAGAATAGAGAGTGTCTATCACTGAGCCTGAAATACTACTTGTTTACTAACATTTGGTATAATGAGGACTCAGGGTTATTGTGTATGATTATGGTTGTATGTGTAAGTTATGGTTAATAGGAGGGGTGCCTGGGTAGTTCAGTTGGTTAAGCATCTGCCTTCAGCTCAGGTCATGATCCCAGGGTCCTGGGATTGATCCCTGTGTTGGGCTCCCTGCTCAGTCTGCTTCTCCCTCTCCCTCTGTGTGCCCCCACCCCTCATGCTCATGCTCTCCCCTCCCAACCCTCTCACCTCTCTCTCTCTCAAATAAATAAAATCTTTTTTAAAAAGTCATGGTTAATAGGAATTAAATCTTTTGAATTTACCCAGAATTCTAGATTCAGCATAAAATTATGAGATAATATTTGGCATATTAAATATCTAATTTCAAATAAAATTTAGGTTAAACTATCAGGTCCCACTATTGAGGTGTTTAAAATTGTCTTTGTTTTTTGTTTGGCAATGCTTTTTTTAAGGGTTTTTTGTCTCAATCTCTAGTGTAGGAGTTGTTGCTAATATAAACTAGATATTGTGTAAGAATCTAGACTTTTCTTTTAAAGATGGAGGTAGCAGTGCTCCCCGAGGAAGCGTCACATGAGAGACCAATCTAACCCCCAAAATTGCTGTATCACAGTACCTTAGGAATCTTTATGATCTGTTCAACAGTTGAACATCAGCTTTTTGCAGAGTATCAAGCTAAGAGTTAGGATAATCTTTATTAATCCTTAGTTCCATTAAATTGTGGTCAAATTATTTTTAGTACAGAATGTCTGTAAACATACTAGTAGAACAAAAAACAAAGCAAAACAGAAAACTGAAGAGTAGAGAAGTTGAATTAGTCTCTTATGGACTTTGTAAGGTTAGATTTTTGCAGAGTCAGATTTGAAATAATTCTATTGTTTAATTTTGAGCATTGTGCATTTTTTTTATGAGAGTGATATTTAGCTAACATGAAAAATGATTTCTTTTGAAAATTAGTAGTTTAGGGTTCTGGAGCCCTTTTGCCTTCTTCCTAAGTTTGTTAAAGAAGTATCTTGTATGATGGTGAATTTTACTTTTGCTTTACTTTCGTCAAATCTCATTATATATATTTAAAATTAAGTAAAAACTTCTATAGAATGGGTTATAATTAAGAGCAGTAATGAGGGGGCGCCTGGGTGGCTCAGTCGTTAAGCGTCTGCCTTCGGCTTGGGTCATGATCCCGGGGTCCTGGGATCGAGCCCCGCATCGGGCTCCCTGCTCCACTGGAAGCCTGCTTCTCCCTCTCCCGCTCCCCCTGCTTGTGTTCCCTCTCTCGCTGTGTCTCTCTCTGTCAAATAAATAAATAAAATCTTAAAAAAAAAAAAAAAAAGAGCAATAATGAGTTTTTAATCTTCCTGTTTTGGCCCATACATGAAACAAGTCAATAATCCTTTTGTTCTACTTTTAGGAAAACAGAAAGAGAATTTGCATAAAGATCATTAAGTAGGTAAAAGCTGTATTTAACATTTAATTTTTAAAAACTTTTTGTTATGGAGATTTTATTTTTTTAAAGATTTTATTTATTTGTCAGAGAGAGTGAGAGACGGAGCACAGCAGGGGGAGTGGCAGGCAGAGGGAGAAACAGGCTCCCTGCTAGGCAAGGAGCCCGATGTGGGACTCGATCCCAGGGTCCTGGGATCATGACCTGAGCTGAAGGCAGACGTTTAACTGACTGAGCCACCAGGGCGTCCCTGTTATGGAGATTTTAAAACATACACCAAAGTAGACAGGATAGTATAATGAACCCCTATGTGCTTGTCACTCCAGTCTCCAAAACCATTAACCCATGGCTAATATGGTCCTAAACACATCTTCGGTTCTTTCCTCTTTCCTATATTATGTTGAAGTAAATCCCATTTTATTTATTTATTATTATTTTTTTAAAGATTTTATTTATTTATTTGACAGAGACACAGTGAGAGAGGGAACACAAGGAGGGGGAGTGGGAGAGGGAGAAGCAGGCTTCTTGTGGAGCAGGGAGCCTGATGCGGGGCTCGATCCCAGGACCCTGGGATCATGACCTGAGCCGAAGGCAGACACTTAACGACTGAGCCACCCAGGTACCCCGAAGTAAATCCCATTTTAACCACAAATATTTTAATGTATCTTTTACTATTTTTAACATAACCTCAACACCATTAGTACACCTTGAAAATTAACAATAGTTACATAATAGCATCAAATTTTCAGTGTTTACATGTCTAATTATCTGATAAAGTTTTTTCCCCTATAGTTTGTTTTGAATAACATATAAATATGGTCTATTCATTGTGATTGGATTATCTTTTGATTTATTGCTTCCTCAGTTGTTGAAGAAATTCAGTCATTTGTTTGTAGATAGATTAGTAGGTGAATTTATTATAGAGGTTGTGTTATTCTTAGTCAGATGCCGAATCATGCTGATTTTTCTGGTGAGTATTTTTATCCCAACATTCCTTTTCTCTCTCTGACATTACCTTAGTTAAGGACCATAATTGCCTTATGTTTAGATTACAACATAGCTTTTAGCTGATTTCTGGAACCCACTAATAGCAGACTGATCTTCCTTCAAGATTGCTTCTCCATCCTGTAATCTAGAATCTTTTGAATTGAGAGCATTTATTATTTCTAGTACTTAAGCACTGTCACTGCCTAGGTGACATCTTTTATGTTTATCCTGCCCTGTTTTCCAATGCTTGTATTGTTTAGCTTTTTCTTGTGTGTTTTGACACCCCCCCCCCCCCTTTTAGATCGGCCACTTGAAAGCTGAGACCACTTCTTTTCTTTGTGTCACTTACAGTGCTTTCCACACAGAAGGTGCTCGGTGAATGGCTCTTGATTGATTATAACTGTTGTATTAGTCCTTGTTCTTAAAAGTCCCCCCTTCTGATATTACCCCAGTTAGTAGTTGGAATGGTGATTTGTAAGGCTGGGAGTTAGATTTTATGAAGAGTATTTCTCAAGACAATGGTAGAGCCTGATGAGCCGTCTCTATCCGCTCTACCATGTGGAGGGTGGGTTTCTAGCATCCTTGCCCACTAGATACAGTCCTTGTTTACTCCCACAGCACTACGGCTTTTGTCTTACTTTTGTCATTTTGACAACAACCTTTTGTTTCAGTGCTGTTTCATTATATTTGTTTACTGTCCCCCTAGTGATCTAATATTAGGATCATATTGTAGGATAAGTTTCCTTTGGGAAGAATTTCCTAAAGATTAAATAATTCTGTTTCTAATAAATAGGTTTTACAAACTGGGATGCCACGGGGTACATTTACCCATAGATGTGTTTTGTTTGGCTTGCAGCTTCAGTATTTAAAAAATCAGGAAGTTTCATATAAAAATTCAGTTTGCAGTTTTTCTTTTTTTTTTAAAGAGTTTATTTATTTATTCGAGAGAGAGAATGAGAGACAGCACGAGAGGGAAGAGGGTCAGAGGGAGAAGCAGACCCCCCTGCTGAGCAGGGAGCCTGATGTGGGACTCGATCCTGGGACTCCAGGATCATGACCTGAGCCAAAGGCAGTCGCTTAACCAACTGAGCCACCCAGGTGCCCTACAGTTTTTCTTAAACAGCCTGAAAATCCGGCCACACTGGGCTTATTGCCTCCTTTGACAAGGTCATGAGCTCTCAGGTCCCCAGCTGGTCTGGTCAGCTCCCTTATTTATGTTATTTACCTGGCCCCTGTGGACCTTTCCGTTTACAACCCTTGGTGTAGGTTCTTACTGGCTTCAGTCACAAAACACGTTCTTTTCTGACCTTGGCCCAGGGTTTTGGGGTTCACATTACTTCTAGAGACTGTCAATTTCTGCAATCTGAATATGTCATGTCCTGAATTTTTCTTCAGTTTATTAAGTTCAGCTGTATGAATTCCATAATTGTTGATATTACTTTATTTATAAATTATTAAATGTTCAACTTAATACATTACATTAATTTGTAAAAATATGAAACAGTACTACTCTTCACTATATAGTTACATTTATATATTTTTGTTTTAGAGAACAGTGTTATTTTTCTTAAAAATATGAATTATGTTAACATGTAATCTTGCTTTTTAAATGAATTAATAAAATATTTTAAAAGTTTCTCAGCTTTGATTTGTCATTCAAAAACTTTTCCATGGGCTGTAATCCATATAATAAAATGCTCTTTAGGGTCCTCAGTAATACTTAAGAGTGTAAAGGAGTCCTGATACCAGAAAGTTGGGAATCTCTGATCCTAAAGGATAAGGTAAATTAAAATTGTCTGGTACTCACCAAATTGTCAGGTAAATTAAAATTGTCTGAGGTACATACCAAAATTTTAGAACATAATTATTTTTCCCCTTCTAAGCAGTATCATATAAATGGGTAAATCATCTCTAGGTCCCTGCAAAAGCCTATTTAACCCATGGTATTTCTGAAGTGTATAGCACTATTTAAGACATTTTAAGCAAATAATTCTTTGATTCAGAGTTCCAGGTTAGCAATGCCAAGAAACCTAACCCTCTTTTTGGGGTTAAGGGGTCAGGGATTACCTCGTTCTAAGCCCTTCTAATTGTTCTCTTGCTCTTGATAGAGTTTGCTGGGTAAACAGCAGGAAGAGGATTTGAAGAACTGAGATGTAATTTTTTTGTGATTTGGGATTTTTTTGGAGGGCTTTCAAATGAGATTCAGACGCTAAAGGGGTAAGAGAATGGGCAGTTGTGGGGAAGAAAACTGGGGTTTCTTAAAGACTGGAGAGATTTGAAATAATCCTACCGTCTTCCCTTTGAGGAGCGGACAGCCTGGCGAAGAAGGTGGGATGCCACGACTCCCTACAGTTTCTCCTTCCCCCTCTTCTTTACATCTGTCAGGCAGCCATTACTTGTCCCCCGCAGAGGATCAAGGAGGGAATCTTTTTTCCTTCCTCTCCCCACTTTGGTGCACTCTCTTCCATCATTATAGAGTCCTCACCTTATATTACTGGCGTGTTAAACAGGGGAAGCAAGGTAGTGGTAGAGAAGAGGAATTCCTTTGCTTCTGCTGTGGTGATACAGACAGGAAGGCCGGCCGTACAGAGAAGCATTCCCAGCAGCTGTTAGAGGGCAGGGGAAGTCCCAGACCAGTTGAGTTGGGCAGCTGTCCAAGTAGGACAGTACGTGTACTCCTGACACACACGTTTTTATTCTCCAGTTGCAAACACCTATCTTGTCCCTCCAACTATTTTTTAGATCACTTTGGGTAGGGATGGAATCTTACCCAGTTACCTTACAGTTCAAAGGATTTATAGGTATAGAGTATCTGTATGTGTTAGTATCTAGCAGAGGGCTGGGCACACAGATGCCCAAGCAATACTTTTAGATTGAAAAAAAAATTATGTATATTGTCCTTTTACCCTAAGAGGAAAGTGGAAAGTGCTCAGCCTAATCTCATACAGTCTCCTTCATGGGGTGGGATTGTATATGTGGAGAAGACAAGCTTAGACGTATTTTAACTGTAGTGCTGATTACTGGAGGGACTTCGGCTTGCAGTTCCCAGGGCCTAAGGAGGGCTGGTTCTGCTGGCTGTCTTGGTCTCTGCTGTATCTTTCAAGGAGCTCCTCTGGGTGTGAGATGCTCAATAGGTCTGTTCTTCATAGTGGGTTGTGTGAAGTTCTGTGTCTACAGGATGTTAAAGAGGACAGAGAAGGCAAGAAAGGAGTATATATTAAAAGTGATGTGAAGAAAGCAAGAAACCTTTGACAAATGAGAATTCTCCTTACTGTCAACAAGATGGATTTGATTTATAAATTTGTATGTTTAAACATTTATAGTAACTTAACAAAAAAACTTGAAGATATTCCTAAATAGAAAGATCGATAACTGTAGAGATTTCAGATGTCAGCAGAATGTAGTCACTGTAAGGGTGAAAAGGATTTTTATTTTCAGTCGGAAATACAGTAATTCAAGTTTCAGGATATGATATTGGTTGGTTGTTTTGTTTTTAGAGAAGGAGAGAGGGGGGTGGTGGGGCAGAGGGAGAGGGAGAGAGAGAGAATCTTATTCGATGCAGGGCTTGATCTCACCACTCTGAGATCATGACCTGAGCCGAGATCAAGAGTCGGATACTTAAAACCAATACTTAACTGGAACCTTGCAGATTTTTTGGAAGTGAATTTGTAATGTATAGGCTCTTTGGATCGGAGTTCTTCATTTTGCAGCCTAGGACTTTTATAGCAATTTTATGCAATAATACCTGTATATCTAAATCTCCATTAAGGCAAACCTTTTCCTTTTTATTTTTTAGATGTTATTAACTTTAAAAAAATTACCAAGTATTTTAAAAAATAAATTTTACCCTATGAAATGAAAACCATCATAAGAATCTGCAGAGTAGCTACTCTTTTTATAATTGTATTTTATTATTTTGCTTTACTTAACATATTTTTCAGTGTAGAAAATTGGGTGAATTGATGTTATGTCACAGACTTCCTTGCTCAACTTGAGTCTCATCAAATGTTACCACAACAGAAACCCCATGTGTAAGCAAAATCTTTGCCTGTTAAGTTATTACTCCTACTTAGTCACTCGGCCAGTCATGGCTACCCTTGCAGTCTGCTCTCCTCTTTGGGGGATTGGAAACTGCAATATAATGGAAGGAATCAGACACCGTGTACTCATTTGGTACTATTTCACATTAGTCATTCTAATTAAGTTATGTAAGTAGTACAGGAAAACTCTATTGTGTGAAAATCCTTTCCCTGAAAGGGAAATCATTTCCCTGATTTATTAGGACTGAACCTATATGCTAGTCTTTATCCACTTGTATCAGGAAGGATGCTTAAAAGTAGCATTCTGGGACAGAGGCTGGTTCAAGATTAAGTCATACCTTGGCACTGAACTAAGGCCTTGTCATTTCCATGAGTGTCAGAGGTTTTCTGACTCCCCACTTTCACCTTCGTCCCCTGTATCAGGTACATCTGATGTGCCGCCTCAGGTCTTCCTCGCCTCACTCTCCCCAGAGACTTTGATCACGTTGTAGCCCTGGCCGTTGCCAACTTAAACTGGACCCTGACCAACTTCGTGTGGACATAATCTGACACCTCATGCCTCACTTCCCCCTCTTCCCTGGGACTGTGCTCTATGATAAGCCTTAGGTTTTGCTTTCTGAGGAATCCACACAGAACATCCATTTTATATGCCCTTGCTCTGTGTACTAATGGGTTCTCTTGATTATATATTAAGGTGACTGTCGGTTGGTCTGATGTATTTTGGCCTGACCTGGCCGCTAATAATAAAGACCTGAACTTAAAAGTTAGGAGGAGGATAAGTTTGTTCTTCATAGAGTGGATTAATTTTTAAATTTATCAACCTCAGTAAGAATTAGCAATGATCTAGGATTGAGGTGCTGCCAGTAGAGTTGAACCATCATCATTGCTTATAAGGATAGGAAAAGACAAGACTTGGTTGAAGAGCCTCTGAGAAGTATGACTCAGACTACGCCTTGAGTTCTGGGTCTACCATTTACCAGCTGTGTGACTTGGAAAGTTTCCTTCACCTTCCTGAGCTTCAGTTTCCTTTTCTGTAACATAGAGATGGTAACACCATAACGTGGCTCTTTTAAGATTCTTACGGGCATAAATGAGTTATTTATATAAAAAGCCTGGCACAGGGGCACCTGGGTGGCTCAGGAAGTTAAGCATATGCCTTCGGCTCACGTCATGATCCTGGGGTCCTGGGATCGAGTCCCCGCATCGGGATCCCTGCTCGGTGGGGAGCCTGCTTCTGTCTCTGCCCCTCCCCTCCACCTGTGCTCTTTCTCTCTCTCTCTCAAATAAATAAAATCTTTAAAAATAAAATAAAATGCCTGGCACATAGTAGGTTAGTAGATGGTAGCTGCTGTTGTTATTCCTTGGTTTATTTATTTTGATCAACTTTATAAAAATTTTATTTATTGAAACGTGATATTTTAAGTAATTTTTTTTCCAAACAAAACTGGCATATGCTAGATAACTCAGTAAATATTTATTGACTGGACTAGACATGTAGTAAACTATCATATCATGTTCCTAATAACAAATAATGCCCTTTTGCTTTTAATTGGCAATAATCTTAGGTGATTTAAGCTGTTGTTTTTAGTTTCTTAACCCTCCAGAAAGCAACTGCAAGATGTTTATTTCAGGGATTGTGGGTTTCCTCTGAAGTGTAATTGATTTGCATACTATTTCTCAGAGTTGGTTTTGTTCTGGGCATAGAGCTATTATTATTATAGTAAAAGGAACTCAGTGGTCAAGGTCTTTGAACACTTAGAAGGTGTGAGAAATAGCCCCAGTACAGAGTTCTTGGAAATACAAGGAGGGAATAAAATTTAGTTTTTGGATCTTCTGATTGATGATAAATAGCACTTATTTAAAGCAATATAATTGCTGACAGTGTGTTAGATCCTTTGCAAGGTTTTTGCCTGTAAGTATAACAAAAGTACCTACAACAAAAGAGGCACCATCTTTTCTCATAATTTTCAGGAGGGGAATGAGGCTTTCCAAGATGACACAATTAGTAAGTGGCAGAGCTGGAATTTGAACTGAGGTCTGCCTGAGCTCATTCTTCCAAAGCCAGGTGAACTCCTTGCTTCTAATTGCCTTCTAAGATTTTATAGAAGAGTTTCTTCTTGATTTGTAAACATTTGAAAAAAATTTTAATTGGATAATTTAGATTAGAACAAAACTATAGGCATTCAACAATTATTGATTGATATTTAATATATGCAACCCTGGCAGGGTGCCTGTTAAGGGAAAGGTAAATATGATACGCTCTTTTTATTTAATTAAATAATTAATTTTTCTTTAAGTAGGCTACACACCTAGCATGGAGCCCAGCGTGGGGCTTGAACTCATGACCCTGAAATCAAGACCTGAGCTGAAATCAAGAGTTGGATGCTTATCAACTGAGCCACTCAGGTGCCCCGACATGCTGTTTAAAAAAAAATTTTTTTTAAAAATAAGCTTTTAATTTTGGAATAGTTTTATACTTACAGAAAAATTGCCAAGCTACTACAGAGAGTTCCTCTGTGTACCCCTCACCCAGTTTCCTTTATTGTTTCGTTTATTCAGCAAATATTTATTGCATGCCTACTATGTGCCAAGCATTGTGGTAGGTGCTAGGGATACAGCAGTGAATAAAACAGGGTACCCTGGTCTCATGAAATTTATGTTTTCAAGGAATTAATTCATTTGGGGACAGGATTGAAATAGCAAGGTACAAAAGAAAGACTTGTCCAAGATATAATCAGAACATACATACATTTCTTCCTCCCTCTCTCCCTGTCTGTCTCCCTCCCTCCCCTTCCCTCCCTCCTTCTCTCCCTCTTTCTTTTTCTTTCTTTCTCTTTCTTTCTTTCTTTCTTTTTTTCCTTTTCCTTTTCCTTTTCCTTTCCTTTTCCTTTCCTTTCCTTTCCTTTCCTTTCCTTTCCTTTCCTTTCCTTTCCTTTCCTTTCCTTTCCTTTCCTTTCCTTTCACTTTTAATTTCAAAGCTTAAATAATCTGGGATTTGTTGAAAAATGTTTTACTCTATATCTGGCTTTAGTTTTCTCTTTTCAGACTGAATATTCCTAGTCTTTTATTTGGTTATTCCTTTGTAATCTGAACAGCCCTTTTATTTTATTTTTATTCTTTTAACATTTTATTTTATTTTATTTTTTTATTTTTTGAAATATAGTTGACACACAATGTTACTTTACTTTCAGGTGTACAACATAGTGATTTGACAAGTTTATACCTTCTGCTGCGCTCACCACAAGTGTAGCTGCCCTCTGTCACCATACAACGCTGTTACAACACCATTGACTGTATTCCCTGTGACTTATTCTCTCCCTGACGGGAAACCTTTATGTCCCACTCTCCTTCACCCATTTTGCTCATTCCCTCACCCCGTCCCACGTGGCAGCTATCAGTGTGTTCTCTGTATTTATGGGTCTGTTTCTGCTTTTTGTTTGTTTGCTCATTTGTTTTTTATTTTTTATTTTATTTTATTTTTATTTTTTTAAAAGATTTTATTTACTTATTTGAGAGAGAGAGAGAATGAGAGATAGAAAGCACGAGAGGGAAAGAGGGTCAGAGGGAGAAGCAGACTCCCTGCTGAGCAGGAAACCCGATGTGGGACTCGATCCCGGGACTCCAGGATCGTGACCTGAGCCGAAGGCAGTCGCTTAACCAACTGAGCCACCCAGGCGCCTCTCATTGGTTTTTTAGATTCCACGTATAAGTAAAATCCTGTCTTTCTCTGACATGCTCTTTTTTTTTTTAAGGAACTCACATTTTGTGAGTTAGGGAAACCCATTCCATAGCTAAGTATATCACATTCATTACTTCATTCAGCAACTGTTTTTGAGTGACCTCTGTGTGTGTGTCAGAATGATACTGACCCTAAGAAAACAATGATGAACAAAAGGAAATTTGGTTCCAGGTTCATGGAGCTGTTTAGACTAGCAGGGGTATTATGAATTGCCATTTTGGTTATTGATAATCAGGTTAGATAGAGATTAGATAGAATCACCTAGATTTAGAGCTAGGTGATTGCTTATAGGCATTCTCCCCCTCCCTCCAATAACCACACTACCAGGGGGAATGTTACCAGGAAATTTTGACTGAATTCTGCTACATATTTATTTATTTATTTTTTCTTTTTCTTTTTTTTTAAAGATTTTATTTATTTATTTGACAGAGAGACAGCGAGAGCAGGAACACAAGCAGGGGGAGCGGGAGAGGGAGAAGCAGTCTTCCCACGGAGCAGGGAGCCCGACGTGGGACTCAATCCCAGGACCCTGGGATCATGACCTGAGCCAAAGGCAGCCGCTTAACGACTGAGCCACCCAGGCGCCCTCTGCTACATATTTATTAATAGGCAGGCACAACATTAGTCAGACAACCTGTTCCTCTAAGCTCAGTAAAGTCAAAGCTTTCAGATAAGCATCTTGCTAGAAAGTTTCCCTTGAGACAAATGTAGCAGGATTTGGTACGCCCTAGTTAGAATTATGTGACGGAATCTGAATTCAGTTTAGGCTAGAGGCCTAGGCCAACAACACTGTTCTCACTGGCTTAGGACGACAGGTTTGTGAGAGTCCTATACTTCGTTCTTCTAAGAATGGAGGTATCTATATAATATTTCTGGTCAGTCTCCATAGTTTTAACACTGCATTTTATTAGTGAAAAATTATTTCTGACATTCCTTGATTAACAAACCCTCTAGTGTTGATCACAAAAAAGGTAGCTGAAGGCATGTTAAACCTGCCTCTAGAGCAGAAATTCTTAACCCGTTTTTGCCATGAACTCCTTTGGCAGTCTGATAAAGTTTGTGGGCCCTTCTCAGAATAATCTTTCAGAAGCATAAAATGCAAAGGATTACAAAGGAAACCAAATATGATGAAATATAGTTATTAGAAAATATTTTTAAGGACGTGATAAAGTAATATGTGCTCATTTATTACTGTATTAACTAACAAGATCTAGTGTTGGGAATAATTGCTGCTTTAAATCACAGTTGTAACAAATATAAGTGCAAAATATTTGCAACAATTGAAATGTCACTGGAGGGGTGCCTGGCTGCTCAGTCAGTGGAGCATGCTACTCTTGATCTCGGGGCTGTGAGTTGGAGCTGCACGTTGGTGTAGAGATTACTTAAATAGAAATAATTTTTTTTTTTAAGAAGTGTGACATGAAAATAGGAAAACATCCACAAAGTCACTGCTAATACTATAATTTGTTACCTACATTAATAATTGAGGGTAATCACTAAACTTCAGTTAGAAGCTCATCCATCTTCATAGATGCTCATTCATTCTATCCAGTTTAAGATTCCCTACTCTAGGATGTGCATTCTTTTTTTTTTTTTAAGATTTTATTTATTTATTTGACAGAGAGAGACACAGTGAGAGAGGGAACACAAGCAGGGGGAGTGGGAAAGGGAGAAATGGGCTTCCCGTGGAGCAGTGAGCCCGATGTGGTGCTTGATCCCGGGACCCTAGGATCATGACCTGAGCTGAAGGCGGACACTTAACCGACTGAGCCACCCCTAGGATGTGCATTCTTGATTAGAATCTCCCATGTGCTACCTCATTAACCCTGGAGTGTATATTCATGATTAGGATATCCAGTGTTAATTAGTTATCCCTACAGGTGGATTAAAATTGACACTTGCATTTATCACTATTTTCCTTTTTTTGGGTATAATTTAGTAGGGATGATGACATTGTACAAATAAATACAGAGTGAGGGGTTCCGTAGGAGAGAGCTATGAAGTGCTATGGGATTATGCTGAGTATTTTAAAATAAAGACAAAAGGATCTTCTCTAAAATAGAAGCAATATGATAAGATGATCTAGATAAACATGAATATAGTGATGGTATGCTCTGGGTGTTGGGAAAAAAGTGAGGAGAAAGAATGAAAGTTGTAATTACTGCAGTTCTTTCTTTGAGGTTGAAAAAAGACATCACAGAAAAATATATGATTAACAGGCTTTGTTCTGTCTGGTTCAGAGCTAAAGATATTTCAGATACAGAGAACAGAATGACGGTGGCGGTGGAAGCTGGAAAGGCAGAATGGAGCCGCACATGAAGGAGTGGAGGGCACAGAAGGTTCTTTTGCATGTGAATGACATAATTATCCAGGCACAGTTATAAGCACTTCACACGTTAAGTTACTTAATCCTCACAGCAATCTTATTATTATTTGCATGTTATGGGTGGAGAAACAGGCATGGAGAGATTAAGTATCTTGCCCAGAGACAAAAACTAGGCCTATCTGGCTCTGTTGGACTCAAAAAACAACTCAATTCAAGATCACACTGATGATGGTGTAGAGGATCGGGTAGGCAGGAACATGACAGGAGATAGGAGAATCAGGTCAGAGACTGTTAAGGTGTTAGTGGCAGGAGATGGTAAATGTGGCCTGAACCCTGAAGCAGGGAGAACAGGTGAAAAGAATTTTCCAGCTTGGAAATCGCGTTTATGTTTTCAAGGTAGACACAATCCACAAAAAAGGAAATGAAAGTCCAGGGTTCTGAGTAGAGATTTTTACCAGCCCATTTTTAAATACGTACTTGGCTGGATCAATTCCTTTGTTATAAGTATCTTTTACTGACTGAAGAATGATCATGGTGGGCAGGATTTTATTGTAATCACCAGTTAATGTTTACAGGAAGTATCCCCTTAGCCACTTATCTAGATAGGAGCACCAGTGGAAAGCTTTCCAAGTGTTATATTGTATGGTGACTAAGCTCACAGTTGTAAAATATACACACCTAGGCCTTTTCACAGCAAAGGGAACATTCAAAATCTGGCTCATTTGCTAGCAGTCATTTTTTTTTTTTTTTAAGATTTTATTTATTCGTTTGACAGAGAGAGACAGGGAGAGAGGGAACACAAGCAGGGGGAGTGGGAGAGGGAGAAGCAGGCTTCCCGCTGAGCAGGGAGCCCGATGCGGGGCTCGATGCCCGGACCCTAGGCTCATGACCTGAGCCGAAGGCAGATGCTTAACGACTGAGCCACCCAGGCGCTCCTCTAGCAGTCATTTTGAGAAAACTCCAGAGAAGTAGGAGGGAAAGTTTTAGGTCAAGGGCAGACTAACAGTATATTCTGGATCTGGAGCAGGATTGATTCATACTTGACGTAAAATGCAGCGGACACTTCAGTAAGTCCTGATTCCCTAGGCCCAGGAAAAGTTCTCGGCGGTATAGTGAGTTCTCTAATAGACAAATTCAAGAGGGCTCAAAAATGTGAACTTGCATGACTGCCTGGCAGATAAATAACTAGGGTCCATAGTTTTCCACTTTATAGATGATTGGCACTAACTGGGAGTTCATAGGACATATCTAATTCACATTCTGCATTTATGGGAATTAAGTAAATTGGTTTCTGGTCACAAAGCTCTCTGTTGGCTGCATCCAGTTTCAGCTCCAGGCCTCACTGACTGGATGGACATTTCTTAGGAGCCTGTGGTGGGTGGGCAGGGGAACCTGCCGATGTCCTTTCCCAGCATGCTCACCCACACAGCCCTTCTAGCTCCTCCTTTTACCTCAGACTCCCTGATATCTCTGCGCAAAAGCATGGTGGTTTTGTTTTTAATCCACTATAAAACAGTGAGGATTTTCAGGTCAGTCAAGACTAAATGCTAAAATTTTCACCCTCATAGTCACCCAAATATGTTCTCCGCTGCATTCCCATTTTTACTTCCATATTTTTATTTTTCACTTCCGTGCTGAGAGACTAATGGTCTAATACGAGTCATGGTTTCTTAATAAATTGCTTTTTTAGATCTAGCTGTTAATTACAGTTACCAAATTGTACATTTCCAGGCTGGAAAATAAAAGCTATTCTTTTCTATTCTTAATATTCATCCCTGGGACAAGCTGTTAATTGGAAGGCAAAGTATTTTAAGCCAAGGCAAGAAAACTGGAATCATTCCCTTAGGATGCATCGGCTAAATGTACAGATAAAATTTTTATGCCTTTTCTTTCAGGTTTTTAATGTACCTTATTTAATAAGGATTCAAAAAGGTAGTTGAAATGTACTTTTATTAAATCACATCATGAAGTATTTATTTCAATTACAGTCAATCCTCATCTCATTTCAACCTATAAAATATTTAATATTTCATGCCACCTGTTAACAAAAAACATTTTATGCCAACTGCTAGAGTGGTTTATAGTTCTGTATACTCTTTCATTAAATATGTGGGAAAAGTCTAATGTCGATGTTTAAAAAAATTAACAGACTTCTTTCTCATTCCTATTTAAATGTTTTTAAGAACTCAATTACTAGAGTTTGATACACATGTTAACCCAAGGAATACCATATATCTTTATCATACTCCTTGTTCTGTAACTAGCTCCTAGTTTTAGTTATGCATTAAATTTTGTTATTATAAATCAGCTAATGAGAAACAACATATTAATCTATCTTGTTTTTTATCCATTTTAAATTACTAGGTGTATATAATTTAGATCCTTACCTGATTATTTTTAGTAATCTATCTTACAAAATATATTCCATAATATAGTTCTCAAAATGAGTGTTAAAACTTTTATTTGAATTTAAATTTATTTGAATTTAAAAAATTTAAAAAAGATATCAGATTATTTTGTACAGAAAACATGTTTTATTTATCTGGTTAGTTCAAGATTTGATAAGATATATAAGATAAAGATTTGATAATAAAGACAAATTCCAGGCAGATTATAGGACAAACTTTCCAATAAATTGAATTAGCTAAAAATGCAGCTTCAGTGTTTTGAGGAAAATATATTTAAAGCATATCATAAGATGACATCTTGTCAAGTAGTAGTATTTTGCCAAAGGTGTAATGAAGTTAAAAGTTTGATTTTTTTCTTTCTGAGTTTCAGAGGTTAAGCAAAGTTCCACTACGTAAAACTATAGCAAGTGTGATTAACTTGTTATGCTGAAGTCCTTGGCATATATCCAAGAAATTGAGAAAATGAGTACTCTGTGACCTGGGTACAACTCCTCTTGGAAGTCAAGTAGTTTCCAATTATTTCAGGAGCCTAATTGATTCATTAGCTTATAGATCATTAAAAATAACATTTGATGTTAGATCACTATGTGATTTTTTTTTTTGACATGTACCATGGAAGGTGTCCAAGAATTTGAGTGATGTTGCTGTAACAAAACTTCTAGTTTCATACCCTTATATATTTGAGCGAGGTTTTCAGTGCTTTGCTTCAGTACAAAAGAAAACAGGAAAAGAATTAATGCTGAGGGAGGAAAGAAACTGAATCAGTGATCAAAAAACTCCCAACAAACAAAAGTTCAGGGCCAGTTGGCTTCACAGGCGAATTCTACCAAACATTTCAAGAAGAGTTAATATCTATTCTTCTCAAAGTATTCCAAAAAATGAAAAGGAAGGAAAACTTCCAAACTCATTTTATGAGGCCAGCATTACCCTGATACTAAAACCAGATAAAGACCCCACTAGAAAAGAGAACTTTAGGCCAATATCCCTGATGAACATGGAGCAGAAATTCTCAATAAGATACAAGCAAACCAAATCCAGCAATACATTAAAAAAACATCCACCACAATCAAGTGGGATTTATTCCTGGGTTGTAAGGGTGTTTCAGTATTTTCAAATCAATCAACGTGATAGACCACATTAATAAAAGAAAGGATAAGAACCATATGGTCGTTTCAGTAGATGCAGAAAAAGCATTTGACAAAGCACAATATCCATTCATAATAAAAACCCTCAACAAAGTAGGTTTAGAGGGAACATACCTCAACATAATAAAGGCCATATATGAAAAACCCACAGCTAATTATCATCCTCAATAGGGAAAAACTGAGAACTTTTCCTTTACAGTCAGGAACAAGGCAGGGATGTCCACTCTCATCACTGTTATTTAACATAATACTGGAAGTCCTAGTCATAGCAGTCAGATAACAGAAAGAAATAAAGGGATCCAATTGGCAAGAAAGAAGTAAAACTTTCACCATTTGCAGATGACATGATCCTCTATATAGAAAACCTTGAAGCTCCACCAAAAGATCGCTAGAACTGATGCACAAATTCAGTAAAGTTGCAGGATACAAAATCAGTGTACAGAAATCTGTTGCATTTCTACACACCAATAATGAAGCAGCAGAAAGGGAAATTGAGGAATTGATCCCATTTAGTTACACCAAAAACAGTAAGATACCTAGGAATAAACCTAAGCAAACAGGTAAGAGACCTATACTCTGAAAACTATAAAACACTGATGAAAGAAGTTGAAGATGACACAAAGAAATGGAAAGACATTCCATGCTCATGGATTGGAAGAACACATACTGTTAAAATGTCTATACTACCCAAAGCAATTTACACATTTAATGCAATCCCTATCAAAATACCACCGGCATTTTCCACAGAGCTAGAACAAACAGTCTGAAAATTTGTGTGGAACCACAAAAGACCTCAAATAGCCAAAGCAACCTTGACAAAGAAAAGGAAAGCTGGAGCTATCACAATTTCAGACTTCAAGTTATATTACAAAGCTGTAGTGATAAAAACACTATGGTACCGGCACAACAACAGACACACAGATCAGTGGAACAGAATAGAAAAACCCAGAAATGGACCCACAACTATATGGTCAGTTAATCTTGGACAAAGCAGGAAAGAATACCCAATGGGAAAAAGATGGTCTCTTGAATAAATGGTGTTGGAAAAACTGGACCAGTTTCTTTCTTTAAATTTTTTATTGTTATGTTAATCACCATACATTACATCATTAGTGTTTGATGTAGTGTTCCATGATTCATTGTTTGTGCATAACACCCAGTGCTCCACGCAGAGCGTGCCCTCTTTAATACCCATCACCAGGCTAACCCATCCCCCCACCCCCCCTCCCCTCTAGAACCCTCAGTTTGTTTTTCAGAGTCCATCATCTCTCATGGTTCGTCTCCCCCTCTGACTTACTCCCCTTCATTCTTCCCCTCCTGCTATCTTCTTCTTTTTCTTTTTTCTTAACATATGTTGCATTATCTGTTTCAGAAGTACAGGTCTGTGATTCAACAGTCTTGCACAATTCACAGCGCTCACCATAGCACATACCCTCCCCAATGTCTATCACCCAGCCACCCCATCCCTCCCACCCCCCACCATTCCAGCAACCCTCAGTTTGTTTCCTCATATTAAGAATTCCTCATATCGATGAGGTCATAAGATACATGTCTTTCTCTGATTGACTTATTTCACTGAGCATAACACCCTCCAGTTCCATCCACGTCGTTGCAAATGGCAAGATCTCATTCCTTTTGATGGCTGCGTAATACTCCATTGTATATATATACCACATCAAACGGGACCAGTTTCTTACACCACACACAAAAATAAATTCAAAATGGATTAAAGACCTAAATGTGAGACCTGAAACCATAAAAATCCTAGAGAACACAGGCAGGAACCTCTTTGACATCAGCTGTAGCAATTTCTTTCTAGATATATCTTTTGAAGCAAGGGGAATAAAAGCAAAAATAAATTATTGGGACTTCATCAAAGTAAAAAGCTTCTGCACAGTGAAGGAAACAATCAACATAACTAAAAGACACCCTTTGGAATGGGAGAAGATATTTGCAAATGACATGTCTGAGAAGGGGTTAGTATCCAAAACATATAAAGAACTTATAAAACTTAACACCCCAAAAATGAATAATCCAGTTAAAAAATGAGCAGAAGACACGAATACACATTTTTCCAAAGAAGATATGCAGATGGCCAACAGATACATGAAAAGATGCTCAACATCACTTATCAGGGAAATGCAAATCAAAACCACAATGAGATACCACCTCACACTGTCAGAATGGCTCACATCAACAGTGCAGGAAACAACAGGTGTTGGCAAGGACACGGAGAAAGGGGAACTTTCTTGCACTGTTGGTGGGAATGTAAACTGGTATAGCCACTGTGGGAGACAGTATGGAAGTTCCTCAAAAAGTTAAAAATAGAACTCACCTACAACTCAGCAATTGCACTACTAGGTATATACTCAAAGAATACAAAAATACTAATTCGGAGGAATACAAGCACCCTGATATTTATGGCAGCATTATCTACAATGGCCAAATTATGGAAAGAGCCCGTGTCCGTCAACTGATGAATGGATAAAGAGGTGGTACATTAGCCATAAAACAGATTGAAATCTTGCCATTTGCAACGACATGGATGGAGTTAGTATTGTGCTAAGCGAAATAAGTCAGTCAGAGAAAGGCAAATACATATGATTTCACTCATGTGGAATTTAAGAAACAAAACAAATGAGCAAAGGGAAAGAAAGAGAGAGAGAGACAAACCGAGAAACAGACTCTTCATTATAGAGAACAAACTGATGGTTACCAGAGGGGAGGTAGGTGGGAGGATGAGTTAAATAGGTGATGGGGATCAAGGAGTGCACTTGTGATGAGCGTGGAATGTCATATGGGAGTGTTGAATCACTACATTATATACTGGAAACTAATATACTGTATGTTAACTGGAGTTTAAATAAAAACTTGAAAAAAAGGTTTAATGCTCAGTGATGTCTCATTTTAGTAGAAGCCATAGTCATCCCATGGATTCATTTCATTAAAAGGTACTTTTCCAGTACAACTTTTACTTTTTATGTCTATCACAATTTGTAATATGTTTTGTTCTGATCAGTCATGTGCTACTAATAATTGTATTGATAGCTCAGTGCAGAAGAAAAGTAACCAGAGAAATTAAAATTTTAATTTACATAGATTTTTTTACAGAAAAGAACGGTAGTAGAGGGGTTAACAAAAGATTTTAGGATAAGATACTGTGTGGAAAGTGGCATGGAAGCATGAGTTCATGGGGAAAAAGTAAAGGTATAAAATTACTATTAAAAAAGTATTTTCATTTAAAAAATAGTTGATAGTATCAATAATAAGAAATCATAAAATACCCAAATTTACAAAAATTTATGGTACATGGTTACTGATGGATGTATTTAAAGGAATTTTATTTTAAAATACAGTATTTCAGGGTGCCTGGGTGGCTCAGATGGTTAAGCGTCTGCCTTCAGCTCAGGTCATGATCCCAGGATCCTGGGATTGAGTCCTGCATCGGGCTCCCTGCTCAGCAGGGAGCCTGCTTCTCCCTCTGCCTCTCTCTGTCTCTCTCTCTGTCTCTGTCTCTTATGAATAAATAAATAAAATCTTTAAAAAAAATAAAAAATAAAATACAGTATTTCAGAAATTGCATCTTCTGTAACTAAACTCATTTTTGAAAAATTTTTTATGTCAACTTAAAAATCTATAAGAAGTTACAAGGTATTTGGAGGTACATGAGTGAAAAAACATGAGGATTACTGTAGGTAATGTGCATATCCTTTGGTTTATTAATATTAGACATAATTCATTGATTCACTGAAGATATAATTTATATGTATAAGCTTTTTACCTCTTTTCCCACTGCTTGATTTTTATATTATTTTTATTTCTTCTGTTGGTCATTTCTATGATGTTTTTACATAACATATTGAAACCTGTATTTCTAATTAGATCAGCTTTAAACATTATCTCTTAACTACTTCATTTTAAAGATTTATTTATTTTTTATTTAGGAGAAAGAGAGCGTGGGGGGTAGGGACAGAGGGAGAGGGAGAATCTTAAGCAGACTCCATGCTGAGTGTGGAGCCCGATGTTGGGCTTGATCCCATGACCCTGAAGTCACGACCTGAGCCAAAACCGGGAGTCCGATGTCCAACTGACTGCGCCACCCAGCACTCCTATCTTCACTACTTCTTTACCAAGCTAAGGACCCTGCCCTCCTCCTGTCTGTCCCTTTTCACAACCTACTTTATTCGTAAGTTGACATTATTTTATATGATATGTGTATGTATCCAACCATCTACCTACCCACCTGCCAGCTTGCCTGCCTGCCTGTCCATCAGTCTGTCCGACCGTCCGTCCATCCATCCATTTATCTTAGTGTTAAACCAAATAGTGTGTTAGGATTGCTTGTCTTTCTCTGGGTTCAGTATCACAACCCATAGATTATTTGATGGAGATTGTTCTAGCATAAAGTGTAAATAAATTCTTCTTAAATTCTGTCAGTTGTATTAGATTGTACCACGTTTTTATTTGCTTTGTATTTGGACCATGACTTATATGAATAGCTTTTTATTTTTCCTGCAGTTTAAAAATTTTTTTTTCTTTAGTATGTTCTTAAATTTTTCCTTCCAAACTCTTAGCTATACCATTCTACTAATTTCCTCCCTTTGGAAATTTCTGCCTCAGAACCTTCTGTTCTTGGTTGCTCTCTAGACCTGCTCCTGTATAATTTCTTATCTGGAATGCAGTGAGGAATAATTAACATTTGTGCCTCTTTTTAATTTTTAGATCATGGTTTCTTAAGGAAGCTGGTAGTTTGGAGTCTAATGTGTAACAGTTCAGGAAGGACAAGATGTTGACAAAGAATATACATAAGAAAAGTGGTGGCTGAAGATTTCGGGAGAGGCTTATAAGGGACGATTTTTTTAGACAGGGTGTAGTCATGGTTAACCTAACTCTTAGTCTCTCATTTCAATAAACATGCACTGATGCCTACAATTTGGCAGGGACTGGGCTAAATTTAGGCACTGAGATATCAAGATGAAGGAGCTGGTGTGGAAGCAGAAGTACCTGTGAGCAGTTGATATAAAGTAATCCGTGTTATAAGGAAACATATGCAAGGAGTTCTGGGAACTTTATAGTATTTTAATCCTTCACTGCTGTAATTCTTTTATCTCATCCAATAACCATGATGTAATTATGCTTATAATATCCTAAGGTACAATGGGTGTTTCAGATAAGAAACAGGTTTAAGGGGGCACCTGGATGGCAAAGTTGGTTAGGTGTCCCACTCTTGGTTTCAGCTCTGGTAGTTATCTCGGGGCTGTGGATTCTCTTTTCCTTGCCCTCTGCCCTTCCCCTGTGTGTGCGTGCACTCTCTCTCTTTAAAAAAAAAAAATCTAAAAAAAAATAGGTTTAAGAAGTTCAGGGGGAGTCCATTGATACCCATAAAAGAGAGGGGAGGGGGAGGTGGTATTAGGAAAAGCCACCTTACTTTAGCATTTATTATTAGTGAATGATCCAATTAATACAGCAAAATATAATGAACCATCTTGAGCGGTGTGCCCTGACAGCCCTCTGCCCTGGAAAAAAATTATACTACTGCAAATTCATTTCCAGTCAGTGGAATATGGCTGGGGAGATTTTATTTTATTTTATTTTATTTTATTTTTAATTTTTTTAAAAGATTTTATTTATTTATTTGAGAGAGCAAGAATGAGAGAGAGAGAGAGAGAGAGCACATGAGAGGGGGGACGGTCAGAGGGAGAAGCAGACTCCCCGCTGAGCAGGGAGCCCGATGCGGGACTCGGTCCCAAGACTCCAGGATCATGACCCGAGCCGAAGGCAGTCGCTTAACCAAGTGAGCCACCCAGGTGCCCTGGCTGGGGAGATTTTAAACTTTAGTGCTTTGCCTCCTTTGGACCAGCTCTTATTCTAGAGTTTGCTCCAAACTAGTTTACCAGAGAGTAAAATAAGGCATTTGCATCATTTTATCATTGTAGCTAAAAGTCATTCCTCCCCTCTTTTCTTTTCTTTCTTTTTTTTTTTTTTTAAGTAGGCTCCATGCCCAATGTGGGGCTCGAACTTACAACCCTGAGATCAAGAGTCGCGTGCCCATCCTGTCTTACTTTTGAAAGAGATTCTTTCTTTCTGTTGGGATTTTTCTCCACTCCAACTCTGAACTGAGGTAGTCATGGGGATTAGTAAGATAGGGGAAATAGACAAACCAAAAATAAAAACACTACACGTGGTGCTTGTTATGTGCCAGGCACTGTTATAATCTTCATAGCAATCCTATGAAATAGGTTCTCTTATTATCTGCATTTTTACAGATGAGGGAAACTAGATCATGGAAAGTTTAGGTTAGCTGCCCAAGGTCACATAATAAGTGGTGGAGCTGGGATTCAAAATCAGGCAATTTGATTCCAGAGCCTGATCTCTTTAGCACTATTTTTCTGCATCTCATTTCACTTCAGTTACTGATAGAGCTGATGGAGAAAATGGCTTTTGGACTGTGGGCCAAATAGGTTTCCTGATTCTTTCCCTTGAGTTACAGACTTTCCCAGGCACATGTAGGCCTGTTTTGTGGCGTGGATGAACAGGTCTCATGTATGCTGTTCCTTCTCTTGAACACCACTGATTCGATAACTCACCCTTCCTTTCCTCCGGAGGACAGAGTGAGGGGGCTTAGAGGCATCAGGAGTGTTACTTTGAATTCTTGCACATGGAAACACGAGGAATGAGGAATTAAATATCCTCTCCTTAGCACTCTTGGTTCATTAAAGGCCAACTCTTCTTTGGGAAGTTATCATAGGTGGGTAAGAGCTGGAGAAAGGGCAGCCTTCCCCCACTCCCAAACAAGAGTTAAACTAACACCGGAAGCTCATATAGCTTCAGTTTTGTGCTGCTGTACATACTTAACCATATATCTTTCCCCAGTTTATAGCCCACTTTGTTATGCTGCCCACTTTTATTTGAAGGCAAAAGAAAAAACAAACAACAAAAAACTAAAAACTAAAAAACTCCAAATCAGGTCATTTTAAACAAGCATCCTTAAGTTTCCTGAAACAGGCAAAATTGTTTTTAACTTGTTCTCCCACATCATGTGCCATAAAGAGAGGCAAATGCTTAAGGAGAAAGAGCATAGTTTTAGAACGAGACACTTAGGTTTGAATCCCAATTTTGTCACTGAACAAATTAATCTCTCTGTGCTGTTCTTTCCTTATTACCCTATAAAATAGAGAGCGCAAGACCTACCATGTAGGGTTGGTGTGAGGATTAGAGCTAAAGTATGCCAGGTATTTGCCACACAGAACAAAAGGTAGCTTCCAGTGTTAATAAAATGAAAAATATAGACTTAAACTTGTTGAAATCTTAAAAAATAATTTCACCTGTTTTACACAGGCAAGTTTCTTAGGCAGGTCTCCTTTCAACACTGCTGGGAAACAGGAATACTGATTAATATTTGGGTATTTTGTCTAGTTATCTGTAGGCACACTCATGTCTGAACGTGAGCACAAAACTAATGTGCCAGTAAGGCTCCTCTGTGTAGTACTGGTTATCTCTGTGTTGTATGCAAATCGAGGTTTAAATTTAAGATCTCATATCCTCATTTGTTTTTTATTTCTAAGAGTCTAAATTTGCATTCAGAAGCTTCCAGTGCTTTTCTCTTTGTCCTTCAAGCTAATGCATTCAAAGATTGCTGCTGCTTTCTTCAAAACATTTTAGCTCAGTTGAAGAATGCTATAAACTGTTTAAGAGTTTGTTGGTTATATCTTGGGATGTGAAATAAACAAAGGATGTAGGTGCTTTTTTTCTTTTCTAGGACATTTTCTTGTTGTCCCACTCCCTAGCTCCCACTGCTGTGTTCCCCAAAAGTTAATGTAGTTTGCTTTTTGTTAGGTAGGCTTGACAAACCTTTTGTACCTATAACCCCCCTCCCCCGTCCCCCACATACCACTTAGTCTCTTTGGGGACTGGAACCCATTTCCTCAGGGTTTGTTTCCCTATTCAGGAAGCCAGCCTTCATGATGGAGGGAAGGAGGACCAAAACAAAACCATGTGAAAAATAATGCAGAGAAGGAAGAGCCACCACTCAAAATTTGCTTTAGCAACCTGGGCCTGGAAAGAAAATGCAATGTTGATGATTTCACAAGACGTGTATGGTTTTGATTTTGTCCCTCCAGCTGAGTACTGCTTCTCTCTTGATTTGAATCCCCAGTCTAGTATTTAATTGTTGACCTTGAGCAAGATTACTCAATCTTTCTGAGCCTTGGTTTCCTCACTTCTAAAATGAGGGCAGTAATAGGATCTATCCTTTAGGGTTGTGGAGGATTAAAGAAAATAATACATGGAATGCACTTATAATGATGCTTGGACCCAGGAAGATCACAGACCTTTTATTGGACCTAGATTTGAATCCCAGTCTGCTTAGTTCCCAAGTGATGTTCTTTCTGCCACACACAGGATATTGCACAGTAGTGTGAAGTCGGTTGTGTAGGGAGTAGTAGTTCTGCCAGATTCCTGAAGTAGCAGAGAGGTTGGATGAGGTTAAGTGACCACTAGGATCACAAAGCTAGTGAAAGGCAGAACCAAACTGAAGAAGGGTTTCTATCTAACTGTTGGGGTAGAGTACTTTTCCTCCAGCAACATGCCATTAAGACAGTCTTGGATGTCTAATTTGTTATTTTATCCCCTGTCTGGCAAGGTGCTTGAGGACTTTAGTTAAGTGCATGGTTCCATCTGATTACAGATGCTTAAATAGTTAGAAACTGGAGACAAAGTATAACGACTGTTTTAGGCCTAATGATTTGGGTCTGTGTTGAGTCATCCAGTGTGGACATAAGTAATTAAGGACAGTTTACTAAAATTAATTTATACATGTAGAGCTTGGTCCAAAAAAGGTTGGTTTAAATTTCGAATGCAGGGGTGCCTGGGTGGCTCAGTCCTTAAATGTCTGCCTTCGGCTCAGGTCATGATCCCAGAGTCCTGGGATCAAGCCCCGCATCGGGCTCCTTGCTCTGCGGGAAGCCTGCTTCTCCTTCTCCCACTCCCCCTGCTTGTGTTCCTGCTCTCACTATCTCTCTGTCAAATAAATAAATAAAAAAAATAAATAAATTTCGAATGCAGTTTTGCACATCTGGACCATAAAATGTATTAAATGTGAAGTTAAATATATACTGAGCATGTGACCTAGTGTTTTACTCTTAGCTATCCAAGGGAAATAAAAATGAATGTCTACACAAAGACTGTGAAGTCACTCAGAAGTGGTTAAAGAGGTAGAGAAATGAAAAAAATAATAGTTAGAAATGGTACTGTGGTACTACATACTACATAATTGTGAATGAGAATAAAGAAAAAGTGTAGATTTGACCAGGAGTTTGTCAATCCTTATAGTCTAAAAGTAAGGATTAGAAATTCGATTATGAGAATTTTTCTGTTCTCTATAGTGAAACACTTCTTACAAGATTCAACCTCATTGGTCATTATGGAAATGTAAATTAAAATCTCAGTGAGAGGCCACTCCACACCCACTTGAACGGCTACATACAAGGCAGACAATACTCAGTGATGGTGCAGATGGAGAGCAACTATAGCTCTCACCTGTGGCTGGTGGGAATGGAAAGCAGTACATATACTTTGGAAAAGAGCTTGATTGTCTCCGGAAAGATAGATCTATCTACATTACCCTATGACCTGACATTTCTTCTCTTAGGCATCTCTTCAAGAGAAATAAAAATAAGTGTCTATACAAAGACTTGTTCTTGAATGTTCATAGCAGCACTATTCATAATAGCCCCAAGCCAGAAACAGTCCAAATACTTATAACTGGTGAACAGATAAACAAAATACTATTCAGCAGCAATAAAAAGGAACTAAGAATCGGTAACATGCTACAACATGGATGAAACATGCTAAGTGAAAGACACCGGTTGCTTCCATTTGTAGGCTTCCATTTCTGTGAAATGTCCAGAAAAGATGAAGGACAGAAAGCAGATGAGTGGTTGCCTGGGGCTGAGAGTAGGTCCTGGAATTGACTGTAGTCAGTCATGAGGGAACTTTTTGGAGTGACGGGAATGCTCAAAGCATGGGTAATTTACTTGTGGATCAGCTGGATCTTGGCCTGTTTTTAAGTTTTGTTAGGTTGGGGCCAGAGTAGCCTTTATTCTAGGGCAAGTTTAGCTGTACACTTAAATTGTGGCCTTTTGGGGCTCTCTACCAAATGCCCCATAGTGTTCAAGGAGATCTGTCCAGTGTGGCTGGTTGTAACTCATATCTCCGAGCCCCATGTTAGCTCTTCAAATTGTTCAGTGTACACCTACTTCTCCAGCAGGAGTTCTTCCCCAGATAGTTTTATGGCCTGTGGGTGTCTCCCCTTTTGCGTGTGCGATTTAGTATTCAGTCAGAGACAGTTGGGGGGGTGGGTGCCCTGCACCTTCCTGGGGTTCTTCCTCTGGACTGTTCCCTTCTGTCTGGCCAGCAAATTCCAGCTGCCTCAGATGTCCAGTCTTACCATCTCAGCCCAGGCCAACCTGTTCTGGCTTGGTTCCCTCTTCCTGTACAGAATGTCTCTAGGTAGAATGCCTGGGCAGTTGTAGGGCCCCTCTCACTCATTTGCCTTCTCCCCAAGATCATAATCCCTCACTGCCTGGTACCCATTTTATGAAAACATTGGCTTCATATCTTTTGTGCAGTTTTTCTTTGTGGTAGGAAAGCTAGACCCAGTTATTCTGTCTTGGCTAGAGTTTCAGACTTACATTAGCTACCTTGTTGAATATTGAGGGGAGACATTTCCTGCAGCTCCTATGGCAGACAATTATTGGAAGTCAGACTACTCTACAGAGCTTTTGTAGCAAACGGTGCTTTTGTGCAAATGAAGAAAAGGTGGCCCCTCTGTCCAGGCCAGTTAGAAACAGGCATCCCTTTCTGAGCTGTCTCAGCCTTGGGAAAAGCAAATGGTGCCTTTGTCTTTGACCTCTTGCTTTGTTATGACCTGTTTTCTCCTTGGTCCATGTAGCAGGGGCTGTGCTGTAGCTCCTGCTGAACCTCTGCGCCAGGTGCCTTTGTGAAGTACACAGACATACAGCTGTGTGTCATGGTCAGTAGACTAGCTCAACGTGGTACAGCTCTTCCTCCGGCTGCACGCAGTATGTAAATTGCTGGGGCAAATGAAAATTAATACTGTTATTCTGGAACATTTATACTCCAGTTGTACCTCATATGTTGACAAAGACTTGCTGGAAACTTCTTTTTTCTATATCCCCCATTCAAAAGAGGGGTCAAATAAATTTGGCAAGAAGTTAAAGCAAAAGGACAAGGAAGAAGGTGCTTCACGTTATTTTGAATCACCATGGTAGGAAAATGTCTCAGGAACTCATTTTAGTAAATATTTTAAGATCAGATATTTCCTTTGGGTTCTCATTAGCTTGTTTGGAACAAATGTTATCTGCCACACGCATTTTGTTTCTGTCAAACTAAACAAAATGGAGTCCTAGAAATTTGGGGGGAATGTGGTGTTTCCTGGGGGGGTCATTATTTTGGGCAGCGAGGCTGGAAATGATACTGGGTGTGTTTGGGTGTGACTTCACCTGGAAAGGATCAGAACAAGAAACATTTAATCACACAGCCCTCTTTGTAAGGGATGATGGTTTATAGGACTGGCTTTGTGCTCTGGAAAGGTACTTGGAATTTATGTGTTTTTGGCAATCAAAAAAAGTATAATGAATAATATTTCTATGAACTTTTATTTTTAGATTCTGTCCCCTCGAGCCCATTACCCTGTCTTTTTTTTGTTGAGACATAATTGACATAATACTAGTTTTATGTGTACAACATGATTTCATATTTGTATGTATTGCTAAATGATCACAATAAGTCTAGTTAACATCCATCACCATACATAGTTACAATTTTTTTTCTTGTGATGAGGACTTTCAAGATCTAGCAAACTTTCAAATAATACAATACCCTCTGTTTTAATTACACTTCTCATTCATTCCTTGATCCACTGTAGTCTTGACTACAGCTTTGTGGCTCTCAGGGTAGATCAGTGATCCTTTAAGAGCTAACCCTAGTTTCTTTACAGCCCTAGCAGCTAGAATGAACAGGAGACTCACGATCTAGGTACCTGCCCAAAGCTTGTGCCACATCCCGATGATTAGCTGTAAGAGAACAGAAGCAACATAAGGTATTTTGCAAGTTATATCCTGCCTGGGGAGGAGAGTCTGAGTGATGAGTTGTCTCACAGAATCTCAGGGGAAATGAGCTCTGGGAGTGTAATTAAAGCAGCTCTTTGAATTGGTCTTTAAATTGGACTTTCAGAGACCCAGTCCTGCTGTGTTAACCTCCCTTTGCAGTGGCCTTTGTGACATTTGATTAATGCCAGTCTGGGATGCATCACAAGGTGGAAGGAGCTTTTTTCTTGAATTTCTGAGGCTTGGGCAGGTTGGTCCACTGTAAGCCACAGAGAGTAAATGAGGTGTGGCTGAGTCCCCATCAAAATTGGGAGACAGACCAAAAGGAGCCTTCTACCCCTACCTCACCCTGCCCCCCACCCCCCTTAATTTGCTTGCTCTCTCAATAGTGATTAATACTGCTTATTCTCCTTCCTTCTTGAAACTCTCTTTTCCCTGTGATGCTGCTCTCACCTGGTTTTCCTCCTCCTTTGGTCATTACTTTTTGGTTTCTTTTCCGAGTACCTTGTTACAGAAAAAAAATTTGCAAGGTAGTGTTATTTTCTTATTGTCCTGATGCCTTTCATTTATATTTGGTCCTCGGTGCCTTTCTTATTTCTTATCTACAATGTTAGCTAATCAGCCTGTGGATATTAAACTGAGACCATGCAAATGAGAACAAATAGAGGCTATTTGTTCAATGTTTACTATAGCAAGGGAGTCTGCTACTGTCACTTGGGTTTGGCAGAGACTCAAAGGCAGGCAGGGGACCACAAAAGCTTTATAGTAAAAAAAGAAAAGAAAGGAAAAAAAGGAGGACTTCAGGTGTGCTTCTGATGGAGGTTGTTGGCATGAGGAAGCTGGAGGCTGGTTAACTAGAAGCAGGTGTCACTTGTGGTTGGTTAGGGAGTATATTTGGCTTTTTATCTGGTTGGTCCTGAGTTGCAAGCATGGGCAAAAAATAGGAAAGCTCGTAGTCACTGACCAATTCCTGACTGTTCTGGGTCAATTGCCACAGAAGTTGTTGGGTTTAGTGTCATATATGGTCTGGCCATCGTCCATTTGTATATTCAGTCTTTCAAGCCAAACACGGATTAGGATATGAAGCTCAATAGCTCTTAGGAAAATGTCTCTACAGCACTCTTTCTTAACCTTTTTGGGGTTTTAGACTCTAGAGAATCTGAAAGTTATAGCTCCTCTGCCCAGGAAAAAAAAATTTAGGAATTCACAGACCCACTGAGGCCCATCCATGGACCAAAGATCTCACTTATTTTCATGCATATTTAACAATTTCCTCATTGTGTTACTGTAATTCGATATTTTGTTTTTGTGAATTTTTGACTATTACATGTTTCCCTATATTGTAGGAGTCACTGCTAACAAGTATATATGCAAAGGTGTTTAAACACCATTTTTATGCAGTATCACAGGAAGTGATATGATAGATGAGTCAACATTCTGTGATACTGAGGAATAAGCTCATTCAATAGCAAAAAGGTTAAACTTTTTATCATTTCAATGTTTTTTTATAAAAAGCTTCCTGAAACATCTTATTTCCCTGAGGGGGAAGTATCGATGGAAAATAATAATGGCTTAGAATCTTTTTCATGATGAACATGAAGAGCTTCTTGAGGGCAAGGACTTGTATCTTATTTAATTTCTTTCTTTCCTTCTTTCTTTTCTTTTTTTTTTTTTTTTTAAGTAAGCTCCACGTCCAGCATGGAGCCCAACACAGGGCTTGAACTCATGACCCTGAGATCATGACCTGAGCTGAGATCAAGAGTCTGATGCTTAACCGACTGAGCCACCCAGGCACCCCAGTCCTGGTCTCTTCTGTATAGAAAAGCATGGTGTCTGTTTTTTTTCTGTTTCTGGAAGCCTTTTTTGCTTTTGATTCAAATATATTCTGAATAGTTGGTAAATGGCATTCTAATCTGACTAAAAAATATATTACCATATATATCTCATAGCAAATATTTTTTGGATGAGTATCAGGACACTAGAAGAATTATAGAGACCCTGGGGATAGTGTAAATCAGGAGTTAATTTAACCACTGAACAATTTAGACAAGCTCATCATCTCATGGCAAATTCCGACGAGCATTATTGAGTGCCTACCATATGTCAGGCACTGGGAAAACAAAGAAGAATGAAACATGCCCTGTGTTCTCAAGGAGCTCGTAATCAAGGGGAAGAAATAATGGCTACAACACTTTCTTGGGAAAGAAGACCTAGGGGACTTAAAAGTTCCTAAAAATGAATGGAGAAGGTACCTTTTTGTTTTTTTTGGACAAGAAGTCCATCACCAGGCTGGAAAGTGGGAGGAAGTACACAGGTCGCCAAAAGTACAAAAGTAACCAAGCCTGAAGGATGTGACATGTCCAAATATGTGTAAAGCACAAGGCACTGGGGGGAGGAGCAGTAGAATGGGGGAGGAGCAGTACAAGACTGAGGCTTGGGAGGTGGAAAGACGTTAAACCCCAACTTAACATTGCATCATGACTCAAATCACAATAATGATGATATCTAACATTTATGGAGCGTGCATGAATGTGCATCAGAGCCTTTCCTGCTCAAGGAGTGGATTTTATCTTCCAGGGGATAGGGAGCCAATGAAGGGTTTTAGGCAGAATTATGACCTGCTGAGACATGTGGTTTAGATACGTAGTGAATGAGTGAAGAGTTGTAGACAAGAGATAGGAGGCAGAATGAGCACAGTTAGGAAGCTATGTGGTAGGTAGACCTAGAGGCCGATGAAGAAATAGGGCGTCGCTGTGTCTGCTTCCTCTCTATATGCTTTTTACTTCCTATGGGAAGGCCTCTGTGCAAATGCCACTCCACGAAGCCTCTCCTGACCACCCCGTTTAAAATGTCAACCCCAGCTTCACTCTGTACTCCTCTTCCCTGCTGTATTTTTTTTCCCATAGCTCTGTTATGTTACATATTCATCCGTTCATTCAATTGTAGTAAAATTTAAGCTCTTAGAGAGCTGGGAGTTTTGTCTGATTTGTTCAGTGCAGTTTTGCCAGTACTGAGATTAGGACCTGGCTTATCGTAGATAGTCAGTAAATATCGCCGAAGGAAAGAGTGAATGTGGGCAGGAAAGAGGGGATGGGTTTGAGAGATGTTTCAAAGATGAAAGTCATGTCTCAGGAGAAGGATAAACACAGCAATCTTCATTTAGTTAGCTAAGCAGTTCTTACCGTTGTTAAGTAGTGAAGTATTTAGTTGGGGAATGCTTGTAAATTGAGTTTCCACTTAAGGAAGCTAAGGAGATCTTTGCTAAGCAAAGGATTTGGGCAGTAATTAGAGTAATGAGCTAGAAATTACAGTTTTTCTCAACCTGCTCGCTGACATAAACCCCGAGTTAACATTGCTTCATGAATCAGAATTGAGCAGGCACGAATGTGTGTGCATCAGGCATGATATATATGCTCTTTTTTTCCTTGAAGCCTGTAGCCTTTCCACTTTAAGTCTGAATTCTAGGCCTGTGACTGCTTATAGTGAAGATAAGCTTTAGCTTGAATTGTATTTCATAGCTACTAATTCTAATGACATTGTTGCATGTGACATTTGAGTTTGGGATTCCATGTTTAGGATTTGATAGCCAGGATTGTGTGTGGCGATATCAAAGGGGATTGTCTTATTTAATTGGGTGGGCAGAATCTGTAGTGTAGTCCTGATAGGATTGTGAAGGCACTCTACCTAGGTTCTTGGGATTGGATTTAGAAACACTCTCTTTATTTTTGTGAATTTGCAAGCATGGATTTTGAATACGGATAAAACCCTGTTCTGCTTTCTTTCTTAATAGCAGGAATTAAAACTCAGCTGCCGCCTGGCAGATAGGTCCACATGGAAGACAGTAGTAGTTCAGGTCTAGCCAGTGGTGGTATGTGGGAATTTAGGCCTTGTGTTTCCAGATCCTCTGAATTTTTAAGAGAATTCTTGATGTGGAATCTTCTGATTTTCGACTTTTGGTCAGTACTGTGAGGACTAAAGAAAAGACAGCTGTGGGTTATAATTGGGCCTTTGGACCTTGAGTGTGTGACTTCTGGCTTGGAGACAAGTCTGGCTCTGGATAGAGTTAGGGGACAGGAGAGTTAATTTCATACTCTGTAAACACTTTCTCCTGTTAATTCCAGTCCAACCAAGGAGAAATCCAACACAATAAAACTGGAGAAATATGGGTTCATAAAATTAGAAATCAAAGATACCCACAAATACTGAGAGAAATAACTATAAGAACTTTCTTTCTTGGAGTCTAAGATTAGTCTTTCAATAATCTGTCCTAATCTCTTGTATACCTTGGAGTTATTTTAACATGTAATTATTAAAACAAATATGTATTATTCTGTTAACGTAGATATGAAATATATTTCACAATCCCCCCCCACCCCCACAAGTACACCAATATTGTTTTAATTCTTCGGCCAGATTTAAGCTTTCTTAGAGCTCAGGTGGACAGTGGATTTAAATTTACTCTGTGTGTGTGTTTGACAGATGGGAAGAAGCAGGTGATTTGCAAATGACTGAGTTAATAGTGAGTGTATTCTTTGAATTATGCTATCCCAGTGTTGGTAATTGAAATTGTGGAATTTATAAACAAGGGTTGTCATGTTTCTAAAGTTTTGTGATTGTGAAATGTGCCAGTTGTAGTTCAGGGGCCATATTTTTTGGATGTTCCTCTGTTCTCAACCAGTTGTAGTTTGTGTGGGTGGAAGACTCCAGTAGAAGAAGATTATCAAACTGTCTTTTCTCTTGATTTAAAGCAAGGACTGCATATCAGAGATAGTGACCCAAATGTTCTTCCATTTTTAAAGGCCCCCTTCCCCCTCAACTTCTGGGATACTCAGCGCTTCCCATTTCTGATCTTTTCTTGCATTCCCTGGATGCATTTTCTGTCTTCATGTAATGTGTTTCATTATAATTATCTCCTAGTTTCATTGAAGATGAGGTTTGTATTTGTTCTTTGTTTGCTTTATTGTTCGGGGGATGATTTTTAGAGAGCAGAAATGGTGGTGGAAATGGTTTTATTCTATTGGGAATAAATGTGATCAGGAATAACATAAGGGACCTAATTTAGATAGGATGTTTAAGAGAGATAGAGGTAGGGAAATAATAATTAAGTGGAGAAACGATGTATGGATAAGAGTCAGCTTCAAGATTTCGAGGCAGAAAGAAAATCAAGAATGAAAGTCCTGAAGCTAGAAAACTGGGCACCCCGGGCCAGTCAGAGGTGGCCAGGGTTGGCAAAGGGCAGCCGGTGCTGGATTGAGGGTAAAACAGAAGTGGGGGCCAGGCCATAGGGAGAGCTTAAAACAAAACTTGCTGAATAACAAAGAGCCTTGTTGTGGATACTGATAAATGTGGAGAGGTATATACTCTGTCTTTAGACCTTATAGTCTAGCTGAGGAGATGACCCATGTATTAAAAAGTTTATTTTATGTGACCAAATGGTAGGTAATATGTGAGCACTAGAGATAGTTTTGACTTGAATTAGGGAGGAAAACTCACTTTTGGCTGGAATTCTTGTGGAAGGTTTCTTTTTCTTTTCTTTTTTTTTTAAAGATTTTATTTATTTGACAGAGAGACACAGCGAGAGAGGAACCACAAGCAGGGGGAGTGGGAGAGGGAGAAGCAGGCTTCCCACTGAGCAGGGAGCCCGATGCGAGACTTGATCCCAGGATCCTGGGATCATGACCTGAGCCAAACGCAGACGCTTAACGACTGAGCCACCCAGGCGCCCTTGTGGAAGATTTCTTAAGGGAGCTAGAATTTGATCTGAGTTTTTCTTTTGGGGTAGGGCTTGAATAAACAGAGTTGTTGGAGGGAGTGGCATTATGAGTGTAGGTCTGTGGAATACAGAAGTACACTAGCTTGCTGGAGAGGAGGAATCTCCTAGGGCTGTGATGTGGGAGATGATGCTCGACCAGTAACTTGGTTTACCTCTGATGTACCAGGGGTCTGTAAGTATCAGTGCTAGAAATAAGCAGAAATAGAACTTGTTGAATGCTTGGTGTTCGTGTTCTTATTCTAGATAAAAAGAGCTCTACAAGTGATCCGGTGTATAAGTTCTCCTTCCTTCTGCAACATCCTTATCAGCTACTTTTCTCTCGTTATATAGTTCCACTCATGGGGAGCTGGCTGTTTAACACAGTGCTAATAATTCTTGTATTGGAGAGGATATCCCTCGTCTTTTATCTTTCTCGAGGGGGTCCTACCAAATTCAGCCTCTAAGCTGACCTAGAACAAGTCTGTTTCTCCTCCTACCCCCAAATGTGTGAGTACCCTCAAATCTGAAGGTGGCATCGATGCGTCTTCCTTGAGTCTTCCCTGCGCCCGGCTACGTTATTTCTAGTTCTTTGATCTATTCTTTCAGTGGTAGTGTTTTCAAACCTTCTATATCCTCAGTGCTGTTCTCCAGAATATTCTACTTTATCAATAATGCTTTTAAAATTTATTCTTCAAAAATGAAGGGAGTACTCCAAATGTCAATGAGACACTAAACAGGGCTTTTAGTGATGTTTTTATTAAAGCTGGCGAGATAAGCGAAGATTGACTCTTTTGTGAGTCTATTCACTGTTGAAAATTGTAGTCAGATCAAGCTTTATTCCTTATGCAGGAAGCACATAGGGGGAGGGTTGGCCAAGAAAAAAATAATGATCATCACACAAATTGTTGTTTGGTTGCTGGTACTGCCAGCTAAGTCCAAAAAACAACAATATCATAGAATGGCTGTATCAGAATAAGCTCTTTGTGATGTATACATCCGTTATGGAGCGGGCTGGAGAGAGACCCTGTTAAAAAAGAGATTCCAAATATTTCTAATTGTGAAGGTTTGAGAAACTTAAACAAATGTTTAAAATTAAAAGAGGTGCTGGTATTTGGATGTGATATTCAATTTTGATAGTTGGACAGCAGTAATTGATTTGTAACTTGTCCTTCTACTGATACTGTTTTGTGTTTTACACATACGGGATATTGTGTAGTTTATTTTGGGCCCAATATTGATTTTATATTTATTATGGTCAAAAGTATCAATAAAAATTTCCAAAGATCACTAATTTATTTAAAATCATCATTAAATTTCTTCTTCATATTGTGGCATTTAAAAAATTAGAAGTGTAATTGGACTTAATTTTATGGTATAATGTGTTATTTAAATGAGAAGTGAGCTGTACCCCTGAACCAGGTCAGTAAAAAGAAGGAGATGAGTAGCTTCTTTATAGATAACTGTTTTATCCAAACTATGCAACTAAATCATTTGTTTCCCAAGTTTACCTCTTCCTAAAAAAGCGCATCTGTCCATATCGATCCACCTGGGCGTTAACACCTCCAATAACTAGACAGTCACCATTTGGGAAACAGTAATTGTTGCAGGCAAGATTCATCAATGGATGCTCAAATTTGTGGGTGAAAGTATGATGAGAGACGGTATTTATATAGTCTCAAAGTCTCCCCCAATAAGAAAAATGTACAAAGGGAAAATTAGTAATGTTACATCGAGAAACCTAGTAAATGCAGCCATAAGCAAATAATCATAGAGTTGCCATCATCAGTTATGAAACATGGATGGACATTGTCATGTACTTTCTGGTGTGAGGCACTGAGAAGGGCACAACATTACCTGTAGTGTTGTGCTTGCCAACCCAAACTTAGTTATGGGGAAACATTAGAGAAACCCACATTGAAGGACATTCTACAAAATAATTGGCCAGTACTCTTCAAGTGTCAGGGTCATGAGAGAGACTGTCCCAGATGGGAGGAAACAGACAACCACATGCAAGGTGTAATCCTGGACCAGAAAAGGGACATCAGTGGGATACAGTTGGCAAAACATTTTTATAAGGTTAGCTCTAGATTATTTAATAAGTTTTGTATTGGTGGTTAATTTCCTGGTTTTGATCATAATGACTGTGGTTATGTAAGACATCCACATTTGGGGAAGCTGGGTGAAGGGTACACAGGAATTTTTTGTACTACTTTTGGAATGTTTTTTGAGCCTGAAGATATTTAAAATGAAGTTAAGCAGCAACAACAAAAAGTAATTCAACTCAGCTGAGAGATACCAAGACTTTCATGTTTTTACTTTGTGACGGCTCTTTTGATTGGTCAGGGACTGGTTTTCTTTGCTTCCTAAATCTCCGCTGGGAGCTGGATAGCTGAGGTTTCTAAACAAGGAATTTGGGGAGAAGTTAGCCATTACCATATTGGATTGCAACTATACTTTGAAAGGTTTTGTTTCATTAATTAATTTACTTATTTATTTTTGTACGGAGCTGTAATTACATCTTTGGGTTTCCAGTGGCTTTGTAGGTTATTTGAGCTTGACTGCTGTAGTCACCAGAATCCCTAGTTGGAAACTTAGCTCTGTTATTAATTTACTGGTTTGTTTCTGTTTTTATTAGGTTCTGAATTCAGGTTATTCTCATGGATTCTTCTGTGATGTGTCCTATATTGCATCTTATATTTGTTGATTGTCTCTTAGGAAGAGCTGATTTTTGTATAAAATATTTTATTTAAACTTGAAATATCATACTAAATATCTTATTTTTCCCTCAGGAAAAACAGTCTGGAATTTCATAAATATGATGAATAAGTAAACTTACATTGGCATAAGCACCAGGTGGTAACATTTTATTGGTAATAATTAGAATGGAGGAAATTAATACATTGGGAAGGGTTTCTGTTAGCAAGAACAGTTGTTAATGTATGACTCATAGATTGGATCTAGAAGAAACTTGATGAGGCTGTTTTGAGCAGTGTGGAAGAGGGGAAGAACGTGGACTTGGGAATCAGACCTAGTTTGACATCCCATCACTGCTTGTTATTGTGTCTTGGACAGGTTCGTTTAACTTTTCTGAACCTTAAGTTTCTCATCTGTAAAACTGGAAGTCAGACTGAAAAAGACAAATACCATATGATTTCACTCATATGTGGAATCTAAAAAAACAAATGAATAAATAAACAAAAAGCAGAATCAGAGCTATAAATACAGAGAACAAATTGATGGTTGCCGGAGGGAAAGTGGGCGTGGATGGGCAAAATGGGTGAAGGGGTGTGGGAGGTGCAAGCTTCTTGTTACGGAATGAGTAAGTCATGGGGATGAAAGGCACGGCACAGGGGATACAGTCAGTGATACTGTAACAGCACTGTATGGTGATGGATGGGGGCCGCACTCGGGGTGAGCATGGCAGAGTGCAGAAACTTGTGCAGTCAGGCACCTGGGTAGCTCAGTTGGTTGGGCGACTGCCTTTGGCTCGGGTCATGATCCTGGAGTCCCGGGATCGAGTCCCGCATCGGGCTCCCTGCTCAGCGGGGAGTCTGCTGCTCCCTCTGACCCTCTTCCCTCTCGTGCTCTGTATCTCTCATTCTCTGTCTCTCAAATAAATGGATAAAATCTTAAAAAACAAAACAAAACTTGTGCAGTCACTAGTTGAACACCTAAAATTAACGTATTAACGTTGCTTATACTCAACAACAACAGCAACAACAAAGCCCCGAAAAACAAAAAAGCACAAAGATGACAGCATTTGTCAGTGACCTCAGATACCTACCAGTATCTCACAGGTTTTTTTGTCGGGAAGTTTTTCCGAGTCTGGAAAAACTACTTTCTTTTCTAGGTCAGCCACATCGGTCGCCACCCCAGAATCTGACAAGTGTCACTCTTTGGTAGACTTTCCTTGGTGTTTTAATGTTCTTACCTAAAATCATTTGATGCAAATAAGTGTTAAATTTTTTTTTAGAAGAAAATTTTTTATAAGACAGAGGAATAAGAAGTTGTGTAGAAAATGAGAAGGAAGCACTTCTGTGTTCAGTTTCTTTTCAGGTTTTAGGTTTGAGTTGGCATTTTGATCCTCGAGAGAGACCAGTTATTCCTAAAGCTCCAGTTACTGTTTTTGTCTCCAGTTTCCAAAGTCCTTTCCTTTATTTTTAAATTTTCTGATTTTGGCATTGTACCATGATTATGAAAGTGAACATCATTGTTTTGAGGAATTAGACACTGAAGTGTTTAGCATTAAGGGGCATGTCTGCAGCTTACTCTCAGATGAGTAGGAGAAAACTAATATATATTTGTATATCTGTCTGTTTATGGAGGAGGGGAGGCCCAGGGGAGAATGATAATAGTAGCTGTGGTGATGTTAACACTTGGTGAATTTGGGTGAAGGGAGGTCTTTGTGCTATTCTTGCAACTTTTCTCTAAGTTTAAATCTATCTCCACGGTGCCTGGGTGGCTCAGTCGTTAAGCGTCTGCCTTTGGCTCAGGTCATGATCCCAGGGTCCTGGGATTGAGTCCCACATCGGGCTCCCTGCTCAGCGGGAAGCCTGCTTCTCCCCCTCCCACTCCCCCTGCTTGTGTTCCTGCTGTCACTGTCTCTCTCTGTCAAATAAATAAATAAAATCTTAAAAAAAAAATAAATCTATCTCCAAAGTATACTGGGCTTAGTTATATCTCTGTACCCTGAGGAGGTATGAGTCATAGTTTTGGGGTGAGGGAGGTTAGAAGCCCCTGGGTGAGCATAGATCAATAGATAATAAGTGAGTAATTCAGTAAGTAGTAATTCACAGTTGTTCCTTTAACCTTTTTCCTTAGCCAGAGCAGAATTCATTTTTTTATAGAAGGCCCTATCTAGTGAGCTGCTGCTGTATCAAAGCAGAGAAAACTACTTGGAAGTGAAATCAGATGATAGAAAGTAAAAACTCTTTAAATTATATACTTGCAAGACTGATACAAGGATAAGCAGAATGCATAAGGCAGAAATATTAGGACTTTAAAAATTATCCAGTGCTCAGTTAATGTTTCTTTTTACTGAGAGATACAAGTTAGTTTTCTATATTTAAGGACTCTACCCTGCAAGTTTGAGGTTATTAATTTATCCTTTATTTTAAATTGCTATTTGATTTCAAAGTTAATATTTTGTATTCTTACTAAAAATTTACATGGTATTTATTTTCATTTTACCCTTCAAAATTGTCTTCTAACCAAAAAAAATTTTTTTAACTCTCTCCCTCTTCTTTCATGTCCACAACGACATCTCTTTTGGAAATGCAGAAGCCAGCCAAAGGTAAGAGATTTGCTTTATTATGCAATGTTTGTAAAGATCTTATGTGCATATTTTTAAAGTACTGGTAATTTTCTTCTCAAAAATATTTTCTCTCTGTCACTTTGGTAAAAGTAATGCAAGCTGTCAGCCTGTTCATAAATCCGAAATCATTTATTGGCATAGGAGGGACTGGAGGTTTATGGAAAAGCTGTATTTGTACTTTGACCAATTCTGGCCAGTTTCCTGGCAGCTACAACACAGATTCCTTTTGTCCTCTGCTGTTCACCATGATTGGCTCGAAACTGGTCGTTCCAGACTGTGGTCAGAACCGTGCTAGGCAGACTCGTCTATGTTGTTCCCCTGACAGCTGGGGACACATTCTCAGGCCACAGCTTCGTCAGGCAAATGTGCTTCATTTTAGATTTGAGCCCAGATTCTAAAGAAACGTCAGTGGAGTGCATCAGTTCTTGTATCTCTCAAGGAATTTATAGGTGTGCCAAAGTGGGCACAAGGACTATATTTTTGAATTGACCATTTGCTGCCATTACTTGGAACTTGTCAGGAAATTCAGATTTTTATCTACATTCTTGGGATTTTGTTTTTGAGTCTGCGGTTGAATTGTAATTCCATTCTCTATTGTTGCTAAAATATGTATAGACACGGCTCTTGGGGACCGAGTAATTTTTTTAATGGTTTAATATGGCACTGGATTTCTTTATAAAAGTAAAAATCAACTTTATTAGTTTTATCTCTTCTGTGAAAAGGTATTGGATTATTTCTGTTTCCTGATTTTTTGATGGAGCCAGAGACTGGAGATTGCAGTAAAGATGTGAGGAAACATTACACGGCCATTTAAAAACTATTCATGTTTTATTTAATTCAATTGTGTCTTAATGTTTAGAGAAAATGTTGACTTGACATAAAAAGTATGGAAGGACCAACACCACATTATTAACATAGTGGTTATGTCTAGGGAGAGGTATCTTGGTGAATGGGAGACCTTTATTTTTCACTTTATATTTTTGTGTTATTTAACTTCGTGCAATGAATGTGTCTTTACTGTTACTTGAAAAAAGTTTTTTTTTTTAATTTTAAAAGAATAATATTTAGAAAGAAAAGAGCTTGTCTGCTTTAGGAAATTCTTGGCTGACGATTCCTATAACAATTTAAAGATTCCTATAATAGCAAAATTGCTAGGACTTAAAGAGGACCATTCAGCACTGTAAGTAAGAACTAAGTGTTCATTAGTTCCTAACTTTGTACCAGGCTGCGGTGCTTTCATATAATTTGGGGAATGGAGCCAATCCAGCCTAGTGATAAACAGCCTCTTGGCGGAAAGGCTGGTTTCCAATCCCAGCTTCCCCACCTGCCAGCCATCAGGTTCTTCACTTCTTTGTACCTTAGCGTCCCATGAACAGGGCCTAGCACCTGTATTGGCTATTGTAATGGTTACTTTAATAGTAGCTTCTCTACTGGAATTGAGATTTAGAAATGCAGTTGTTAAGGAAATCCCCAAATTAAAAAAAAAAAGAAAGAGAAGAAAGAAAAACCCATAATAATTGAGAGAAGAGTGTCATGTAGAGCCTACTCTCTGATAAGTACACACATATGGTGATGGCACCTTTGAAGTGAGAGCTAAGCTTACAAAAAAGGATAGTTTCTGCTTAACCTTGCTGAGAACAGAATTAAATAAAATTATAAGAGATGAGAGTTGAAAGCTAGTACAGAAGAAACTTAATTTGAACTTCATACTTTATTTATTCTCACCATGCCGTAATGATTCTCACTACGGCTGACGAATGTAGCTTGAAAAGCAGTCCCCTACCGAAATTGTGATACACGGTCCTTTGGGACCACCTTCCATCTTCCTTTTTCTTTTCCTCTTCCCCCTGTTGGAGTGTTGTTAACACAGTGAGCCACCACTCTTGACAGATACATGTTTAGCTTTGGAAATATGTGGAGCATTGTAATGTACAACACAGCGCTTTAACCAGTTGATAGCTTCTGGGCTCCAGGGCTCTTGCCTCTTCCTGGGTATTTTCAGCCATTGGGCTTCGCCTCGCCTTTTGGGCCTAGCTAGCCCATCACTGCCCCCTTCCAGGGAAGAGACGCCTCCCTTGCCTGATGTTTTGCAAAAAGGTATGAGTGTTCTGATCATTTTTTGCTTTAAAGGTCTTCTTAACCAGTTGTCCTGGTGGTTGTCCCCAGGGCTCTCTCGTTGCTCATTTAATTGTTCCCCTGGTGCCCTTCCAGAACTGGTCTTAACCTTTGCAGCCACTCTTCTGCAGTGTTTTGGCCTGTGGTCTCCATGTAGCCCCCACTCCACCCCATTCTGTCCCTCATCGGTCTCATTGCAACTATTTTTCAGGGAGTCTCAATTTCTCATCTAGGTACAAGCGAGAAATCTAGTTTTCAAAAACTTAATTCTCCTTTCCCCTCTTCTTTCTCCTTTTGGCCCTTTCACTTCCTATCTCCCTCCATCATTTTGAGTTGATTTCAGGTGGGAGAGGGATATAGGCATGTATACTTAATTTACCACCTTAATCTACTTTCCTTTCTTTAAAAAACTTTTAGACCTTTGGTCCAGGTAGCCTGTGAGTTCAGACAGATGTAATCTCCTACCAACTCCAAACTCATAGCAGGAACAAAGAAAATATTTCTAAAATACTAAAATCATGTCATCATATTCAAAAACAACATAATGTAACTTCAGGGACTAGCTGAAGCCATGTATTTACTGGGTGTTGGGATCAGAGGCAGGTTCTCAGAGGTGATTAGTTCACCTCTTGCAGATTAGAGGGGGCCTGATGTATGGGTGAGGACTGGAAAAATCAGTGAAAACTGATTTGAGTTAGGCTCCAACATGAATGAAGCCTTAAGGAAGGAAAGGGTTCTGGCCACCAACATTGAGCTGTATGTGTAGATTGGAGGGCGTGGAGATGTTGGACTTCCGGAAGACTGAAATCTGGGCTTCTGTAGCTGGGAGTGGCAGTGTGGCTAGTCATGTAAAGGTGGCCAGAGAGAGAGGAAAAAAACAAGCAACCACATAAACCATAAAACACAAACTCCCAATTAAGATGCACTTGCAAACTGACATAAAGGCCCAAGAGGAAAACTGTCAACAGGAAGAGAGGCAACAGACCCAAAAATTGGAGAGTTTGAACTACAAGCTGAAATGATTTTAAAAACAATTTCACTTGGGGCGCCTGGGTGGCTCAGTCAAGCATCTGCCTTGGGCTCAGGTCATGATCCCAGGGTCCTGGGATCGAGCACTGCCTTGGGCTCTGCAGTCAGTGGGGAGTCTGCTTGTCTCCCTCCCTCTTCCTCTGTCCCTGCCCCCCAACTCGTGCGCGCACTCTCTCTCAAACAAAAAAAAAAGGTTTAAAAACAATTACAATTAAAATCCTTAGAGACTTAATTATAAATATGAAATCCAAAAGAAGAAATTCAGTGAAAAAAACTTACAAGATTGCAAAAAAAAGAAGTATGCGTATTTTGGCAAGTAGTAAATGTAAAAGATCCAGGGATCATCTATGATGTCCCACCAGGTGGTATTAACCACTAACCATATTCCAGTGTGTATTCTTACAGCTTTTTATCTGTATAGATTTTGGTACAAACATGGGATCATGGTCCAGACTTTCATAACTTTTACATTAATCTAGAAACATTTTCTTACCAGTATTCTGCAGTCTTGAAGCTGTGCAATATTGCACATGGGTGTGATGATTTTTTGAATCTGCTATTTTATAACTACTTTCAACTTGCCATAATAATCATCTTTACATTTCATTCTTATAAAAATATCTTTATTTTCTCTGAGAAAGTAAAAATGTAGAGAATACATAAAAACATAAAGAAGACAAAGATCACTAATCTTACATGCAGAAATAAACTTTCTATGTGTAAAACTATGTATGTGTTTGTTTGTATATGTGTATATGATAGTCATCATATTACGGGTTTTGTAACCCCTTTTTTCACTTAACATCGTGAAGGGTTTTCCATGTGAAATAAAGGTCGGTATCATTTACAGGATGCTTAGTTGTTCATTGTAAAACTGTACCATAAATAATTCAATTAACCTCCATTGTTAAGACAGTAAGGTATTTTTATTTCACTACTATGGACAGCGTTATCAGTGTTATAACACTGTTATAATATTATAAGTATGTTAAGGTTTTGTTCTTAGTGAGTACTGTATTTTTGTTTTTCAACAGGTGTTTGCATATGATCACTGTTTCTGGTCTATGGATGAATCAGTCAGAGAAAAGTATGCAGGTAAGTACAGCATCCTATTAACTACTATAGAAAAGGTGTTTGAATTTTTTCCCATAAAGTATTCCAGCATTATTTTGTGTAACTTTAAGAACTGTATTAAGAATTTCCTCCTGTCTCTGCTGTTTTTACAGTGATGGGGAAATAGGAGATTGACAGTGTGCTATACACAGTTGAGGTTATCAAACACATTCCCAGACCTTACATGGGACGTGGAGCACAGTAGCCACTTAGACTCCCTTAGATGTCTGTGATGTGGTCTGGAGAGGTGACTTGGTATAGGAAAGTTGAGCAAGGGGAAGAGGAAACCTGTGGTTTAGTCTAGTCTCTGCTCCTGCCTGCTCAGAATTCTGTTACTCCCTTACCCTCCTCAACAAGACTGTCTCAAGCTCCTTTATTTTTTTTTTTTTAAGATTTTATTTTTTTATTTATTTGACACAGAGAGACACAGTGAGAGAGAGAGCACAAGCAGGGGGAGTGGGAGAGGGGGAAGCAGGCTCGCCGCTAAGCAGAGAGCCCGACGTGGGGCTCGATCCCAGGACCTGGGACCATGGCCTGAGCCGAAGGCGGTCGCTTAACTGACTGAGCCACCCAGGCGCCCCTCAAGCTCCTTTACACCACAAATTTAGGACTGCAGGGCCAGCCTTTTAATGTGTTTCATTCCTAACTGCTTATGACAGCTGTTTCTAAGCAGGATCTTTTAAATATTGAGGGTCATAATTGTATTGGCTTTTGTCATGAGACAGAGTAGTACTATAGCAGGTTCAAAAAGCTCAGGTTAATTTGCTCTAGCTGGCTCAATGGATTGCTTATGGATTGCTTCTGTATCGGAAGTAAGATGATGATATACTAATCTGGGAAATTAACTAGGAAGTGGGGCATAATGGAATGTTATTTATAGCATTCAAAGTATAACAAACATAACAACATCCAGTTCTTTCATAGTATATTCAAGACTCAAAGAGAGGTTGAATGACTTTGTTTTATTAACATATTTAATTTAGCCTGTGGAGGAGAATTTGGACCTATTACTTTTGTTCATGACTGAAAGCTAGAAGACATTTTCAAGATAGTCTTCCCTCCTCTAGGTAGTATATGTATCATAGGCCCTATTAATAAAAATTATCATTGAGGAAAAGGAGAGGAGATTGATATGTATGATTGTTTTGAATTCTAGTGCCCACTAAATAAAGCATTAGCTGGTGATATACAGTTGAATTCAGGTCCACGGAGGTCCCTAGTATAAATTTTAGATATTTATAATCATTGTTTATAAAATTAGCAGTTCATTAGCTTTTTGCATTGCAGGGGATTTTTGTCTAGTGTTTATTAATTCAAGTTCATATCATCAGGAACTTTTTACTCATTTCCTATCATGCGCTAACTAGATAAATACTCGAAGGCCATAAGCTTTTGGAAGCATTTATCAGCTCTAAAAATCTTGTTTGGAGATAGCCAATTTGAAAAAGTTCATTTTTAAGGGGGTTGTTTTTAGTTTTCAAAAAAATTGTTCATATGTAGTTTTGGCTTAAAATTTTCTTTCTTTTAAAATTAATTAATTTTTTTATTATGTTCAATTAGCCAGCATATAGTACATCATTAGTTTTTGATGTAGTGTTCAATGATTCATTAGTTGCATATAACACCCAGTGCTCATCACACGTGCCCTCCTTAATACCCATCAGTAAAATACCCTTTCTTCTTTTTCTCTCTCTCTCTTTCAGGTCAAGATGATGTTTTCAAGTGCCTTGGGGAGAATATCCTTCAGAATGCTTTTGATGGTTACAATGCATGTATCTTTGCCTATGGACAGACTGGTAATGTTAAATAATATATTATTTATTAAATATATATAATATTAAATATATGTATTTAAGCTTTAAAGATCATAACAGAGAAAGTAACAAAGAGAAAACATATTGTTAGCATCTTATCAGTTACAGTTGATAAGGAGCATTTTGACTCTGTACTTCTGTACTTCTGCAGTTACCAGGAAAGAAAATCTATTTAAAGTGAAGGAGTCACTTTTATAAGCGTGTATGTATAGCTTGTCCAGTTGAAAACTATTCTTTATGGAAGAATGCTTCCAATATTTTTTAAGAGGCAGTGTGTGATTTGGTTAAAAGAGCATGGATTTTGAGCCAGGGTAGCCCATTTCCAGCGTAGATCCTAGGAAGCAGTTCAGTTTCCTTATCTGTAAAGTGTTGGTGAGTACAGGCCTTCCCTATAGGGTTGTCACAATGAGTTAACATCGAAAATTTATAGAAAAGGCCTGGTCCTTAAGAAATGGTGTTTTTGTTTTGTTATTATGACATTGATAAAGCATCAAATGATAAAAGTAGCAATTTGAAAAAAAATACATTTAGAAAAGCATTGCTACTAAAGAAGGATAAGGAGTTGTACTTAAGTTAGGACTAGGCATGATTTAATGTTTTCCTTTCTATTTTCCTGTGTTCTCTGAATTTTCTTTAATGAATATGTATTTTTGGTACAACGGAGAAAATAATTTTATAGTAGAAAACCAAAAAAACCAAAAAACTCTTTGGTTTCTACACTGCTGCCAGAGGGTAGTAAGTGAATTTGCTCTGGGGTCTATAGGAATAATGTGTATTTTTTGTGCAATGATTAGTGGTTGGTAACAGTCACATAGTATTCATCATATGGATCTTCCCAGTTAATTTTAGAGAGCGACTCAGACCTTACTGTTTTCTGGTTCTTTTAGGTACTTTTTTAAAGTATGAAGATGGTTAAAGAATGTTTTTATTTTCTTCCTAAAAGATGTTTACTTTAGATTTTACATCTGTAATAGGAAAGCTTCTGTATTAGTCTCGTCATTTTATTTGGATATATTTCTTATTTTCTTTTGGGCATTTTGCTAAGTGCTAGTAGTTTATTTATGAGCAATGGAAAGAGGGTTATGTATTTAAACTTCTCAGAGGCAGTGATAACTATGATTTCTACTTTTTAGGATCTGGAAAATCTTATACCATGATGGGCACAGCTGACCAACCTGGATTAATTCCAAGACTTTGTAGTGGACTCTTTGAACGAACTCAGAAAGAGGAAAATGAAGAGCAGAGTTTTAAAGTAGAAGTGTCCTATATGGAAATTTATAATGAAAAAGTTAGAGACCTTCTTGATCCCAAAGGGTAAAGGACTTTGGAAACTAATGTTACAGCATTGTGGACTAAAACAGACTTAGAAATTGACTCAAGTGAAATTTTTTATATTGAACTCTGGTAGAGAGTTATTTATCTAGTGATTGTCTTTGTTATTTTATCTGTTTATCTAGTTATTGTCCTTGTGATTTTGTTTTTAGTCACATTGAACAGCTTCCTGCATTCAGTTCTGGCTTTTGCATTTAGGGCTGAGTTAGGGCAGGGAAGTATTGCCAAATGCATGTATTTGCCTGATACTGCTTTTCTCAGGTATATCCAAAACCACAAACAAAAAATATGCAATGAAAATTAAGTTACTTAGTATCAGACTGGTATCCTTAATCAAGTAGGGTTTTTTCTTTCCTTCTTTTTTTTTAAAAAAAAGACCAAGAAATTTCAGGTGGAATTTAGCTGTTTTTTTTTTCTTTGCAGGCTATGAAGTAAGGGAGACACATAATCAGAGATTTAAAACCTGGGCTTTAGGATAGTTCATTTTAAAAATTCCCAGAGAAAAAGAGTGTCCCATTTTACGGCATAGACTTTGAAAGAGAAGTGGTTTGAAAGTATTAGAAAGCTAAGAAAATGCTGTTCTCACTCTGTAGTCATAACTGAACCTAATGAGGAAGATAAGACATCTCTGAGGAAATCTGTCCATTGCACAGAGTTTTCCGAGTCAGATTTTAAGGAAGTGCAACCACAATGAGAAAGAAACCGATAATAACCACAGCCTGTGGCTTATGGATATAAGAACAGTGTTCATAAGGTCAGAGAGCCAAGTGAGCTGAGGTTTTCCAGAGAGTGCGGAGTTACCAGGGGACATTTAGTTATGTTTGGGTGAGAAAATGACCAAAGAAAGGTGGTCTTAGAAGCAGTGCATCGTAGTGATGCTCAATCAAGAAAACATGTCAACCCCTCATTGGCATCTCTTTTCTTTGACAAAGATGATGGCCTTTCCCAGTGACATTCAGTTGGTACTTAAGTGTTTCTCTGTAAAACTTAACATCTGTTCAATGATCATTATTATGTGCTGGGCCCTTTGCAAGTTGGAAAGGAAGATCTCACAGCGTGGCCGGAATGAGTTTTGGAAACAAATAATTATAATACAATGTAATAATGCTGTTGTGAAAAGAGGTGTATATAAAATAGGTGAGAGCAAAGAGGGAATGAAGAGAAGAGAAGATTCCATGGAAGGTGCTTGATGATTTTTGTGCTGAGAAGGAGTTTATCCGCTAAGTTAGGTGAGAACCATTCAGGCATAGGGGACAGCCTGTGCTAGAGCATGGAGGTGTGAGAAATCACTTGCTTGGAGAGTGACCCCGCTGTCCAGTGTGGCTGGGGGGCACCAAACGTGAAAGTCAAAACAGGAAACAAAAGGAGGCCTCTGAGGTAGGAAGGTTATAGCCTAGGTACCCACATCTTGCTGAATATTGTGTCCTTGTACTTTTCCCGACTCTGCCCTGAATACTCGTCCTTGCACCTTCACCTCTGTGGAAGAGCATCACTTCCTTTGAGATCCCAGACCTACTCTTGCCAGAAATGCTTAGCTGAATTCATTTCTGTGTTTTGTATTCCACAGTGCTTGTGTGGAATCGCTTGAACTTTATCTACAATTTGCTCGGAGTCTTTAGTAATTTCTTCTTATGTTTGTCTTGGGTATCATTAGTAATGAACAGCATGGGCTTGGGGTTCACATAGCTCTGCATCCAGGTCCTCTAATTACCTACAGAGCAAGTTCCTTTTGCTTTCTAGGCCTCATTTGTACCAAGGGGATGATAACATTACATAATATCACAGAGGGCTGTTGTGGTGATTGGCTGGGATGATATACCTGAGGTCTTAGAACATTTACTTAGTAAGTGCTCAGTAAAGTGCTAGTTGCTACTGCTGTCTCCTCCAGAAAGTTTCTTGAGGATTTTTCCATTGTTTTTGAAGAGTCAAAGTGAATGGATTAAAAACTCTAAGGGCGATCCCTTTTTAGTGAAAGACTATTTGAGAAAACTTAGTTGTTTTTTTTGTAAGACTTATTTATTTATTTATTTCAGTTGAGCATGGAACCCAACATGGAGCTCAATCTCACAACCTTGAGATCATGACCTGAGCCGAAATCAAGAGTCGGATGCTTAACCGACTGAGCCATCCAGGCACCCCAAGGGAACTTAGTTTTTTTAAATCAAGTACTAATTTTATGAATTCAGTATCTTTTTAAGAGAAGAGGAAAAATGAAAGGAAAAAGTTATGATATAGTATGTCCTGAGATCAGACTTAAGTCAAATATTCTATATTTATTTCGTGTACAGTTTTATAGTAGTAAGTGAAGTTTTTGGTGGCTGATCCTAGGGTAGTAGAGGATTTCAAATCATTAGAAAATAAGTTCATAAGTAAGAATCACTTGCAATCTCACTATCAACAAATATTTTTTTATTGTAATGTTTATATTTTTTACAGAGCTTTTTTGAGATAGAATTCATTTACCATACAATCATCAAGGAATATTCTTAATGTTTTTTGGTTAGTATGATTAAGTATGTTTTAGGTTTTTGGCAGATGCCACTTACTGAGTTTATTAGTTCCTTGTTTGTAAGTGGTATTTATTTATTTTTTAATCATGAATAAGTATTTAATTTTATTGAATCCATTTCACTACATTTATTGAAATGATAATGTGGTTTTTTTCCCCCATTTAGTCAATCTGTTAGTCTAGTGTGGTAAAGGGCATGAATGTTTTTCCCACGTTAAAACAACCCAGTAGCCCTGGGATCAGCCTAATGTTATATTTTTAAGTCATTATTAAATTCAGTCTGTTGTTTGTCTTTATTCATGACTGAGATTGGTCTTGAGGTTTCTCTCTTGCACAGTTAACATTTATTGAGTTTCTGTTCTTTGTACCACATTCTGTGAAATGACAAGTAGATTGTTTGTATTTATTTGACTCTGCATTCTTTGTGGTAGTAAATAGACATCCCACAGTGTACCCTTTTGAGTGATGTGATATTTTACCACATTATGAAGTTTTTCTTACCAGTCAAGATTTTAAATTTTGGTTTATCTTCTTAGATCAAGTTAGTTGGTTCTTTTTACTTGGGATCTTTGTTGAATTCAGTATATATTTTTATGGAGCACTATTGAGTCCTTTTAAAAACAGGTTATTGTTTTAAAATTCTTTCTTTCTTTTTAATGAGCAGAAGTCGTCAAACATTAAAAGTCAGAGAGCACAATGTTTTGGGACCCTATGTCGATGGACTTTCCAAACTGGCTGTCACAAGCTACAAGGTAATCATCTCTTTTCTGTAAACTGCTGAAATTCACTGTAGCAGATTATTTCTTGTTTAATTTGTGATGATTATTTTTCTTGAAATTAAAAAAAATTAATCGTAGCATTACTTAATAAGCTACTTTTTACAAAGATCTTTTTTAAAGAGCTATATATGGCTATTTGGACAGTTTAATTTTGAGAGGTGTACACATTTGCAAAGCATACCTTTTTTTCATATTTTAATGAGCTCTAAAGTTGTGATATTCCTTACAATTGCATCTTAAAATTATATATAGCAGCATTTTTCTTCCCTAGTAGTGCATAAGATAATGAAGTTGCCTATGGTTTCATTGATTTAATGAAATAAAACATATGAATTGGGTAGTTGGAATTCAAAGTCTGTTTCTGAATTTGAGAGGATCACTCACTGGCCTTTGATTCTCTTCATTTTCAAACTTACAGTTCTGCTTTGTGTGGATCCATCAGGCTTTGCATGTTGGGGAAATGGGGGTGGAGTGAGATGCTGTGATGTAATGTACATTGAATTAAGAGTCAGAGAATGTTGATCTGGTGACACTTAATACTCTTGTGTGACTCTTGTATGACTCTGGATCACCTACCTCACTAAGCCTCTTTGTCCCCATTTTTAAAATGGAAATTAGTTTTATTTTCTTGACTATCTTATGAGGTAGGTCCATTTGTTTTTTTGTTCATTAATCATTTCTATCATTTGGTCAATGATACTTATTTAGTAAACATTAGATACTTCATTTGGTAAACATGTATGAACACCTGTCATGTGCCAGACATTGTCCTGGGTGCTGAGGATATAAAGTGAATGAGATGGTCCATTTCCTCAAGATGCTTATAGATGTTATTATAAAGATGTTCTAAAACAACATGATTTTAAGAGCAGTGAGAAATGCATGCTTAGGATTCATGGTAGTTTGGAGGAGGGGGTACCTAACTTAAAGGGACATGTAGGTATCTGGGATGGGTGGTGTCTAGGAAGACTTCCTGGAGGAGATCGAATGAAATAATGTGAAAAGTCTTTGAGAATGTAGGGTTTGATATAAATGTTAGTAGGTATTGTTATTTTAATCATAATCATTTAAGAACTTATTTATACAACATTGGAGAGAGATCAGATGTTTTTGAAGGCTCAGAGGAGATTGGAAAGTGTAAAGAGATATTCTGCTTGTTTAAGAAATTAAAAGGCTCAATACAGAGTTTATGCATGAGACAACAGATTGGGGGCCAATAAATAAGTGTGGGCTAAATAAGGTGAAGCTTTTACATTAAGTCTCAGGATTGTCAGATTTAATAGATCTAAAATGGATTTGGAATGGATCTAAAAAATTGTGAATTTTACTTTTTGTGTTGGTTTTTCCATTTTGGTGCCTACTTAAACTTCTCTTTGTAGTTAATGTTTCTACTTTGAGGCTTTTTATTGATCATATTGAATTTTTTTATAAACATTATTCTTTTTCACTGATACAGCAAAATAGAAAATTAGATTTTCAAAGTTTTTCATATATATGTGTCAGTTAGGATTGTGTTGGTTGCAAATAACAGGAAAATATAATAGGATTTAAGTTCTTTGGAACATGAATTGTCTTCTGTTTTGTTCCTTATTTATTCTCAGAATTCAGAATGTATCTGTCATGTAATAGGTGGCTTTCATATATTATTTACGTGAACAAATGAAAGAATGAATGGTCAGAGGGCTGATACAGTGTCTCCAAAGATGCTTTTGGGGACCTAGATTCCTTCCAGCTCTCCACATAGAGCCAGCTCTGTGGTAATGCCCTTATTCTCATAGTTCAAGATCTTAAGCTCTTAGAACCAAGATGTGTGAGAGCATGCCTACTCCCTTTAAGGAGAATTCCCAGATGACTTTGTGTCTCATTTGCTAAAAGTTAATCCTATGGCCAGACTGAGCTGCAAGGGCATCTGGGAAATGTAGTCTCAGTTCCACTGCAAGGTGCTCAGCTCTGGGTTCCTTTACTAGAAAGAAAATGAGACAGGGTAAGAGGAGACAACTGGTCCACCCTTTCATACATACCATCTTTCTTGTTCCTCGTTAAAAATCCTTGTAAGGTAGATTATATTATAGCTCTGTATTGTTACTTATGAAACGAAAATTCAGTTTGGTTAACTATTTTTAGAGCTTATGACATTTGAAAAAATGAAGATCCCATCCCATGATCTTTCAAGTGCATCATGCTATCTCATTTTTAACAGTAATGACAATGAAGTAGTAAATCTGCAGAAATTTAGTTTCTTGATACTCTGTTTTCAGAAACAGGTCTGGTATAAAATACAGTAATGTGGTGACAGTGTAATGCTTGCATGAAGGGGTTAATGCTTGCATGAAGGGGTTATTTTTGTTGCTTATTCAAATAATCTGATTTAACAGTTGTCTTCTATTGCTTCTGTCATTAAAGAAACTAAATTTCTCGATTAGATGAAGTTTGGCACGAATCATTTGTCCATCTTATGGGTCTCCACATGTGGCTTCTAAATTTTTCTAATTCTCGGTCACAGCTGCTATTTTATTTGGCACCTACAGAAAATAAATGTGTTTTGTTTGAGTTTTCGGAGACAGTATTGGCTGTTATATTCTGTGGGGCTTAATGTTCATTGAGAAGCAAAGTATAAATGTGTAAACTCCAAATGTGGTTGACTGAGTAGTGAAACTTGTAATGCATTTCAAAGGATAGCAGAGTTTTGATGTTTAGTTGACAGATAATGAAATGTGTGTCTATGACTTGTTTCTACTTAGGATATTGAGTCTTTGATGTCTGAAGGTAACAAGTCTCGCACAGTTGCTGCCACCAACATGAATGAGGAGAGTAGTCGATCTCATGCAGTCTTCAAAATCACCCTTACACATACTTTATATGATGTGAAGTCTGGGGTAGGTATTCACATGCTTGACCTTTTTTTTTTTTAATATTTCTAAAGTGGATCATGATTTATCGTATTCCATTCCCTTCAGGTGTTAGATGACTTAAAGTCCTAGCCAGCCATGGATATATTAGTTAGGACTCAGCATGACATAGAAGCCACTGTAGGTAAACAGGGATTTAATGGAGGGATTGGGTGATTACAGAGTTTTAGAACACTTGAGAAAGAATGGATTCTAGACTGAATCTCTAGGAATAACAATGTAGATATCATCCAGCAAGGGTGGTACTACCTCTGAGCAGTCAGCTCAGGCCTGCCAGATACACAGGAGTTAGTAAAGCTGCCTCATAGTGAGGGGAAGCTGAATGTAACCTGAGACACTTGTAGGAAACCTATTTCCATGATCCTCTTGCCAAAAGAAAAAAGCCAAAACAGTCCAGGGGGATGACCTCTGCTTTGCTTCTGCTTTCCAAATCTGAAGCAAGTATATCTGCTTGGCAGAACCTAAGTCACATCCTGAACCCTGGCTGCAAGTGAGTCTGAGAAATGTAGTTTTCAGTTCCGCCCTGTCCAACTAAAGGAAGGTGGGACAGAAGTTAAACATGCTGATGGTTCACAGCCTCTGCCATAGCAAATTTTGAGCTTTAAAGTTGGATGGCTAGCTGTATAAGCTAATGTTAACTCTAGCTGATTTAGTAGAGATTGTTTTGAAATGTTACCTTCTGCTAAACAGCTAAGTATTAGAAGGAATAAACTATACTGGGGAAATTGTACTATAAAATTTCAGTAGATTTGTAGAATGATTTTTTGAGTATTTGATTTTGAAGCTTATGAAGAGTAAACAGAGCTAAAAATGTATATGCTTCTACTGTACTGAAAACTTCTCATTTTTCCTCTTACTTTTTATGTGAATATTTGCATATTTTATGATGATGCCTACCCCCCAGCAAATCAGTTTCAAATACCAGAAGCTAAAATAATCATGCTGGCAAAAATGCTGTATTTTGGCAAGATTTTCATTTGCTGAAAGCATATTTTTCTTTTTTTTACCATCACAGCAAGATTAGTGTAACAACAAAAAGTTCTTTGTTTTCTATTTCCTTTTCAGCATAAAACAAAAAACATACTGATGACTTTTTTTTTTTTAACCAAAAGTACTTTTGATTTGGGAAGCTGAATATCCTTTTGTTAGCAACATGTTTATTTATGGAAATAAATATAAATGTATATATTAAAGAAAAGTTTTAAGAAATGAACCAGTCTATAAATTTGGGCACTGCTTTCCCACATTTCTTGTATTGCTGCTGAAGTATAAAATATCTATTATGTGTGTGATTATGTTATGGAATATTTTTGATAAAGGAAAATGTCAGTATATATTTATGTATATTTATGTAATAACTAGAGAAATATGTAAATTTAATACCTGAAACTATGAAATAAGGGAATTACTATATATAAATAATATGAAAAATATAAGAAAGTATTGAGTTTTTGAGAGATCCTATTATGTAAAATATTAATTTTTTTAAGACCAATGAGAGTTGCAAATATTTTTCTCTCAGGGTTATTGGTAAATATTTTGAGATTTTTAAGCAGTTTTATATCATATTAAAATTTATATTTTATAAGTGCTTTCATATAATTCTCTATGAAAATTTTGTTGGGGTGCCTGGGTGGCTCAGTCAGTTAACCATCTGCCTTTGGCTCAGGTCATGATCTCAGGGTCCTGGGATCAAGCCCCACGTCAGGCTATCTGCTCAGCAGGGAGTCTTCTTCTCCCTCTGTGCTCCTCCTCTCTCTATCAAATAAATAAATAAAATCTTTAAAAAAAATTGTATTGGGTTCCCTTCAAAATGTCCCATTTTGGGGGGCGCTATTTTCTGAGATAACTTTCACTCTTGTCTGGGTTAGTAGGGTTGGGTATAATTTTGTATATCTACTACTAGACTATACAGTTTTCTTATACTGTTTTTTTTTAAATTTGTTTTCTTATACTGTTTTTTTTATTTTAGATTGAGAGAGTGCATGCCTGTGTGTGTGGAGCACGGGGAGGGGCAGAGAGAGAGAGGGAATCAAGCAGATTCCCTGCTGAGTGCAGAGCCCAACTCAGGGCTCAATCCCAGGACCCTGAGATCATGACCTGCGCCGAAACCAGGAGTCGGATGCCTAGCCAACTGAGCTACTCGGGCGCCCCTTCTTACACTTTTATAGCAGTGCAAGCTAATTTTGAAATAACAGTAAATAATGTTTTAATAAAGGATTTAGATAATAAACTCATTGGTAGAGATGTAGGACTTCCTGTATTCTTTAACTGTTTATTAGTATTTGTTGATTTACTTTCTAGACATCTGGAGAGAAAGTGGGCAAACTGAGCTTGGTTGATTTAGCTGGCAGTGAGCGAGCAACGAAAACTGGAGCTGCGGGGGACAGGTTGAAGGAGGGGAGCAACATCAACAAGTAAGTTTTCCAGAAGCTTTTCTTATTTTACTGATTTAAGAGCCAAATAGGGGAACTTCTGTGGTTATTAAAAGAATAAGATGCTGGAATGATTGAAGCTATAATGAATAAATAATGGAAAATTTTTTTCATATATATATATATATATATATATAGGCCCAAGCCTATTTTATGTTTTGTTGAGATGTCTGATGGGGCTGAGGAGCACAGTCAAGTCAGAGGTTTCTCAAGAGCAGCTGTATTGAGATCTGGGGCTGGGTAATTGTTCCTGGGACTGTTCTTGTGTATTGTAGGATGTTTGGTGGGATCCCTGGCCTTATCCACTAGATGGTGGTAGTACCTGCCACCTCTCTTACCCCACCCCCGGTTGTGACAACCCAAACATGTCTGTGGACCTTGCCAACATCTCCCGGTAGGGGCACAGTAGCCCTCCAGTTGAGAACCACTGGTCTAAGCTATGGAAAAGGACGAAGGTAATGGTCTGTTAGAGTCCAGCTGTTGATCTCAACCTGGGTGTCACTCTCTGAACCAACATCAGCTCGTGTACTAGTCCCATTGGGCTTTCCCTTGTATGACTGTTGTGGTGGTGCTCATTTATACCAAGAAGCTAGGGTTTTATAAAGTAATAATTTTGTGTACAAACTCCTTCATATAGTTATATTTTCTACCTCAAGCTAAATTTTAGCTCCTTGTGGGCAGGAATCCAGAAGGATGCATTATGAGAGTAACCAACTAGAGATCATAGAAGATCATCATCCAGATGCTATGCTATTATTGTATTATTGAACAGTGATATACATATATATAAATGATATTACGTATGATATGTATGTAGATACATATGATATAAATAGATACCTCATATACACACGTACATATATGCAAATGTTTTTGCCTTATACTAAGTTTTAATTAATTGTATTGTGTTTGTGGCTTCCTTTCTTTAAGATATTTGGTGTTTGTGTCTTTTCTTAACCTAGAGGTTTATGGCTCATGTTGCTCTTTACAAAAATGAAAAAAAGTAATTGAGCTAAGCAATTTTATTGCTTGCAGTAGTGTTAGAAGGATATCAGCTTTTAGAGTTTATGTGTTTTTAAACTGAGCAGCAAAATGCTGACAACAGTGCTATTCTCATGCAGGTAGGAGGCATCTTGATGTTCAGTTTTTGTGCTAAAATGTGACATTTGATATTCTCAGTTTTTTATGATTATTCCGGTTTGTTGCACCATGCAGGTCCCTCACAACCCTCGGTCTGGTTATCTCAGCCCTAGCAGATCAGAGTGCTGGCAAAAACAAGAATAAATTTGTTCCATATCGTGACTCAGTTCTCACTTGGCTGCTCAAAGTAAGCTTCCCACCCCCACCCTTTCTGGCATACTCTTGGTGGTTGGTAGAAAGGAAGAGAAGAGTAGACTGTTAATCCCTCCTATCATTTCTTTTACCAATGTTCAAATTTAAAATCATTAGTCTCTCACATGATAATCATGGATTTAATAGATTAAGCACCTGATTCATCAGAACCTGGAAGCAATGGGATTTGGGGCACACAGAACCACACAGTTGCCTTTGAGATTTTGAGGTGTAGAAGAAGAACCTCATGCTAATCCTATAGCAGATTGAGTCAAAGGAAAGGATTTCCACTGCCTTACAGACTCTGCTGGACTACTCTGTTTTTCTCACAGACTCCTTTTGTTTGACTGACATTTTGGACCTTGTTTTTCTGATTAACATCAAGACTACTCATGATCACTTTAATTTACGTTTAGCTTCCTAATGTTGTTTATGGGTACAGAATAGAGCACACAGTCATTCGTTTGTTAATTGATTCAGTATGTATGAGAGAAATGGAAATGAGAAAGAACAAAAGCTATGAAGTGCTTATGAGGGGAATGTAAAGAAATGGGACCCTCCTTGCCCTCTACTTGCTCAGGGTCTGGTAAGGGAGATAAGATGTGAACACAAAATATTATAACAAGAGTCAGTGATTCCATGAGAGAGTTAGTAAGGACACGCAATAGGAATTTGGTGAAGAGAGAGGCTATTTCCAGGTCTCTTCCAGTCTTCAGGGTCCCTCTAGTCTATCGAGGTGGTGTGGTGGATTGAATATTGGATTAGGAACTAGAGGATAGAAAGTCCAGTGACAGTTTAACTCTGTATAGAGTTGCCAACCTGGAACAAAATATTTTATTTAATACTCCTTTTCCTTTTCTGTTTTTTTTTTTTTAAATGAAGAAGTAATTTTATGGGCCCTGTTTAGTTTTGTGATGAGTTCTTCTCTCATCAGTCAAGAATTTATTGAATGCCTGTTACTCACTGTGGTAGGGGTTGAGAATATAAAGATGAGTTAAGCACAGCTTTGCTTAGTAGAAGACACGACTTTTTTTTTTTTTGGCTATTTTTAAATTTTATTTTAATTCCAGTATAGTTAACATACAGTGTTACATTAATTTCAGGTGTACAATATAGTGATTCAGCACTTCCATACAACACCTGGTGCTCATCACAAGTGCACTCCTTAATCCCCATCACCTGTTTCATCCATCTCCCCACCCACCTCCCCTCTGGTAACCATCAGTGTGTTCTCTATAGTTAAGAGTTGGCTTCTTGGGCACCTGGGTGGCTCAGTTGTTAAGCGTCTACCTTTGGCTCAGGTCATGAACCCAGAGTCCTGGGATCGAGCCCTGCATCAGGCTCCCTGCTCTGCGGGAAGCCTGCTTCTCCCTCTCCCACTCCCCCTGCTTGTGTTCCCTCTCTCGCTGCGTCTCTCTCTGTCAAAAAAGAAATGAAATCTTAAAAAAAAAAAAGAGTTGGCTTCTTGATTTGTCTCCCTGTCCCCCCCCCTTTTTTTTGTCTTCTTTGCTTTGTTTTGTTTCTTAAATTCCACATATGAATGAAATCATTTGGTGTTTGTCTTTTTCTGACTAATTTTGCTTAGCATTATACTCTAGCTCCATCCACATCTTTGCAAATGGCAAGATTTCATTCCTTTTTATGACTGAATAATATTCCATTGTGTATATATACCACATCTTCTTTATCCATTCATCTGTTGATGGACACTTGGGCTGCTTTTGTAATTTGGCTATTATAAATAATGCTGTTATAAACATATGAGTGCCTATATCCCTTTAAATTGGTGTTTTTGTATTTCAGGGTAAATACCAGCAGTGGGATTACTGGATTGTAGGGTAGTTCTATTTTTAACTTTTTGAGGAACCTCCGTACTGTTTTCCAGAGTGCACCAGTTTTCATTCCCACCAAAAACACAAGAAGGTTCCTTTTTCTTCACATCTTCACCAACACTTGTTTCTTGTGGTTTTGATTTTAGCCATTCTAACAGGTGTGAGCTGATACCTCATTGTAGTTTTGATTTGTATTTCCATGATGATGAGTGATGTTGAGCATCTTTTCATGTGTCTGTTGGCCATCTGTTTGTCTTTGGAGAATGTCTGCCCTTTTTTTAATTGGATTATTTCATTTTTTTTGGTGTGGATTTGTATAAGTTCTTTAAATATTTTGGATATTAACCCTTCATTAGATAAGTCATTTGCAAACATCTTCTTCCATTCAGTAGGTTGCCTTTCAGCTTTGTTGATTGTTTCCTTCACTCTGCAGAAGCTTTTTATTTTGATGTAGTCCTGATAGTTTATTTTTGCTTTTATTTCCCTTGCCTCAGGAGACATATCTAGAAAGATGCTGCTATGGCTGATGTCACAGACATTTCTGCCTGTGCTGTCTTCTAGGATTTTTTGTGGTTTCAGGTCTTTAATCCATTTTGAGTTTATTTTTGTGGATGGTGTAAGAAAGTGGTCCAGTTTCATTCTTCTGCATGTGGCTGTCCAATTTTCCCAACACCATTTGTTGAAGAGACTTTCTTTTTCCCATTGCATATTCTTTCCTGCTTTGTCAAAGATTAATTGACCATATAATTATGGGTTTATTTCTGGGTTTTCGATTCTGTTCCATTGATCTATGTGTCTGTTTTTATGCCAGTACTATTCTGTTTTGATCACTACAGCTTTGTAATATAACTTGAAATCCAGAATTGTGATACCTCCAGCTTTTGTTTTTCAGAATTGCTTTGGCTATTTGGGATCTTTTGTGGTTCCATATAAGTTTTTGGATTGTTTGTTCTAGCTCTGTGAAAAATGCTGTTGGTATTTTGATAGGAATTGCATTAAATGTGTAGATTTCTTTGGGTAGAATAGACATTTTAACAATATTTGTTCTTCTAAGGTGACACAACTCTGACTTAGTCCGTGATGTGTTTGTAAAGGAAGTTGGGTTTTCTCTTAGTTTCTACTCTCTCAAAGGGTTATTGGTATTCAACTTTACTTTCTAAAACTCCACACACCATTTAAGCATGCTTTATTAAGTGAAACTGGCCACAGTAGAAAATCAGATAGAGTACTTCCTTTGGCAAAATGCAAAAAGAATTAGAAATTTAAAACAAAAGGATAAATAAGCAAAGTTTGATAATTAAAAACCACTTGTAGATAACTCTTGAATTTAAGGGGCATTACAAAACATTTCACTACCAAGGAAATAATTGTGCTGTTCTTCACGTGTCAGTAATTATCCTTGAAATCTCATTTGTTTAATTTCCAGAAGGAATTTCGATAAGATATTAATTTCTTCCTCAGGCTTTCCACAGAAATATTTCTTGATCATTCATGCTTATTCCCGGGATGTGCCTGATTTAAAAGACATAATATTCACTGTTGTGTTGTTTCATTGTTATTCCCTCAGTCCATTTAAACAAACACTAGGAAGTATCTTTTATGAAGTTAATTCACAGACTTAAAATGGCCCAGGTAATTATTGAGTATCCATTCCATAGGCTGGAGGCCGGGAGAATCAAGTACCATGCAAAGCACTTCATGTACATGATCTCATTTACTTCTCTGAAGGCAAATGGTAGTGTCCCCATTTTACAGATGTGACAGTGGTCGCAGAAATAAGATTGGAATCAGGGTTCACCTCGCTGCCCATCTTCTCTTGCCTAGGCTATATATTGTACCTCTTGCCAAAGGTCACTTTTCATTAGAAGGAGAAGCACTTCACTTTTACCAAATGTTAAGAGAGTCTTGTGAAAATACTTGAACTGAGGAACAAAACTGAACATTTTAAAAAGTCAGTTTATCTTCTGTTTAGTAAAATTAGATTGTAATTGTAACCTCTGTGTATTAATTCTTAGGCTAAAAAAATGAAGTTTTCTTGATTTTTGTCATACTTTTTACTTAAAAAACATACGACCTTCCACAAGCGAGGCATTTTTACAAAACTTACTCTGATGTTTAAACATTTTTCCCAAAGACCTCTCGGAATCGATTGATACACAAATCATTCTCCTTAGAAGTGGCTTTTATGTTCCTTTTGCTCTCTCCTTCTTTAATTCTAAATTAGTCTAACTCTCCCCGATCCTTGTTGGATTTCATGATTGTAGTATCGTCCAACATAACTATCATTGAACTCATGAAATTGTTCATAAGGTTTGCACTTTCTTTTAAAAGTGTTTTTGCATTGTATTTGCATTATAATTGTGTTATGCTCTTGATATTTACAACATCTGGGAGTCAGAGAAAATGACTGCCCTTGGTGATTTGTTGGGGGATAGATGTGAGTGCTCTTCTGACTATTCTCCAGCTCTTCTCTCGGTGGATGGAGTGGTTATTCATTTGGTAAGTGGTCAGTGGAGAACTGTTTCTTATTAAGAGGTTTTTTGATTCTCTGTGTAATCTTCTAAATATGAACCTCTTAACATCAAATAATTTCTGGTAATAAATGCTCAAATAATGGGTATCTTTTGACTTAATCCACCTTTTTCCATTATTACTGCCGCTTATCTAATGGAAGCAACTTTCATCTCTTGCCTGGATGATTGAAACATTTCCTTCGAACTTTCCATTCCATCCTTTATAGTAAGTTGTAATATCTTAAAAACTAATACTCTTCTTAAACTTCAGTCTCTTCAGTAACTCTCTTACAGGCCATTATGATAAAGTCCAAATTCTTTAACGACTTGTGATTTACGAGGCCTTCAGTATTCTGATCCCTCCCTATTTCTTATTGTTCATCCTGCTCTTGCTGTGATCAGTTCTAGCTAAGTGATGAGTACTCTTCTAGGACTTGACTCTTACTCTGCTTGGAACATTCCTCCTCTCTTCCTCCTACTTCCCTCCCCACTAGCCTTTATCTGGACGATGCTTATTCATCTTTAGGTCTCAGATACCACGACTCTGAAAGTCGTCCCTAACCTTTCAAGACTGGGTTTTCTGCTCATTCTGTTTTCTATGACCATGCTGTGTTTATCCCTACTCTAGTTCTTACCATATAGTGTTTGCTTCTCAGTGTCACCCCCTCGATGGTAAACTGTGTGAAGAGCTGAGTGAATGAGTACTTTCAGCTCTGCTCTGAATAGTGTTATGACCTTTGGTTAAGTCTGTCAGTCTTCCTGGGTCTCAATTTCTCATCTGTAAAATGAAATAATTTCATTAGATTACTTCAAAGAGTTCTTTCAGCTTTAAAAAGATCCTGCCTTCCAAAATTCAGTTTCTTTCCTATGTCCATTTAATTTTCAGTTGCTACATTTGAAACAAAGCTCATCTGATTTGCCTAATTAAACAATTAAAGAGTAACAAGAAGCTTTATACTTTCTCCTTGAATGAGTGCCAGTTCTTTTGTTGCTATTTCCTTCTTGCTAATGGCACGGGGCCATTTTTGAATATAAGCATATTGTTACTCGTGCACAAGGGCTTTTAAAATATCAAGTATTTGTCATTTGCCAGGTTTCCTTTTCTCAGCACAAGTTGAAGCACAATATGTATGCCTTTTCACGTTGGTCATTATTGTCACAAACCCCTTTTTACCCAATAGCATTTGCTGTTCACGTGGGCTAACAGAATGCAGTAGTTCTTGAAGGGCAGCACTCCCCATGGTGCTGCTAGTGACTGAACTGTAATCTGAGATGTCATTCCTGTGATCTTTATATATAACATTGGAATTTCATTAATGTGCGTCTTGACATTCTTGTGGAAGTTGCCAAAGCTGGGCACCAATGGTGTGCGATCAGTGTCTAGAGGTGAAGAGGAAAGCAAGCAATCATACAGACTTGGCAGAAGTCACCTCTGCCTTCTAGAGCCCAGATTACTTATGTTTCCTTCCTTTTCATGTGTTAGAGTGTATTTTCTTCAGAGGCAGAATTAAGCTCTGTTTTCTGTGGAAAACCGAATTTTCAGTAGTGGATCATCACATTGTCAATCACACACACACACACGTTGTCTGGGATTGTATTGAACTGTTAGCATGACCTAGGGAATTATTTTGTCTCTGGTGGTAGGACAGAATAACTTGGAAAGCTGTCTGGCCACCTTACTTGTTCCTCAGGTCTGAGCTCTCTCTATATTGCCAAGTGTCACTTTGTTACTGTGTAATTGTGGGTAGCCGTGAGGGAGTAAAAGTCATATTGGACTTGAAGGCGGAACACCGCTAGATTAGAATATTGTTCAGTTTACTAGTTCCGGATCTTTAGGCAGAGTATTTGACCTTCTTTGTTAAACAAACCTCTGGGGTTTTTTTTTTTGATCAGTAAAATAATCCAGTTCACAAAAGGCTGAGAGGACTAAGTCAAGTCTGCCCAAAGATGGTGTAAATCACAGATTGTGCAAATTTTAGATATGTTGATATTGGAAAAACTTTATGTCTTCAAAAGTAAGAATTTTATATCTGTCCAGAGCTGCCCAAAGTAGAGCTGGCTTTCTTATGACCTGTGATCCCCCATACTGGCCTGTTTGAGTCTTCTCTCTATCTTGAGAATCTATAATTCAGTGATATTCTATTGCTGAAAGAGGGTATTGAGTCTCTTTTTTTGGGTAATTCTTTTCATCTTGAGATGGTATGTTAGTGTAGTATTAGTTATCTATTGCTGTGCAACAGATTACCCCTAAAACCTAACAGCTAGAAATAACAATCATTTATTATCTCATAGTTTCCATGGGTCAGGATTCTGGGTGTGGTCTAACCAAGTGGTCTGGCTGGGGTCTCTCATGTGACTGCAATAAAGTGTTATCCAGGGTGGTTAGTGCAAGGTTTGACTGGGGTTCGATCTGCCCACCTAAGTTAGAAGGCTTCAGAAGACCTGTTTCCAAATTCACTCCTGAGGTCTCTTCATAGGGCCACCTCACCTCATGACAGTGGTTTCCCAAGAGTGAGAGAAAACACCTATAACAGAAGCCATGGTCTTTTCATAATCTCATCTCAGAAGTGACATGCCATCTGCTCTATTCTATTCCTTCTGCTCTATTCTGTTCCTTAGAGGTAAATCAAATGTCCTGCCTACACTCAAGGGAAGGGGCTGGGTACTGAGGTATGAATACCAGGATGTAGGGATCATTGGGGGCTGTCTGAGAGGCTACCTGCCGCAGGTGGATTACATTCAGCCTTTGGATGGTGAAGTGGAGTCGGGGTGGACTTGATTTCTGGTTTTGTAATAACGAGTTATATCTAGTTATTTTTTTTCTTGCTTTTTAAAAATTTTATTATGTTATGTTAATCACCATACATTACATCATTAGTTTTTGATGTAGTGTTCCGTGATTCATTGCCTATAACACCCAGTGCTCCATTCAATACATGCCCTCTTTAATACCCATCACCAGGCTAACCCATCCCCCTACCACCCTCCCCTCTAGAACCCTCAGTTTGTTTCTCAGAGTTCATAGTCTCTCATGGTTTGTCTCTTCCTCCAATTTCCCCCCCCTTCATTTTTCCCTTCCTACTATCTTCTTTTTCTTTTTTTTTAACATATAATGTATTATTTGTTTCAGAGGTACCAGTCTGTGATTCAACAGTCTTACACAATTCACAGCTCTCACCATAGCACATACCCTCCCCAATGTCTATCACCCAGCCACCCCATCCCTCCCACCCCCACCACTCCAGCAACCCTCAGTTTGTTTCCTGAGATTAAGAATTCCTCATATCAGTGAGATCATATGATACATGTCTTTCTGTGATTGACTTATTTCACTCAGCATAATACCCTCCAGTTCCATCCATGTTGTTGCAAATGGCAAGCTTTCATTCCTTTTGATGGCTGCATAATATTCCATTGTATATATATGTGTGTGTGTGTGTGTATGTGTGTGTGTGTGTGTGTGTATACATATATATCAGATCTTCTTTATCCATTCATCTGTTGATGTACATCTTGGCTCTTTCCATAGTTTGGCTGTTGTGGACATTGCTGCTATAAACATCAGGGTGCATGTACCCCTTCAGATCCCTACATTTGTATCTTTGGGGTAAATAACCCAGTGGTGCAATTGCTGGGTCGTAGGGTAGCTCTATTTTCAACTTTTTGAGGAACCTCCATACTGTTTTCCAGAGTGGCTGCACCAGCTTGCATTCCCACCAACAGTGTAGGAGGGTTCCCCTTTCTCCGCATCCCTGCCAACATCTGTCGTTTCCTGACTTGTTAATTTTAGCTATTCTGACTCGTGTGAGGTGATATCTCCTTGAGGTTTTGATTTGGATTTCCCTGATGCCGAGTGATATTGAGCACTTTTTCTTGTGTCTGTTGGCCATTTGGATATCTTCTTTGGAAAAATGTCTGTTCATGTCTTCTGTCCATTTCTTGATTGGATCATTTGTTCTTTGGGTGTTGAGTTTGATAAGTTCTTTATAGATTTTGGATACTAGCCCTTTATCTGATATGTCATTTGCAAATATCTTCTCCCATTCTGTCGGTTGTCTTTTGTTTTTGTTGACTGTTTCCTTTGCTGTGCAGAAGCTTTTTATCTTGATGAAGTCCCAATGGTTCATTTTGGCCCTTGCTTCCCCTTCCTTTGGCAGTGTTTCTAGGAAGAAGTTGCTGCGGCTGAGGTCGAAGAAGTTGCTGCCTGTGTTCTCCTTTAGTTATTTTTTAATGTTCTCAAGTGGAAGTAGTTTTTTGAATTTGTTGGAGCCCATTCTAAAGCCCATTTCACCTGACCGATCAGTTTTAGCATAATGAAGATGAGTGTCTTTTCTTTAGCACCCTTGTCTGAACTGTAGAAGTGGTTGTGTAGAAGGTAAGCCTGTTTTCATAGTTTTTGGAGTTCTATCAGAGGGAATAAAATCAGGTACTTTCAACATATCTTTTGTTTTATAAGACTATAATTATGCCTTATGTTTGAAAAAATTTGCAAGGTGCCTGATAGCTTGTAACAGCAACACTTTCTGAGCCATTATTTAGGCTTCATAGAGATTCCAAGGACATGGCATTATGGAGTAGATTGTTGGTAATCACTTTTTGATCAGATAACAAATAATATCATGATTGTTCAGTTTCTCTAAGGAAGATTTTTAGGCATTTAAGAAATCATTGTTTTTTGAGTAGCCTGCCTAGAACCAATTGTTATTAAACTGAAATAAATGTAGGCTTCCTTGTATTTCCGTCTTTTCTTAAAAACCAGATCTCCTTTCTGCAGAAAAGTAGCTTGGCAGAGAAGAAAGAACATGGGACCTGAAGTCAGTATATCTGTATTTTAGTCCTAGCTTTGTCCTTAAATATGTGTTTGACCTTGGAACGTTCTCTCACCCTATCTGACTTTAGCTTCCTCATATGATGTTTTCTTCCAGCTTAAAAATCCTACTCAATTTCTTTCTCCCTCTAGGACAGTCTTGGGGGTAACAGCAAGACAGCCATGGTGGCCACCGTCAGTCCAGCAGCCGATAACTATGATGAAACCCTTTCAACTCTGCGGTATGCAGATCGCGCCAAGAACATCGTGAACCATGCTGTGGTGAATGAGGATCCTAATGCACGAATTATCCGGGATCTCCGGGAGGAAGTAGAAAAGCTCCGAGAGCAGCTAACCAAAGCGGAGGTATAAGGCACAGCCAAGCCACACTTTATGGGTCTAGGAAAAGCTAGAATTTGAATTGTCTTCCCCTTAGCTGTAAGTGATAAGTACTCCACCTAGAATTTTTGCGTTTCCTATAGGAAGAGAAATTTGAGATGAGTGATAAATAAAGATAGAGGGTTATAGTTGCAATTTAGAGAGTTTTTACAGATGTGAAAGGATTGAACAGGAGGCGAGAATAAAGGGAATTGCAAAAATGTTTCTTTCCACAGTATAGGTATAACTAAGAATAAAGGAGAGAGATGCTTGAAACAAAACGTATGCAATTTTAGTGCAGAAAATGGTGGAGAGTGGACATAGACTGATGGGGAGAGGATTCAAGCAGGTTTTGTTGTATCATTTGTTCATTGGTTGAAGACAGAATGGAAATCTTTTTTTTTTTTTAATTTATTTATTCTGACAGAGAGAGAGAGAGAGAGAGACAGCGAGAGAGGGAACATGAGCAGGGGGAGTGGGAGAGGGAGAAGCAGGCCTCCCGCTGAGCAGGGAGCCCGATGCAGGGCTCGATCCTAGGACCCTGGGATCATGACCTGAGCCAAAGGCAGACACTTAACGACTGAGCCACCCAGGCGCCCCGCAGAATGGAAATCTTAAGGAGTTCTTCCACATCTTAATAATCTAGTTTTTCCATGTTGTGGCTTAATTATGTTTGTGGAAAAAAATATTTTATAGCATCTATTTAGGGGTGCCTGGGTGCGCAGTTGGTTAGGTGTCTGACTCTTGGTTTCAGCTGAGGGTTGTGGGGTCGAGCTCTGTGTTGGGCTCTGCATTCAGTGGGGAGTCTGCTTAACGTTCTCTCTCCCTCTGCCCCTCCCATTCATGCTCTCTCTCTCTCTCAAATAAATAAATCTTTAAAAAAAAAAAACCAACTATTTCGAGGTACTCTGTTTCCACTACCCTTTGTACATTCTGTAATGTATGGTGTTTATGTTCCATTACTGAATTTGAAACCTATATAATTCTAACCTAAAACCAAATGCTCATCCTCTTTTCAAAGGTGAAATAAAATAGCAGATTCAGGATTTCTAGTTTAATTAGCATTTTGTTCCCATGATTTTCCAGCACTGGGGGACTCTTTCCTGGGGTCGGGACCATAGCCCTTTTCTTTCTTATAATCTGTTTTCTGGTAGTAAGTTGGTAAAATACATGGTCAAAACAATTATCTTGGTTATATTTTTGCCCATTGAAATTTATCCTTTTTTTACAGGGGTAATTTTACAGTTCATCAAGATTCTTTGAAATTTTGTTTCCATCTTCTTGGTATTAATAACACCATTCACTTTACAACATGTACAGATATTATCAGTATATACTTGAATCAATACCTGAAGTCATCAGGAGAGACTAGAATGAATCCTGTGTATTAGTCTAGGTATATGACCTATTGGGATTTAAAAATAAGCCCTTGAGAGCTTGAACTTTCTGTCTCTCTAAATGTAATTAGATCTTGGGGCCCTTGGGTGGCTCAGTCATTAAGTATCTGCCTTTGGCTCGGGTCATGATCCCAGGATCCTGGAATCGAGCCCTGTATCAGGCTCCCTGCTTGGCAGGGGGCCTGCTTCTCCCTCTCCCACTCCTCCTGCTTGTGTTCCCTCTCTCTGTCTCTTCTCTCTGTCAAATAAATAAACAAATAAATCTTTAAAAAAAAAAGGTAATTAGATCTTCACAGTGACAGTAGGTTGGAAGAAAACAGTTAAGTCTTTCTTTCAAGCCCACCTTGGGTAACTGAATGAGCTTTGTGGGATGCTTACAGTCTGGATGCTGTGTGTCAGTGGCATTCATCATTCTGGTTTAGGTAGATCAGAGACCTCAGTGAATTGTAGAGCTGAGAGGAGGCGGATTGTTACTTTTATCCTTCTGGATTTAGTTAGTGCTTTCTTCAGGGCATGGTACAGACATTTCATTAAATAAATATTTTCTTACAGGCAATGAAATCTCCAGAACTGAAAGATCGGCTAGAAGAATCAGAGAAGCTAATCCAGGAAATGACTGTGACCTGGGAGGAGAAACTAAGGAAAACCGAGGAGATTGCACAGGTTCGTGCTTCCTGATTAAAGCAAGAGAAAGCTCGTGGCAGTTTGTGCAATGCAACTCATGACGTTTCTGGTTCCTTTTTTGATTTTTAGCTTTGAAGATGGCAAATCTAGCACCAGTAATAAGAACCTAGATCCAAGAGTCTCTATTTTACAAAGTTAATTTGAAGGATAAGATGTAATTACAATTAATAGTTCATTATGTAGGAAATGTTTTTAGGGTCATAAGCCTTTTTTTAAATGAAGTAACTACTTTGTAGCCTCTGACTATGAACCCCCAATTCTATTAAGTGCTTTGCTTACCCAAACTACGAACTTACCCAAACTATGAAATTATTAAGGATCGATGCTCGGCTATAATAGTATTAGTATATACTCAGGAAAAGTAATATGAAATACCTAAATCTGAGCTGTCTATCTCTTATGTTTAGAATACTTAATACAGATAGAGTTGTGAAATTTTAGGGAGGGAACATTAGCACTTAGAAAGAATCCTTAATGTCCAGTTGTCTACTTAATAAAAGACTTACTCCGTAGCATTCCTTTTAGGTGTGTATTCAGCCTCCGTTTTAGAAATATATGTGGTAATGTGGGGGCCAATACCCTGTCGAACAGTCTTTTCATGATTGGACAGCTGTGATAACTCTAATGGTAGCTATTTAATCGAAATCTTTTATTCTTTCATTTCTGCTCATGGTCCTTAGTTTGTTCTTCCAAAGCTAAGAGAATGGGTGTCCCACATATATACAGTAACTGAGAGTAATAACAATAGCAAATATTTATTGCATACATCCTGTTGGGCCCTATGCTAAGTGCTTTTAAATACGGTATTTTATTTAATCCCCCCAAGAGCCCTATAATACAGGGACAGTCATTACCCAGATATTTAAGGTAACCTCTGCCTTCTTCCTCTCCTTTTCTAAAGTTGAAAATCTCTGGTGTTTTCAACTGTTCCTCATATTAGTAAATATATAGAACTTGCTACTTTTGTCACCCAGCAGGTTCCATCTTTAAATGTGCTGTCCAGAATCAATTTATACATCAGATGTTGTAGGATGGTACAACTATTACGTAGCATAAAGTGGATATGATATTAGTACAGACTTATTTTTAAATATTTTTTATTATAATCATTTTCAAAATAGATAAAAACAAGAGAGAAGAGCATAATGAATCCACATGTGGCATCACCCAGTTTCATTGAAGATCAACATATGACCAGTCTTGTTTTATCTGTATCCCTACACGGGGTTATTTTAATGCAACTTCTTCAAATTACAGGGAAGAGAATATTCCAGTGTATGAACTTTATTTCTCATTACATATTTTACTTTTTGTTTTTCATAAATTATAAGTCATTCTAATAATTATCCAGTTTAGAACTAATTTGTGTGAGCCTTTTAGAGCTACTCCAAAAGTAAACATTGACTTTGAAGTGCTATTGTATTTGAGTTGCTTAGCTGATACAAGGCAGGATAGGTCTAAGTGAAATTGCAGTGCTAATGCTGGTGAATCTAACTGTTAGCATCTTTCCTTACCTAACTGTTCTCTTCCTCTGTCAGGTATCCCTTTTGAGGACTGTGCCTGATTTTATCCAGCACCTCATTTAACACCTTATCTTCGCAAGTCCCCAGGCTTTCATGCTGCTGAGCTTGCTTCTCCTCTCTCAGGGAAAAAGACGTAGTCTGTTGGTCATTGACCTTTTTTCAAAAGAGACTAGCATTTCCCAAAATGTATTTCTGGCTGGCAAGATAGCCACCGATTATTAATAAGTCTTCTGGGAAGAAAAATGGTCCATGGTCAGATAACTTTGGGATGGTATCCCTAAAAATAGCAAAATCCTTAAGCTGTAATTTAATTGTACTGCAAACTTATGTTGTGGCCCTAGTTGAATGACTTAGCTTGTCTTGTCTTTCTTTACAATCAAAGGCTTTTGGTGGCTGTGACTCATTACCACTTGCTATTTATATATAGTCAAAGACACCCTGTTCTGCCCCAATTCATATACCTTAATCCTAGAGCATTGGTTACAGGAGTCACCTGTATTCCCCTATATGCATACTTTTTGTATATCGTGTGGATTCAGAGGCAGGTAGGCACAAAAAAGAAAGGTTCATATTCTTATGAAAATAGTACTTGAATGCATATGCAAGTTTTATTTTGACACATTCACAAGACTCACGTTTTGAGTGCTCACTGTGTGTCGTGCACTGTACTAGGTGCTAGGAATTCACAGTGGGTATATAGGATCTGTGCCCTCATAGAGAAATGGTCACGTAAACAAGTATGAGTTACCAAGTATGAGAACAAGTACCCTTCAGATAGAAGAAACAGGTGTAAAATCTCTTAAGCTCAGGAGCGCATTCTTGACACTTTCAGGGACCTGGAAGAGTTCCATATAACTATAGCATAGGCTTTGAGAGTAGGAATGATAAAACATGAAGACGGAGAGGAAACAGGCCAGATCAAAGGACCTGTGGACTTCGTTGAGGGAGTCTGGCCTTTATACTGGCTGGGGAGTCACTGAGGCTATCAAGCAAGGGAGTGCATTGAAAATTTGACCTTTTGTAAAGACCACAGTTGGTAAAACAGCTTTGCTCATATGCACAGAATTAAATGAGAAAGACAAATTCAAGATGTCAGGTATTTTCAAGAATGATAATTGAGAACTCAGTAGAATACTTGGTTGCTATTGGTAATGCCTTTATTTCTCAAAATAAAAAAAAATTTTTTTAAAGATTTTATTTATTTGACAGAGAGAGAGAGAGGCAGTGACAGAGCACAAGCAAGGGGAGTGCAGGGAGAGGGAGAGGGAAAAGCAGATTCCCTGCTGAGCAAGGAGCCAGATGTGGGGCTCGATCCCAGAACCCTGGGATCGTGACCTGAGCCGAAGGCAGATGCCTAAGGACTGAGCCGCCCAGGCACCCTCAAAATAAAGTTTTAAGTAACAAGATAAAATAACATTATATAGTTTGGAGAGAGAAAAAAGGCAATAATCTATAATACCATGTCCTAAGATAACATATTTGAACTGTAAAGTTATTTAATAATTATTGCAGTGTACGAACTTTTATATCTTGCTGTGTCAATAGTTGTGGAATTAATAGTTCTCTAATACATTTACAGGAGCGGCAGAAACAGCTTGAGAGTCTTGGAATATCTCTTCAGTCTTCTGGGATTAAAGTTGGGGATGATAAATGCTTCCTTGTTAATCTGAATGCTGATCCTGCTCTGAATGAACTTCTGGTTTACTATTTAAAGGTGAGGTAACAGGCTTTGCTGCTATTTCCTGCCACAATAAGAACAGTATTTCATGGTATTTTTTTTTTAACTTAGAGAGCCATGCTTATTCCAAAATAATGAGAATTAGCAAATTGTTTTTATTTGAATAAGCTGAAGTGTAGAAAATCTTGAGTTTCTGGGATTAGTTTCCCTTTTTATTTATTCTTAAGATTTATTTATTTATTATTTGAGAGAGAGAGAGAGAGTTGGGGTGGGGAAGGGGCAGAGAGAGAGAGGGAGAGAGAGAATCTCCAGCAGACTCCCCGCTGAGCACAGAGCCTGACATGGGGCTTGATCCCATGACCCTGAGATCACGACCTGAGTCGAAACCAAGAGTCGGACACTCAACCGACTGAGCCACCCAGGCACACCTGGGATTAGTTTCCCTTTTTAGTCTTCGAGTAATGTAATTCAACCTAGGAATATAAAACATAATATTCTGATGTTATTTCCAAGAAACTAAGTAACTTTAGCTACTATTATTGACTGTGATTTATACCAGGGAGTTAAGTAGATAACTTTAAAGCTTAAAGGAAGACTTTTAAAACTAAATGATTTATTAGTAGACTAAAACTTTTGTGGTTTATTTGAAGCACACCTTTTTGTGAGTGGTTAGATTACAAGAGGAAATGTTTAAAGAAAGTTATGATGTGAGGCTACTTACTATGAGTTTTGTGTTTCCAGTAATTTAGGAAAATTTAAAAATTGGGATTATCAACTTATAAAAAAAAGAATAGATCACTTAGAGACTGAGAGGGTCAGAGTACAGAATAGAAAACCCAAATAGTGATGTGTGTTGAAATCTGTAAATTGTGGGACATATCAGGGAGACAAGAGACAACTTTAGAATGAGCGGGAATCCTGAGCCACTACATAAATTATGAGGAGCTCATAATCACTTTGTCATGCCCAGAGCATAAGTGAATTAGGTAATGGACTATAGTATTCTGACATGTGGTCAGTAAATACTAGGAGGAAATTTTTCCCTCCCTTACAATATAGGCACTATATATGTAGATTTAACTAAGGTGACTAGGAAGTTAAAGATAATGAGCTGGTAAAGTTGGAAACTACTTTAAAATTAAAGCCATGTGGCATCATTTCTAAAGAGGCTAAAGAATTCACGACGCATTGGCTAGTTTCCCAGTTTTTATCAGAGATATCCTGGCATAACTGGTTTGTGTTATTTTGATAAAGCCCCTTTATTAATGAGTATCTGATACCATGTTTTATTATGCTATGAGGTAAATTGTGTTTTTGATGCATGCAGCCTATGTGCGCTCCCAGATATTGTACTCAAGTGGGAGCAACATGAGAGTAGCAGGGAGATGACCCGCATTTTTGTCTGGATGTGTGATCTCAAGTCCATTTCCCCCTCCAGTCTACAGATTCCTCCTGTATAAATGGATGCTTTGTCTGGTTACCTTACAGGGTTCCTGTGAGGATTACATGAGATTTACAAGTACTTTGTAAACAGAAGCACTATATAAATATAAAATATTCCACATGTCTTATTTGATGCTCTGTGTGGTACCTTATGTATATTATCCTTGTCTATTAGAAAAAAAAAAGTGTACGTGATTACATCCCGTACCGTGTTTCTTAATGATGGTGGCAGCATTTTGTGTTAGGGTTTCAGCTGCAGATACTCATATGCTTTAGGAGAGGTGTAGTATAGAATAGGACTCAAATATTCAGAAATATTTTTATTTCTCAGAACTCTGAATTCTTTTTCTTTCTGATGTGATGAAGTTCAGATTGGAACACACAAACACATACGCCCAACAAGAAAAAAACCTGATTCATATCTGTTCCTTAACTAAAAAATTAAACAAAGAAACTATTTAAAGACTTTTGGAGGGTAATCAAAATATTTCTGGTCATCTTGTGTGGGGGTGTCGGGATTCTGTTTCAGACTGTGTGGTCAACCCTGTTTTGGCAGAGTTTGAGGTAGTGTTGATTTCTTCACTGCCCAAGCTAACCCCATGACAAAAGTATATTCATGACCAAGCACATTCAGAAGGATGATCTCAGTCCAAGAACAGTTTTTTGCTTCAGTAAAGTGATACCATGATGTGGGAAGGAGGAATTTGGAGGCTGAGCATTTTACTTATTTATTTATTTTTTTATTTCTTGTCTTCGAATTCTGAAGTCAATTTAGATGCTGGGCAGATGACTTCACATCTCTGGGTGATTTTCAGCACCCCATCTATAAATGAGAGTACTGGATTAAATGATCTCTCATGTTTTTTCTAGTTCCAAGTGGTATGAGTCTCTTCCAGAACAGAATCCTCCATTTATTTGTTTAGTCTGGAACTGGCAGAGGCAGGGTATGGTGGCCAAACCATAGATGGAACATAACTCCCAAGATGATTTTGTATCTAATTTGCATGCATAGGCAGTCCTTGTGTTGCATGGTTCCAACACGCACAAATTCCAGTTACCACAATTTAGTAAATAATGTTGATGCATGCCACTGCTGTTCGTGAGATTCTACATATGCAGCCAGAGAAATTTAGTGAGGGTGAACTTCTCGATGTAAGTCATGAAAGTGTGACGAGAAGGATAAAGATGTCCCAAAGGGAGTGACGCCAGAGAACACTTCCCATTGAAGGAGCTCTTGGAAATATTTTGCAGCGTCTGGAGCACAGAGGTTAAAACGGTAGTTCCTTAGAAAGGAGTATCACAGTTTGCCAAGGCACAGAAAATATGCTCACTCCATATTGTAAGTTATATATATATATTGAGAAGAAGGCAAGTAGTGTTCAAACTACTCTTAAGTTTTTCGCAAAGAAAATGTTTTAAATTTCAGTGTGCCCAATATTCTAAATTATGGTATACTAAATAGTTTTACTGTTTTTTCATTTCCTTATACATTGTGACAGTAAGAGAATTCTTAATGTTTTTACGGACATTTTAAAAAGTCACAGAATAATTGCGGTTTTCCCCATTGATTATTAAGATCTCCTTGCAAAGTTATTTTTACAGTTCTGTGTTCTCGTGCAAAGCAAGGACTGCCTGTGATTCTGAGATAGTCTTCCAGTGCTGGCCTAGCTTCTAGAGGGAAGAACTGCTTCCCCCACCTTAAAAACATGATGCTAGTAATACACTTTGTTTCCTGAAGAGTTTTATAAATACTTACTAGAAAAAGGGGAGGGGGATTCGTGCCCAAATTCCAACATGCAGAGAGGACCACAGTTAATATTTAATAGTTTTATCCATATTCTCTGGATCTATTCCTGTATGTATGTCTATAGACTTAGAATGATACATATTTTTATATTACAGAAATGGGATCATAATATAATTGATCTAAACATGCCTTTCAATTATCCACCAAATCTTTTCAGGAGGGCTATTTTGCTCATGCAGTTCTGGATCTACGCTTTTCACAAGTCACTTATTAATGGCCTGGGAAACAAGGCTGATTCTGAAGGATCTGGGGCAAATTCTATATATGCACTGTAAGGATTCATACCTTGATAAATGATTAAAGCAGCAGCAGCTTTAAAACACATGTCGATCATATAGATGACAATGCCAGTCGTCGTCTTGGCCAGTATTTGGTCGCTGACTGAGGGGATCAGAATGGCAGAGGCACCAGCCAGTCAGTGTTTGTGGAGCTGCGGGTTCAGTTTCAAGGACCCCAAGATGAATAAGACACAGTTAGGGCACATTAGGAGTTCTTGGGTCGGCAGCAGTGGGACTCCTGTGGTGTAGGACTTGAATTCATAAAAGATGGGCAGATACCTTCCTGCCTTTTTCACCTCCATTCCAGAACAGCTGTCTTCAGAGTCTTGGTTCTGTTAAACCAGCGTGACTTCTTTATGAAAGAATTTTGATTATTTAAATATGTGAGGAGTAACTACTTTTCTGCTTAATACCCCTGGTACTCACTTACCTTTTCCTTCAGAAATTATCTGAGAACGCTGATAAGGCTGAGGAACCTCACAGGCTTTACTAATATGCTACTTTTCCTTCTTGCAGGCTCGGAAAAGCTTGCCCTGTGAAATTTGTCACTAGTGGACAAGTCCTGTCTCTTTTCATCTTCCTTTCTCTCCTCCCTCCTTTCACCTCACTCTGTTCCTCTCTGTCTCTGTCTTTCTCTCTTTCTTTTAGGACTTAGTTGATGAAAGGGAGATTCTTAAAAGAGCCACGTAAGTAGTTGATTTATAAAGGAAGCAAGGTACAATAAATTCATAGAATAGTTAACTAATCATCTCCAGTGAAATTAAATTTAAATGGATGAAGAAAGGTTAAAAAGCCATTTCTAGCCTTTGATTATTTCTCAGATCTTTAAATCTAGTATTTTATATTTGTTAAAGTTTTCCCGAAAACTAGTGTACTTTAAGAATCATTATATCCACGGGTGCCTGGGTGGTGCAGTTGGTTGGGCGTCCAACTCTTGGTTTCAGCTCAGATCGTGATCTTGGGGGTCGTGGGATCAAGCCCCTGTGTTGGGCTCCATACTTGGCACAGAGTCTGCTTGAGACTCTCTGTTCCTCTGCCCCTCTCCCCCTGGTGCACCTGTGCTCTCTCTCTCTCTCTCTCTAAAATAAACAAATTTTTTAGAAAAAGAATCATTATATCCATATATCACATAGAGACTGAAAAGCCACCCCTGATTAACTTTATCTTATTTGATTACCTTGTACTTTCATAGCACTTATTAGATAACCTCTATACCAACCTATGATGTTTATTTTTTTCCTCATCAGTATTTTTACTGCAGTGCTTAGAGCACAATAGGAGGAATTTATCAAGAAGTTTATTGTCCAACTTGTTTAAATATCAAACAGTAAGGCTTTGGGCAGATGGAGCTTTTAGAGCTCAATGTTTGAGATTCCAGCAAATCATCCAAATCAGAATAGAGTATAATCTCAAATGAGAAATTTAAGTTGTCGCTGAGATCATAAGCACCACAGATGGGACTTTGTCTCTCTTTTATCTCTGGTGACTCAATGCCCAGCTCATGATAGGTGTTCAGTATAATATTTGTTGATAAAATGAAGTTTTTCTCCTAGAATTTGGATTAGACCTTTGCACGTTTGTGTTAATATCTTGTCTCCAGTAATTTTTAATTCAGTCTATGACCAGATACTTAGCGTCCACTATGTATCATGTACTGTTCTCTTTGTTGGAGGAGATGCAGGAGTCCTGTAAAGATTGCTGTCTAAATAAAGGGAAAACACCATTTGTACAACAGGTAGTAAAATGTGGTACCTACTCTGAATGTAATCAGGGTTCAGAGAAGGGAGAAGTCAGTGTGGCCTAATGGTGAAACATTCAAGTAGAAGATGAAACTAGACCTAGGTATTGAAAGACATTCTCATTTAGTTGAAGGGAAGAGGGAGCATTTCAGGCAAAGAGAACAAGAGCAAGGGCACAGATGTGGGCCTGGAATATATAGCTCAAGGCTTACTTCTACCTCCACCTCCACCAAAGTCACTGTTAGGACTCCTTCTAGAATTTCTTACAGGAGGAGAAATGGGATTATACATGGAAGTGGCCTGAACCAAGTGCTTTGGGGATTTTTCCTCCTTTTTAGGTGGCCTTGTGTCCTTTTTCTCTGTAGACTTTTTTTTTTTTTAAGATTTTATTATTTTTAAGTAATCTCTACACCCAGTGTGGGGCCTGAACTCACAACCCTGAGACAGAGTCACATGCTCCTCCAACTGAGCCAGCCAGGCATCCCTCTCTTTAGATATTTCTTTCCTTCTCTTGGAACTTCTCTCCAGCATGGGGTTGGTGTTGTAAAGTCAGGGTGGGAAGAACCAAAGTGGGGAATGGAGACAGGCACGGAATAGATTCTTCAGGCCTGCTGCTGAACATCATAAAGCATTACTTGCAGTTTCCACACAGTCAGGTCTTGTTCTCCAGATTAGGAAAGTATGGGGATTAGCCAGGAAGCCTCAGCTAGTAGTGAGGCGTAAAGGTTTATGTGGAATGTTCTCTGTATTATATACACTCCTTGGGGATTGAATAGGATACCATGGGACAGCTCTGGATCCCCAGCTCTTTGTTTCCTTAGAAACACCACTGCAGTATAGTTGAGTGAAGAAACCCCCAGAAAAGGGGAAATGAAAATACTAGTGGGGAAGGGCCCTTTTTATGAGATGGAGGTCCCAGAAGAGATGGGAAGCACTGAGACCCACAACATAATTAGAAGAGTTACCAGCAAAGAAGAGGAGAGAATTGTCTTCCTTTGAGTCTGAAGGGAAATGATTGTTCATTTATTTTTCTTTTATATTTATTGAATTCCTAATTATGCCACACCTGTGTTAAGTGCTTGGATTACAGTGGGGAGTGGGTCAAGCTGTTCTCTGCTTTTTTCCATGCTAGCTGTGGAGACAGATACTGAGCCCACCACAGTCAGTGCTAAGTAAGGAATTGAAATAGGAGAGTAATGGGGTGGTTATTTCTGATTATCAGTTCGAAATATATCTCTCTGAGAATGTGCCCTTTAAAGGTGAGATAGAAATGGTAAGAAATTACCAATATGAAGGTCAGCGGGAAAATGTTTCAGACCAAGGAAACTGCCAGTGTGCTCAAGGGGCAGATAAAAAGCCAGTGTAGCCTTATCTTGCTCCAGGAGAAGGGGGAGTGGCAGGAGCTTGGATAGGAGAGGTAGGCGGGGCCACATCACTGAGTGTTTTTTTGAAAGCCTGGATAAGAATTTGGACTTCATTCGAAGTTCAAAGGGAAACCACTAGAGGGTTTTAAATAAGGAGATCACATGATCAGCTATTATGCTGGTGATGGATGGGGCTGGGGGATTAGGGTTAGAAGTGGAGAAAATAGGAGGTTCATGTATTCACCCCAGCAATACAGCAGGGTGTGATAGTAGAGGTGGGGGAAAATAAGCCAATTCTGGACATGTTTTGGAGGGACAGTCTATAGAGATGTTCTGATTGACATGGGCCCAGGGGTAGGCTGGTAAGGGAAGGAGAGGACTCAGGAGCATCTAAGCTTTTTAGCGGACTAACTGGGTGATGGCAGTAATGACTATTAATGGGGAAGAGAATAGATTCATTGGGTAAGGTTGGGGGAGCAGAAGTTCTGCTTTGTGCTTTTCACTTTGAAATGTCTTTAGACACTCAAATGTCATGACATTTAGACACTTTGGAATGGCTTTAAGCAGGGCACCTGGGTGACTCAGTCAGTTAAGCGTCCGACTCTTGGTTTTGGCTCAGGGCATGATCTCAGGGTCCTGGGATGGAGTCCCGTGTCAGGCTCCGTGCTCAGGGTGGAGTCTGCCTGAAATTCTTTCCCGCTCCCTCCCTCTCCACTCTTCTCCCAGCTTGAGAGTGCGCTTGCTAGCCACTCGCTCGCTCACTCACTGACATACATACATACATACATACATACATAAATCTTAAAAAAAAAAAAAGAAATGTCTTTAAGCATCCAAGTAGGCAAGAAATAATGGCTAGCGAGACTAGAATAGTGGTAGTGGAGGCAGGAAAATAATGGAACTGAAGTCTATATTTCCTCACCGGTGATTTAATTTATATAAAGACAGTGTTGCCTTCAGGCGGGGTCTGAGGACCCAGAGGGGGTCCTGCATGATCAGCCTTTGGGTGTAGGCCTTTGCAAGAATAGAAGCAGGAAAAGGAGCAAAAACAGCAATTTTTCATGGGGTTCCTTTAGTTTCCCTGTTTCAGCAGTATTTAAAACCCCTGCAACTGGATAAAATCATCATGATCAGAGGTCCACAACTACTTCCACCGGCCAAATCTATTTCTCTGCCTGCTTCTCTATGGCCTGGGAGCAAGAATGGTTTTTACATTTTTTTTTAAAGATTTTATTTCTTTATTTGAGAGATAGTGCATGAGAGAGAGAGAGCATGAGCAGGGAGGAGAGGGAGAAGCAGGCTCCTTGCTGAGCAGGGAGCCCCACACGGGACTAGATTCCAGGACCCTGGGATCATGACCTGAGAGGCAGTTGCTTAACCGACTGAACCACCTAGGTGCCCATGGTTTTTACATCTTTTTAAATGGTTGAAAAAAAATTAGAAGAACCACAGTATTTCAGACACATGGAAATTATATGCAGTTCAAATTTCAGTGTTCATAAATAAAGTTTTATTGGAAAGTAGCCACACTTGTTCATTTGTGTATTGTCTGTTTTCATACTACTAGGCAGAGTTTAGTGGTTACATATGGCTTGCAAAGCCTAACATATTTTGTATCTGACCACTGATCTAGGTGTATGGAAGGAGAAGGTGGCTTAGGGACACATCCAGGTGTTATCATTGTTTAATTATGTACCAGTAGTTAAGTGTTGAACTGCATAAGAGGGAGCTTGATTTCTATATCTGCTTTCTTAGTTGCCAGCCAAAAAGCAAGGCTGGTGATTGGGGCTTCAGGAATTGATTGTGGCTGTACAGTAAGAAGAACACATCCATCATATCTTCTATGAGGATTAGGGAGACCATGGGATTCATAAAGTAATTTTAATCTTTTCAAGCTCCTTAGATTTGAATAGTTTTTTTATCTTTGTGTTGATTATCTTGATTGAGACCAGGTAAGTGATGTACAACTTAAGTAACTGTAGTTTTCAGACCAGTAATTTTGGTGCATTATTGACACATGGCTCATGCTCTGAGAGTAGTATAAAATATTTGGGATCAAGATTGCAATGGAAAATAATGTAGTATAGACATTAATATAAAACTGTAGTTTTAGTTTTAAAAGGTGTAACTCAACTCAGTGCTATTTATTCCTTATAAGGAAATATACCTTATAGAATATATTTCAGAGAAAGCCAGAAATTCCCTCTACCCCATTCCATTTGCTTCAAAAAACCTTTTTGCTAAGGTAATGGATCAATGTAAGAGGGCTCAGAGGAGATTCAGTTTCTATATATGTAAGAATATAATACTTATCAGTGACTTTGATTCTTTTGTAGGAACATACATTGATAGGTTCAGCAAATTCCCAAGATATCCAGCTCTGTGGAATGGGAATTCTTCCTGAACATTGTATTATAGACATCACAGCAGAAGGCCAGGTCATGCTGACTCCTCAGAAGAATACCAGGTAATATACTTTCATTAGTGTTAATGTCACAATACTTTTTAAGAGGACGAAAGTACACTAGTTGTGGATGTTATACAGCATGTTTGGCCTTTGCTTTTAAGTTCACTTATGAAGCTATCCAGTTAGTTACCAAGTCCTTTACATTGAATTTTTTAATATCTCTTAAACCCATATCTCCTCTCTATACTCACTACCGTGGCCTTATTTAAATAAGACCCTCATCAAATCTTGATTGGAACTATGCCAACACTCTAATCTCTTTCCTGGGTCACTTACCATACAGCCAGATGGCTTTCTACAATTTTTTTTTTCCCCAAAGATTTTACTTATTTATTTGACAGAGAGAGAGAGAGAGAGAGAGCACAAGCAGGGGGAGCGGCAGAGGGGGAGGGAGAGAGAAGCAGGCTCTCTGCTGAGCAGGGAGCCCAGTGTGGGGCTTGATCCCATGACCCCGGGATCATGACCCGAGCCGAAGGCAGACACTTAACTGAGCCACCCAGGTGCCCCAAGCTTTCTACTAATTTTGATACAAAATCCCTTATATCCCTCCTATTTGTCTCCTATTCCTCTGTGCCTGTCATTCCTTTGGGCAGCTGACTCCTGTTTGACCTTCAAGGCTAAGCTCTCTCATTGTCTACTTTGGGGGAATTCCCTGTTTGGTCTACATGAAGGGCCCCTAGTATATATTCCCAGTACAGCTTATGCTTCCTGTTATGTTAAGACTTCATACTGTATTCTTTTCCTAAAAGACTTTATTTTTTAAGTAGTCTCCATGCCCAGTGTGGAGCCTAAAGCGGGGCTTAAATTCACAACCCTGAGATCAAGACCTGAGCTGAGATCAAGAGTCAGACACTTAACCGACTAAGCTACCCAGGTGCCCCATCATATTGTGTTCTTGTGGGCTGTTAACTTTTATTATCCCAGTAGACTGTGAGCTCATTGAGGACAAGGGCCTGTCTTTTTTGGATCTCTGTCCTTAGTATGTAATAGAAGACGAGTATATAAATGCTCAAAAAGTAATAAATGAATGAAGAGATATAACATTATATAAAATTAAATGTTTCTCAGTTTGCTTCCTTGAGCTGTGAAGCTGTTATTCCCCTGTTATATAATGGTCGATAACTGTTAACTGACTTACATTGATTCTTCAAATGTTGACCCATTTCATTATGTGGTACTGAATAATCATTAATATCATTACTAATCTTGGGGTGCCTGGGTGGCACAGTTGGTTGAGCATCTGACTCTTGGTTTCAGCTCAGGTCATGATCTCAGGTTTGTGAGATTGAGCCCCAAGTTGGGCTCCACACTCAGTGGGGAGTGTGCTTGAGATTCTCTCTCTTCCTATCCCTCTGACCCTCCCCTTACTCTTCCATGTGCTCGCTCTCTCTCTTTTTCTCTCTTTAAAAATAAATCAATCAATCATGGGGCACCTGGGTGGCTCAGTCAGTTAAGCGTCCGACTGTTGGTTTTGGCTCAGGTCATGAGCTCACAGTCGTGGGATCAAGCCCCGTGTTGGGCTCTTCATGGAGTCTACTTCAGATTCTTTCTCCCTCTCCCATTCCCTCCTGCATGCGCGCACTCTCTCTCTCTCAAATAAATAAAATCTTTTAAAATAAATAAATAAATCTTTAAAAAATATCATTACTAATTTTATCCAAAAAAATCTAAATATTGGGAAGCTATCCAGCTCATGGTGAAGGATGCAAATGAGGAAGAGGAAAGAACAGCAGAAGCTGGGCCTGGCACTCCCAGCCTGGGCATGCTATTCTCCTATTAAATAGTCTCACAGAATACCAACCTTAGGCAAGGTTACTCTGAAGCTGTGATAAAATATGACAAACCAGGCCACATAATAATTTTGTTTCAGCACAGACAAAAACAGGGTCACTCTGTCACATACCAAATACCTTCTCTTGGCTGAGGTGAGTGATTACTTCTTTACCAGTCACAGCTTTATCCTCATTCTAGTCTTTCCTCTTATAGGTAAGATTTTTTTGAAATGCCCAATCATAAAAGTACTCCGGCTTTCTGACAGCATCCAACACATCCAGAACCCCTCTCTCTCAGAGCCTTTGCCAGGTCGTCCGGCTAAAGCCCAAATCCTGTAACAGTCCTTCCGAGCACACTGTCACTGAGATACCCCGTGCTTCCTGCGACTGTGTCTTCTCCCTGTGCATGAGGAATCAGCCCAGCTTGTTCAGCCTCAGGAATGCTCCTAGTGGTCTTTGGGTGAAGGACATTGACACAGTTTCCACACTCCCAATTTTCACTTGAAATTTACAGTTGGCATTTTCTCGCTTTGTCCATTTTCAAGAAAATGGCTGCCCCAGATACCACTTTGTATATGTCTTTTGCTCAGGACAGTCCTCATACTCGGGTGAATGAACACAGTGCTTTTTATGTACTTCTTGTTTTGTCACCCGAAATGTTTAAACAAGTTGTGTACTCAGGGTCAGGATTTTTAAAAAGTAATAATTTTTTTTTAAAGATTTTATTTATTTATTTGACAGAGAGAGAGATAGCGAGAGAGGGAACACAAGCAGGGGGAGTGGGAGAGGGAGAAGCAGGCTTCCCCGCGGAGCAGGGAGCCAGATGTGGGGCTCGATCCCAGGACCCCGGGATCATGACCTGAGCCAAAGGCAAACGCTTAACGACTGAGCCACCCAGGTGCCCAAAAAGTAATAATTTTTACTGCTTCATCAAGGTCATCCTCAAAGGAAACATTTTTTAAAAATTGTGAGTGTATGGCAGTGAGTAGTCCAGTGACTACTAGTAATGTTTGGTGCCACTGCCTTGGTTTGTGCTAAAACTCTAGCGGTTTTACTCATTGTTGGTATATATGTCAACATGGTGGAAAGGGCAGGTTAGCATTATTATAAAAATAGCTTTGATCTTGGGGACCCCACAGAGACCACACTTTGAAAACTGTGATTATAATCATGCTTTTATTTACTAATTATGGCTTAACTGCTGTGGCTTTTAAAAGTTAGCCTCTATATATGTTTGCCTTTAATTGAACTCCTCATTGTATTTAAGGAATTTGTGTCATAAAGGCTAAAATCTGCTAATTTTAGTAGGTTCTCTCTTAATATAATTTTTGAGCTCATGCTTTGAATAATCAGACTATAGGAGGACCAATTACTTTTAGTGTTTAAAAACCCACATGGTAGGTGAAATCCGGATGTAGAGAGTAGGATTTTATGTATATGCATATACATAAAAAGTAACTAGCAATATAAAGCCAGTTAAGTGCTTTAGGACAGTAAAGAAACTAAGACACTCTTGGCTGGAGTGACGAGCAGCTTTTACAGAGGAAGCAGAAACCAGCTGGGCTTTGAAAGCTTGAGTAGGCCTTGGTGGGGAGAATGGGGAGGGCAGGAGCTCTATTCCAGGATTCCAGGTTGCAGGACTGGAATAAGCCTGGCTTTGAAAGAAGAGTCAATCAATCATGTTTAGTGGACAGAACATAAACCTTTTTTTTGGCTGGAGTTGAGAATTCACTAGAAGGGGGAAAGAAAGGAAGAGATAAATAGGGCTTCCTTTTGTAGGGCCTTTATGCTATGTCTAAGCAAATGAGTCCTTCAGCAGGAGAGAGGCTTGATAAAACTGGTGTTCCAGGAATATCAGTCTTATAGTGGTATGCATAATTTTTGTTAATTTCCTGCCCCTGCAAATTCTTCCCTTTATCTCCTTCCATCCACCCTTCTGTTGAACTCCATTGTCAAGATAACCGGTCAAGTGGACCTTATAAATCTTTTATACATTGATAGAATATGAACGTTTTTCTGTGCTCTAAGAAGTTACAGAAGATTTTAGCATAGGTCTCATTTCTTATATTTCTAGAGTCTAGTTGGTTGATTGGCTCTTATTATTCATGTAGATTGGACATACTCATTTGAGTTGTAATGTACATTGCTACCGGCTTTCTACTGTTAGCTGTAATGGCTCCCTATTTACTCCTTAATATGCTATATAACAAATTTGGAACTTTGAAAAGTAGAGGATAATAGTTGATTATATTTAGTATTGTAAGCATTTCTTAGCAGAGAAGTAAATACAAATAAAGTTCACTGAGGGCAGGGGAATTGATTATTTCATTTTTCCTAGTAACTAGATCTCTATAGTATTGGATACTTAAAGGGGAAAACATGATAATCATTGTTTGCATTGACCTCTTCTCCCCCTCAGAACATTTGTAAATGGCTCTTCCGTATCTAGTCCTATACAACTCCACCACGGGGACAGGATATTATGGGGAAACAACCACTTCTTCAGGTATGACATTCATGGCTCTTAAAGAGAGATTATTGAAGATTATACTTTGAAACAGAAGAATGTATATTGGAAGGTAAACTTAACTCCATAAAAAGCATACATTATTTTGTGCATATGTATTTACTGACTGTCTATGATTTGTTCATTGTATGCTTTGAGCCCATATGAACAATATTCTCAGGAAAAATAAGGAGTTTACTTACTTTTTTCCTTTTTATTTCCCAGTGCAAGATGATTGTTTTGCTGTCTGGTGTAAGAATTCATCAATTTTTTTTTTCTGACTTGCTTACCTTTTTATTTGTTTATTTTTTATTGGAAAAGAGTAGTTTTAGTTTCCTTATTCATAAAATAAAGTTCGTATTTTATTTAGGAATGTTTTCAGCTGCAAGTAATGGCAAACTTGACTATAATGGCTTAAACAGTTTGTTTCACTGACCAAATAAGAAATCCAAAGGTGGGTGGTTGTTGGCATTGGCTAAGCCTCTCAAAACTGTCACGGCAGAAGGCTTGTCACTGTCTCCTTGTCTTGGCATTTCCCTGTGGTCTAAAGATGGCCACGCCACTCCAGGTATCAAAGCAGCATCCAGGCACATATGAAGAAAATGAGGGAGAAGGTGGTACTAGCCTTATCTGCTTGATCAGAAAAAGCAGAAGTCTTCCTAGAGCCCCCAACAATCTTCCATTTTTGTCTCATTTGCTAGAATTTGCCTCTTAACTACAAGGGGGGCTGAGAAAGAGCCTGTGCTGGGACTGCACGCAGTGTTTTCCATAGAAAACTGGTGTTGTGTTGCCAGGGAAGGGCGGGCTGGAGATTGTACAGAACTACAGTCCTGGTCTGTTCCTCTCCTGTCACTGGTCACCATGCTTGGGGTATCAGACTGACTTTTCTTATGGCTAATGGAGATCCTTTGCTTGTGGACCAGTCGATATTTTGATTACTGAAGAAAGGGTAGAGGGGCACAAAGCGTGCAGAAAATGTTTTTCCTTTTCTTCCTTTTCAAACTAAATCAGGTGTAAACTGCTTGGCTTGCTTTTCAGAACCTTCATAGTTTGAATTACGTTGATCTTTCCAGCATTATCTCCCATAACTTCTGCTATACAAATTTTGTGTGCTCCTATGTTGTTATATTCATAATTTCTCCAGAGACTATGAGAGTTTCCATTTCCACGTCTCTTCTCATGCTGTTCCCACTTGTAAAGCTCGGCTCAAATGACTTCCTACTCTGTCATCTTTTCTGTTGTTATTCCAGTGGTCCTCAGCTTTTCTTCAACGCCTAGCTTGTCACAGTCATGTGGCCCCGAGTCACATGGTCTGTTGTAACCATTTGTGCATGCATGTGTGTTTATTTCTACTACTAGAGGATGAAATTCCAGAGTGTAGTAATTGCCTTACACTTACACGGTACCCCCTTGGCATCTAGCAAATGCCAGTATTTAATGAATGGAATAAGTGCGTATCTTTATTTTAAAAATAATATTCTTCCCCTCCCCCAAGACTGAATTTGCCTAAAAAGAAAAAGAAAGCAGATCGAGAGGATGAGGAACATGACACCTCCATGAAGAATGATACCAGTTCTGAGCAGCTCGACATAGACGGAGACTCCTCCAGTGAGGTTTCCAGTGAAATCAACTTCAATTATGAATATGCGCAAATGGAGGTTACCATGAAGGCTCTGGGTGGTAATGGTGAGCAGATATGTGCATTTTAGAATCTTTTAAAGCTGATGGAAAGTTAAAAATGTTTATGATTGAGACCTTTTAAATGTTAACAAAAAAGGAAATCTTTATGTTATTCTCTATATTCTTTTAATTTATTACATTTATAAAAACTTTTCATTCTTTTAGCCTTGAGTACTAATCACTGCCAACTTTGTTCTCATTAATAGAATTTCTCAGGTTTGAAATTTGACTGCCACTGTCACTCTTAGGTTACGTGTAGAACATACGCTAGACCTGCTTCTCCTCTGTGGAAGACAGTTCAGCATGTATTTTACAGAAGAGATGATATGATGAGGAGTGGGGAGTAAGGAACACTGAGTTTATTCCAGACTGTCTTCAAGAATCTTCATTTACTAATTAGGATGCCAAACAGCATAGCAGTATAGAACCACATTTGAAATCTATGGTGTTGTACTGTGACCTTTCATTCGTTTTTACCTTTTAAAAAAACTTTATTTAGATCCAATGCAGTCCATATTGAACAGCCTAGAACAACAGCATGAAGAAGAAAAACGATCTGCATTGGAGCGCCAGAGGCTTATGTATGAACATGAATTGGAGCAGCTACGAAGAAGGCTGTCTCCTGAGAAACAAAACTGTCGTAGTGGGGACAGGTTTTCTTTCCATTCACCCAGTGCTCAACAGCGACTGAGACAGTGGGCCGAAGAGAGGTAGGTGCATGGGGCCTTTATTACGTGTGCGTAGCATATGCTCAACACTTTACCTCACCGAGATATGATACAGTTTGGAGAAATCTGGACATTACTTGAAAAAGAATTATATTTAGAGAGAATGTAACAGCTTAAGAACCATTTGGCATTTTTTTTTCATTTTTGAGAAAAACGGGAATTACCAATTTATATTGATTTATTTAAAGTTGCCCATGTTAGGTGCTGCCCCATTTTAGTTTGTATGGCTTTTGGATTTGAATAAACAAGTATTTGTACTTAGAAGTTATACTTTATCGTTGTATTATACCTTAGGTTCTGAAGCTTGGGTAGATGCTTTTTAAAAAAAGGAAAAAAAAAAGTGGTTATCTGGCCTCATTAGGTCAGGTAGGTAAAGCATGGTGCTAATGAGATGCAGATTGCAAGTTTGAACTCTATATGGGCTAATTAGCATTGCACTAAAATGTCTCATCCATGGTTACAGACTGTACTCAACTAACCTCTTGCTCTTCAAAGTTTGGTCTGCAGACAGGCAGCATCTCTAATCAGGTGGAGATTGATAGAAGTGTAGTGTCTCAGGCCCCACCCAAGACCTAGTGAGTCCAAATCTTTAGTTTATCAAGATCCCCGGGTGATTTTTATACACTGTCAAGTTTTCGAGGCACTGTCCTAATCAACGGCCAGCTTGTTACAGGAGCATGTGCCAGTACTTACAACATGGCCTGATACAAGCGCGTGCATGGGTCGGTGTCAGTAACGTAGTCCCTGTGTGCACAAGGCAGTTGTAAAGCTTGGTTCGTAGTTTGGCATTAACATACTATGTACTACATAATACTCTGATGTGCTGCTTGATAGTTATCTCCCCCACCCCACCCCCCTTTTTTTAAAGAGAAGCAACGCTGAATAATAGCCTGATGAGGCTGAGGGAACAAATTGTGAAAGCCAATCTGTTGGTGCGAGAAGCTAGTTACATTGCAGAGGAACTGGATAAAAGAACAGAGTATAAAGTAACCCTGCAGATTCCAGCCTCCAGCCTCGATGCCAACAGGAAGGTGAGGTTGTCGTTAATGGAAGAGAACAAGGGAACCACCGGAGAAAACTGTTGTCTGTTTCAGCAGTGGTATTTAAACACCAGTGGGCTTGCCCTCAACCCCACCTACACTTTCTGCAGTCTGCATCCTTTTGTACTTGTTCTCCTGTCTCGAGTAGAATTCATTTGCTTTTAAGTTTCTGCCTTTGTGCATATGTGTCCTTTGTCCACTAGAATACCCTCTCCACCTCTTCCCACCACACCCCACCAATTTATTTCACTCAGCCTCCTTTCTTCAGTCTGTTTCTATGATTTCTGGGAAGTCTTTCCTGATGAATCTTCAGAAAGTGATTTTTCCCGTTCATTCTGTTACCACCCCCCAACCCCCCTCCCCTAAGTTCCGTGTTTAGTTTACATGTATCATGTTATTTTCACTTGCTAATAGATTGCTCAGCAAAACTGTTTATTAGTTGTTTCATGTGCGTATTCATGATCACAAATCCTTTTTTTTTTGGTATAATGTAATAACCTTAATAAATTGTAGGGGGAAAGTCCCATCAAAATTTTCTATCCTAGCCATCCAGTTGTTTTCTTTTCTTTGTTATTTAGGCCCTTTTCTAGCTCTCAGTCATATTCATACATAATTTTTGATGGTACATAGAATTTTATATTCAGATACATATTTTGAGGGTCCATGTGCTTTATTTCTCCCACAGTATTTGACACAACAAAGCTTTAATGGATTTGGTAGCAAGGACCATATCTTTCTTTTTCTTGTGGCATCCCAGCCTCAAGGTCATTGTTTTCACAGAGTAGATATTTGGCAAATAGGATGCTTAATGTTTTGAGTAATATAGGTATTATGAACGTGATGCACTTACTGCTCTATGGAGACTTGTCTCTTGATACACGTTCTGTGTGTGATTTGAACTTAGAACTTTATTTTGCTTGTTGGCATTTGTTGGGCAAACCACAGGTGCAGTGGGACTCAGACAAAAAGCAGTAGAGGAAAGCCAACCATGGGCTTAGATTCTTCTAGAAAACTGAGCAGAGCAACGTCTTCTTCCATTCTGTAGTGTTTGAGTTGGAAAAACAGAAACATAACCATTTTTTCCCCATGCAGCATGACTGTCTGTAGCCCTTTTCTGTGTATCCTGGCTCAGACTTTGTTGGAAGGAGCAACCGTGCCTCCGGGCAGCCAAGTCAGTACCTAGAAGTGACGCAAGTCATTTTGGGCCTCCCTCTCTCCTAGACAGCTGATAGTGTGTTCTGGGGCTGTTTGCATGGCTGGTAGAGATGAAGCACATCGCTGGGGTCACGGCAGCCATTGTTAACATGTTAATGGCTGCTAATCTATGCTACTACTATTGATTTAATAGATTAGTATTTTCAGATTTCACCCAGAGAGAGGGGCTGGACAAGGAAGTATTTCTTAAGGAGAGAGTCTTTTTTAACTCAGGCTGGGTCTTTCCTCTTGTATCCAATGAGACCTTTTGTTTTTGGTACTTGAAAGCTTTCATTTCACTTAATGTCTTGCCTTTGCTGTGAGCACTATTGTTTGTTCTGGTCTTACTCCTGGCCTTGTACTCACCTCTCTCTCGTGATTTTGGTAAGAGGCAGAGATTCCTTTTTTTTCTTTTTTCCAGTTCTTGTTGTAGTTGCTGGAGGGCCAAGTCATGATGCTGCAGGATATTGCTGGCTGCCGTTTCCTCCCCCGTTCTGGCATTCTCCACCTGCAGTACCACTCCATGTGGATCCCTGATGAGCTTTTCGTATTTATTCCGTAGCAGGCTGAGTAGAGGTAGAAGGACCTTTAGAGTATGAGAGAATGGCAGTTTTTGAGCTTCAGAATTCAGAATCTTTGTTTCATTATGTAAATTCCGTTTCTTTGAAAATGATTATAGGTGAAATGGTAAAGCAACATCGGTGTATTTCACAATTCCCTAAAGTCCTGAGTAGACCTATCCAAACAGTTGATAAATTATGCAATAAATCTAAACTGATAACTGATAGATATGTCTCTCTGGGGGAGATACACAGGAGTATTTTTATTTTCTACTTGTGGTTTTAAAACTGTTTCTATATTGAAACACATTGTTTTGGGGTGCCTGGATGGCACAGTCGGTTGGGCGTCCAACTCTTGGTTTCAGCTCAGATTGAGCCTCGTGTCAGGCCCTGAGCTCAGTGTGGAGTCTGCTTGAGATTCTCTCTCTCCCTCTTCCTCTGCCCCTCCCACTTGTGCTGTCTCTCTCTGTCTCTAAAATAAATGAATAAAATCTTAAAAAAAAAAACCCACATTGCTTTTACAAGCTGGAAAAACTTCATTAAATTCTAAGTTTTTTTCTGGTGAAATAACACAGAACAAAAACATTTTAAAGTGAAAAGTTCAGGGGCACCTGGGTAGCTCAGTTGGTTAAGAGTCCAACTCTTGGGTCAGGTCACGATCTTAGGGTTGTGAGATCATGTTGCGAGTCGGGGGCTCTGTGCTAGGTGCTGGGTGTGGAACCTGCCTAAGATTCTCTCTCTTTCTCCCTCTGCCCCTCCCCCCATCTTTCTTTAAAAAAAAAAATGAACAGTTCAGTGTTTTGGCCATTCAGTGTTGTATGACCAGCATCTTTATCTAGTTCATACTGTTTTTTAATTTTAAATTTAAACTATGTGTATTTACAGATTGATATCATTTGTTGCCTCCAAATGGGTAAATGGGGATTCTTTTCACAGTTTGCTCTTCTAAACATTTTGTGTTTTGTACCACATTAAGATACTACCCATTCAAAAAATATATTTATTTATTTATTTATTTGACAGAGAGAGAGAGAGAGAGAGAGAGAGAGAGAGAGACAGCAGGAACACAAGCAGGGGGAGTGGGAGAGGGAGAAGCAGGCTTCCCACCAAGCAGGGAGCCCGATGTGAGGCTCAGTCCCAGGACCCTGGGATCATGACCTGAGCTGAAGTCAGATGCCTAGCAACTGAGCCACCCAGGCACCCCTCAAAAATTTTTTTAAATTCAAACTTTTGAAAGGTAAAAGATCATTTCTTAGCTCTCAATCCCAGCAGACTTTCCCTTGCCATCAATGCTTATGACTCTTTCTACCCACAGATACTCTTTGGTCAGATGATGGCCTGAATAAAACCTTTTTAGGTTTTTAGGTTTTGATTTAGTCTTTGGGGTTTTATTTTTTTTATTTATTTTATTTTTTTAAAGATTTTATTTATTTATTTGACAGAGAGAGACACAGCGAGAGGAAACACAAGCAGGGGGAGTGGGAGAGGGAGAAGCAGGCTTCCTGCGGAGCAGGGAGCCAGATGCGGGGCTCGATCTCAGGACCCGGGGACCATGACCGGAGCCGAAGGCAGACGCTTAACGACTGAGCCACCCGGGTGCCCCATAGTCTTTGGGGTTTTAAATTTAAATTTATATCCCATTTACTATATGAATAACCTACTATATGAATAATTTACTATATAAATTTACTTTTTAAATTACATCTAATTTATATACTTAAATTTAAATTTTGATCACAGTTGAATATAATGGCATTATATTAAGCTTAAAAGGTTCCTGAGAGGGGCGCCTGGGTGGCTCAGTCGTTGGGCGTCTGCCTTCGGCTCGGGTCGTGTTCCCGGGGTCCTGGGATCGAGTCCCGCATCGGGCTTCCTGCTCAGCAGGAGGCCTGCTTCTCCCTCTCCCACTCCCCCTGCTTGTGTTCCCTCTCTCGCTGTGTCTCTCTCTGTTAAATAAATAAATAAATTAATTAATTAATTAATAATCTTTAAAAAAAAAAAAAAGGTTCCTGAGAAGTTTTGCAGTGAACTGACTAGAGAAGGATAGAAATTCCGTTTTGGTTGATGACATTTGACTGGTGGGTGTAGAATTCTCAGAGTTGGCTTCCATGGGGGGGTATCTTTGTGTTTCACATGGTCACTCTTACTGTTTTACAGCGAGGCTCTCTTCTTAGTGAACCTGCAATCCAGGTGAGAAGAAAAGGAAAAGGAAAACAGATTTGGTCTCTAGAAAAACTGGACAACAGGTTGCTGGATATGAGAGACCTTTATCAGGAGTGGAAAGAGTGTGAAGAAGATACCCCAGTAAGTTCTCTTGATAAAAATTATGGAACTGGTAGTCATAAAAGAAACCAAGCAGGAAGGAGACTACCGTTTTAGGGAAGAATTGTTCATTCTGCTAACATAGTAATCCTGTTTCTAGAATAATATTTATTTTAATCCTCTAAATTGTTTGGCTAATCAAGAATCTCAATAATAATTATTAAATGGCTGCATAATATTCCATTGTATATATATACCACATCTTCTTTATCCAATCATCTGTCGATGGACATCTTGGCTCTTACCATAGGTTCTAGAGGGGAGGGGGGTGGGGGATGGGTTAGCCTGGTGGTGGGTATTAAAGAGGGCACGTATTGAATGGAGCGCTGAGTGTTATACGCAAACAATGAGTCATGGAACACTACATCAAAAACTAATGATGTGATGTGTGGTGATTAACATAACATAATAAAAAACATAAACGAAGAGAAAAATAATAATTATTAAAAATAATCTATTTTTCTGGCATCTTCTTCTCCTCATTTTGTGTTCTCTGGATTTCTAGTAGAATCTTCTACATTCCGTTCTGACATCTGTTGGTGTCACATGTGTCTACTTCTGTACTGGACCGTGAATTTACTTAGGACAGAGACCATGCCTTATTATCTCTCTTCCCATTTCTCCACACATTTAATCTCGCAAATAGAAGCCTACAATATCTCTTTTTTGAATAGAACATTAGTGGTATCTTAATATCTGTACTACTAAGAGCAGATTTGGAAGGAGTTCTGATCCTAAAGTGGGTGCTGTAGAGCTGTACTCTGGAACTTTCTCCTCAAGTTGCAGGTTTTCCCATTTAGGTCAGCCATGTACTTGTGCATATTTTAAAACAGAAATGCATATTATGTATATTTTTACAGTTTTCAACCCTGCTGGTCTTGTTTCCACATAGAGTTGTTCACTTTTTAGTCTCTTGTTTTTTATTTTTATTTTTTTTAGCCTCTTGTTTTTTAAAAAAATATTTTTTCCAGATTATCATCAATAAAAATGACTTTTTATCATTAGATGACATTTTTTCTTAAAATTTTTTTCCCTCTTTCTTCTGTACTCCTCTTGTATTTTAGCCCAGAAATAAAACAACATTAACACATTACAAAAACGCAAACTACTCTCATGAAGGGGGTCAGCTCTTGTTAGTGGCAATGCATCTTAGGATTTGGCAGGAACGAGTGGAATAAATAGGAGTGAAAACTAAAGAGTACTTTTGTACACTCAACTTCTTTTTCTAGTCAGTTGGTTTTCTCTATTTTCATGGCAAGATTTCCACCTAAAGGAGAAGTGATAAACGTAATGACGTATTATTGAGATGGCTGTCATGGGTGAAGTATGCTGACCACCATTCTAATGGGAGTGAGGAAGAGAGAGTCGTGTGATCCAGTGCTGTGCTTCAGCTAAGTTTAATGACTTTATGAGAGGCCATCAAAAAGTGGTAGTAGGTTGAATTAATTTATTTTAAGTGATTTCTGAAGTTGTGATGTTCCAAATCTCTTTAAAGCTCATACGGTCTTACTTCAAGCGTGCTGATCCATTCTATGATGAGCAGGAAAATCATAGTCTCATTGGGGTGGCGAATGTTTTCCTCGAGTCCCTCTTCTACGATGTGAAGTTACAGTATGCTGTTCCAATTGTCAACCAGAAAGGAGAGGTTAGTTTTCTCTTCATGCCTTGTTTCCTTCAGAGAAAAGTTTAAGAAACAGTAGGGTGGTTACAGTATATTGTTGTGACTGTTTTTCATTAATAATGACAAGTGCTATTTATGTGCATTAATAATACCTGTGTTTCCATCTGCCTGATGGTGATTATTCCAAGTACTTTGAGGGAAAGTAACTGTTAGAACCTAGGCTTCTAAATTCTCATTTACCATTAACCCAATCATTTAACTCTAAAACAGAAGAAAAAACAAAATCTGGAAAGAATACCTGCTTCTCCTCTATTGTTCTAGGTGGCAGGTCGGCTGCATGTCGAGGTGATGCGAATAAGTGGTGACATTGGGGAAAGAATTGCTGGAGGTGATGACACCACAGATCTCTCCTGTGATAAGGAAACCCAGGAAAACAGACTCGTGTGCATGGTAGGTCCCAGTTTCATTTAGAAGTAGTGGAAGTGTAGTTGATTTTGAGGATTGTGGCTATTTAGACAATAAATATTGTGTTCTTTTTGAATTTTGAAAATATCTGTGTCTAAATAAATCTTTAGAATTGGTATTACAGAGACCATATTTCATTATATATACTGATTTACCAGTTAGCTAGGTACTTCCACTGTGAGGTACTTCACAGGTACCAGTTGGCTAGGTACTTCCACCTGCCTCTGTGAAGCCTTGGATAAGTCACCTCTTTCTTCTGAACCATTCTGCTCCAGAGTTATATGGGTTTATGTTTATTTGAACTTCTCTCTAGAGAAGCACAGTTTTTTCACATAAATTTCCTCCTCCTGTTGGACCTCTTGACTTCTGCTGAGGCTCAAGATTTATCCTACTCCTGGTTCTGTTCCTAAGCTCCTACTATACCTCATTCTTCACACTGTTTTTCTACATGTTTTTTGTTCCTCTTCACCCATGTGCCTTTGTGTATGCTATGCGACAGCATGTGGCAGTCGCAAACCCTGCTCTTCCCGTTCTTCCCAGGTATGCCATTCGTGAACACTGCTGAGTGTTATCTGTCAGACATTGTACTGGGAATATAAAGATGAAAAAGATAGGATTTCTTCTCTTAAGGAGCAGCCTGTGTAGTTTGTGTGTATGTGTAGAGGGACACACAAGTGAACAGAAGACTCCAATATCGTGTCACCCAAGTGCTCTGAGAGAGGTAGACAAGAGATATTTGGGGACATAGAAGAGAGGTAATTAATTCAGAAAGTAAAGTCTGAGGAAAATTTCTGGAAACAAGACTCACAGTGGACTTGAAGGAGGGCATGTTATGCAAAACTGTGTCTTCATAGGGTGCTGTGCTTTTTTCATGGATAATTGGTAGGTAGATTTTAAGTAGGTCATTACATTCCTGAACTCCTACCCAATTGGTGTAGGTAGTGCTGCCTCTGTCACATTATGACAATGAAAAAATTCCCCTCAGACCTTTCCAAACACACCCTACTGGGCCAGTGTGCCACAGTTGAAAATCACTGTAGGAACCAGTGAAAAGGTTTTTGAGGAAGAGAAATCCACAAGGCTCATAGGAACAGCGTACGAGTGAGAAGAAGGCCATTCAAAGGTGCAGTGAAAGAAGCCTAAACTTAACTCTGATTTCATCATCCATCCTCAGTCCAGTCCTGTGTCTCAGTAAATATTTCTAGAATTGGAGTTGATACCGAAAGGAGTAAGGGATGCATTTGCTGCAAGCTATGGGGAAGCTGTAGCTGTTAGAGTTGGGCTCCCTTTGAGGGTCTCTGCACGTATAAAGAAGGCCTCAGACATTTAAGTTGGATGCTTCAGAAGGCGGGGAAAAATTCTTATTCACTAAAACGTTAATCTTTATGTTATTCTTGATTCTAGAACATTTTTTTCTGAGGTTATAGGATTACTGAAGGTTGAGACATAGGCTTGATCATTCCATAATGGGCCATTTCAAAGGTGATGGACTAGTAAATGCAGCTGTGTGAAAGTTGACATCAGTTCAAGGATATTGTCTCGCTTGGGAAAGTCATCACTGAAAAAATGTAGTATACCCTGGGTAACATAAGCTTTTTTTTTTTAAGAAAAAAATGAAGTTAAAATATCTTGAGATTTTTTTAGTGGAAGATAGCAAACATATACAAAAGTAGTGAGAAAGGTGTTATTGATCTCCACCCACCCTCCCTCAACATCAACTCATGGTCAGTCTTATTTCATTCATCTGCCTAAGCCTGTCTGTGCTGTCTCCTTCCCGTGGGTGATTTTGAAGCTATTCCAGACATCTTATTTCATCTATAATAGTTTAGTATTTATCTCTAAAAGAAGAGTACTTAAAAAAACCCATTATATCATAAACAAAACTGAATACTTCCTTAATATGAGATACCCAGTCAGTTTCCTTGATTGTCTTGTTTGATGTGTCTCTTAAATCTATCCTAATCTTTAGGCGCGGGCACTTATGCTTGCTTGCTTCTTCTTCTCTCATTATGTTTCTCTCTTACCCTATAGTTTATTTATCATAGAAACTGGGTGGTTGTATTTTCTCATAATCTTGATTTTGCTGATTGGTATTATTTAATGTGTTAAGCTGCATTTGCTGTAAATTGGTAGATATGAAGGTGATATAAGGGAAAGGGGGTAGCAAGGACATTTTATAGGTGATGGTGTGTTCTTCCGTCAGAAGGCACATTATATCTGGTGTTCTTTTGGGGATGTTAACAATTTTTGCTGATTATACTTAGATATTTCATGAGGAGTTAGAAAAGAATGATACTATAATCCTGTCAACCGTCATTTATTAGCTAGAATTCTTTGCTAGAAAGAATCGTCCTATTACATCAAGTATTTGCTCCTCAGAGATACAGTTTTGTATAGGAAAGGCGGGGTAAATGCTCCATTCTTTTCTCCTTTTAAAAAAACCTCATTTTGAAAATAATTAATTGGTTTTCCTACTAATATACAAAAGTAACCAGTGAGATTTTGTTTTTAGTCCAAATTTTATGAACTCTTCAGTGTAAGTGTATTTGATGTGTTTTTTTTTTTTTAAGATTTTATTTATTTATTCCTAAGAGACAGAGAGAGAGAGAGAGAGGCAGAGGGAGAAGCAGGCTCCCCAATGAGCAGGGAGCCCGATGTGGACTCGATCTCAGGACCCTGGGATCATGACCTGAGCCAAAGGCAGACGCTTAACCATCTGAGCCACCCAGGCACCCTTGATGTGTTTCAATCCGTATATTTATTACCTATATCAAAGTTCACATGATCCCATCTTTGGCCTGTGGTCTCCTCTCTGGAGTCCTTTTGACACAACCCTAACTGTCATAGACTGTGATAGCTTTCTTGCTTTCTGGTATGAGGAATATTCTAGTCCCATCCTGGACCTTTCTTATCCCAGACCCGGAATCAACCATTTCTCCAAGGAACCTGGCTCGTTTCAGTGGGAAGTGGTTTTTAGAGACCATATTCTAAGCATGTAATAGTCTTTTATGTAAAAGGAGAAAGACAGACTGTATGAAAGTAAACAAAATATTGGTGGAAAAAATGAAATCAGTTTGGGACACTTAACAATAATAAGTGATAAGTACCACCAGCTTATAAAAGCAGTCTGGTTTTATTTTTCTGTGATGAACATAAGTATGCACGTATTAACATACTGATATTTTAAATTACACTAAATTAAATGAGTATATTTTAAAACCCCAAACAGCATGTCTTGTGACAGTCCTGGGCTTTATATTGAACAGTGGCTAGTCAAAGTCTGTGGTATTCTGACACCTTGTGGTGATTTTGATCTCTGTTTGCAGAAACTTAAAAAACAAAAAACAAACAAAAACTATGTTCTGGATATCAGGGTATTCCTCATTTCTGAGATTCTTCATTCTTGGCAGGTCTTATTCCTGATAAGTTGCCTTTAGGATATAGGTCAGCATATGAAATCTTATAATTTATTTCAACCTTAAAATTGAGATTGATTTCTAAGAAAAAAATATTGGCTTTCCAGTGGAATTTAATCACAAAGAAGTATGTTTCCAACATCTGTCCACTCAATGCTTCGATGTGTTTTCATTCATTTCATTCCATTGTTATAGTCAGTCCTCATGCCAGTATCATTAGGTAGCTATCCTGTTTTACATAGAAGAAATCTCAGCCTAAGAAAACTAAGAATTTAATCTGCTCAAAAACAGAAGCTGCTATGTGGCAGAGAGTTTTATTTAGATCTCTTTTCTACAGAAATCTTGTAATCTTCCCAAATATTACATTGTCTCACCTTAAAGAATATAATAAAAAATTTTAAACACTTAATGAAAAAGTGATGGTTTTTAAAATGAGCAAAAAATTAATTGCTGAACACTGATTGCTCTGTTAGGTTTGGACAAATGAAATGCATTAGTCAATCTGTCTTTTTGTATCCTGTTGGGGAATTGCTATCTAAATGTTTCAAACTCTTGTTGCCATTGTTGGGAAAAATGAATAAAAATAGGAGTTCTCAACCACTGCTTACCCATTATGTGTACCTGGTATGGGAAAAATAGTCATCTGCTTTGCCTGATATTCTGTGTTATTATTAATGCTTCCTGAAATGTTAAGACGATTGTATTTGTAGTTGCTGAACTATATCAACTTTGGTCACATATTCAAGTTTACTTTTGTTGAATTTATTTACTGGAGGCACAGTGTATCATGCAACATACAGGAAGTGACCAGAGAAGAACATAATAAATGATCAATGCTCAATCATATGAAAGTCAGCCTGTAATCAATTATAAAATCAGAATTCAGTTTTGTTTAATTAATTTTAGAATTTAGTTTCCTTCATAGTTGGAAGAGTTTTGGAATGTCACAACTTATCACAAAAATTGCAGCTTAAAAATCAACCTGACATTGACTGCCAAAAGAAATATTTAGAATTTTTGGACTGCTTTAAAATCCATTATGGGCATTTATTCCTGGCGCATTTGAGTCTGATTAGACATATATTTCTAATTGTATGTTGTTATCACAAAACCTTACACTCCTGCAGTCCAGGGCACATTTCCTTTGATTCATCTCCCCTAAATCTGCATGGAGAAGGCACTCAGTAAGAGTTGGTACAGAGATGGTCAACATTCACCATCTTTAATCTCCTCCCTTTATCTCTCCAGATCTTCAAAGCATACATTCCTGATGCCTTTAAAATTTTCCAAAACATCCTCTAATAGCATATAACTTTCTACTCAAGAACCTTGTTCTTTTTTATCCTTCAAAATATCAAATAAATGTTTTTTGCTCTTTCCTGAATATTCCTTATTGGCACATATGCTGATTTCATTCTCCATTCATCATTCTTAACAGTCTTATGTTCTTGGGACATATCCATAGTTAGCCAAATTCATATCATTGAATGGTGTTGATGGTTGAGAACTTTCTTTTTCTGAGTTGATTATTAGTATTATAATATGATGATGATGATGATGATGATGATGTTACGAGAAACTAGAATTGGTTGTACATGCTTGAAAACATCCAAGTTTATAGTCAAGGTCGTTATCGAAGTTTATAGTCAAGGTCGTTGTTACCCCGTGCCAACCTCTCACTAAATGACAGTTGTCACCATTTCACAGATGAAGAAATAACAGCCCCAGAGTGACGGGGATTTGATCAAGAAGGACCAGTAGTGACACAGTCAAGACTGGGACCCACATCCCACTCAAGGCACTTGTTGCACCTTTTCTGAGTTAAAAACAGAGGCTTCCTTTTCCTTCAGGTTAAAATACTCCAGGCCACTGGGTTGCCACAGCATCTGTCCCACTTTGTGTTCTGCAAATACAACTTCTGGGATCAGCAGGAGCCAGTAATTGTTGCACCCGAAGTTGATACCTCTTCCTCCTCTCCAGTCAGCAAGGAACCTCAGTGCATGGTTGTCTTCGATCATTGCAGTGTAAGTTTCTTTTCCAGACTTGGTCAACATTTGATTACTTAGGTAAAAACAAAACTGTAAAATGAGCATTATTTTGTTGAATAATTTGGTATCAATATGTATCTTGAATCAGAGTTTCTCAGAGTGTGGTTGGAGTCAGAAACCGAAATGTCATCAGTACATCATACACCTTAAGTTAGCACAGTGTTATATGTCAGTTATATCTCAGTAAAGCTGAGGGAAAAAACACTAAAGTGTCAGTGAATTTAACTCCTCCCCCACAATCAAAATTTACTTTTGTGTGAATATATATACAGCTGACCCTTACACAACATAGGTTGTAAGTGTATTCTCTTTTCCTTTTGGTTTTCTTTTCTTTTTTTTATTTTTCTTACTTTTTAATTAATTTTGGGGGAGGGGAGGGACAGAGAAAGAGGGAGAGAGAATCAAGAAGGCCCCATGCGGAGTGTGGAGCCTGACGTGGGGCTCAGTCTCAAGACGCTGAGATCATGACCTGAGCCAAAATCAAGGTTCGGGTGCTTAACCTACTGAGCCACCTCGGCACCCCCCTTTTGGTTTTCTTAATAACATTTTCTTTTCCCGAGCTTACTTTATTGTAAGAATACAGTATTTAATATGCGTAACTTACAAAATATGTGTTAACTGCTTATGTTATTGGGAAGGCTTTCTGGTCAACAGTAGGCTATTAGTAGTTAAGTTTTGGGGGAGTCGAAAGTAATATGTGGGTTTTTGACTGCATGGGGGTTTGGTGCCTGTTAGCCCCACATTGTTCAAAGGTCAACTATATATACCTTTCTCAAAGGAACCCATGTTTTGTATTAGATTACTGGAGAAATTGTCTTCCGAAAAGTTTAAGAAACTGGTGTTTTAGAGAAAGTGAAAATAGAAAAGAGACGAAATGAACTTTACTGAACACCTAATGCTCTGCTAAGCACTTTATGTTATTCTTTCATTTGATCTTTATCACAGTTGTATTTGATGATAGTATTTTTTTGTTTCAGCAGCCAGTTCACAGGGATCAGTTTACCCACGGCTAGTAATTAGAAGAGCCAGTATAGTCAGACTCCAGATTCTTTTTTTTTTTTTTTACTGTACCACAGTTAATCCATCTCATTTTTTTCAAGAGAGAGGTCTCTTTCTAATCTATTTAAAACTTAGAAATACATTTAGTGTGTTAAAGATCGAGAGAGAGAGAGAGAGAGATAGTGTAGATTCTATGACTTTTTTCAATAAACTGTTTTAGAGCTTAATAATTACTGTAAAATGCTGTCATATATATCTTGTAAAGATGGACAGATTGGGAGGATTTTTTAAAATTAGATTTTTTTTGCACTGATGATCATTATTTATTTCCTTATTCTCCTATTATTGGAGATAATTAGCTTCCTAAAAGCTAGGAAAAATTGTTATTCTAACACACTGCTACCTTACTGCATCTAATAACTTTTATATCAAGACATCGTAGCTCATTGTTGGAATTATTGATATAATTATTAATACTTTAAAAATAGCTTCCCAAATATTGCTAACAAAACAGAATACAATGCTGGTCTTTCACAATAGATTTTCAAGGTGAAAAGTATTTTTATTTATTTTATTTTATTATTTATTTTATTATTATGTTATGTTAATCACCATACATCACATCATTAGTTTTTGATGTAGTGTTCCATGATTCATTGTTTGTGCATAACACCCAGTGCTCCATGCAGAACGTGCCCTCTTTAATACCCATCACCAGGCTAACCCATCCTCCCACCCCCCTCCCCTCTAGAACCCTCAGTTTGTTTTTCAGAGTCCATCGTCTCTCATGGTTCATCTCCCCCTCCGATTTCCGCCCCCTTAATTCTTCCCCTCCTGTTATCTTCTTCTTTTTTTTTTTTTAACATATAATGTATTATTTGTTTCAGAGGTACAGATCTGTGATTCAACAGTCTTGCACAATTCACAGCTGAAAAGTATTTTTTTTTAAAGATTTTATTTATTTATTTGACAGAGAGAGACACAGCGAGAGCAGGAACACAAGCAGGGGGAGTGGGAGAGGGAGAAGCCGGTCTCCTGCTGAGCAGGGAGCCTGATGTGGGACTCAATCCCAGGACCCTGGGATCATGACCTGAGCTGAAGGCAGACGCTTAATGACTGAGCCACCCAGGCGCCCTGAAAAGTATTTTTAAAAATCAGATTTGTAATTATATTTAAAGTCAAGAACCTTTAGACCATCTGAGCATTCATTATGCATGTTAGATGACAGTTCTGTTCTATAACTAAAACATTTTTTTTTCATTTCTTTTCTCCAAGAAGTAGGTGTAAGATGGTAGGTATAAGTAATCATAAGGTTACCAGAAAATACTTCCTCTTCTGTAATTATTTTCTTTTTTTTTTTTTAAAGATTTTATTTATTTATTCATGAGAGACAGAGGGAGAGACAGAGGGTGAGAAAGAGAGAGAAGCAGAGGGAGAAGCAGGCTCCCAAGGAGCAGGGAGCCCGATGCGGGACTTGATCCCAGGACCCCGGGATCATGACCTGAGCCGAAGGCAGACGCTTAACCATCTGAGCCACCCAGGCGCCCCTGTAATTATTTTCTTTCAGGAGTTTTCTGTTAATATTACTGAAGACTTCATTGAGCATCTTTCAGAAGGGGCTTTGGCAATTGAAGTATATGGCCATAAGATGAACGATCCTCGGAAAAACCCAGCCCTGTGGGATTTGGGGATAATCCAAGCAAAAACACGTAGTCTTCGGGACAGGTGAATTTTAGATATCCTTCTGATTCCATTTATAATTTTAAAGAATTGCTAGAGAGTAATACTGCCATTTGTAAAGGTAGCCCTTTCCTGAGCATTACCAGTATCCCAGGGATAGATGCAATTGTTTCCAGGGTATTTATAGCACATTTAAACTTCCTTACAGGAATGAATTTTGAAGAGTGATGGAAGAGATGTTAAATGTATAGTTAGTTAAGAATAAAGAGTGAATGAATTTTTGGAGAATAGTTGCTTATCATTCTGAATTCTAATTAATCAACTCTAGGGAAAATGGATCAATATATACTCTAGAATTCAGGTTTTACTTACTTTGTCTTTAGTGCAAAGTTCTTTTGAAATGCCATCAGTCATGAAAGGAGGCAGGCTTATTTGTACCATGATTTTAAAAAGAAGAGTTAAAAGGGAATGACCGAAAGAGTGTGTATTCATGCTTTCCATCTTATTATAGAAGAGAACCAGATTTTCTTTTTTCTTGTTTTGCATTTAGAATGTTTTAGCAAATCCTTAACTAGAATTGAGTTTTTTTCTTGATTCTGTTATTAATCCGAGCAAAGACTCTTGTCAGGTTACTAAATCAATCATATATATCACTACCTTTGTCTATGTAAAGATAATCATTGTACTTGCTTCTGGACTTCTGATTACCATATTTAGATTTTTGAATAGCCACTTTGAAATAGATTTGAAATTATCGTACCTTTTTGAATGAAATGAAGGAGCCATTTCTAATTCTGATATTAAATTTGTTTAATTTTGGTTTAATTATATTTGCTAGTATATATTTGTGTGTTACTCACTGAACTATAGGTCATTCTACTGAATTATTCGATTTGGAGGTCATTATCATTGTTAGTTTTCATGTGAAGGATCCTAAGCTGCCTGTATTGAAATAGAAATGTATGATTTTCCAAGAACTTCAACTATTTCCTAGATGGAGTGAAGTTACCAGAAAAGTAGAATTCTGGGTCCAAATCTTGGAACAGAATGAGAATGGTGAATACTGCCCTGTAGAAGTAATTTCTGCAAAGGATGTGCCAACAGGAGGAATCTTTCAACTCCGGCAGGTAAGAAAATTGTGAAAGTTATCATTCTGAATGTTAACATTAAATTCTTTGGCACTGTAAAGCTTAATACTGGATTCCTATTAGCAGAAATGTTAGATCGGTGATAATGAAATCTAGACTGGCCAAGTCCATTCTTTGTATTTAAATTGTCTCCTATTTCATGTCTATTTTCTTTGATTTTAAAAAATATTGCTAATTATAATATTTTAAAACCAGCTTTTCTTAGGTTTAAGTAAGCAAAAAGAGAAGCTTTCAAGAATGACTTAGAATTGAATTGCAGGAAACAATAGAAACATATGAAGCAGCATTAGAATATTTCTAAAGACAAGGAGAAGCAGTGTGACATGGCAGAAAGAATAAGCACTTCACAGGCTAGTAACATGCTAGGGTTCAGTTCTGGTCTCCCACGGCCTAGCCCTAAATCTGTGAGCAAGTTTGGTAACCTCTCAGAACCTTTCCTTAGGTATAAATTGGAGATGTGATGATAACAACAACTTTGTAGGACTAGTGTGAGGTTTAGAGATACTGTATATGAAGCACAGTGTTTGGTACTTGGGAGGTGAAAGGGTTCTTTTCCTCCTGACACCAACCAATTCTCTGATTCTCTGCAGGCACCAACCGGTGTCCCACAATGCAATTCGGTTTCGACCTAACCACTCGAAATTAGTGTCAGATGCTACAGGTTTAAGAGCACTTAACAGACTTAAGCAAGCACAAGATTGCCCTCATTGCAGATGCCAGTTGCCAGTATCGGGTCCTTAGTTCTATCCAGCATGGCTACAAAGTTGGGGGTTCACCCAACTCTCCTCCCCTTTACTTTCTGTTTCCAGTCTTCTTAAGTAAAGGTTGCAACTCAGGAATAACCTGGTGGAGGAGAGGCACGGGATAAAGTATGGGAGGAGGGATAAGGAGCGTCCATGTCCTCTCTGGGTGTGCCAGCCACCCTCCCACCACCTTGATTTGTCCCCCAACCAGGAAGCTCACTGAAACTCATTGTTTGGAGGCTTTTATGGATGTTCATTATGTAGGCATAACTGATGAAAGCTTTGGCCGTGGGTGATTAATTTGATCTCTATCCCTTCTCTGCTCTGTACAGAGGTTTTGGGGTGGGGCTGACAGTTCCAAACTTCTAATCAAGGCTTGGTTTTTTTTGGCTACCAGCCCCCTTCCTGAAGCTATCTGGGGGCCTACCAAGAATCACCAGACTTAAAGTTGTGTCATTAAAAGATGCACCTATAATCATTATCACTCAGGAAGTTCTGAGAGTTGTAGGAGCTCTCTGCCAGGACCTGAGGACAAAGACCAAATATCTTTCTATGATACTACAGGAGGTATTAAATAAATGCAGCTGAGTAGATATGAACGCCTGCCAGAAATCAATACAGCAGAGAAATACGTGGGAATTGTCACTTAACCCCAGGCGGATTATAATCTGTAAAGTGTCTATGCTGCCAGCTAAAGAGAAAATATCTTAATAGAATTTACATAGAAGATTTGCAAATACTCTTTTTTGCTATACTTTACATTAATTCAATATTTAGTAGAATATTGTATCCCATGATAGTTTCTATGCTTTAGAACAATGATAAAATATTAGAATAGCCAATGTTGAAATCATTCATAGCAGAATATGGGAAAAGGTTAAAGGAAAAAGAGTTTCCTTCAATATTTAAGTTTCTGAATGTTTTAGAAGAGGAAGGTGATAAGCATTTTTTTCTCTGACCCCCAGCAAATGAATTTTAGCAAATTCATTCATTAATGGGCAAAGAACTAAAAGGAAAAAGAAAGTAGTTTAAACTATAGCATCAGATATATACATAAAATAGGATTCTTAAGGGTGTGAAGAACATCTTTTTCTGAACATCTGTTAAAGCTATATATATATATATATATATATATATATATATATATATATATGTATGTATCTTCTTTGGGTGCCTCAGAAATTCGTTGCCTGGAAGGCAAGACCAGATAATTTTCTGTGGTTTAATATAAATAGACTATATAAGTATTTCTCATATTCCTGACAGCCTTTACTAAAAGTGTTCAAAGATGAGTTGAGTTCATCAGGAAATGCTTTTTTGAAGGGTGTGGATCTTGACCTGGATGCTGAAACAATAGTGCAAAGGCTTCTTTCATACATAAACAGCAAGAATAAAGATACAGCGGTTGGAATTAGGTAAATTTGGGGAGAAAGTAACATGTAGGAAGACCTGAAGAGCAGTTGACAGAGGAGGTTATAGGAGCATGGAGCCTGTTCATAGGGGGATTTGGACGGTAGGCTCATTTGAATGAAAATATTTCAAAAATTGAACCTACTTTTCTTGAACAGGAAAACGGCAGAGGAGAACTGATTAGGTTCACCATATGAAATTGCCGGTTTTGTAGTTAAAAAATGCTCAAATATTAGCAGTTACAGGAAGTTCAATCTGTGAATTTAAGTATACTGTTTAAAGCTTTTCTGTGCGGCAAGTGGGCTGTTCCGGATCTTTCCCTCCTCTTCTTCCCTGTGCTACCTGAACCCCCCACGGTGCCACTGCTTCACCCTCCCAGTTTGGGCATACAAGGCGTAGGTTACTTTCTGTTTCAGGCAAAGTAAACAAACAAAATGTAGCTAATTGAAATGACCGAATTATTTTAGACAATTAAAATGTTTTATGAGCTACTCTTTCCACAAGATATCTGATGCATAGTCCTTGGGAAATATTAAATCAAAAGACATCTGTAACCCATCTCTTCAGATCTAGCCTTCTGATTAATCATTGCCTAAATTGATTTCCCTGATAACTCAGAGCTCTTGGGAATTAAGATCTGATGGAAGAGGGGAAGAGTAACTGACTTGAAATTGTACATTCAGATTCCGTGGTTCAAATTCTGTTTTACATCCCTGAAATTTATACACCGACTTTGAAGTCAGTAATTAGGGCATATGGGGAATCTACTTCATTGTAAACATACAGGGTCACATAGTATTTATTATGAAAATGTGTATAAGAAGGAACAACTTCTCTCTGTTCATTCTTCATTTTGCAGCATGGTTTTAAATTATTTGGGATTAGAGCAGAGAATCCAGGATAGTGGTCATTATTCTTATTTCTGACTCTGCTTATTTTTAAAAGTAGATCATACTTATATATATATTGGGTTTGGTAATCTGCTCTTTTTTTTTTTTTAAAGTCTGGTTACCAAACTCTTTCTTGAGAGAGAGAGAGAGGGAGAGCAGGGGGGAGGGGCAGAGGAAGAGGGGGAGAAAGAATCTTAAGCAGGCTCCACGCCCGATGCAGAGCCCAACTCAGGACTCGATATCATGACCAAGAGATCATGACCTGAGGCGAAATCAAGAGTCAGATGCTTAACTGACTGAGCCATCCAGGTACCCCAACCATACTCTGTAACTTAATATATCACCTATGTTTTTCTACAGCAATATTTTAATGACTATGTGATATTTTATTATATACACTACAGTTTGAACAATTGTTAATATTATGCATTTATTTGTGTCTAGTTTTTTGTTATTCTTACCACTGCTTTAAGATTCCTTATACACATATATGATTATTTACTGAGAACAGATTCCTAGAAAGTTGAATTGCTGGGTCAAGGGATACTTATATTTTTAAGGCAAATTGCCTTGCAGAAAGCTTTACTTATATTCCCGCCAACAATGTATGTAATTGCCTGATTCATAAACTTTGGGCAGTATTAGAAATTGCCTTCTTAAAAGATAATCACTAGTTTAGTAAGTGAAAATAAAGGTGTATTGTGCTTATTTTAACTTGTATTGATTTGATTATAAGTGAGTTGAACAGTTTTTATTGTCCCTTGCTTTTTTTGCATTTCCTTTGTTAGAATGTTTTCTCTTAATGTTTCTTTTTATTGAAAAAATATGCAAGCCATATATGTTCCATGTCTTTCTACTTGCTGAAAAGGTAAATTATTTTTCCTGATCAGTTTTTCAATTTGTAGTTGACTGCTTAACTTTTAAGATATGGTGAGACAATGTCTCCAAAGTTAAACGCTTTCTCAACATCAGCCTGTAGGGGTCTCTCTAAACCAAAATTTTAGAAATTAAACTGATTTTAAGAAAAATTGTCTGTGATACAGGGACAGTCCCGGCGAGTCCAAGTGGAAGTGAAGTCTGTGCAGGAATCTGGGACTTTACCACTGATGGAAGAATGTATATTGTCTGTTGGCATTGGATGTGTAAAAGTTAAAACGCTCAGATCCCCCAAGACTCATGAGACCTTTCATGTAAGTTTCTGTGCCGGTTATGTTCTTGTTGAAAGACCCAAGGAGATTAAGAGAGTCTTTTGGAACCTGCCAGAAAGCTGCCTCCCATGAACAATTCTTTCAGTTTTTTTTCTTTCATTTTTGTTTGATGTCTTTTTTTCTTTTTTCCTTTTTTTTAACTGTATTGCATTTGCATGGAATCACTGTACCAGACTGTTGGTCTTACCCTGGTACATGGCAAACTGAGGGTTAAGACATCACAGTCTCTAGAAATTCCTCAGTTGCTTACTAGTGATTAACTTCCCCCACCACCCACCCCCTCTGCAGAAACCCCCTACTGGCTTGTAAAGACTGTTTGCCAGCAGGTGTTTGATTTCTCCTGGGGAGTGGGACTATAAACCCAGCAGGGAGAGTATTGTACTGGTTCCTGAAAAGGTCAAATGAGTGTTCTTCACTTTGCTATGAGAAGCTTAAGGTTTGACTCCAACTTCCTGAAAACTATAAAACCGAGAGTGGGAGCATAGGTGGGAGATAAAATATTATATTCATTTAGAAAACATCAAGTATGGGAAAAGATTCTGGTTGTTGAGTGTAGCCTGATTCTTGGAAAAATGATTGTTTTAGTTATGCATAATACATTTTTTCTTTTAGGAGGAAGAGGAGGACATGGACAGCTACCAGGTAAGGAAGCACCTGTTTGCCTCCTCAAATGAGCTTGATTCCAGTGCTGAATCACACATTCCTGAGTCTTGTCATACTGTTACTTAATAGCTACACAATTAATTTTGAATCAAATGCTGCTTTTTCTCAAATTGAAACAGAGTTTCGTAGACTTCAGTGTAGGAAATCATTTGTGATTATTATCTTTTTCCAAACCTGGAGCTCCCCATCCAATTCCCCTACAAATCCCATTTCTCCAGATCCTTTTCCTTGCACTCTTTCTCTCCTTGAGTGGAGTCAGCCACCCTTTTCCCTGTAAGAGCTGTCTCATACTGAGCCTCAGTCAGGCCACACTGCTTAGTTATTTTCCATTTTCCAAACCAGGTCACACAGGTTTGGTTTTTGCCCGCCTCCCCTCTTCCTAATCTCCTGCAAGATTTTGTTTACGTCTGTCAAGTTCTATCTTGTTAGTCTTGCTAGTCATTGTTTAGGACTGTCAGAGCTCTTTGGATCCTGATTATGTCATCCAGTGTAGTCACGCTCCTGGTTTTGCATCATTCTAATTTGATAAAAATGTCTGCCTTCCTATAAGTGACTGATAAAAATATTGGATCAGATAGGGTTAAATACAGAGCCCTATGGCACAACAATAGAGACTTCTTTTAAGCTGATATTATTCCATTAATCACTGTTCTTTGGATGTGATATTTCAGTCATTTATGATTTCATTCAAGTAGGTTCATTGCACATTTCTCCATCTTGTCTGCAAGAATGCCATGAGCTATTTGGTTAAGTGCCTTAGTGAAATCCAGATACACACTGTATGCTCAGCATTCCACTGATCTACCCAGTCTTGTTAACTTTATTATGAAAGGAAATGAGGCAAGATTGGTGTACAGTCGAGGGTTGACTGGTAGAGTTCTTAGTCTGATAAAGCCCCCCTCTCCTCTCCAAAATTCCCCCCACAAGAAACAAGGGAGAGAAGCATTTACATGTTGTTTATAGAGACTAGTGAAACATTCGTTGAAGGCTGAAACACGAAATTTGAGGAATTCTTATGATGGTTCCCAGGAATATAGAATTGAAGATTATTGAGTGGTATTTGTGATTTTTTTTAAGTTTACTTACTTATTCATTCATTCATTCATTCATTCATTCATTCATTTTTGGTAATATCTACGTTCAGTGTGGGGCTCAAACTCATGACCCCGAGATCAAGAGATGCATGTTCTTCTGACAGCCAGCCAGGTGCCCAGGTATTTGTGATTTTTATCTAGCAGAGGGACATTGTAGATCTTAGTTACTTGGAGTTCTGCCCCTTGAACCAATAGAAATAAAACTGGTTCTAGATATCAGAGAATGCTCTTTCAGAAGCTATCTTGTTCCAGAACAGCAGTGCTTTGATTTCTGGAACTTTCTGTTCTGAATAATGATTGGAGTCAACTAGTAGTGGTCATAGAGAGATTTGATACATAATACTTTACATTTTTGAAGCCTTAGAGTAAGATAGTTGGAGCATTGGTTTCAAATATCTTGTCTTCATGTTATATTTGCCATAATTTCCCTTGTTTTCTTCCAGGATCGGGATTTAGAGAGACTACGTAGAAAATGGCTAAATGCATTAACAAAACGTCAGGAGTACTTAGATCAACAACTGCAGAAGCTTGTCAGTAAACATGGTAGGAAAAGCAAGTTGAATATTTCCTTCCCCCCCAAATCTGTGCATAATTAATTTCCATTTGCAGCCATAAATTAGAAGTAGATGAATACATCAATAATGGGGGTGGCAAGAGCATAGGAATGTTACTTATTCGTGTCATATCCTTTCAGAGTAACATTTATTTAACTGTAATGATGTCTTTCTATAGGTCTCCCCCCATCCCCAACAAAGAGAGAAAATACTACGTAAACATTGTCCTTCAAAAATAAATTAAGGAGGGTGATAACGTTCTTGGTTTCTTATCCAAAAGTACTTGAATCCTCTAACTCTGGAAGAAATTATTCATGTGCTGGTCCATGTCGGCCTTCCATGAACCAAAGATGGCCTTTCTGTAAGAGTACACCAACCTCTTTAGCTTATAGTTCATTTTTTTTTTTTAATCACAATTAGGGAAGTAATAAGTTTTCTGTGAACCCTCATCAACCAGTACCTGAAATACAGGCAAATCCCATCGATACGCAGGACAAAAGTGTCAATCAAGTGAGAAATCTGTATTTGATCCTCATTCCTGATGCCCTAGATAAAACAGAGGATGATGCCGACCGTGAAGCTCAACTTCTAGAGATGAGGCTGACTCTGACTGAGGAGCGGAATGCAGTAATGGTCCCCTCCGCTGGCAGCGGTATTCCAGGGGCCCCAGCTGAATGGTATGAATGCTGCCACGTGTCTTCAGACGTTCCAGATGCTCACTGAGCCTCCTACCCTCTCTATGAATTGTGCCTCTGTTCCAATTAATGGAATACTCAGCATAGGGGAAAAATGTTTGAATTAGAGGAAGTGTTAAATTATTTTCATGAGTTGGAATAACTATGGCCTAAAACTGTGTTTTATTAAATAATATTGTTATTGGCCCAAGTAATTAAGAATTCTGAGAATCTAAATCAATATTTAATACCACTGCACTTAGCATTAAAAAAAAAAAGTTAATATGTTAATTACTTGGGTCATTCCCTTAAAAGACCATTCAGTCATAATAAAATTGCATCTCCAGGAGTTTTTGGTTTTGTGCTGGCTTAAATTGTACTGTCAGCAAATGTTCTGTGCCACTTTATAGAAATTAAAAATAGTAAATTAAGCTATATGGGGCCCTTAGGTATATAATTTTTTAAGAAAGTAACTTGAAACAAGGAAGCTTCAATCATAAACAGGTAGATATATCTTATAAGACTGAATTCAAGTATCAGAACATACAATAATTATACATGAGAGTACCAATGAAAAGAAGCAGCAGTTACAGGTAAGTCTTTGGGGGCATCTCTGATGTGAAATTGTAACAAAAACACAATACCCACAGTTATTATTGGCTTGACCTGTAATACTTCTCAGTGTGGATTAACACTGTGTCTCGAAGTACATGCTGCTGAGAAAGTCTGCTTTATTTGAGATGCTATTTGTTCATTATGTTTTAGGACCCCAGTTCCTGGGATGGAAACACACATTCCTGTTATATTCCTTGACTTAAATGGTAAGTTAGGAGGTGCTTTCTGAAGGCTTACCTCTGACAAATTAGTGTCTGAGTAACACTTAGATTGTAACAAAGTTTGCAGTTAGGCAATTCTGTAAGCCTAAGGTTAGGGTTAATGTATGCTGAGGGACACTTGACAAAGAATGAATTTTCTCTAAGAATAATATTTTTGTCAGTAGTAGGTTCTGTTTCATCCCGGCGCGTTCTCACATTTTATTCTGTAATCCATAACTGCTGTGTGTGTGCTTTGTTCTCCTCATCATGTTTGGATGTAGTAGCAGGTGTTTTCCTGCACTTCAAGTATTGTCTTCTTTAATTCTTAGGAAAATTTGACTTCTCCCTGGAAAGGACTAATAACTAGTGATGCTTATGTAGCATGCTTTCTTTTATCTGGTGTTTTCTTAGCATTATCTAATAAATTTCTCACTTTTTATCTGAGTGCTTATGCTCTTCATTCCTGCATTGCTTATTTATGAGAAACTGTCCATTTTTTCTGAATTTTTTCTCCTTCATGTAAAATATTTTGGATGTGGCTACATTTTACATTTACTCTGTCCAAGGAAGGAAAATAAAAATGAAAAGGTAGATTAAACAGCTAAAAATAAGGTAACAAAAGTCAGCAGTTAAATTCCTAAAACATCTGCAGAAAAGCTGTATATTACCATTAACTATCCTAAATATGCGAGTTTGGGTGTTCTCAGTGGTTTTCTTCCACCCAGCTGAAAGTGAGTTATACAATCTGAGGTATTTAGCATCTTGTACTACTTAGCTTATTTATACATATGGAAAGTTATTATATGCACACGGAGTTAAGCAAATAATACTTAGCCACTTCTACTGTCTGTCCATCCGAGAGGGTTTCAGGGTTTTGCCATAGCTCTCTATCCTACCTTGTTGTTCTCTGGTGCCTTGGAGGCTGAGGCTTACTTAGGCCTATCCTTATGTTAGGTTCCTAGACAGGTGAGGTGCTGTGTGTGAGTATGCCTGTACATGTGTGTAGGAGGGTAAGAGTGAAAAAGAATAAGCTTATAGAAGACCTGTTTGTACGGACATCCCAAGACATAATCAAGAACTTGTGCAGCCTGATGCCTATTCTTGATCCACACAAGCCCACATACTAGAGAGATACTTTTGATGCCTACTCACAAGCTTAAGATGGATAGGGGGTTGGGAGGACCAGACTTAGAACTAAATAACTAAAGGGTCAAGGGACAACCCGCCAAGTTTCTGGCTCATGTAGCCAATTGATCCTTTTGTTGAACTTAACTATCAGATAATTGGAATCCCTCTCGCTTCTCATTTCTTCAATGCACTAAAAGATAGGGAATTTGGGTTATAATCCTATCATTAACATTTATGGGCTGACCTTGAGTAACCTCTTGGGTATCTTGGCTTCATTTGCCTTCCGTGTAAAATAAGGCATAAAGGCAGGAGATTGGATAAGATAATTTCTTGAGAGTCTATCCATCTCTAAGAACTGTGAACTGTTTACTGGTCCTCTTCCATGTCATGTAAGATTTTAGAGGCAAAAGCAAATGAAATTTGAGGCAGTAGAATTTTAATAATAAGCACATTGAAATTTAGCTGGTAGGGGTTATCCTTTAAAATGATCTCTGATTTAATGGAACTTCTTCGCTTTTAGCTGATGATTTCAGCTCCCAAGATAATCTTGATGACCCAGAAGCTGGTGGATGGGATGCTACTCTCACCGGGGAAGAAGAAGATGAGTTCTTTGAACTGCAGATTGTAAAACAGCACGATGGAGAGGTAAACAAAGCCTAACTAGGGAAAATCAGATGAAAAGTAGTTCTTTAACCTCTCCATGTGTCTCCTGAAACAATCAGCAGTGTAATCGTTTTAAGGCTTACATTTCTCAAGAAATATAAATGAAAACCTTTCATTATGACTTCCAGAAAGAGCAGAACCCCTTCCAGAAGGAGTGGGCAGTCACATTACGTCCATTAACCATTTTACTTCCCCTCCTGGTAAAGGATTTCTGTTAGTATTCATAGTTCAGGTCAGCAGTGGTCCCTTTGGGGAAATGCTCCTGAAGTACGTGCAGGTAAAGCAACACAGTGTTTGGGGTTTGCTTTGAAATTCTTTAGTAAAGGCTTTTTTTTTTTTTAAGATTTTATTTATTTTTGACAGAAAGAGTGTACAAGCAGGGGACGCGGCATGCAGAGGGAGAGGGAGAAGCAGGCTCCCCGCTCAGCAGGGAGCCCGATGCGGGGCTCCACCCCAGGACCCCGGGATCGTGACCTGAGCTGAAGGCAGACACTTAACCGTCTGAGCCACCCAGGCGCCCCTTTAGTAAAGGCTTTTTAAGAAGAGAAAGAAAGAATAGATGAAGGCAGTGTGGCAAAATCTTGATAATTTTCGAATCTAGGTGATAGGTGTACAATGGGGGCTTACTTTCTAGTTTTGAGTATATTGGAAAAATGAGAAAGTAGTTTAAGCAAGGAAAGCTGATGGGATGCTTTGAAGGGTACATCATCCCTAAGTTGTATTCCTAAGATGCAAAGCTTTAATAAGTAGGGGAAAAAGCCCACACACCCAACTATGATATGTTCTGTACAACAGTGGGCCTGTCAGTGTCATGAGTGACAAAGAAAGGCTGGGGAACCATTCCAGGTTAAAGTAGACTAATGGGGCATGACATCTAAATGCAGTTAGTGATCCTGGATCGGAACAGTTGAAAGATTTGAATATGGACTATGTATTATAATAGTATTGCATTGATGTTAAATTTCCTGAATATAATTGTCCTATGGTTAAGTCAGAGGATGTTCGTGCTGTTAGCAGATACTTGCTAATGTATTTAGGCAGGTGGAATTACAGGTCTGTAACTTACTCTAAAGTGGTTCAGCAAAAAATAATCTTGTGTGTGTACGAGTTGTGAGAAAGAATGGAAGAGTGGCAAAATATTAACAGCCGGTGATTATTCTAGATGGAAGATAACACAGGAGTTCCTTGTCCTGAATTCACATCTCTCCTTTATGTTTGAGCATTTTTCAAAAGAAAAACATTTTAGAAGCCCGCCAGCCGGGAGTGTTATCCTCTGTACTTCCCAGACTATAGTGATGGAGGCCACATCCTCATATCCCAGAGTCTGTCAGGCCAGTTAGAGTAGATCGTCAACGATGACCAGTATGTTCAGCTCCAGCCAAGCCAGGATGTTTCCTTGTGACGTTTTCTGTGTTCAGGAGGAGAAGGCAAAGCGTATTCTTTCTGTCTCTGCAGGTGAGAGCAGAAGCCTCTTGGGACTCTGCCGTGCACAGCTGTCCTCAGCTCAGTAAAGGCACCCCAGCGGATGCGCGCGTGTATCTGATCGTGCGGGTGACAGTGCAGCTCAGCCATCCGGCTGACATGCAGCTGGTGTTACGGAAACGAATTTGTGTCCATGTTCATGGCCGGCAGGTGAGGCATTAGTGAACTGACTGTTGAAGAACTGACTTTAATCACAGGTCCAACTTGAGTTCAGGGCCGGGAATGATTGCTCTGGCCTCCTGTCCACACAGCTCTGTGGGGAGTTGAGCTTTCCTCTTCGACTCGACTGCTGCCATCGTGTAACCATGCCTGCTGCATTCCCGGCATCTGCCGTCCTGACTTCCTCATAGACAGTGTTCGGTTTTTATGATGAGTCTTTCTTGTTCCATAGTCACAAATGGGTGCCCTGGAGCCCCGTCAAAGCGAAGTTCTCTGTGTTTGTTTTTGACTTTTTGTTTGGGTTGCACAAGACGTGCCAGTTCTCTGCAGATTAGCTGTTGTTTGGACTCACCCTCCGCTTCGCGCTTCTTTCTCTCCCCGCAGTCATCTCTGCTAATTCGTGGACTCTTATATTCGGAGAGGGTACTCTGTCAAGCTTTTGGGTAGCAAGACGAGTAAGAATTAGTCTGCATCTTGAAGCCGCCAGTGTCCGTTGGTCTGTGTAGCTGAATAAACAGGAGACACCTCTGTTGAGATAGAAGGCAGGTGCTTCCTGAGTGCGGGAAGACTGCCGGCAAAGCAATGGAGAACTCGGGGTGCAGGCAGCTCCTTCATGGAGGGGGGTTGGGGGGGGAAACAGGCTGTTCAGTGCAGAGGTAGTGAGGAAGGACGGCAGGGCAGGCTCAGACCTCAAGTGGCCAAGTGTGACCGGCACTGTGACAGGGTGGGCCGCAGAGGCTGGGGCCCTGGCTGTCCACACAGTTGCAGCTGGATTATGAGGCACCTCGTGCCTTATGACTGGGTTTAGTAGGAATGTTCTAAAGAAGAACATAAACTATTTCTGCCATTGGCTTTGTAAATACAGGATTTGGGAGGCTCATTCCAGGGATTCTTTGAACTGTCAGTGCTCACTCTTTTCGAGGCCTTCTCAATACACTGACTAAAACCAGGACAGATGAAAAGAAATCTTTTCATTTAAAAGAGCACAGTCGCGGTTGACAGTCCTAGATGTAACCTCCACCTAGTTCTAAATGTCACACTGGTACCAGTCTTTGAAATGAAGACTGTTGGTAATGCTGTTAAAATTGCAGCTCTTTAGCTTGGCAGTCCAGCATCAATAAAATCTAGGTCCTTGGGTCAGCCATAGACGTATATGGTGTGTCTCCCATTCACTCTTTTCTCCGGCTCCCTTTTCTCGGAAGTCTTTAAGGGATTGAAAAAGACAAGTTGCTCTTGAGGAGCATTTTGAAGAGTCATTTGCCATTCCTGAGCTAGAGATTCTGCTTGCCAGGCACTGAGACTGACCTGGTACAGCCACCAGCCCCACAGAAGCCTTAACAGAAAGGGTGCATCATGGAGTCACCAAGCTTCTTTTGGTGTTTTTTTTTTTTCTTTTGGGTTCATTTTTAATTTTTTGATATAACGACAAGAAGTTGCCACCTTTTTTTCCCTGGTTGAAATGATGTGATATAATCAATTTGATACTGAATGACGTGATAGTATTTTAGGGCATGCCAGTTTCCCTCCCAATTTCAGATACTGCAATCTTAAAAACTGCTTCTTTATGGCAGAACAGGGACTTCCTTATGATGCTAATATACGCAGATCAGTTTCAATAGTTCCATACAGAAAGAAAAGAGAAGGTAAGGTAACAACAGCTCCCACACCTCCCCACCCCACCTGTTAAAAAAAACAAAACAAAACAAAAAAAACCTTAGCTGTTCCCTGACAGATGTTAATGGGCAGTGGCTCAGCATTGCAAGGCTCAAGTCGAGGAGGGCTCTTTGCATTCTAAGAGCTACAGTCTTTTAAAAAAGTAAAGATCACTGAATAGGAAAGAAATTATTATTAAGTAGGTTTGTGAAAATATGTACTTCTAAGACCAAATGGCTTGATTTTTCTATTTTCTGTGGGGGTTTTCACAATATTTCCTGCTTCCCTTTTGCATGAGGGAAAAGGTTGGGTGTCGGTTTAAAATTCTCTCTTCTTATCTTTATTCACCAATTGTATTCTGCCCTCATCCCTGCTCTCTTCAACCTCTACAGGATGTTCAGTCTTAGCAGCATCTTCAAATGAGTCATCTATGCATTAATTCAACAGTTCAGTTCTTAACTGTGCAAAGAGCTCAGTCAGCATAAACAATGACCATGCACTCTTAAATCATTCTTCATAACGATCCTTGCTTTGGTCAAGAATTTAATGCCTGAACTTGTCAATATTCATGCTGCAAGATGTCCATTGTACTGGAGGAAAAAAAAGTGTAAGAGACACCAGTCCTCACTCACATCTTAGAAGGTCACTTTATTGTGTTGAAGTCAACAGTCTTATTTCTGTAGCCTTTAAGTAGAGCTGAACCATGATGCCCGGTGTCAGTTTCCAGAGTTTTGGGTTTATATTCTTCATATATTGGGGATAGGACCTGTCACATGGCAGGAACCTAATAAATTGGTTTTGTGTGCTGAGATGAAGTTGAAGAGCCTGTATTTAGTGATTTGGATTTCAGCTTGCTTATATTGGAAATATGCTCTGTTTCTTTTTGGTAAGAATGAATGCAGTATTCTGTGTGCTATCTCTTTGTTAACAAAAACTCAGTTTTTGAGGTAGGAAACCATATCTTTCTGTTTTGTTTTTCTCTAGGGTTTTGCTCAGAGTCTCCTAAAAAAGATGTCACATCGAAGTTCTATTCCTGGCTGTGGAGTGACTTTTGAAATTGTCTCCAATATTCCAGAGGTGAAGGATTGAATGAAGTTTGAGTTTACTAAAAATAAACATGTAAAAAGAGCTAACTCCCTGAAAGTCACCTGCCTAAAAAATATATAGTCAGTAAAATTGGGTATTTGGGCAAATGCTATAGATTTGTAGAGGAAATTTCCTAATCTTAATGTGATTCATTGTAAAAAGTATTTGTGGCTTTAAAGGTTCTGGTTTTAGTATTTTATTAAAGAAGTTCCTTTTGAAAAGCAAATCAACACTCTTGGAAGACAAACACTCCCTTTTACTCCTGGTAACCATAAGGTAACAATATTGTAACCCTCAAAGGGAGACAACATAGCACAAAATAGAGATTCAGGCTTTCATTTTAGAATCACACAGAAATCTTATTTTTGTCACTTCTTAGTGAGGTGAACTTGGTAAGTTACTTAGAGCCTAATTTTTTTCATTTATTAAATTGGGTTAGTGATAGCTGCGTACAGGGTTGTTTTTAAGGATTAAATGAGATGCTGTATCCAAGTTGTTGTGCACACCCTAAAAAGTCAATTGTAATTGCCGTTATTATAGTTCCTGTCATTATTTTCTTCTCCTTATTTCTCTTTCTGAACTGAGAAAGTCATTGGAATCAAACACATGGAGTTTGAAATACCCCTGATGGGTATTTTAAAGCATGAAGCTTGCTGCATGATATAGTTTATATATATGCTTCCTAATATTTAATCCCAGATTTATTCACCTGGTCTGTGGCACAGCTGGTAATGGAGGCCTTCCTTATAGGGGTAGGGGAAGGGAGGGGTCTAAGAAAAGGACCATGGAAAAGAGAGAGAAGAGCATTTCCTTATGTCATACTCACTCTCTGAAATTGAGGAGTGAGTGAGGAGATGCAGATTGTACTTTGTGCAAGTGGAGAAGTGGGGACATGTGCTGGGAGCGAACACTCCCTGCTAACCACTCCGTCCACATCTACATCGTTCTCTTCGTTTTTGAGGGCTGGATGTTGTTGATTATGTTGAGTGTTTGAGCAGTAGGTGGACAAAATATATTTTAATACAGAGATCAGTTTTTAGAAGGCTGAAAAGATTACATAGTCCTTAGGCTTTGTTTTAGATTTCTTGTACTGGATCTTCAAAGTGTTAGACTTCCACAGTCTATATTAGCTGTTTAACTATTTAATTTGGAGCCCGCTGAACGTTTAAAAACTAAGTCTGTTGCAGACTAGCAGCAAAATCTTGGGTCTGTAGTAGATTACTCTTTTGTCTACTTAGATGCTCAGCTAGAGACTTACTATTTATTCTCTGTGTCTGAATGTTTTATGTGTTCTGAATGGTTTCTGGCTGTTTCATATCTCAACTCTATAAATGGTTTGAATGCAGTTGAGAAACAGTGACCGCTATAGTGAACTCCCTTCCATTTTTCCATTTGTCTCATCTTCCTTCCCTTCCTGTCTCATCCCTTCCTGATTTTAGATTCTTTATCCTCTTTAAAAGTGCTTTTATTCTCTGGGTGATATGATTTTCAAATGGAGGAAATGTTGGGGGGGATCAACTGAGAGATAAGCGTATAGCCTCGTGTGATTTGGCTACCTGTTAATAATGAGCCACACATCTAAGTTGGCAAGTTTTTTTTTTTTTCCACATTATCAAATCTTGATGATAAAGAAAAAGGCACAGTGAGACTTAAAACTTATAATGAAAGGACTGCACTTCGTTTATTTTTTATTTAAAAACAGAATAAAAAGATTCCTTGAGGAGCCAGGTTTATCATGAAAAATCCTTAAAAAGTTCTTTGTGTTTCTTGTTACAATAGCTCTGAGAGCTTGGTGGCAGAAAGAACTGATGATAGGCCAGAGAGCAGGAGATAATTTCCCCTTTCTACCCCAAGACCCAGTCATTCCACCTCTAGGTGCTTACCCAAGAGAAGTGACTGTGTGTGTCCATAGAGATATGTATAAGAACACTCAAAGCAGCTTAATCCAGAGTAACCTAAAACTGCAAACAACCCAAACATCCATCAGTGGGTGGATAGATAAGGAAATTGTGGTATATCCATAGTTCGGAATATCACTTAGCTATACAAAGAAATGAAGTTCTTGAATGAATCTCAGAATCATTAGGAACTTAGGTCTCCTGACTCCTGATAAGAGTATTCTTTCTAAGTTCTAATCTTGCCTTTTTTGCCAAGTATGTGGCCTTCCTCTTTCCTCATCTATAAAATGAGGATGATTGCTTCTTTTCAGGGTTATTAAAAGGCTCAAGTGAGTCACTGTAGGAGGTAGAAGAAGTTTTGTGAACGTAAGCCACCTTCTAGATCCTTCCATATTTTATCTGTTCTAAAGCTCATTTAAATTTTTAAAAATACTTTTGATGTTAGAATGTATCTTATAATTGATATCTTAAAATTAATTGGCAGAGTTTTTTCTTTTCTCCTTAGTGGTATATAAAATAACGTGTTTTTTTCTTAAAGTTGATGGCATCTTAAGATGCAGTGGCATATGGCTATATATTTTGTAGTTTTTGACATTAGAAAAAATTCACAAGTAAATAAAGTATCAGATTTTCTCTGAGAAGAGTAATTTGTTATGAGCCAAGCTAGCTTGACATGATTAAATGCACTAACAACGGCCCTCCCTGACTCACGAGCATCCCATTTATATGCATGGGCCACCCACATCAGAGGGGCAGGGGTGGGCTCTGTGGGAAAGCACAGTGAGCGAGAATTTACCTAGATATTTTTCTTCTTGGTGGGTGCTACACTGCCTTTGGCCTCTGTCACTCCAGAGTTGAGGATTGAGACCAGTTTTAGAAGCTGCCACATGTTGAATGTGTAGTCTGTGTTCTGCTGCTGAGTGAAAGGGTTGAAAGCCCTACTTTTCACTCTTTACTCTCCTGTGTCTGCCTCATACTAGTATTGTTTGGACCCCAGCTTCTCATTCCTATCTCTTGCCTCAATGATGTATTTCTGAAGTATTGTAGTGGTGGTTATATTTCCAGCCGTTTCCACCAGATCCTTCTAACCAGTAACGTTTTCGTTTGCAGTAGGAATGTAGCAGAGGACCGTTTTATTGAGAATGTGCTGTGTTTCAGGGGCACTGTGTTCAACCTTGCAAGTTAATCTAACCACGATTTATACCATGATTTCTGTGGGAAAATGCATTTTGAGTTCCAAAAGCTGGCGTTAAAATGGAATTTTGGAATACATCCCATTTTCTAGATCAGTACTCTGTGTGTGTGTGTATTTGTATAGATCAAGAAGCTTTTATATTTTCTTCTGCAGAGTACTTAATTTTAATTTTAATTTAATATTAATTTTAATACACAACTTTCTGTTCTCCAGGATGCCCAGGGAGTAGAGGAACGAGAAACATTAGCAAGAATGGCAGCTAATGTTGAAAACACGGCTTCTGCTGACTCAGAGGCTTATATTGAAAAATACCTCAGAAGTGTGCTGGCTGTGGAGAACCTTCTTACTTTAGATCGTCTCCGCCAGGTTAGCCAACAGAACTGGTAGCAGCGGTGCTGACCCAGCCTGATTCTCTTCGCTTCTCTGCAATTCACAGTGTTGTTACATCTAAACTTTTGAAGCATCTGTTCAAGTGGAGCATGTTAATTTAGATTAAACTTGTCAGTTAAGTCTGTGAACATACAAAAGCTCCACTAGGGAAGTTAGTTTTACCAAGACGGTAAATGCTATCTATCTAGTTGCCTTGAGGTAATGGGAGAAGATATTTCACTCTTGCTGGCCAAAGAATTATTTTAAATCTTTGATAATGGACAATAATGTTGCTGAAGAAATATGTAGGAATGTGGCAGAATGGGCCCTTTCTCGCTTAGCTGGACATGCCTGCCACAGCCTTAGAGTACATCTCTAGACGGGGTAATAGAGATGCCAGCAGTAAACCTAATCCTTAGTGGAACCCTAAACCTCATTTTACGTAGCAATATTGAGACTTTTTTAGGTTTTAACCAAAGATCCTTATGAAAAATAAAAGTGAATGATCTAATTTTGACGATCTTTCCCATGGGACTAACTTCTGGCCAGTTTTAAGGCAGCCGTCAGTAGATAAAGAAGAGAATGATCTAGGTAACCTCTCCACTATACAGTTAACTTTGAGTGTTCCACAGCGATTGGAATTAGGTCATTCCACGCTGTGAAGGAACAGCCATGATTTCAAGAACCAGGAATGTGTATGTAGAGACGGTAGCTCAAAGACTGCCGTACGTGGTATTGCTTTGGCGGTGAGTCTCTGATCTGTATTTTTCCTCTGTACGTTTTCTGACTGACAGGAAGTTACTGTGAAGGAACAGTTGACAGGAAAGGGGAAGCTAAGTAGGAGGAGCGTTAGCTCTCCCAACGTGAACAGAGTGAGTACATGGACTCCATGTTCTGTGCTCTGCCTGAGCTCTCCTTCCCTGCTCCTCTTTCCTTGGATAACTCTTGTATCCTTCAACTCTCCCCTCAGATACCATTCCCTTCTCCGAACTGATTTAGGTGCCCCTGTTCTCTACCTGTAGCATCTGTGCACACCTCTGTCCCTGTCCTCACCAGTATGATAGGGAAAGTGCCCATTTAAGTTAGTCTCTAATGTTTCTCGCTCATTTTTGTATGAGCAGTGCCTAGCTCAGTGACTGGGTGTTCAGTGACTGAGTGTTGAACTAAAGCAAAACTAGCTGCATGCCTTGAACAAGCCATTTGAATTTTCTGGGCCTAACTTAATTACTTTTAAATTGAGAAGTCTGGACTCGGTTTACAAACTGAATTGCTTAAAGGCCATCCAGGATAGTATAAATGAGTAAAATAAGTTAGGTATGTTTCATAACAGTGTCTTAAGTTTGTTGTTTTTAAAAACATAGGTATAATTTATGTGCATATTAAGCACACAAATAATTCTTCACAAAGAAATATGATTGTGGCCCTATGACTTATCTCTCCTTACTTTTGACAAAGATGGGGATATGAGAAATATTACCTTTGTCTAACTTTACACCAAGAAAAACCACAGTACAAGCATTGTAATGAAGAGCAGCTGACCCTTAGCCTTAGTGTTTGAGAGACGAAAGTGAGAGGTAGGGAGAGTATCAAATGGGAGGGCACGCATGGCCCCTGAGTGACTGAATGACATCACTAATGATTTCAGACTGAAAGATTGGGAACATTCTCAAACAGTAAGAAATACTACTTTCTTTCTTTTTTTTTTTTTAAAGATTTTATTTATTTATTTGTCAGAGAGAGAGAGAGAGAGAGCACAAGCAGGGGAAGTGGCAGAGGGAGAAGCAGGCTTCCCGCTGAACAGGGAGCCCGATGTGGGGCTCGATCCCAGGACCCTGGGATCACGACCTGAGCCGAAGGCAGACGCTTAACCAACTGAGCCACCCAGGCGTCCCAAGAAATATCACTTTATTTCAACTTAAAATCTCATTTCTTCAGAAAACATTAAAATGCAGAGATACTTACAGAGATTTGGTATTTAGAATCCTATGGTTTAGGGACACCTAGATGGCTCAGTTGGTTAGGTATCTGCTTTTGGCTCAGGTCATGATCCCAGGGTCCTGGGATCAAGTCCCACATCAGGCTCCTTGCTCAGTGGGGAGCCTGCTTCCCCCTCTGCCTGCCGCTCCCCCTGCTTATATGTGCACACGCACCCTCTCTCTCTCTCTCTCTCTGACAAATAAGTAAAATCTTAAAAAAAAAAATCCTATGGTTTAAGATAAATAGCTTGTGTCTGTACGTCTGCTATGAATATCCAGAGAAGGAAGTTGTAAGATCAGGACATGGTAAAATAATTAGTAACCTGGTACCCTTTAAATAGAAGGGGATAAACAGACGAAGTACCCCTTGCCCACCCAGTTGTTGCCTCAGTATAAACTGGGTATCTGATCTTATATAAACCTCCCACCTCAAAGTTCAATTTAGTTACAAAAAAAATTGTGAGGGGCACCTGGGTGGCTCAGTTGTTTAAGTGGCGGACTCTTGACTTCGGCTCAGGTCATGACTTGAGGGTCCTGGGATCGAGCCCTGTGTGGTGTTCTGGGCTCAGTGCAGAGTCAGCTTGGGGAGTCTCTCCCTCTGCCCCTCCCCCACCTACTCCCACGTGCACATGCACGCTCTCTCTCTTTCAAAATAAAGAAATCTTTAAAAAAATTGTGCCTAATAATGTCTCAAAGTACACACTAGTCTAATTTACAAATGTCTTGACAACATCTCTGCTACCATCTGACTAACATTATGTTGATTTGGTTTTCAAATTCTTGTAGTTCCAGGACCGTAGATTTCTGTACTTTCACACCTAAAGGACTAATCCCCTTTTTATTTCTTCTTCAGTTGTCTGGCAGCCGACAAGATCTTATTCCAACCTACAGTCTAGGCAGCAATAAGGTAAGTGTTTATAAATATTTCTCTGTCAGTCTTAGACCAATTTCCCATTCGACTTTCCTCTTCTCAAATATCACATGTTCGTTTTGCCTGCTAGAATTTCTCCTACTCTTCTAGGCTACGTGAAATTTACTGGAAAGTGTTTACAGTTCATTTCTTTTTATCTGCCAGTTAAATTAAGGTTTATTAGACCTTGTTACTCTACTTTTTAAGTGTTAAAAACCAATTTTATTGCTTGAGTTCATGTTTCTGTATAAAATATTCTTCCTGTTTGCCCCAAAAAAGGAACTTTAAATCAGATTTTTAATAGTAAAATATTGATATAGTGATTGCAAATGTGTGAGGAATAGGAAGATTTTATCTGGAAGTTAGTATTATTTGCTAGAAGAAATTAAAATAAGGGAACAGAACTTCTGTTAGCTGGAATTTATTGTTAATGTAGTGTTCCCCAATTTAGCAGTGGTTTAAGCATAAATTCTTTATCATTTACTTAAAAGGATTATACTTGAAATTGTTGTAACTGGATGTCCTATATCACAGTTTTGTGCCTGACGTTTTTTGGAGAGAACTGGTTAGGTGTTGGTACTGTTAACTGTGGGCAACATGCTCTGTATTGGTATCTTAGCCCTTGAGGAGGGTAAAAGTGAACAGTGTCTTATAAAATGGCCTGATATCAGGGATTTGTTTGAAAATAATTCTCAGGGGACGATGGGGGTATAGATAAAAGCAGATTGGCTATTTAACGGTAATGATTATAGCCTCATGGGATTTGTTATACTACCCTTTCTACTATTGTTAATTACTCTCTACTCTGTTTTTGTATGTTTGAAATTTTCCATATAAAAATTTAAGAAAAAGAACAATTAGTTGAGGAATAATTAGATTTATTCTTAAGATCTAGGTTACTAGGAGTTTACCCCAAATACATAAAAATGTTTGTGTGTGTGTATGTATATATATATATATATATATATATATATATATATATATATATATATATATTCTCCATTATTTCAGGCAAACTCCTAGTAACCTAGATCTTAAAAATGAGCCATATATAGACATATAAATTGCTCTCCAACTCATTAATTTACTGATCACCCTACCATGTCTCTCCAAGTGTGCTAAGTACTACTCCTTTATACTGATCCAATGATAGGTTTGATCCGTTCTTGAAGAGCACAGCACAGGTCTCGATTACCAGAACAAACCTGAGTTTTTGGGAAATTGATTGTGTCATTATTTTTCAGTGTAAATAAATGAAATATTATAAGGAAAATATATTTATAAGGAAAAAACACGACTTTTTGTGGGTTTTTTTGGAACTACATCTAATCCATATTCTCAATTATATTATAAATTCCTTGAAATAAGTGGCCAAAATTTTCTATCTACCCCCAATCTCCTTATGTTTAAATAGAGAAAATAATAGTATCACTTGGAAGAAAATTACTGTGCTTCATTTACACCAAATAAATGGAATAAAGGAATGTAGATGCTATACTAGAAATATGATGGAGTAGGAGACCAAAGGAGGGAGTGGATGCTTTTAAAGGCATCATTCACAGACCAGGAGAGGCTGCAAAGAGGTGATAATCCCCCTAAGCTGAAAGACTGCTGAGTTCCCTCCGAGGTGGGGAAGGAGTAAAAGCAGCAATGTGAACAGAAGCATGGAGGGATGAACAAGCGTGCTATGTTCGTGACACTGCATGCAGTGTGACTAAAGGAGAGGGGTAGGTGGGGTAGAACCCAGAGAAAAGGGACCTGATTGTCGAAGTTCTAACATTATGTACTAAGGAGTAGTGGAGGAGGCAGGTAGCCCCTGAAGGACATGTTAAAGTTGAATTGGAAAGTGTTTTGTAACAGTCCACCTAAACTCGACTTGGGTTCCTGGCTGTGGCCCATAAAATCACATTAGAATAATGTATACAGTACAAATAACATACAGTTATCAAAGCAAAATGTGAAAAAAAATGTACTTCGAGGATGGAGAGATCAGGTGGGGAGGAGATTCAGCCGTGGGAGGGAGAGGGAGAGCAAATCAGGTATATTACGGAGATAGACTCTCTGGAACTCCATAGACAGGAAGCCTGGGTGAAGAAGGAGATGAGGGTGACATGTACCTTCTGGATGACAGAATAGAGAGATGAACTGTAGGAGGGGCAGGTTTGGGGAAGAAAACGATTTAGTTCCGTTTTTGACATGAGGTATCTGTGCCAGTTGAAGGGTCTGGAAGCCTGGGATGAAGACAGATTGGGGAGCTGAGGGCATCTTTGAAGCGGAGTGAGGGATTAGATCTCAAGTCGGAGCCAGTCGGCGTGATAATACTCAGGTCATCTGCCGGAGGAGAAGCTGGCCAGAAGACCCAGCAGAGAGTGGCTTGGAAACTGGGCCAGAAAGGACTTTTTAAGCTGTTTGGTTTTTTCCCCAAAGATTTTATTTATTATTTTAGAGAGAGAGCATGTGCGCACATGGGCAGGGGGAAGGGCAGAGGCAGAGAGAGAAGCTCAAGCAAACTCCTCAGTAAGTGTGGGGCCTGACACGGGGCTCAATCTCACAACCCTGAGATCACGACCTGAGCCAAAATCAAGAGTCGGACGCTCAACCAACTGAGCCACCCAGGTGCCTGGCTTTTTAAGTTTTAAGAAGGACTCTTTACGGTTTCCTCAGACTGTAAGATGAGGATGTGATAGTAAAGAGCGGGCGTGATGGCTTCAAGGTTACTTCGCGGAGTTGGAGCTCTGGCTGTGCAGGCCCTTAGGGCCCGCGGTCCCAATGGAGTCGCCGCGGTGCGCACCATGGCATCTGGAGGTGGTGTTCCTACTGATGATGACCAGACGACTGGGCTGGAGAGGGAGGTCATGATGGCTGCACAGAAAGGACTGGACCCATACAATATGCTAGCCCCAAAGGCAGCTGCAGGCACCAAGGAAGACCCTAATTTAGTCCCATCTATCACCAACAAGCGAATAGTGGGCTGCATCTGTGAAGAGGACAGTAGTACTGTCATCTGGTTCTGGCTGCACAAAGGCGAGGCCCAGCGATGCCCTAGCTGTGGAACCCATTACAAGCTGGTGCCTCACCAGCTGGCCCACTGAGCCTTTGCACTAATTTACTCAAAATGTGCTGTGAAGCTTCTTTGTTGGCTCCTTCTCCCATAAAAAAAAAAAAAAAAAAAGTTTCTTGGAGACCTTTCACAGGGCAATTTCTGTGGAGGGTTGGGGACAACTTAGCAGGACATGTCATATTAAATGAGTAAATGTAACATTACATATTTTTGTTACCTACCAGGACCTTCCCTTTTTTAGTCATCTTGATTTCTTGGAGTACCCTAGTGAAGAAGAGGAATTTTCACCCTCTCGGGTTTTACTGATATCATGGTGCCATCACAGCAACAAGGATATGGATCCCTCCACTCTATTTCAGGGTATATTTTGAGTTGTCACACACTGCAAACAAGTTAAATACCCTTTTCCCCCCCATTGCAGCAGTTCACAGTCTTCCTCAAAATTTGGCCTTGCTTGCCCCTCCCTGACCATATTAGTCCCCAACCCTCTGGAAGTATTGTCAGGGAAAACAGAAGGTGCCAGCCTGCCATTACTAACTTTGCTCCCAATCCAGCTGTGAAGCTATTATTTTTATCTCCTTTTGAACTCCTGGCATCCATGGGCCCTGAAATGTTTGGTACAAGGTGTAGCTGGGCTTTAGCAACATCTCATCACTGTGGCATCCCTTGACTTCTCGCTAGGGTAAATGAATGTCCACATATCATAATTAGAGACCTTTGGCTATTCAGTAGGAGAAAGGTAGAGGAAACCTGTTTTAAGATTTTTATGGGATGGGCCTGTTTAATGAGTAAGGAAATTCCGGCGATAGAGGATTGTAACTGTGATGCTAGAAAACAAAGTGAAAAGAACACGAAGGAAAGAGGATTTGATTCCAGACTTACTTCAGAAGGGAGTACAGAGTAGCTCCCTCATTTTCAGAGGAGGGGTTCCCTCAATGGTTTTACCATCTAAAGCAGAGCATCTTAAAAGATTTTTAGGAAAAATATATAGTCTTAAAATTGTATTTTCTTACTAGGGAGAAAAAAACCATTCCCCTGCTCCCTGTGGCCTTTAAATGAAACAAAGAATAACACTTTCAAATATAGCATTGCCTTGTATTCAAAATGTGTTTTTAATACTACCCATAAAAGAATTCCTCAAGACCAGGTAGTGCTTAAACTAACTGACCTACAAATTATCAAATTCCTATTAAACCCCTTGAGACAGCAGCAGTGCTTATATACATGTGAAATGACATATGTACAAGAGTGTCCATTGAAACATTGTTTATAATGGTGGAAGATTCGGAAACAAACTAAATGTCCATTGGTTTGGTCTGGTTAAATACACTTAATCTGGGCACATGCCACACCCTCCCCCCCCCCCCCGACATACACACAAATAAATAAATGGGTACTATGCAGCTGTAAAAATGATTAGGAACCCTTCTAGATACCAATATGGAAAAATTACCAGGATATATTTGATGATTAAAAAAATGAAGTGCAGAGGTGCGCCCAGGTGGCTCGGTCGGTTGAGCATCCGACACTTAGTTTCAGCTCGGGGTGATTGCAGGGGTCACGGGATGGAGCCCCGAGTTGGACTCCCCTCTCAGCAGGGAGTCTGCTTGAAGAGTCTCCCTGCTGCGCCTCCCCCAACCCCTCTAAAAAATAAATAAATCTTAAAAAAAAAAAGTTCAGAGGGGTGCCGGTTCAGTCAGTTAAGTGTCTGACTTGTTCTCAGCTCAGGTCTTGATCTCAGCGTCATGAGTTCAAGCCCTGTGTTGGGCTCCACACTGGGCATGGAGCCTACTTAAAATACACACATACATACATACATAATGAAGTGCAGAATAGTATGCTGCCATTTATATTACAAAAGGATGTGGACAGGAGAGAAGTATGTGTGACTGTTCATACGTTTGCTTACATATACATAAGAAACCCTAGAAGGATATTTAAGAAGCTAATACCATTACTTATCTGCCTGGAGAGAGGGTGGCAATATGTGGGGAACTGAACAGGTGGGGGTAGAGGTAGATTTCTCATTATGCCTTTTTATATTATTTGGTTTTTGGATCATAGGAACCAGTTACCTATTTTTTTTAAATTAGTATTAAAAACATATATATATATATATGAAAATCTCAATAGGAGCAGAAAAAAATTGTCAAAATTCAACACCTTCTCAAAAAAAATATATTAGAATTGAAAAATTTTATTCCCTACTCTTGTAAGTAGCTAGAAGTTTTTGTTCCCTTATGTGTAAGTGGTTTGAGAAGGTCTCCAGTTGCTCTAGCTGTAATAATTTGTACACAAAATCGTAAAGGAAATTGTTTTGAAAAATCTCAAAGACTCTTTTTTTTTCTTTTCTTTGGGGGACTTCCTGCATTCTTCAGTTTTCAGAGATCCAGGGACAGGTAATTAATCCATTAGGTTTTCCTAATGAGTGGGAGATAGGTACTATCCTACTACCTAAAACTTGTATCATGCTTGTTTTTACCTTGAGAATAAGAATGAATTTTTAAATGTAGTTTTTATAAGCTGACTAAATTTGGCACTGTACTAATTTTTTGGCTCTTAGTCTTTTGTTAAAAATAACTTTGGTAGTCAATAGATAGGATTCCTTTCATATGCTTCTTTTTCTAAGACTGTAAATGTATCTGTCAAAAGAGCCCAGGAACTAAGGCATCTTAGTGAATTTAGAAGGCTCTGGAATGTGAGGAGTTGCCGGTAATTCATATTAAGCAGATAATACAAATAAATATTTGGGAACTTGCAGGATGTCCTTTTCTCAAGCATGGGACAGGGAAAGAGGAGTAAAATGGCAAAAGTGCTTTGGGCATTCCTTTGACATCACAGAACTCTTCTCAGCAGCACCATCTTGGTTTCTTTGCCTGAAAGTATTTCATGCACAAGAGAGTCAGAAATATAACTTTAACCTAGAGTTGATGATGCTTAAAATGCTAGGAAAATGTGTTTTGGAATAATTGAATATTAGTTACATCTACCTTGCAAACTTGTGTGGGCCTATTTCTAAAGGTTCTGTGTCCATTAATGTATGTGTCTATCCCTCTGATCTTGATTATGAAAGCAGAATTATAAGCCACAGAATTTGATATGCTGTCTTCCCCCTGTATAAGATGGGAACATTCAGTTTCGTTGAAACAATGCTCAGAAGCGAGGAGAGGCCGCAGAAGAGGTTCACATCTCTCTTTCTCTCCTAATTTTCAGTTGTATCATGGCCACACTAAAAGCTGTGGGAGGGAGGCAGGGATGGAGTTTGATAGGATTAGGGCTCTTGAGGAGGTGAGAGGAAGTGGTGAACTACTAAAAACAGTCTCCTCATTTGGCTTATGACACTTGGAATTTGCCCAGCCATATTTTACACACCCTTATGCTCACTACATATTAGAATTGGAATTGCTTTACTGAGCTCCACCAAGATTGAATTGATGGACCAATTAATCTTAAAAAGATAAATTGAATTTGATGAACTACTCCTAACTTTTAAATTCACCTTAGGGCCTAAAAGAAATCATTTTTTTCCCCCTCTCAGGTTTTTATCTAAATCCTAGTTAGTTAACATACAATGTAATAATAGTTTCAGGTATGCCATATAGTGATTCATCACTTACGTACAATACCCAGTGCACATCACAACAAGTGCCTTCCTTAATCCCCATCACCCTTTTAGCCCATCCCCTGCCATCTCTCCTCCAGCAACCCATCAGTTTGTTTTCTGTGGTTAAGAGTCTGTTTTATGGTTTGCCTCTCTCTTTTTCCCCCTCTATATTCATCTGTTTTGTTTCTTAAATTCCACATATGAGTGAAATCATATGGTACTTGTCTTTCTCTGATTTATTTCACTTAGCATAATACTCTCTGGTTCCATCTGTGTCGTTGCAAATGGCAAGCTTTCATTTTTTTTTTTTGATGGCTGAGTGATAATCCATTCTGTGTGTGTACACACACACACACACACATACACACACACACACACCATATCTTCTTTATCCATTCATCAGTTGATGGACATTTGGGCTTTTCCCATAATTTGGCTATTGTTGGTAATGCTGCTATAAACATTGGGGTACATGTATCCCTTTGAATCAGTATTAAAAAAAGTCATTCTTGATAGGTTTTTCAATTAAAGATATATCCCTCATCTATTGGGACTACACCAAAATACAAAGCTTTTGCACAGTGAAGCAAACCATCAAAAAAACAGAAAGGCAGCTTACCAAATGGGAGAAGATTTTTTTTTAAGATTTTATTTATTTATTTTAGAGATAGAGAATGCAGGCGGGAGGGGAGGGGCAGAGGGAAAGGGAGAGAGAGAATCTTAAGCAGACTCCACACTGAGCACGGAGGCTGACGTGGAGCTCGATCTCATGACCCTGAGATCATGACCTGAGCTGAAACAAGAGTTGGATGCTTAACCAACCGAGCCACTCAGGTACCCCCAAGTGAGAGAAGATATTTGCAAATCAAATATCCATTAAGGGGTGGAATACTCAAAATATATAAAGAACTTATACAACTCAACACCAAAAAAACCCAAATAATCTGATTAAAAACAGAGATATGGTGAGCGCTGTGAATTGTGTAAGACTATTGAATCACAGACCTGTACCTCTGAAACAAATAATACATGATGTGTTAAAAAAAAGATAGTAGGAAGGGAAAAATGAAGTGGGGGAAATCGGAGGGGGAGACGAACCATGAGAGACTGTGGACTCTGAGAAACAAACTGAGGGTTCTAGAGGGGAGGGAGGTGGGGAGATGGGTTAGCCTGGTGATGGGTATTAAAGAGGGTACATATACTGAATAGAGGGAGCACTGGGTGTTATATGCAAACAATGAATCATGGAATACTACATCAAAAACTAATGATGTAATGTATGGTGATTAACATAACATAATAAAATATATAAAAAAAAGCTTTTCCTCCCCACTTTTGAAAGGAAGTAACCATCTCTAAGCAATTGACCATATGTGTGTGCTCCTCTTATTTTTTTAAAATAATACACCCATATATTAAAGACAATGGTGGTTTTAAAATAACACATCTCTATATTATTTAATAACAATGTGGGTTGGCAATTTTATTTTTTTATGTCTGAATAATAAACATTCAGAGTGTGAACATGGAGAAAAAATAAATAAAAACAGGCAGAGAACCTGAATAGACAGTTTTCCAAAGAAGACATACAAATGGCCAACAGACACAGGAAAAGATGCTCAACATCACTAATCATCAGGGAATGCAAATTAAAACCACAATGAGATAACACTTTACACCTGTCAGAATGGCTAAAATCAAAAAGACAAGAAATATCAAATGTTGTTGAGGATATGAAGAAAAAGGAACCCTCATGCACTGTTGTGGGAATGGAAATTGGTGTAGTGACTGTGGAAAACAATATGAAGGTTCCTCAGAAACTTAAAAACAGAATTACCGTATGATCCAATAATTCTACTACTGGGTATTTACCCAAAGAAAACAAAAACACTAATTCGAAAAGATATATGCACCCCTATGTTTATTGCATTATTTACAATAGCCCAGATATGGAAGCAACCCAAGTGGCATCAATAGATGAATGAATAAAGAAGGGGTGTGTGTATAACACACACATACAGGCAGTCACGTATGTACGACGGGATATTACTCAGCTATAAAAAATAATGAAATCTTGCAATTGCAACAACATGGATGGACCTAGAGGTTATAATGCTAAAGTGAACTAAGTCAGAGAAAGACAGTTACCATGTGATTTTACTCATATGTGGCATTTAAGAAACAAACAAAGGAAAAGTGACCAAAAAACCCAGACTCTTAAATACAGAGAACAAACTGGTGGTTGCCAGAGGGAAGGAGGGTGGGGGGATGGGTGAAACAGATAAAGGAGATTAAGAGTATACTTATCTTGATAAGCCCTGAGAAATGAAAAAAATATATATATATAATTGCAGTGATGTTGCTCTTTGCTGTCAGTGGATATTTCTTCATCATTATAAGGCAATTTTTTAACAGATACAATGAAAACTTAGCAAGCCTTTTATGACCAGTCTACCAAGATGGACTTAGCGGCAGAATTAATCCTCAGCAGATTGTTTGCTTATCCATCTAAAAATTGGCTGTGGGCGCCTGGGTGGCTCAGTTGGTTGAGCGACTGCCTTCGGCTCGGGTCATGATCCCGGAGTCCCGGGGTCGAGTCCCGCATCGGGCTCCCTGCTCAGCGGGGAGTCTGCTTCTCCCTCTGACCCTCGCCCCCCTCATGTTGCTCTCTCTCTCTCTCTCTCTCATTCTCTCTCTCAAATGAATAAATAAAATCTTTAAAAAAACAAATAAATTTGGCTGTGCATTGAGACCTTTTGCAATGCAAGGAACACTGTCAACTTAAAAATATTGTTATTTCTAAAGCCATTTTAGATGGAATTATACTTTTTAATAAGTTAGGAAGATATTGTGTTTATCGTCTTCTGATTGGAGTTTTTGATGCAGTTAAAAGTATCCAAAAGCTTAAATGAATATTCAGTTAACAAAACTGATTTTTGTGCTTTGGCTACAACACTTTCCTGAAAACTGCAATTATTTAGTGTGGTACAGGTAAAGGCTGAAGCCAAATATGAGTCACTTCTTCTTTAGTTGCGTTAGAAGCCACCTTTGGACCTGAAATGTTACTGGCACTTCTCTTTCTTTACCTCTTTGTCACTTTCTGATCAAAAGCAGACCTCTTTTTTTTTTTTTTTTTAATTTGGAAAATCCAAAGTATTTGTGTCTGGAGAGAGCAGTAAAAGAAGAACTGTAGGTGCACAAGGAAGACCAAAGCATGTCCTCAAGTCAGCTGAGAGCCTCCTGTGTTTTCCCTGTTCCATTTTGTCTTTACATACAAAGCCGGCTAAAGTAATTGCTATCTCAAATAGGGTTTTATTTCTTGGAATTCAGCCTGTTAGCACAAATAATCCCTAATAAGTACGAAGCTAGTTTAAGGCTCTAAAACAAAGCCAGTTTTCTCTCTTGTATCTCATCATCTTGGCTGATTCTGAAGTTGGTAGACATGCAGAATGTTAGAAACAAATCACAGATCTATCTTTTCAGATTCCAGACCTATCATAATCTTTTCACTTTGAGAAGCGAGCTCTTAAGAGAACAGAAAGGTCCAGTGTTTGACCAGGTCCTTTTTATTCATTGTCCTGACTTCATCTCCCTCTGAAGTACCTTTAACTGAGATGCTTCCTTCCCCCAGCCCCAACATTTCAGTAAAGGGAAAATAACTCTGGAACAGCCAGGGATGTAAAATTTATTGGAAAAACACTAATTGCCTTGTCCCTGAGGGGCAGTGTGTGTAGTTAGACACTGAACCACAGGTTTCGTTTTTGGCAAGAGAATGGACATGCACTACAGGAGAAAAAGAGTAAGTGAATGATTTCAGTGAAATATTTCCCCAGAGATCTGTGGGTGTCAGAAGGAAGAAGAGGGAGCGTTGTACCCAGTTTATCATCCAAATCTGTTGTTCCCTCTGAAGCAGAGTCTGTTCTTTCCCAGCTCAATTTGAGACACTCTGTGTCCCTGTCTTTGGTTGGGAACAGTTAGCATGTGAAATTCCTCAAGGTTAAGATGACGGTTAAGGTAGGATGGATGAAGTGAAATGAGTTTCCATTTTTCATCATCCGACAGGGCTAGTGGTCTGGCTAAGGCGGTATGTGTATAGTGTGTGCATTCTTTCAAATGTTCTCTCTTGAGATATTTGCATATATGAGACAGTAAAAGTTACTGCTTCCATTCTGATTGGTTAGTAACACTGTGTAGGAGTACTACACAGTACTAGCTGGGAAATACTACCCGGGAAGCTAGTGGAGCCCCGAGCGTGCCTTGGGGAAGAGATGACACCTACGTTGTTTGTCACTGGACCATTATACACAAATGGCTGAGGTGCTGACTCCAAATCAGCTACTTAGTTTCCCTAAGAGACAGAGTGCCACTGTGTCAGCTGCCAAACAAGAACAAAAAATCGAAAATAGAAAAGTAAATTTATTCTCAAATTAAGTAAGTTGTCTTCAAAACAACCTTGCATGAGCTTAACACTGTAAACAAAGCATGAGGCTTTTCTTCCTTGGAGAAGCTCCAAAGAGCATTGACCTTAGTGTGCAGCTACCTGATTGTGATGTCCCAGAATACACAAAGCTGCGGCTTCCCAGACAATTAAATTTAAATGCAGAAGACATTAATGAAACATTAAAGTATGTAAATCAGTGTGTGATTCATAGTAACACAAATGGTCCTACAGTGAAGTATTTCAGAGTTCATGGTTTCCCTAATCATCTCTTCATGTCTCTTTTGTTTCCTGGCTTCCTAATGCTAAGACATCATACCATTTTTTTTTCTTTTTTTAAATATCAAGTGCTGAGAGGGTTCCTCGGGAAAAGTGGCATTCTCGGAGGTAAACAGGATCCAGATCGCTTAAGGTTTATTGATTTTATGATCAGTACTTAGGTTGCTGCTAAAAGCAGATAGGTTTCCAATACATATCTGAAACCGTAGGGGCCTTTTCACCTCCATCCATCTTGAGGGGCAGTGAAAACTCGCTTTGCAGGCGATTACTAAGGATCCATCTTCAGGAGCAGTGAAAACTCGCTTTGCAGGCAATTACTAAGGAAAACTCAAACATCACATGAGGGTCACTCATCTGGGGAATACCAGCTTAAGCTAATATAAAATACTATTATTTAACTTTGATGAAAAAGAAGTCAGAGTGATTATCAAAGGATCAAAGGGGAACTTAAAGCTTTTAGAAGACTGGCAATCTCATCTCCATTACTGGTTTTGTACTTGTAACATTTGGTTGGGGTTTATTTCTTTACCAGATGGGACTAATGTTAAGCGTGCTTTGATGATATCACCATTTTTGTGGCTCACCACCCATTCTGGATTGGTTAATTAATCCATCACCCAACTGGCGTTGTTCTTGTATAATGCAGTGAAATCTCTTCAACGGGAATTTATAAAATAAGTTGAGAGTACAATGAAACTTGTTAACCCAGAGGCTTCCATTATTAGGAACTTGTGATTACTTGATTTGTGCTTAACTGGAACTTCTCTTTAAAATCTGTGGAAAACAAGAGCCTTGGTAATATACTGTTCTAGAATTTTTACTTTCATGAACTACTGGTATTTGAATGGAAAGAAAGATGCACCCTGGAGAAGGGAGAAGAGACAGCCCACAGTGTTAGGGTTGTTCCTCAGTTTCAGTTGAGAATCTGAAGGGAGAGTGTATCTTGAGGCAGAAGAACAGAAATAGCCTACGAGGCAGAACGTAAGGAAGGATTTCAAAAGGAATGTCTTCATATCTGCATATTTCGTGGGCAGCAACATGATGTATAGAAAAGCATGTTAGGACAGAACTGAGGAGACTTCAGATTGTGAACTGGAGGGAATATCCAAATGTGAGGTATTATTAGTATTTGGGAAATTAACACGAGGAAGATGAAAAGTATAAGAAGAAAGGTATTTAAAGTCAAATCTGCCATGTCTTGTAAAGGGAATAAAGCTTTAGTAATGTATGACATGTTTTTCTTAAATAATTTTAGGTTTTTCTGTTAACTGATTCATTTAAATAAAAACTGCTGTTTTTGTCCTTAACAGGGCCGGTGGGAGAGTCAACAGGATGTATCGCAAACTGCAGTTTCCAGAGGAATAGCTCCAGTCGCCCCATCCCTCCCTGACTGTCCCCCAAATAACCATTCTCCTGACCCAGGTAAGTTATATTTTCATTTGTCAATCACTGTCATGAAATTTGAGCACCTTTCAGAAATAGTTTAAGTCAGGATTTCCTACCACGTAACTATTGACTACTAGTTAATGTCATCTGATTTTTTCCCTTTTTCGTCTTAACATGAACACATTGAGTTATGCTGATTTTTGAATGTGGAATTTATATTGCATCCTTCTGATAAATACCACCTGATCATGATGTGTTATCCTTTATACGTGCTTGAGTCTATTTGCTAATATTTCATAAAGGATTTTTGTGTATATGTACTATGATGAATATCTACTTTCCTTTTCTCATAATAATGTGTTAGGTTTTGGTATCATGATTATGTTGGCCTCATGAAATGACTTGGGAAATATTTCCTTATCATCTTTTTTTCTGGAAGATTTTATGTACTGAGTATTGCTTCTTCCTTAAATGTTTGATAGGATTCACCCGTGACACTATCTGGGCCTGGAATTTTCTCTTTGGGAAACTTATAATTATGACTTTACTTTCTTTAACACAGGGTTATTTAACTTTTTATGTTTCCTTACGAGTCAGTTTTCATAAGTTATGTTTTTCAGGGAATTTTCTGTTTCATCTAAATTTTAACATTTATTTCAGTAAAAGTTATAATGTTCCCTATTGCCCTTTTAGTGTTTGTAGGATCTGTTGTGATGTTCCTTCTTTTTATTTTTTTTATTTTTTTAAGGAAAAAAAGTTTCTTTAAAGATTTTATTTATTTATCTTAAAGAGAGAGAACACAAGCCAGGGAGAAAGGCAGAGGGAGAGGGAGGAGCAGACTCCTCGCTGAGCAGGGAGCCTGACGTGGGACTCCATCCCAGGACCCTGGGATCATGACTTGAGCAAAAGGCAGATGCTTAACCAGCTGAGCCACCCAGGCGCCCCTTCTTTTTATTTTTGATAATTTTTTTTTCTTCCTGGTTTTCTTGACTACTTTTGAGACATGTTTTAGTTTTCTCAGTCTTCTCCCAGAACCAAATCTGGTCTTACTTTCTTTATTGTTTATTTTCTGTTTCATTGATCTCTATTTCTTTCTGCATTTCACAAATTTTGGAATGTGGTGCTTTCATTTTCATTCCATTCAAAATATTTTCTAATTTCCCTCTGATTTATTCTTTGACCCATGGGTTATTGGAATAGCATGTTAATTCGTTTTCATATGTCTGGGGTGGGTGGGGAACTTCTTTTTATTAACTGATTGCTTATTTAATTTCATCATGATCTGAAAGACTCTTTAATATTTCAGTCTTTTGGAATGTCTTTGAGCCTGTGTTCTATCTTGGTAAACATTCTATGCATGCTTGAAGAGAACCTATTCTGTTTGTGGGCATAGTGTTCCGTATATGTCAATTAGGTCAAGGTGGTTGATAACCTTGTTCAAATCTGTTCTTTAAATATTGTTATACTGATTTTTTTTTCTATTTGTTCTATCAATCACTGAGACAGAGGACATTAAATCTCCAAATCTGATCATGAAAATTACTTGTTTTTCCCTTTATCAGATCTGTTTTTGCATCATTCTTTTAGGAACTCTGTTACGTATATATGTGTTTAGGATTGTTATTTTTTCCCGATAAAGCGATATTTCTATCATTATGACTGTCCCTTTGTATTTCTGGAATTTTCTTAACTTTGAAATCTGTCTTACCTGATATTAATATAGCCACATCAACCATCTTTTGCTTATTGTGTGAATGGTGTATCTTTTTCTTAGTCTTTTAAATTTTGGCCTGTATTTGTTCTTTAAATTAAAAGTGATTGTCTCGTAGACAGCATATAGTTAGGTGTAACTTTTTTCTTTTTATCTAATCTGACAATTTCTGTCTTTTAATTGGCATGTTTAGTTTTTTTACATCTAATATTATTGTTGTTACGTCTTTGAATTGCTGTTGGTTTCTCTTTGGCCTTTCTATTTTTTTCTCCACTGTAACTTCTTTTTTGCTTTCTTTTGGGTAATTGAAAAATATTTTTTAGTATTTAATTTTATTTCCATTTCTAGCTTTTTGGTGTTTTTGTATTTATTTATTAAAGTCTTTGCTCAAGGACTGTAGTATGGATTCCTAATTTATCATAGTCTACTTAGAATTAATAATATATCACTTCCCACTGCACAAATATTAGAACCTTGTATAATTCTTTTTGCCTGTTCCCAATCCCCCCCTTATTTTGTGTTATTTTTGTTATATCTTTTACAGACATTATGAACACTTTTTACAGTGTTACTCTTTTTTGCTTTATTATTATTATTTTTTTTAAAGATTTTATTTATTTATTTGACACAGAGAGAAAGAGAGAGATCACAAGTTGGTGGCGGGGAGGTGGGCAGAGGCAGAGGGAGAAGCAGGCTCCTGGCTGAGCAGGGAGCCTGATGCGGGGCTCGATCCTAGATCCTGAGATCATGGCCTGAGCCGAAGGCAGACACTTAACGGACTGAGCCACCCAGGTGCCCCACTCTTTTTGCTTTAAAACAGCTACTATCTTTTAAGGAAATTGGGACTATAGATAATCTTTTATATTTTTCTTCATATTAATTATTTCTGGCACTAGCCAGTCCTTCCTAAAGTCTTATATTTATCTGATATCATTTTTCTTTAGCCCAAAGGATATTCTGTAGTATTAGTTATTTTGCAGTTGTCTTAGAAAAGAGTGCTTTCCCCTTTTGGGATTATCTTTATTTCACTTTTTTTGGAAAGATTTTTCCACTAGCAGCGCTTCAAAGATCTTATGTTATCTTTTAGATTCCTTTTATGCTGAGAATCAGTCATCATTTGTGTCTCTTTTCCCTACATGTAATATGTGTCTGTTTACTCTGTTACCTGGTTTGCTTTCATAGCTTTCTCTATTTTTGTTGGACTATGATATTCTTAGGTATAGTTTTCTTTGCACTTATCTTGCTTGCATTTCATTGATGTTCTTGGATCTGTAAGTTAAGTTTTCAACAAATTTAGGAAATGTTCAGTTATTATTTCATTAAATTATTCCCCCTGGCCATTCCTCTCTTTCTCCTCTTCTGAGAATCAAATTACACACATGTTAGATTGCTTAATATTACCATACAGGTCACAGAAGCTCTGATTTTTTTAAATTTTTATTTTTCATCTTTTTATCTTGTTTCTTCTGGTTGCATAATTTCTCCTGCCATTTCCAACCTTCTGTTAAGCACATCCAGAGAATATTTTTTTTCAGTTATTCTTCTTTTCAGTTCTAGAATTTCTGCTTGCTGCTTCTTTTAAAGTTTTAATTTCTCTGCTGATATTCTCTACCTGTACATTTGTTAAGATCAGATTCTTCTTTACTTCCTTGGACCTGTGTATAAAAGCTGCTTTAAAGTCTTTATCTGCTAAATCCAGCATCTGGGCCATGTCATGGTCTATTTCTCTTGACTGCTTTTTTTCTTGACTATGGGTCATAGTTAATGAGTTTTGACCATTGTATTTACCCGTGTAACTTATATCCCAGTCAAGATACACAATATTTATATGACTCCAGTTACTCTCCACAATCAGCCAATGTTCTGAGTTCTATCCTTTCAGATTAGTATTGCCTGTTCTACAATTTCATACAAATGGAATCATACAGTATATACTCTCTTTATGTTTGGCTTCTTTTATTTATCATTTCTGTTTACATCTCCATACCATTGCATCTTTCAGTTTGAGGGAGGGGTGGGAGGTAGAATAAATGAAAGCGTAGTTTTGTGTATTTACCTCAGAAGACACATCATGTCTGATTGTCTCTCTTTTTTTTTTGATTGTCTCTCTTTATGATATATGCAGCCTTTGATAGATTATTGGCTAGATCTTTATTTAACTAGGGGTCGTTCTCAGTGTAGAATTAATTTATTGTATATAGAACTCTAGATTGTCCTTTTTTTTTTTTCCCCCTAGCATTTCGATGATTATGTTCTTCTGGCTGTTTATTCATATCAAACTTATTTCTGTTTGTTTGTTTTGTTTTCTTTTTCCTACTTTTGCCTTGTAAATCAATTGACTTTTTTGAACTCAGTTTTAACATACCTCTTAGCATTTATAGTTATCTCTTTGCTTTATGTTTTTAATGATTGCTCTCATGATTATAAAAATCCTTACCTTTTCACAGTCTACTTAGAGTTAATATTATACTACTTTATGTAAAATGTACAAGCCTTGGAACTGTGTGGGTCCATGTACCAACTGTATTACCGATGAACTTGGAGTCATTTCAGGGGTCAGTGTGGGGCAGAGGCACGCGGGTGGTTGTGTGTTTCTGTTCAGGCAGTACCACACACAAATTCTCAGGTTGACTTGCTTATTCTTTTTAAAGTGTTATGTGGATACAGTGTTTTATCATTTATGAGTTAGATTACATTTCCCTAGAAATTTAGTTTTATTCACTAAAAGGAAAGAAATCTTATGTCATAGGCATTGTCTGCATGTCTGATCCCAGCCTTTGGTAATTTAGAACAGGTTGGTTCAGGGCATCAATTCCTTTCTTGTGAAAACAACCCAAACATCACCCTTTTTCTAAAAGGCCCATTTCATCATCTTTATTCACTAAGTAGATATGAAAAACTAAAGTTGTAGAAGACATAGTCCCTAACTTCAAAGAGTTTAAAGTCTAGATAGAGAGCTATACATGTGTGTCATTAGCTATGTGATTTAAAAATGAAAAACCCTATCTTATTTTAAGACAGAAGTTAGTATGTGAACCCATTAGTGACGAGGACTGGGGTTGGATTACCCTCTGATACTAATAGGAACATTGGCTATTGGAATGTTTTAGAAATACCCTAATTGCTGTTATTTAATTGGAAAAAGGAAACAACATTGTGTTTGAGGGCAGCTATGATAATACTATGTTTTTCTAACATTTTTTAAGGGTACTTTTTAAGAATTTATATTATTAGATTCACTACAAATGAAATTTGGCAAATTTATGGGAGAGAAAAATGTCTACATTGTTGTTTCCATTTGATCTCTTTTCCTTTCAATATTGTTGACAGGACTTAGTAGCCTTGCGGCCTCATACTTGAATCCAGTAAAATCCTTTGTGCCACAGATGCCAAAGCTCTTGAAGTCTCTTTTCCCTGTCCGCGATGAGAAAAGAGGCAAACAGCCTTCTCCCCTCGCACATCAGGTAAGAGCATCAGGAAAGCAACAGTGAACAGTTTCTAATATCTGGCAGAATGATGCTGTGTTGCACTGACACTGGAGGGAGAGGGGTAGCAGGGGTGGGGTGGGGGGACTTGGAAGTGGGCTTTTAGGCCCACTAAAAGCTTGTGATCATTTCTTCTCCACCCTCTTCAGAGGTAACAGAGCTGTTGAAACTTATTGACGGTCTCAATCCTTTTTGCTTTTAAAAAATGCCGAGTACACTGCTAATGTGATTTATGGTAATATTACTTAGAGCAACAATAGTAAAATTTATGAAGTGCACTTAGCGTTGTTTGTGTATTGCCAAACAGAAAATGTAATTCTATTTTTAATTCTTGATTTCATTTCTTATTTCAAACAATTTTATATCATCACTGTCCTTCCCTCTCCACCGCTTTTTCCCCTGCTGTGGTTTATCTGTTCCTTCATTTAAAATATTAAATGTGATCACTTGTTTTATTTCCCCCTTTTCTTGAAACTCTCTGCCCAGCCTTCAAATAAGTTTTTAGAGAAAATCTTAAAGGGTTTTCCACATAATCAGGAAACTGCTTGTATGCACTGGTGAATGGGAAGCCTCTTGGAAATGTAATTTCCAGCCTTATGTAGGTGTGAATTCAGCAGAAAATGATAAATGAAGATTTATTTATACTCCTTAAAAAACACATACAGTGCAAGTTCAGTTGTTGAAATAGGTCTTTTGACATCAGCTTATCCACATTCACTGAAAATATTCAAGTTGCAGAAATGCAGGTGAGTCCTTGTCCGAGACCTTAACTATTTAAAAGATTTTCTGAGTTTATGAATGCATATTCAAGGGTGGTGGTATTAGTTTTGTAAGGCTGCTCTACAGATACATAATATTTTAAATCTAGCATTGTATAAGCATGTACTTAAGCAGACATGGACACATACTGTATGAAAAAAATAAAGATCACAATTTTGGATGTTTGAACTAAATTTAAGCACATAAGGGGTGCTTGGCAGTTACCAAAGAATCTAGGACCACGAGAGCTACAAGAAATAGGAAGTCTAATACTTGGTCGGGGCCTAGGCAAAAATGATTTTTCCAAGGATTTGCTGTTGCATATATTATTCTGTCCTAAACTTACACATCATTATTTTGTAATGTATGACGCATGGACTCTGTCAGAATTTCCATGGTAGCTTTTTAAGAAGGTAACTTTAAAAACAACAAAAACAGCCTGACCTCCTAACCCCGACCCCATCTGGGGGTGCCTTTACAACCTGTGTTGATAAGCACCCAAGGTGATTTTATCAAAACGTATAGTTGGATAACCACCCTTTTTCAGTCACTATTTGGTGAAGACAGAGTTCTAGAAGTTAAAGGAAATTGGCATGGCATTAGAAGTTACTGAATCAGACTGCTATAGTTAGAGTTAGTTTTTAAAAACTACTTTGAGTTTTTGATATGGCCAGTCAGATCACCTGCTACAATAAATTGTTTTTACTGTTTTGCTGGTAAATGACTGGTTCTTCTGAATATGAGAGGAATAATCATGTGTTTGAAAGAAATGTAGTGATGGCAGATAACTGCCTTTTGTAATGTCCAGTTTAAGAAAGGCGATCTTGCGATATTTTGAAGATCTTTTGTACAATATTTGCCCATTCGGTTTACTTCTTTTGAGCATTTTGGAGAAAGTGGCCCCAGATAGTTCATATTTCATGAATAAATGAAAATATAAATACAAAGCTGGTCTTAATGAAGATGCCCAGTGGTGGAGCTAAATGGTCCAGTTGGTTTGTGAAACCCCTACTCCACCGAAGGGCCTTCCCTGAAGGTCACCAGGGAGCTGCATCTTGCCTGCATACCCATTCCAGGGTCCTCTTCTGACTTGACATCATACTTCAAACACTTTCATCTCTAGGCTTCAGTGTGGCGACATTTGCATGGTTTCTCTCCTGCTGACCGCTCAGTCTTTCTCAGTTGCCTTTTCTGGGACTGTTTATTCCATCAGGTTGCTAACATTCAGGTGCCCCAGAGCTCCATCCTGGGCCTTCTCTCCATGGGTCATCTCATTCAGTTCCATGGCTTTAACTATTTCTGCATTGACAATGTTCATATATCTATCTCTAGCCCAGACTTTGCCCCTGAGCTCTGGCCTCATGGAGCTAAATGCCCATTAAGCTTTTCTACTTGTAAATCAATTAGGCATTCACATTTTACCAGTCCAGAACATTACTGCTCATAGTCTGTTTACCCCCAACACACAAAATACTTAAAAATACATGCCCATCAGGCGCCTGGGTGGCTCAGTCAGTTAGGCATCTGCCTTCAGCTCAGATCATGATCTCAGAGTCCTGGGATCTAGTCCCGCATCCGGCTCCCTGCTCAGCGGGGAGTCTGCTTCTCCCTTTCCCTTTGCCCCTCCCCCTGCTTGTGCTCTCTCTGTCTCTCTGTCTCTCTCTCTCAAATAAATAAATAAAATATTTTAAAATAATACATGCCCATCTCAGCATGTAGCACAAGTATCCACCCAGTTGCTCATACCTCACAAAGAGTCCACCAGTAAGATTTCATAGGTACTACTTATAATCCGGTGACTCCTGGTCATCTACATTTCTCATCATTCATTCTTGCCACCCTGGTCTCTTGCCCAGATGATTACAGCAGCCTACATACAGGTCTGTCTGACACTTTTTGCCTCATAAAAGTCTTTTATTCATGAAGTAGCCAAAGTGACCTTCCAGAGTCTTACTTTAGTTCATGGCTTGAAATCCTCACTGCTTCTCATTGAATAAAATCTAAATTCCTTACTGTGCCTTACAGTGTCCTATATGATCTGGACCCCTGACCTTTAATCTTTATGCCTTTTATTTCCTCTTCGTTCACCATACGAAGCCATGTTGGCCTTTTCCTTCCTTCCTTCCTTAGTTCCTTCCTTCCTTATTTGAGAGAGATCGTGAGAGAGCACACTAGGAGGGGGCAGGGAGGGGCAGAGGGAGAAGGAGAGGCAGGCTCCCCACTGAGCGGGGAGCCTGATGCGGGACTCTTGCTCTTGATCCCAGGATTCTGGGATCATGACCTGAGCCGAAGGCAAACGCTCAACTTGACTGAGCCACCCAGGCACCCCTCTTTCATTCTTATCTCACGAACACATGAAGTTCATTTTGGTGTCAAGAATTTTTTGCATTTGCTTTCCTTCTACTTGGAATACTCTTTCATAAAGTCTTTGCATGGCTACCCAGGTCTCTAGTAGAGTGGTCTGCTATTTAGAATGGTCAAGATAGGCCAGTCTAAGGAAGTACCGTTTGCGTATAGAGTGGCCTTAACCAATTAAATTAAAACAACAGCTTCCACCACATCAATACTATTCCCATATTTTTTTAATCTTTTCATTGGATGTTATTGTTATGTTTATATGTTTATTGATTAGCTCCTCTCTAGAATGTAATCCTTGAGGGCAGGGGCATAGTTGATACGAAATGTGTATTGGTTGACCATTGACATATATTCAGATTATAATATTAGGTAGTTTTTCTGTATCAGTGTCACCCAGTGGTATAAAACACTGTGTTTATAGTTTACAGGTGAGAGAATCAGATCTGAGTGGGGACTTGCGATATCAAGACATAATTATGAACTTTCTTTCCTAGATTGATGCAAGTTCCACTAAAGAACTATTCCTAAATGGGGGGACAACTTAAGCTTATCATTAGGATTTAGTTGGTCAAAGACTCTTGTGTTCATCTCATTTTTATTGACTATCTCTGGTAAAGCTTTAAGAGCAGTAAATTATAATTTTAAATGACATTGTCAACTAGAGGTTCCCTTACTAGGGCCACTTTAACTATGCTTTAAGTTGTTGCCATCTGAATGGTGTTTCATAGGAGCACTGTAATGCCAATGGGATTTCAGAATAACAGCAATAAGAACAATGCTGTATTCGTTAGATTTTTTTTTAGTACCCCCAACTTTTAAATTTTTATTTATTTATTTATTTTTTAAGATTTTATTTATTTATTTGATAGAGAGAGACACAGCGAGAGAGGGAACACAAGCAGGGGGAGTGGAAGGGGGAGAGGCAGGCTTCCCGCGAAGCAGGGAGCCCAATGTGGGGCTCGATCCCAGGACCCTGGGATCATGACCTGAGCCGAAGGCAGATGCTGAACGACTGAGCCACCCAGGTGCCCTGCCCCCAATTTTTTATTTTATTTTATTTTATTTTATTTTATTTTATTTTATTTTTTAAAGATTTTATTTATTTGACAGAGAGAGAGAGCGAGAGCAGGAACACAAGCAGGGGGAGTGAGAGAGGGAGAAGCAGGCTTCCCGAGGAGCAGGGAGCCCGATGGGGGGCTCGAACCCAGGACCCTGGGATCATGACCTGAGCCGAAGGCAGACGCTTAACGACTGAACCACCCAGGCGCCCCCCCCCCAATTTTTTTAAAATAGTAGTCTTTACTATAATGCCATCTGATTCACTTGGAAATCAGATTTGATACCTAAAGTTGAGGATCTTACTTTTTTTGATGATTTGCCCTGCCCCTCCTTATGGAACCTCCAAGTCCTCCAGGAAAAAGATCAGTTTATTTCCAGCCAGTCTTTGCCTCAGAGTTTCCTCTGCTCTTACCCAGGAGTTAGAGGGAGGGGAAGAGGAGGTTTTCTCCAGACTTAACAGCTATAGATTTAGCACACTGTATCTCAGATAATGAGTGCTTCATCATTCTTCAGTTGTCTTGCCCAGGTCTTGCTTCGAGTGGGGAGCCCAGAAGTATTTTTAAGCCCGTGCTTGAAAATGGTACAATTATCCTCTCCCTCTTCTAAATGACGTACTTCTACCAAAGTAGCATATGATTGGACTTTTTTTTAAAGGCCAGTATTAGCTTGTTGTGCCTCTGGTCAGTTAGCATTCCCTTTTGTGTTTGCTTGTTTATTTGCTTGTTTATTTGTTTACACTCTTGGCAATGCAGTTCTTCTCTTTTATTACTATGTTGTCTAACTGATGTGTAAAAATACTTAAATAAGGAACTTTAGCTTGATTTCTAAAATTTTTCATCTTAGTTTTGTTTTAATGCTCCTAGAATGTCAAGATATTTCTTGAGTAATTATGTAAAAAAATACATGTGTTTTAGCTATCACCTGCAAACTTTTTAAGGGCATAGTCTCTCTGTACTTGAGTCATAAACAAAATATTGAACATTAGAGGGCCTGAGAGAGGACCCTGTCATAGGCAACTCAAGATCACTCCTCAAGTCACAGGGTGACAAATCAGCATTTCAGCTCTGCATGTTCAGTAACTGCCACCTCCAGTCCACATTTCTTGCTCTTTCTACCAACGAGCTCATGGGAGACTTTGTTTGATACATTATGGAAATAAAGGGACTCCCTGTCTGTGGCCTTTCTTTGTGTATCCAATCTTGTAAGCCTTAAACAGATTCATGCTGACCAGCGCTCCTAGACCACTCTGTTCACTGCCTGGCTTTGCCGTAGCTCTGGGTGAGGTATCTAATGGTATGACTTAACCAGTAGCGTAAAGAAGTGCACAAGTACTGTGAAGCTTGCTCTCTATTTTGATTCTATGTTTTGTTTGCTGCTGGTGCTTTGTTAGTGCACTCATTTCAATGGCCTGTATAAATAGTCATTAAATAATCAATACCAGACTAAAAAACTGTTATAGAATAACATCAAAGAGAGAACCCAGAAAAAATAGAAATCACTGCATATGCCTAAAAGGAATCTGGATCAATTCTACGGTATAGGAAAGAATAAATATGATATTAATATTGCATAAGACTTAGAGATAATAGATAGTAACCTTGCTGAAGACATATAATGTGTAACAGCACAAAAAACCAAAAACCCCCAAATGGTTTGAGGATCAACAGAAATAGTACGTGGTAACCAAATAGACCATGTATGATAGCACATTTTCTTTCTACCCCGCCCCAACTTAATCTTTTTATCATTTGTAAAGCTATTTCTCTCTCCATTTCCCACCAAACTATGATGAAAGATATTAAAAGTTCTTCCTTTTTTATATTTCTGTCCCAGTTTAGTTTGGAGGCTTAAAGTCCTTCTCTGAAGTAGTCACAATATTGAAGAAACCCCCACGGACTCACCTGAAATTGGTGTTAATTAGACCACACTTAGATTACTGCACTTGGTTCTGGGTATGTTACTACGGGAAATCCATTGACCAATTGGATTTATTTCAGGGGATAACGTCAGAAATGATTTATGAGGAAGGATTAGAGGAGTTATTTATAGCTTGACCAAACAATGACTAAGAGAGCTGACTGTATAAGCATTCAGGGGATGGCAGCACCAAGGCGGGGAGAACGGTATAAGGGCAGCTCGCTAAGGCGGGGGGTGGAAGGCGCAGAGAATGACAGAGATGAAATTAACAAAGGGAATGGTAGCAGCTGTGAATAAGTAGGATGATTTAGAGATAGCGGGGTGCTCTCTTAGGAAAAAAGAACACCGTGGAATTTTTGTCACTTCTGTTTTCAGAAAATAAGATTTTGAGAATATAAAAATAGTCCAGGTTAAGAACTGAGGAATGGGATATGTCCTGTTCCTACCGGTCATTGCTGTGTTTTCACTGTTAGGTGGAAGAGAGGCAGAAGTTGTGTAGTGAAGGAAGGATTATTCTCAGAAAAGTACTTTTAATCAGTGTGTCCTTGACATTTTCAAAGAAGAGTGTTCGATACCCTCCCTCATGGAGAGATGCAAACGTATAACCGTGGTGAAACTCTAACGAAAAGATTAATGTTTATTAACTTGTTCTTTGGAGTCAGCAGGTTTTCAGATAAGCTGCTGTTATTTTTTGGCATTCTATTTCAATATTTGGAAAGATCTCTGTGGATCTTTCCTTGTAGGGTAGAAGTTAGCAGTTTATTCTGAAGATTTAAAAATGAAGATTCTTATATTTTACAGAATGTTTTGGTTTGAAGATATTCATAAAGATTTATGTTTCTCATTTTTATGGAGATTTGTTTTTGTTTGTAATCAATTTCTGAGTTCCAGAAATGCAAAGGTACTGCACTGAAAGAGGTGGCAGCTGACAGAATTGCTGTCTTTGACCTTCTGATGCGAGTTTAGTAACTAATCTGGAAAATAATGAACTGCAATTAATGAAATCTGTACGCATATTCAAGTGTGTTTCTCAGACAGCACATAAAATAATTGAAAGAACTTCCTGCTCTCTAATTAGCTAGATTGAATTAATTTAGCATAATAGCTTTTTTCATGTATCTAGAAGTTTGTGTTCAGATGAAGCTATTTATGTCCTTCAAACTTTGGGGCTCCAAATGGCGTTGTTGGTTCATCTGGAGAATTAAAGAGTTAATATTCAGATTTAATTTCCACCATCAAAAGCACAGTCACATTTCTGGCCTGTCTTTGTTGTACGGCCTGTCCTTTTTCAGTGGCCTGCACTTTGCTTGGGACCGTCTCGTCAACCACAGGGATATTTTTCTCCATTTTCAACATTGCTTCCACTGTGGAGGAAGGACAGAGCCTTGAGGGGAGAGCACAGCACCCTGCACATCTCGGATGCTGATTGAAAAGATGCCTGTGTGGTCAGCGATTCCATCTTTTCATGTCAGTGATCCTTCCATTTATAAAATGGGAAAAAACAAACCAACTACTTGTTCTTCCCTTGTGCGCAAAGATGCTGTTGTAGGGCTGCTCAGGCTTGGACTCCCTTGGTAAAGTGAACATATAAATGCTTATCCTTGTGTTTTCATCACCAAGGGCTCATCACCATAACTAACCAAAATAAGAAAAAAGGGTTTATGTCTTGTCTTCTAGTCTTCAATGTTCCCTAATTGTTCAGGTTCTTTAAAGAATAATGGATATGAGCATTTCCCCCCTGTAATTTAGTAAGTAGCACACATAATAAATATATCTGGATATGTTATGCTACATTCACTTGTTCCTGAGTTAACAAAGGCAAGTTTGCACAGGGTTTCTGGAGTACAACTTCAAAAAAATTTTTTTTTTAACTCAAGGCAAATGATTTCCATTCAGTTGCTTTAGGAATGAATTCTTAGGCACTTTTACTACTGTTAGTTTTCCAAAATCATAATGTTTTGCCATCTCTCTTTGCCCCAGAAAGGTATGGATACTATATTGACAGATACAGAATTGACAAGGTTGTCTTCACAATCAGGCATGGTAGTTGATCTGAAAAATAGTGAAAATGAGAGTTTCTGAGGCAGTACAGAAGTTGATTGAAGAGACCTTAGTCTGCCAGTCATTTTTCAGAAATTGTCATTGTATACTTTTGTATGAGTCTCTAGACCAGAGATTGGCCAACTTTTTTTGTTAAGATCCATATAGTATTATTTTAGGATTTGCAGGCCTTATAATTGAGTCTGGATATGTTTTAAGAAAATTTTACTTATAACCCCCCAAATTTGAATTTCATATCATTTTCTCATGTCACAAAGTATTTTTATTTTAGCAATTTGAAAATGTAAAAACCATTCTTAGCTTACCTGATATACCAAACAGGTGACAGTCTAAATTTAGACCCTTTTTATCTTATTTTATTCTATTTATTTATTTTTCTTAAGATTTTATTTATTTATTTGAGAGAGATAGCGAGAGAGATCACAAGCAGGAGGAGAGGGAGAAGCAGGCTTCCTGCGGAGCAGGGAGCCCGATGCAGGTCTCGATCCCAGGACCCTGGCATCATGACCTGTGCCGAAGGCAGATGCTTAACTGACCCAGGTGCCCCTATTCTATTTATTTTTAAAGATTTTATCCATATATTTGACAGAGAGAGATCATAAGCAGGGGGAGCAGCAGGCAAAGGGAGAGGGAGAAGCAGGCTTCCCGCAGAGCAGGGAGCTTAATGCAGGGCTTGATCCCAGGACCCCGGGATCGTGATCCAAACTGAAGGCAGATGTGCAACTGACTGAGCCACCCAGATGACCCAGACCCTATTAAAAAAAAAAAAATTTTTTTTAAGAGAGAGTGCGCAAGTGGGCGGAGGGTGGGGAGAGGGAGAGAGAGAATCCCAAGCAGATTCATGCTCAGCATGGAGCCCGACTTGGGGCTCGATCTCAGGACCCTGAGATCATGACCTCAGCCGAAACCAAGGGTTGGATTGAGTCACTCAGGTGCTCCTAAAATTTTTAAGATTAACAAATATTTTGTCTTTTAATAACCTTGAAAAACTAATAACCATTATTTCGAATGAAGTGAAATTACATCCTTTAAAAAAAAAAAAACATAAGTTTTTTGGGCCACCTGGGTGGCTCACTCAGTTAAGCACCTGCCTTTGGCTTAGATCATGATCTTGAGGTCCTGAGAGCGAGCCCCGAGTTGGGCTTCCTGCTCCATGGGGAGTCTGCTTCTCCCTCCCCACTCTCTCAAATAAATAAATAAAATATTAAAAATAAAATAAAAATTAAAAAACGTTTTTTAAATGATTTTATTAATTTACTTGAGAAAGAGGGAGCAAGGGAGAGAGCATGAGCGTGGGGGGGGGTGCAGAGGGAGAAGGAGAAGCAGACTCCCCACCGAGCAGGGAGCCCAATGTGGGGCTCCATCTCAGGACCATGACCAAAGGCATACGCTTAACCAACTGAGCCACCCAGGGGCCCCATAAGTTGTTTTTTTCACGTAAATATTTAAGTAAGTGTTAACAATTATCATGTGGAAGTTTAAAAAGTAAACTAGATTCTATAAAAATAAGAAACTATCTTTTCTGACAACTCCAGAAGTACTAGTATTTGAAATTTTCTGTATGTACTACCTCAAATAAGTTGAATTAACATATATGTAAATAATACAGTGAAATAAGTCTGTTTTGATGGTCTTACTCACTTTTACCCACGGATAAAATAGTTTACTTATTGATTGAAGAAATGGACCTTTTAGTTGTTTATAATTAGTTAAATAGGAATATCAGATATTAGACCCCGAGTGCCTATTTCTGAGGAGCATAGGAACTCTATGTGTGGTTTTGCTCACACTGTATTCCCAGTTCCTGGTACAGTCTTTGAAATATAGCAGGCGCCTGGTACATGTTTGTAAATGAGTAAATTAATAATATCTAAGGTTCTTTATTTGAAAGAAAATGGAATTAATATCATATCCTTGAATGGCTTTGGGGCTGATAAACACAAGGAGAATCTTTCGATTTATATTTTACATCAGATATAATTGTTGATTGTTTAAAACTGGGTTTATATAGTAAACCAAGCTAGAGGTATCTTGGAAGACACTAAACATTCCAGTGACTAGGAAGAGCATGGGGTTTTATTTTATTTTATTTTATTTTATTTTTTTAAAGATTTTATTTATTTGACAGAGAGAGACACAGCGAGAGAGGGAACACAAGCAGGGGCAGTGGAAGAGGGAGAAGCAGACTTCCCGCCGAGCAGGGAGCCCGATGTGGGACTCAATCCCAGGACCCTGGGATCATGACCCGAGCCGAAGGCAGATGCTTAACGACTGAACCAACCAGGCGCCCGAGCATGGGATTTTACAAATGTGCTGAGTGCTTACTGTGTGCCAGGCACTTTACATGCATTAGCTCAGCAGTGGTGCTGAGTTAGATCAGCGCTATCCAATAGAAATATGTGAGCCACACGCGACATTTTAAATTTTCTGGTAGGCACATTTAAAAAAATAAAAAGAAATAGGTCAAATTAATTTTAGTAATACAATTTACTTAGTATAGTCATAATGTTGTCATTTCAGTCTGTATTCAATATAAAAAAATTACTGAGATATTTCCTTTTTTTTTCCTGTAAAGTTTTTGAAACCAGGTGTGTAGTTTACACTTCTAGCACATCTCAATTTGGATGCTGAATTTTTGTCGGAAATCCTTGATCTGTATTTGGAGTCACAAAGTTGAAACAATAGATCCCTGTGCCCAAGGTGTTCCAAACATACTTAAAGGCACTTTAATTCTTAAATTTACACGTTCATTAAAATTAAGTAAAATTAAAAGTTCACTTCCTCAGTCACGCTAGCTGTACTTCAAGTGCTCAGTAGTTACGTAGGGCTGGTGGCCACCACGTTGGACAGCACAGAGAGGGTGATGCTAGATACTCCGACACTGAGGAAAGTGAGACTCAGGTAGATAAAGCACCTCGTCTAAGGATACAGAGCCTGGTGAATGGCATACTGAGATTTGTATTCAAGAAGCAAAGTTGAATGCACAGTTGTGATATTGAGATTTCACTGGATCTGATTAAAATATTGCAAGTGATTATAGTTGTAGAATGAATGAATCTAAAGTATTTGAAGGAGGGACTGGTCAAGACATGGAAATACACTGAGTAGGACCTATTTGTATTTTCTTTTCTTTCCCATTCCTTTCTAAAAAAACATGATCTATGGGGGCACCTGGGTGGCCCGGTCGGTTGAGCATCTGACTTCCACTTGGGTCACAATCTTGGGGTCCTGGGACCTGGCCCATGTTGGGCTCCGTGCTTGGCCGGGGGAGGTGTGCTTCCCCTCATGCTGTACTCTCCCTCTGCCCCTCCCCCTGCTTGACATTTCTCTCTCTCTCTCAAATAAATAAAATCATTTAAGAAAAATTATCTATGGGCAATGGGAAATCATTGACTACTTTATAGCAGGAGAATGACATGGTCAAATTTGCATTTCAGAGAGCTCTTATGACTGCAATTTCAAGGGTAGATTTGAAGACGATAAAACCAAAAGAATCTATTCGAGTGTATATACAAACCTCATGAAGCATTGTAATATTGGGCAGAAAAATTAAGTCACCTTTCCATGCCTGCATTGATACTTTGAGGTCACTGATCGAAAGGGGCAGGTGACAGGTAGGATAAAAGTGTGTCTGGCAGGGACCAGCTGGTGACCACCTGTCATCCTCTCTGGGTGACATTGCTTAGCGAATGCACATGGGCTGGATTACCACCTTCCAGATGTGCAACCCCCGAGGTGATCAGGTCTACATGGACAAACGACTGGTGGGTCAGGTAGAATGCTGTGTTACTCATTTAAAATAAGAAATATAATTGCCAGATGGACAAAAGTGCTGGCGTCATCATGGCTAACACACTCTTCACCAGATCACCTTGGAAAACCAGAGTGTAAATCCTGAGTCTGCTCTGTGAGTGGGGACCGCCTGCGGGGACCAGATCCTGCAGGCAGCTGCTGTGTCTATCTGGACCAGCGCTTGGGTGCTTCCTCCAGCTTTCGTCCTGTGACTTCACAGTGCCCCTTGCAGCCTAACCGCCCTGACTCTGATTAACATAACCTTTAAAAAGTATGTTTATATTGATTAGGGTATTGCTGAGTCTTGATCTTTAGGTAATTGTACGTGTCTGTTTTTGTCCATTGTTTATTACTTTTATCAGAATATATTCGAAGATTGGGAAGTATTTTGTTTGTATACACTCCCCCTGCTTGGTTTTGTTTATTTTTCTCACTTTAGCATCATGAAAACCAAAGGTTGTCTACTGGTTATTTATAACAAAGGTAAATCGTACATCTCATGTTCTTATGCTTGGTTAGAATTTTTAAAAACGGGGGCGCCTGGCTGGCTCAGTTGGTAGAATGGGACTCTTGATCTTGGGGTTGTAAGTTCATGCCCCACATTGGGTACAGAGATTACTTAAAAAAAATAAAATCTTAAAAAAAAAAGATCTAGAGGATCATACTTAGGAACCATTGGAAGATGACATTTGAGAGTTTATCAAATTCAGGGTGGGGGTGATTATTAGGAAAAGTTCATTTCCCAAACAAGAAAAAAATGCATCAGAAAATTCCGTGTTTTGAAACAAAGTGAATATTTTTTGCTTTAAAATATGTCTTCTCCCCTCTACCTACCCCAATGCCCAAATTTCAGAATGTCTCTTCTTTTCCAAATTCTCTGTAACCATACAGTGTGGCCTTTGTCATGTCACGCAAGTGATTAATTTGTTCATTTACGTATTTATTTATTCATTCAACAAACATGAAGTTATTCTTTTATGTACGGGAAAACAGAGATGAATGAGCCATAATCCCTACTCTTCGGAGAGCTAAAAAGGGTGACGTTACGGATGCTGTAATATGTATGTCTGGGGCTGGCGCGGTGAAGGCAGTTTCGGGAGGAGTAGATCACACTCAAGCTGAGACAGATGTGAGTCGGTGCTCACCAGGTAGAACATGATTCCCTAGGGAAAAGGAAGAGCTCGAGGAAGGCTCCAGCAGAGCAGTGTGGTCAGTTCAGAGTGGGGTTAGCATCACAAGCGAGGGAAGGGTACCGCCTCACGGAGAGGTGAGGGCCTTTACATGTTGCCAAGGTGTTAAAACTTTATGCTTTGAGGCAGAGGGGTCTCCCAGTGACTCGGATGCCTGGTTGAAATTCTGAGCTGATCTGCCCTGTTTTCTTCATTCATGTGGCATTAAAAAATGACAGGCTGTGATACAAGATGTGACCGTCATCTTTTCCCTGAAATACTTCTGAGCAGCTCTCTTGCTTGGAACCCACTCATCTGCTAAGCTTCAGTGATGCTGAGCAGACAGCATGATTGCATATTCAGCTGGTGCTTGGAAGTTGGTCCTTTGCCATCTCTGTCACTGGCTCACTGGGCAGCCTGGATGCATGTAACCATTAGGTGAATGTGTCGGAGCCTTGGTGTCTGTAGTGTGAGATGTAGATAATTATACTTATATTCGCTTGCCTCGTGGGACTTCTCCTTAATATTTATAGCTGCAAAAGACTTCGCAGTCATTTTTATTAATAGTTGCCAGATGTGTCATAAGGATTAATGAACTTATGATCTGAAATGTTTTGAGCTCCTGAAATAGGAGGCAACTGCCTGCACCGGGGATGTGTAAAAGAGCATTAAAATGCAAACAATACACATTTGGAAATCTGAGCTCTTAGGTGTGAAGGACAAACGGCACACTTAAGATTTCAGTACACTTTGTAGGTATTTTTGGTATCCTTAATGAAGCTCCTGAATTCATCACAGGCCATTGCCCAACACACAAGGCTGGGTCCCCGCACCCTCGCACATGGGCCCACGCACAGGGGCACACACGCATGGACACGGGTTCTGCTAACACCACTGTGACCCTCCTCCTCGTCATCCATCCTTCCTGGGCATCATCTTTGACCCTATTTCCCCAGCCTCCCCAGCCAGTTGTTTCCAAGTGGGCAGGACTCTCCCTCATATCTCTAGCTTTTCAGTACCTTTTCCTCTTTCCATCCAAGTTCAGGCTCTCAATAGCTCTCCACCAAACCGTTGAAGCAACTTCTTCGTTGATCTCTCCAAGTTTCATATCTCCCCTGTTTAAGGGTTAATCGTCTCCAAGCGTACCTCTTATCACCGCTCATTCATTTACCTTTGATAGCTCGCCAGTGTGGGTGAAAATCAGCCATAAGCTCACAACGCCACCTGCACACGGCCCTAAACTGCTTCCCTGTGCCCGGTGCGAGTCACCCTAGATCATTCTCTCTTCCCCAAGCCCTCCTGGCAGATTGAGTAGCTTTTCTGGGGACAGAGGTGGCAGTAGAGGGAACACATCAGGCGCAAAGAGCCCCGTGCCTTTGCCATGTCGTTCTTCATGTTGGAAGTGTCCCTCTGCCCCGGGAAAAGCCGCTCAGTCTTCAAGGCCTGTCTCAAAGTGTAGTCGCCCCCCAGGGAGGGTATTCTAGGCCTGTTTCATTTATCATCCCTTCCTCTGAATCTTCCCTGCGTTTGAAGCTTTCATTCTAGTATCTGTCATTTTCCTTGCTGTTTCAGTTATTTGCATACATGTCCTTGCCCGTCTGCCGAGAACAAAGCCTGTGACTTTGTGAACTTTGTGTTCTTCCCAGCACCTGTTGCGATGCCTTGTATGCTGTGAGACCCGAGTCTTTGTTGAACTGAATTTGTACATTGAGTCTCAGTTATCTTCTTCATGTAGGACGGTATTATGGAAAAATTTGAAATACATAAAAGTAGAGAGAATACGACCGTGAATCCTGTGTGCTTGTCACCTCGCCTATACCCCATCCTCTTTAGCCTGCACCTTTCAGAGTCCTCTGTCGGAGACGTATCTACCTGATGCTCACTTGGCCAGGGTTGGTTTCTGGCAGCTGCCACCACCTGGCTTCCCAAGGAGGGAGCCCCACACAGTTACGAGCACGTGAGCAGTAGGTGTGCTCCAAGTACTTGACAGTATACTCAGGACCCACTCAGACCCGGTCCCATCTTATTTTCGACACTGTGTTTAGCCGTTTCAGATGTGTGTCATCATCCAGTGTCTCGCTTCCCCCTTCCTCTGAATGGTGGCCTCGGGGTGGGCCTGTTCACAAGGCAAGTATGTTGCTGGTGAAGAAGTGGTCATGGGAGTGACTGATGGTGGCGGGAAGCCTGTGAGGGGAGACATGAGGTCTCAGTGTGATGGCCTGGAGCCATGACGTGGGGCCCTGGGTACCAGGAAGCCTGTGGGTTCGCTGATGCCACAGTGTCACAGGCTCGTCCCTTCACTCATGGCAGCAGATATTTTTTTAAGCGTTTACTGGAGTTTTCTCATTCCCCTGAGTCCGAGAAGAAAGTGTAAGTTGTGTTTCCATGTTCTCTTCAGAAGGGCAAGAGTGCTCTCATCTTAGAGAGGCTTCATCCTGGGTGGTTATGTTCCACCCTTGGTGGGATTTTACCTGTTTATGCTTTACGGGGGCATGTTTTCACCCCCATCTTTTCTGCTTTAAGGAAGATCTAACTGAGGGATGTAAGTATTTTGGTGTTTGAGCTTAAGAGACGTTTTTTCTGCCTTTACGAAGGAAATATGCTGCGAACACCTTTCCGTTTGTGGGGGACTTCAGATACTGTGGAAGAAAGTAAATACCAAAAGGAAGACGGCAGTCCCTGTATTCAAGGACTGTAAGGTGGAGTGAAGGATACTTGCTTGAGAGTAACTCCACTGTCACTGTCTACCGGGTCGCCAGCAGAGCGGAGTTATTTGGTGCTGTCAACTCAGGTTAACCAACTGAGTGCACCATCTTGTTCCAGGTGGGCTCTTGTCCCTTCAGTAAGAGTTGGGACTGCTCAGTAAGGAAGCTGGTCTTCGGCCATCCAGCCTTAGTGCCTGCCAATTGTCCGGAGCATCCTGATGGCGTAGAAGCCATCATGGGAATGGGGAGGGCCTGGAGCACATAGGGTCAGAAGAAGGGAAGTGGAAAGATAGGAAATCTGCCTCTCTATGCAGTTTAGACTAGGTAAGAGATGAGTGGTCAGCGACTTTTCCTTTTGGATCCAACAAGACAAAGAACACTGCTACTGCATCGAAACAAACTGTGACACCCAATTTTGACCCTCCTGTGAGGCTGCCAGGATCCTCTGTCTACTGGGCATCCTGAGGCGAGGTCCATACTCTGGTGCTGGAACGGGAGGACCTGAGAAGGAGCCAGAGGCTGGTTGATGGAAGAAAGGCAGAAGTGGTGGATTCGTGGTTTCTTGGAGAGAATCATGTCTGTCTCTGTATCTCAGTGCCATTGTAAACCCAGCAGCTGCTAAAAGGATGCTTGATTTCTTCTCTTTTGCGGTTACCGGCTTCTTCTTCAGACCTCCCTTTTCCTTATCCTGGTGCTAATGATTTTTTTACTCTTTTTTTTTTTTTTTTTTAATGTTCCTTGAGCAGCATGTCCGTAAGTAATGTCGTCCTTCTCTTGCTGTTGCTTACGCAGCCGTTGATTCAGGCCCTCATCCCCTCTCATCTGCTCTGTTGCTGGAGTCTCCTCAGCGATCTGCCTACCTTAGCCTTTAAATATTTCTCCAGTCGCTTTGCCTTCTACTACCAGATCCGTCAGCTCAAGCTCCTGCTTTCTTCACTCAGGCATCGCTGGTGGTCCTCGTCCTTACTTGATTGGGATACCAAAGCGTCTCTCCCTGTATCTGTCCCGCTCTGTGCTCTGCCCCAGAAGTGGGCTGTAGCCAGACTGGCCTCCTTACTCCTCACTTCCTGTGACGACACGCGCCGGTCCTGCTTGGGCACCAGTTCTCCCTGGCCATCAAGGCTCCGTTTGTGTTCCACCTCCTGCCTGAAGCCCTTCCCAATCTTTCCTGTTCCAACCCTTTCTCTCTGGCATCCTATAACACTTGTAGTGCAGAACTGCCTTGACGAACACGCGCCGTATGTGAGCGCAGAGCCTGTGCACATGTAAGCACGCCATGTGTGTTACTGTTTTCAGCACGTTTCTGGGGTTACCAGCTGCTTGCTGTGCTCCTTACTGCTTACATTTCCCTGTGTAGTGTGGCGCCACTAGCCCTTGGCAGGCCTACTTGGCAGTGACTTGTTAGAATTCGCGAAAGTTGTAGAAGTTCACTTCGACTGGGTCCTCCTGACGGGCTCTTCAGTCTGTTCAGTGGAAACCTTCTCTGGTTATCTCTGTTCTGCTTCTCTTGATCCCTCACGCCTGCCTGTTCGCTTGTTTCCTCAGCCCGTGCCCCGAATCATGGTGCAGGCTGCCCTTGCGGACGCCGGGATGACCAGAGTGGGGGAGGTGAGTCAGACTGGCGTTGGGGTGGGGGACGGTGGCGCCTTCACTGGCAGCCGCACCACATGTGGGGGGGTGGCCCCGATGCCGTAACTGTTGAGTCCATACCGTGGGTTTTTCATTTTAGCGTTCCCGTTTTGATAATTAGCTATAATATAGGTCACTGTCTTCTCCCTCTATATTTTCCTTGTTCCACTTTTCTATTTTCAACTTGTTAATCATATGATTGCTAAACTTTTAGGTGCTTGACTGCTAATGTAGTCTGTTGCTTTAATAGCCCACTGCTAGGCAGAGGCGATTTCTATAAACAGAACAATCTCCTTATTCCAAGTGTTTGCTTAATTCTCAGTTTTACATTTCATTCTGATTCATGATATCAGCGTGAAAAGACTAATGCTAAGCTGGGGAGAAAATAGTCTCTTATGATCTCCCACAGATGAACAGCACTTCTCATCTTATGAATAGCAAATCTATTTTCTCCCACTGTGCGTTCATTCTCTTAGGAAATTCTGTATCTTCATCAGAAAATTTTATTTATTAAAACAACAGCAAAAATGGGCAAATAATTTGAAAGGGGATTCAGTCCTTTCTGAAAGGCCCTTTCCAATCCAGGACATATTTGGTGTTCACATGGCCCCCCTCGCTCCCCCCGTGAGTTGTGTGAGGCAGGCCTGGGGCCCCAAGGCCAACGGGACAGAGGACCGAGTCTCTTATTGGTGAGGGCACCAGATCTCCTGCAGCCTCTGCAGCTCAAGCCGCACCGCTGTTCGTCCTGGTGGTTTTTGCAAGGCTAGACTTTCACGGCAGTCTCTAGGAGTGGCAGTGGTAAGGGAATAACCCAAGGCTGGGGAATAGGTTTCCACTCACATAGAAACTCCAGTCAAGTGGGAGCGGCTTCCCGCGGTGCTCTCACGGAAGGAATCTGAGGCTGCACTCAGGCTCAGCAGGAAAGAACGGTGCAATCAGGGCTCGCCTTCTGCCACCTTTGGTCTCTGCTGTCGCTGTGGATCTGACCTCTGGTCCCTGGTTGTCACTCACTGGAGCTTTGGATAAACCCTTTAACCTCTCTGGGCCATGTTGTAAAATGCATATTTACATGTGGGAGCAAATGGGATAATGACCAGGGAGATCTAAGGCACACTCCCTGGACTGTCACCTCCTCAGGACGGGACGTAGCTGGCCCTTAGCAGACAGCTGTCCATGTGGCAGTGATGGGGTATTACCCACCAGGGGAATAGGGAGCACGCACAATTCCAGAACCAAAGTTCCCGTTCAGATCCTAGGCTCTTGTAATTTTGTTTGTATATTCTTCCCTGCCTGGTCAGTGATATTAAAAATAAAATAGAAAAGAATAAATAAAACATGTACAAGTTGCAAAAGAAAAATGATTGAAGGATGGCCTAATCTTTTAGAGTATTTATGCTGGTGACAGTTATTGATCTATTGGATTTAGTAAATTTTGCAGCCTAGAGATCCATCACAAAAATGGGCTGTTAATCTCAAGAGGTGCCGTTAATTTCGTACCCTGAAAGTGTGCCTTGTGGGGAAAGGAGGGCCTCTGGAGACAGGAATATAAATGACAATTCACGTGAAAATGCATGATTTATCAAACTGCTGAGTTAAGCCAAGTAACTGTAAGAGACTTATAGATCTCAGCTGTTTCCCAGTTCAAATAAATCCTGTATTTCAAATGGAAAATGGCCATTCCTGTAATATAAATAATCTTTCCGTAAATATTGGAAGACATATTTCTTTTTCTGAACAGCACCCTTCTCCAGTGCACCAACCCCATTCCCCATTCCTGCCTTCTCTCTCGCCCCTGTTGTTGCGAATTGGGGATAGAAAGATAACCTGCTCCCTTCTTCAAATGACTTCAGCTGTCAGTGAAAGAACACCTTAGCAGCACCTCAGAAACAGTAGAATGTGGACGGGCAGTGGCTGTCATCATTCCCCAGGAGATTGGGGCCGCGTGTGTGTCTCTGCCCGTATGACTCAGACGAGTGATCCCAGAGGGGGAGGCCAGCCTCTGTGGCTCCGTCAGCGCTCAGCCCCTCTTCACGGCAGGGCAGGCGGCTGCTCGGCCTGCGTCTCCCTGGATCAGAGGGCCCCCGACCCGTGACATGGGACCAGGCTGCAGCCTGCCGGTCTCCTCTTCTGCCACCTGACCCCCTGCCAGGAGCCGCGAGTCAGCTACCAGGCCCGAGCGTCGTTCGTGGCTGGGCTGGTGAAGCTATGCTAAATCCCTTGTGAATCCCCCAAGGACATCCTCGTTCCCACTTTGCAGGAGAAAGTGCTCTTCTGGCCTCTAGTGATTCTCTCCGTTCCCTGTGAAGTCCCTGGTGGGCAGGGGATCTGTTTCCGTGGGAACAGGGTTCTGAGCCTGAGTGCAGCAAGGCCAGGGGTGCAGGCGGGTAAGGAGGGACTGGAGATTTAGTGTGCACCCTACTGGGCGCCGCGCCCTGGGGTGAGGGCCTTTTCCTGCCTTGTCAGGCCTCACGGACCCTGCATGGCCATCAAGTATGCATTCTGGCCCACCACCAAACAAGCGCTGTTCCACACGAGCTGAACGTTCTTCGAGTCAACTCAATTCTGACACTGTCTACCTGGAGACCGCGTCAGTACCCACTCAGGCCCACAAGACTGCCCCCGCTTTGGATGCCAGTCGCAAGCCCAGGTTGTCTGTCACCTGTGCTCTGACCAACCGGCTGTAGATAAGAGGTCCCAATGATCCCCACTTGGGTTTGATTAATTTGTTAGAATGCTTCACAGAACCATTTTACTCACTAGATCACCAGTTTATTCCAAGGGATATGATTCGGAAATCGTATCCAATGGAAGAGAGGCATGGGGCAAGGTGTGGGGAAAGGGTGTGGACCTTCAGTGCCTGCCTGGGTGCCCCGCTCTCCCCACACCCCTGCGTGTTCACCAGTCCGGCAGCTTCCAGAAGCCTGTCCTTCCGTGTTATGGAGGCCTTGTTACACAGGCGCGATTGATTAAATCATTGGCAGTTAGTGATTAAGTCACCTGCAGCCCCGCTCTCCGCCGCGGAGGCAGTGGGGCTGAGGCACTAATCAGAAGGTGGGTTCCCCTGGCACCCAGCCCCCATCCTGAGGTGCTGCCCCAGAGCCACCGCCTTAACGTGACCTCAGGTGTGGTTGCAGGGGCCTTGTTACGAATATCAAGACACCTTTATTGCTCTTAACACGTAGGAAACTCCAAGGGTTTCAGGAGCTCTGTGGCAGAAACAGGATGAAGGCCAAATATATATTTCTTAGGATAAGTCAGGCTATCCCAGGCAGTAGTTAGACTCCGAGTGTATACAGAAGGCCAGGAGGTGGAAGGGGCAGGTCGGCGGCCGCCTGGCCCATAGTGGGCTCCTCGGCATTTGGTGCGCGGAAAGCGGTGGTCACATGGACGAAGTGGTGGCGCAGATAGGGACACGGGGTCCGCCCTAGTGCATTAGCAGCTTCCCACCCTGCGAGCCGTCATGTTTCAGCCGACGAAATCTGTCGCAGTTCTTTGGGGAATGAACAGCAAACTTGGGAGTTTTAACCAGTTCTCCTTGCGCCCTTCCCTGCTCCAGGCTCACCGAGAGAGCGTGGCGATCAGTGCGGCCCCCGATGTGACTGCGCACTCGGCCCCCGTGAAGCTCTACGACAGACCGACCAAGGCGCCTGCCCCGCAGGCGGCCGCTGCCGGCGCCCAGGCCCCCGAGGTGCAGGAGGGGCCGCCCAGCCCCCTGAGCGAGGCCTCCAGCGGCTACTTTTCCCATAGCGTCTCCTCCGCCACGCTGTCCGATGCGTTCGTCCCTGGCCTGGACAGCGCGGCGACAGCGGGCGGGCAGACCCCCGGCTCGCCCCCGCCGGCTCTCTGCCAGGCCACCCCGGAGACGGAGCTCCCGCTTCCCCCGACCGCTCCCGCAGCGGACGGTGAGCTTCCCGCCCCCCGGCACGGCCAGGGCAGCCTTCTGTCGCTGCCGGTCCCAGCAAAGCAGGATGCGTGGGGCGACAGCGATGGCGCATGCGAGGCCAAGGAGCTGGTTTCCTCTGAGAAGGAAGACGCGAGCGCACCCCCGAAGGAATCGCGCAGCCGGCAGGGCGGGGGCGAGGTTTCCCCAGCCACCACGCGGCTCGGAAGGCCCGAGAAGCACGCAAAGCCGGCCGCGGGCTCAGAGCTGGACGCCCCCACACCACAGGTTCCTCCCGACCTCCTGTCTCTGTCCCCTGCTCCCACGTCTCCGTTCAGAATCCAGAAGGTGCGGACCTCCGAGCTGAAGTCGTTCACGCGCATGCTGGGCGGAGACCCCAGCTGCCCGTCGGCGGCCGAGGAGGACCTGCTGGCCTCGGGGGCGCTGGGCGTCGGCGGGGCCGGGGCACCGGCCCTGGGAAAGCTGGAAGTGTCCTCCGATTCTGAAGAAGCCAGCGAAGTCCCAGAGTGGCTCAGAGAGGGAGAATATGTCACCGTGGGCACCAACAAAATGGGCATCGTGAGATACATCGGGCCCACCGACTTTCAGGAGGGGACGTGGATCGGAGTGGAGCTGGACTTACCTTCAGGTGAGTGGTGCTGCTTGGGGCCTGGTTCCCGGCGCGCAGCTGACTTAGCCGAGGGCGGGCTGGAAAATGAACCTGCTGTGTGCCCCTGGGCGTGTCATTGGACCTCCCCGAGCCTCTACTTTTCAGGTCACTGCTTTTCAGAACCAGGAATAAGAGTTTCCTAAGCCTTCTCTTTGTTTAACCTACATTTTTCAGAAACCTAAGACATTAATTGAAAGTCACTATCAATTTGGTAATGAATTTAAGTGCCTTTTTTTTAAAGTCACAGAGGCCTCTGCTCTTGAACTGTAATAACAGCCTAACAGCTCTGTGTGCCGCGGCCGCTCGGGTTGCAGACACAGATGCCTGTGGGGGTGCTTGGACGCCTGGGCTGGAGAACAGAAGGCGGGGTGATCTGAGGTGCATTCCAGGCTCACCAGCCTCTTAAATGTCATTGTAGAATGGCACATCTTACAAGCGACTGGATCACCATTTTCCGAAAAACCAGGGGCACAACTTAAGGAACTACTTGGTCCTTTAGATGTTTGTATTTGTTTTTTTATTTAAGAAGGAGAGCAGGAGCAGGGGGAGTGGCAGGCAGGAGGAGAAGCAGACTCCCCGCTGAGTAAGGAACCCCACATGGAGCTCGATCCTGGGATCCTGAGATCATGACTTGAGCGGAAGTCAGACGCTCAGTCAGCTGAGGCACCAGGCATCCCCATATGTTTTTTTTTTTAACACAGCTTTATTGTGATACCAATTCACATACTGTAAAGTCTACCTGTTAAAAGTGAACAGTTTAATGGTTCTGAGTATATTGTGCAACCATTACCACAGTCTACTTTTAGAATAGGTTTGTCAACCCTCCCCCACAAAAAAGCCACATGTCCATTTATAAGGCAGTCTCCTCCCTAAGCCCCAGGTAACCAATAATCTATTTTTTGTCCCTCTAAATGTATATGAAATGTCCCAATCTGGACTTCCACATAAAGGGGATCAGGCAGTATGTGGGCTTTTGTGACTGGCTTCTTTCACTTAGCATGATTTTCCAAGGTAGATCCGGTTACAAGCTGGGTCAGCCCTTCATTCCTTTTTATGGCCAGATACACAATTCCGTTGTGTGGGGGGGGCACCTTTTGTTCATCCATTTGTCAGTGGGTGGACATGTGGGTGGTTTCCACTTTTTGGCGCTTGTGAATAATGCTGTAAGTTGGAAGTGGTTCCAGAAGAGTCCTGTAGCTAGAATATTTTTTGAAGGAGTATCTGCTAGTGCAGGGGAATTGGGAGAGAAGTTTATATCTGCAATTGAACTCAAGAATTGAAGAGGAATTAACAAATAGATCGGTTCATCCAACAATACGTATTAAGCATCTACCATGTAGCAGTCACCATGTTGGATCCCAAGGATACTTTGAGGAGCGAAATAAAGTCCCTGGTTTCACTGGACTTTCATTTTAAGAGGGAGAAAATTGCCAAGTAGACACGTAAATAAATAATTAAAATTTGATAGTAATAAGTATGAAGAAAATGAAATGGGGTGAGCGGGCAGGATGGTGGGGAACCTGGAAGCAGGGAGCCGGTGCTGGGGGGGGTGGTGTGCATGCCCTGGGAGCCAAGTGATAGCGGTGGCCCGAGAGAGATGGTCTGTTAGGTGCTTTGAGAGGTGCACCGAGGGGACCCTTGTTGACGGAGAGCAGAGGTGTGGGGGGGAGAGAAGGGCAGGTCAGCATGTGCAGACAGTGAATGTAGAAAATTCATGATTGTTTTTGCTGCAGAGATCATGTTCCCCACCAACCTGTCCCCATGGCACATTGACATGTAGGGGTCATGGGGGCCCGTTTCTTCAGGCACCCTCTCCCTGTACTGACTTGAGTGCGGGGTTCTCCTTCTTCACCTCAGTGCATTTTCTGTTGCTTTTACAAAGGAAACTTCCTCACGCCATCTTGATACATCAAGTGTGATATCTCACTAGCTACAATTTGGTAATTTGCCAGTTTCCATCTGTTAGAGTCAGGAAAAATAATCGTTCTACAGTGACATCCATCCTAGGTTTACATGTTGACCAGCCAGGTTGAAGAAGGTCCGTGCCCCAGGCTCGGGTGGGGTCGGTCCAGCTCTGCTTTGGTGACTTGCCCGCACCCGGACATCGGAAATGGCAGGACCTGGGGCTGCCCGGGGGTGCCAGTCCTTGGGGACCACCGTGTGCCTCCGGGGTCACCCCGGTCTCCTTTGCTCAACAGTGAGCCACCAGGCACACAGGGCCCCGGAGCGAGAGGCTGTAGGAAGCCACCCCCATGTGTTCTTCTCTCTTCCCCTCAGGTAAGAATGACGGCTCCATCGGAGGAAAGCAGTACTTCAAGTGCAACCCCGGCTATGGGCTGCTGGTGAGGCCAGGCCGGGTGCACAGAGCAGTGGGTGCGGGCCGGCGGCGTGGCGCAGGGCTCCGGCCGCAGGGCGCCCCCGAGCCCCGCAGGAGCAGCACCCTCTCCGGCTCCGCCACCAACCTGGCCTCCCTGACAGCGGCTCTGGCCAAGGCAGAGGGTGCCCCGGCACTGAGGGCCGACAGGAGCCATAAGAACCCTGAGAACCGAAAATCCTGGGCCAGCTAAACCAGTGCTGGATGCCGTGCCGCCCCCCCCCCCCCCCCCCCCCCCGGGTTGCATCCTCCCGGGCTGCTGGCCTGCTTCCCTCTGCTTCCCAGGCAGAGGCTGACAGAGAGGCGGTGGCCAGTGCCCCCTTCCGAGCCTTGCCAGTGACAGCCCCGGGGTGGGGATGGGAACTGAGTGGGCAGGGACACCTTAAACCCCCTTCCGTGGGGAGCACGGCAAGGCATCCTTTCTGCACAACACAGGGCTGCTGACCTCTCCCTGCTCCTCCCGGGACGCTGGAAGCTTCATTTCTTCCTCTGCGCAGAGAATGGGGAGGCATCTCAGCAAGGTAGAGGGTGGAAGGTTCTAGGAGCCCAGAGCCGTCCTGGATTGTGGGAGCGAGGCTCCTGCCCATCCCCATGCCTGGGGTTCCTCCCCGCCCCCCAGGGGCTGCTGTTGTTCCTTTTTTTGGTTCTGATGACCCCATTAACCTCCTAACCTTCCCAGTGCCTTTCTTTCCTGCAAAGGTGGGGCATCCTCCCTATGCCTCCAGAGCCAGCACCCCGGCTGACCTACGCTGGACCTGGCTTGCTCCCTAGGCTCACTGCATCCCTCTGGCCCCCAGAGTCCCTACACCAAGTAACAAGCTCCCGTAAGTGCCTCTGGCTAGCCTCCTGGGGTTCCTGACACTGGGTCCAGGGCGCCCCAGCAAGGGGCACTGGGCCTGGCCCCTCCCGCCTTTCCCTCTTCCTTTCCACAGGGTTCCTTAGGGCTTTCTTTGTGGGTGTGTTAGTGTCTTTAATACCTGCAAAGTGTTTTCTCTTTGCCATTTATTCCCTTAACAGAGTGCTTAGAATATATTTATTTATATTTATTTTTTCAAAATCCGAAGTCATTCGCGAGCCACAATCATCTGCCCAGGCATGAGTGCCTGGGGCTTGCCTCGCACATCACCAGCCTCTGAGGTCACTCAGGGCTGCTAGCCTCCGGCCTCAGGTGGAGGTTCCCAGAGGGGCCAGAGGATGATGCCCCTCCTTATGTCGTTATTGACACAGATACACAAGTGGCCTTACTCTAAGGTGACAGTGACAACTTGGAGAATTATGTTGTGCTTCTGCAGTGACAAAGTCAGAGGCATCACGACCTTATCTGGTGCAATTTTAGTTTCTTGGAAGGATCTTAGACTAGTTTAACTTCTTGGCAATTCCCTACCCTGACTCCCTCACCGAGCCTGGGGGACTGTGGCCTAGCAGAGCTCCCTACTGTCCCTGTGTCTGGCCCTTTGCGGAGCCACAGATGCGTCCCAGACAGCATGAGACCTCCAAGAGCATTGCCCACCTCCTGCCAGGATACCTCCGGGCCTGGAGCCCTTCCCTGCTGGGCTCACTGGGAGGGGGTCTGTGGAAGCGGGCAGAGGGCTGGTGCCTTGCAGGCCGCAGTGGCCCAGGGCCCATGGGGCCCCTCCATGGCAGCAGTAGACCAGTGACCACCTGCCGTGTGCATCCTCACGAGCTGACTGCAGGAGCCTAGGGGACACCGTGGCCCCTCCAGGACAGAGCCCTGGGTCAGGATTTGTGCGCAGCCATCTTAGAGGCCCGTTTTTAGCTCTCACGTTTAGACCCTAAAAAACAATGCCCAGAAAGCCCTTTTTTGCAAAATCTTGTTCTCTAGGGATTTGAAGCCCCTCCCGAGAAGGAACGCCAGGTTCCGTGCCCCTGGGTGGGGCTGGGTGGGGCCTGCGGGCAGCTGGGGAAGCAGAGCCCCGTGGGTACCCCCAGGTGTGCGGCTGCTGCACGCCGCGTCCCCCCCCCGGGGAGGAGCCTGATTAATTAGCTTCCATTAATTACACGTGGCGGTGCCCGCCCGCCTCTCGGGCCCAGCTCCCTAACAGCCCGTTGTGCGCCAGCGCGGTTTAACCTCCGCCTGGGAGGGGGTGGGCCACACTCGGCGGACAACGCGCCCCCCCCCCCCCCCCCCAAGGACAGAGGACAGGGCCCGGAGCGGACGAGCACACCCCTGGCGTAGCTTTAGCCCCGCAGATGTTCATAGTTTCAGAGCTGGACGGGATCTTCTCACTGAGAACAGGCTGAAGCCGAGGAGAGGTCGGTGCTTCTTTCCCGCTTGTAGAAGCTTGGGCGCCCGACTGCCCGCCCGGCGCTCTCTGCTGTTCCCCGGAAGCACTAGGCACAGCGCCGTGGCTGCTCTCCCACCCCCGGGGGCCCCTGCGTCCCGTCCTCGGTCGCACAGTTCCCTTGGCCCGGGAGGGCGGTGTCTCTGTTCCTCCGGCCGGGGCGGCCACGAGCGCACCGCGGGGACTCCTGCCGGGCGCCCCACGTGTGAGGGGACCCGGACCGGGGGCGGGGGGCAGCCGCGCCCGCGTGCCGCCCGTCTTCGTGCTGCGCGTTCTGTGCTCTGCTCTTCGGCGGAAGGTCCTTCCCGGCACAGAAGCCCTCTAACAACCCGCGCCCAGTTTAGGGCTCGTCTCTGGGGACGCCGGCGTCCGTGGGCCCGTGCACGCAGGTCCGGCGCCACCCCTTTCTCTGGGGGCGAGCAGCTCCTGCCCCGACAGCCTCCGGTGACCAGCCTGCGGGCCCACGTCGGGCACCGCGCTCACTGGGGAGAACCAAGGGAAGGTGGAAGGCCGGTTGGCTCTGTCGCTCGGGCTGGGTAAGATGGCGTAGACCGCGGTGGGATTGAGGGCCCGAGCAGGGCGGCCGGGGAAGAGCCCTGACCGAGTTCAGACCGGCCGGGCGTGGGAAGAGGTTTCGGGACCACCTTTCCTTCCTCCCAGGCTCGCCGCCCCCCCCCCCCCGCCTGCTTTTTAAACACGGCCACGTCCCCCGCCCGAGATTCCCCACCACCGTCCCGGGTCCCCGCATCTCTGCCCCCGGGCGCAGCAGCCTGTGCTTGGAGCCCGGCCTTCGCTGGGCCTGGAGCACCCGAGGGAGCGCCGGGCGGGACAGCTCTGTTGCCCCCCCAGGTGGGCAGGTCATCGCTCTTCGTGGGAGGAAGGTGCTGCGGGGGCTGCTTGCCGGGGTTTCCTGCCAGTGGAGGGCGCTTTGGGCCCCGTCCTGTAGAGTGTGAGAGGACAGGGCCGCCCCGTCGGAGTTCTCGGGAGGGGGGAGCTGTCACTGCAGCTGGCCGGTCACCAGTGCCCGGAGAGGCGGGTGTGGCTCTCCTGCCCCAGCTGCGGCCCCGCGGGCACCCTGGCAGCCACGAGGGCTGTGCCGGGTCCTCGCAGGGACAGGGTTTGCCGTCCTGAGCCTCCCGTCTTCGTGCTCCGCCACCAGCATGTCCCTTCCAGGCCCGTGTGTCGCCAGATCACTCGGGGTGCAGGCGTCACTCCACTGCAGTCCGCTGTCTTCCCGGGCAGTCCCCCCTCCTTGGTGGGGGAGGGGGTGAGCAGTGCCAGTCGGAAGGAGGCCCGCCCTGCTCTGGTCTCTGGCCTTCACTCTGGCTTCTCGGTGCAGACTCCTGGTAACTCGTTGCTGGGAAAGCAGTGACACGAAGTAGATGTCACTAAAGCTGTAGCCCAGGAAGTCCCCACAACCCAGCATTTATTGGACCAGAGGTGGCGTCTTGCTGGTCGCGTGACCGTGGGAGACGGAGGGAAGCCCCCCATCTCCCCTGTCTTCTGTTCTCACCTTACCGATAGGCCTGATGGTAACCGGTGTGTCAGCGCTAGGGTGCGGGATGTGGTTCTGGCAGCTCCCAGGCTCTGGGATCCGGGGTGACAGCAAGAGGGGATGGGCTGCCTGCACGCAGGTGCCGCACGAGGACGTGTCAGGGGCCAGACGGGGGCCGCAGGGGGGCAGCTGTCCGGAATCCCAGCCTGGCCAGAGGGCACGGGAGCAGGAGAAAGCACAGCCCGCGCGTGGGGCCGGGCTCAGCCGTGAAGGGCCTCGTGTGTTTGCGGAGATTGGCGCTTCCGTTGAGCTGTGAATGGGGCCCTTGAAGAGTTTGAACGGCTTTAAGCATTTCCATCCCCCATTACTTCCCTTTTCTCCCCTTGGCTTACTGTTCCCTGTATGGGAGACCCACAAGAAGTTCCAGGGTATTTTCCTGGCGAAGACCAGCCCCACTTGCCTGAGGTCTGCCCGGAGGCCTGCACCTTGGACGGGGAGTGCCGGAGGAGGAGGCCACCTGTCTGTCGTGCCTTATCCTGGGGACGGCCAGTGCAGCCTGTCTTTTATGCCCAAGACACTGGCTCGATGATCTCCACACGCCTCTCTCTCTCCGAGAAGTCCGACGTGCCTTCAGCCGGGCCACTGACACTAATTTTGTGGGGGGTCTTGGAACATCTCCATGTGCGGAGTTTTGTGAATACAATGGGTTCGCATATAAAGAAGTGATTTTGATTGGGGGACTGTATTGATTTGCTGCACATGAAATGGGAGTTTAAAAAAATCCAAAGACTCTGTAATGAATTGTAAAGACTGAATGATTTGTATTATATAATGAACTAAACCTCTGTAATTTTGTACCATATATGCCTTTCCCTCGTATGACCAGCAGCCTCTAAATAAAACAGATGATTTCTTGCCTATGTCTGAGGTTGGTCTTGTTGCTTTTCCCTCCCTGACCCAGGCGCGGGGGTGTTTGGGCTCATTGTAGACGGTCCCACAGGGCAAGGGATGGCCTGGGCCTGAGGCTTTTCAAGATTGAGACTAGAAGAGGGAGGTTCGGGGAAGCAGGTCCCCGAGCGCACCTCTCCGGCCCCTGTGCTCTTTGTGGTGTAGACTGAAGAACCGGGGCGGGGGGGCCCACAGGTGGCCAGTCTTACTCCCCTTAGTTGAGACCTCTCACAGGAGCCCAGAACCAGTGGAAACTTTCGGGTAACGGGAGCATCTGGGCTAACTGGGAGGCAGCTGGCCTGGAGGGGGTTGGAGGTGGTGGGGACAGGCTGCTTCTCTGGAGGAGTGTGTCCCAATTCTCGGCACGGCCCCACTGCCCTGATCTACAAGATCGACCCCCCAGCGGACCCCCTAACTAGGGAGCCGAGGACGTGTTCCACTGCTGAGCAGGTGGCCCTGGGGAGGGGATGGTGGTTGCAGACACTGGCAGGGCTGGTCACACCCCCGCAGGCTGTGGAACCCGGTGTTCTCTCTTGGTTCCTGCCTTTTTTTTTTTTTTTAAAGATTTTATTTGACACAGAGAGACATAGCGCGAGAGAGAACACAAGCAGGGGGAGTGGGAGAGGGAGAAGCAGGCTTCCCGCCCAGCAGGGAGCCCGACGTGGGGCTCGATCCCAGGATCCTGGGATCGTGACCTGAGCTGAAGGCAGACGCTTAACGACTGAGCCACCCAGGCGCCCCTCCTGGTTCCTGCTTGTCCCCATCCTCAGGACGTGGCGCCCAGCGTGGCCCAGCACGGTTCACAGCGGCCCGTCCGACCTGGGCGGATGGACAGGTCTCCTGTCAGATGGAGCACGGGGCGGGGACGAGGCCGGCCCAGGGTGCTGCTTTCACAGGGGACCGACTCCCTGGGCAGCCCTGCGGCCGCGGCTCACTTGGCCCTCATCTGATGTGAATGTCCTTGCAGATGGAGGGGGCCGACCGGAGGTGGCCACCGGTCGGGGCACATCTTTGCGGGACTCGTTTATACTCCTAAGTGTCAAAGAGTTGTTCTCAGAGAGAAGTACTGCCAAATTATGACAGAAATTTGGCAGCCGGGAGCGGCCCTGCTCTGAGGCAGGAGTCTGAACGCAGAATTGATCTAGCTCCTGGGATAAATCCTCATTTTCGAGTTGCTACTTGTTCTCTCGCAACTCATATTACCTTCTCTGTCTGCCTGAGGCTGTGGGGTTGTTACGGTTGCTCAGACCCGAAAATGGGCTCCAGTGGACCCGTCCCATTTAGTTGGTTCAGTCACTCACTCGCTGAGTCGCTCAGTGCCCTTGTCCTGCACCGGCGTCGTGCAGCGAGCGGGGCCGACAAGCGATCCCGACGAGCCCCACGGCCGGATCTAGAGGGCAGGGGGCCGCCAGGAGGGGCCCCAGGGGCTCTAGGGGTTGAGGAGGTTCCCTCCAGGCTGGTGTTTGCAGGACTCGGAAGGACAGGAGGTGGAGGGGGTACTGCTGGGCAGGCGGCGGGCCTGAAGGAAGCAGAAAGCAGTTTGGGCCCAGACAGAGGAGTGTGAGGCGAGGTGCCGAGGGTTCTCGGTATTCCCTCCCCCATCTCCCGCCCACCTCCACTTGCGACTTAGGGTTTGGGGGCAACTTAAAATTTAGCAGAGCTTTTTCTAACGATGTATGTATGGTAAGAAGAGAAAACCGTTTACTTCTCAGGCTTCTCTGAGGAGGAGTAAGCAAATCAAGCCGAGTCTGTTGGGTGAGAGGGGGCTCGGGCACTGTCCTTGACTCCTGCATAAGGATCTGACCCCAACCATTGGATGTCTTTAACACAACGAAGCTTCAGCTTTCTTTGATTCCATTTTTCCACTGCTAAAGGTGAAGAAGCCCTGGGAAAGATGGCTCTTTTAAGAAAACGAGGTGCTCGGCATGTGGCCTGGAGTGGGAGAGGGAAGGTGCGTGGAATGTCACGGCTCGGCACGAGGAAGGACAAGGCCGCGGTCCCCGCGGTGGAGAAGCCGCTAGGACCGCAGCGGTTCTGGGATGGGGGGCAGCTGGGGGTAAGGAAGGCGGAAGGGGAGGGAGGCGGGGGCCTGCGTGAGGGCGCCACTGGGCGGGACAGCCCGCGGAAGGCCCGGCCGCTCCCGGGTGGGAGAAGGCAGTTGGGTCGGAGGCGGACGGACTCAGGGGCTTTCGTGAGCAGGTGGCATTCCCTCTCAACCAGGTGGTATTGGATGTCACCCCAGCCCTGTTCAGGCGTCCTCGGGTCTCCGGGCGCACCAATCGCTTTTTTTTTTTTTTTAAGCAAAGGCACTGACGTCCGAAAGGGAAGGCCGCCGCCCCCCCCCACCCGCCGCCACCCCGTTAGTGTTGGGGCGCTGCCCAAATGACCGTCCTTACCCAAAGAAATCCCGACCAGGCTTTGTTCAGTTATACGTTTTATTCTCTAATAGGTACAATACTAAAATAAACACAAATTAAAAAAAAGTTTTATTAAAACAAAACTGTACAAAAAAGCAGTATACTACATTTTAATTACAGAACAGTCTACTGTCCAAAAGGCACTAATCCAGAATAGGAGATACAATGATACAGGACTCATTTGAACTATTTTAATCAATACAATAGAGCACTTGTTTCTTTGACCATTTACATCTAGAAACAAGGGCTTTTTGCTACAGTCATTACACATTGTTATAAATATGAGTCCCACAGGTGAAGGTGCAGTATCGCTCTCCCTAGACAAGGTTCACGCCAAGAGGGACTGCCGTGGGGCTGAGAGGTGGGCGGGCGGCGGGGGTGGGGCCCGGGCGGGGCGCCGGACGCCTTCCCCGGGGAAAGGCGACCGCCCTGGGCGCACAGAGCTTGTCTTCCGGCCTGGCCTCTCAGATGGTTGGTTTCTGGCCGTTACTGGCAGCCACTTTACCCCCCTCTTGTGTGTTAGCACCGGGAAAGTGGGTTCTGAGATGCTCCAGGGAACTGGGGCTGCAGGTCTGGGTGATGAAGCGCCAGCAGCTCAGCAGAGGGGAGGCATTTTGGTAACCTGGTCTGAAAAAGGCAGAGGGACACAGAGCCCAGGGACGGCCAGTGAGCGGGGCACTAGAGCCAGGCAGAGCCCCCTGCTACTTTCTGGGCAGACTTCTGGCCCAGAACTGAGAGGTCCTGCATCTCCTCCTGAGGGACCCGGTGGAGTTTTCTGTTAGGGAGATCTGACAATCTTTTGTTTTCGAAGTTGCTTTCTGGAAGTGGGATTCTGCTTCCCAGAGGCCAGTGCCCTGCCTCACTGCTGCCTCAGGACCGCGAGCAGCTCCTGGGCAGGAGAGGGCCAAGCTCAGTCCACTTCTGCATGTTTGGTGGCCTGGACAACTCTCTAAACCCCAGATTTCATTCTCTAATGGACTCTGGACCTAAGGAAGAGAGATACTGCAGCTTTCCAAACAGTGTCATACACATATAAGACAAAGACAGGCATCTGATGTTAACAAAAATAAGTAACAAAGAAATAGGATTAAACCAAATCTCTTCTCACAGCATCCTATACTACATCCTCCTTCTGCTTAGCAGAAAATTGTACGTACACAAAAATACAAATACACAATTTTGTAGAACAGTCTGATTTTAATATATTTATATATATTTATATTTATACGAGTGGCAGGTTAGTTCATTATATAGAGCTTTTTGCACTTTTGGCTCATATGCAACAAGGCTTATAAATTCAGCTTTAGCTTTCATTCAGGTTTTATAGCTTTTGAACAATTGTTTTCACATTTAAAGCAGCATCCAATTTGCACTAGGAGTTTGTGGTGATTACAGGAAAGATGGGGTCAGGAGGTTACTGACAGGGAAGGCAGGGCCAGGGGCAGATATACATTCCAGTGTGTGTGGCGATGTCAGAGGATTGCTATGGGACAGAGTTGACCATGATGACCCCTTGAGGTAGACTGAACACCTTACAGCAGACTCAGACACAGGTGCGACTCCCCTCAGGGACACATGGTGCACAAGATGGGGGACAGAGACCAGGAGACACCAAAAGGAAACACAAAGACTAAGACACACGACGGCCAAGGCAGGGAAAGGGCGCTCTGCCCCCACACCCATCTGGCAGGGACCCCACACAGCCCGTCGCAGATACTCGAGTATTTGGTGGACACTAAAGACTTTCAGGCAGTCCCAAGGCATCTGGTCCATGGTATCTGATCAGATTATGACCGTCAAACTCACTTTCCATTATATAACCAGCTGCGCCAGCTCGTTCCCACCCCTGCCATGGACAGGCAGACAGAGCTGCACGTGGTTCCGCCACCGGAACGAGTCCCCAGCACTGCGCGGCCGCCGGAGTGTTCGGGTCCGGTTAATGGAGAAGCAGGCGGGCCTCCTCCGCCTCGTGCTGCACCGCACTGCCGTCCCCTGCGCTGGTGCAGTCCCCGCGCACGCGCCTCTGGGACAACTGACAAGCACCCGGGGAAGCTGTCAACACCAGCATCCGCAGGACCGAGCAGCAGCACACGGCCGACTCCGGGTTGCTCCAGGGCAGCCTCCCTCTCGTCAGCACCGTCACCACCACGGCAGCGGTCTGCCACTGGATCACTTTCATTAACCCGCCTCCCTTGTCTATCCAAATCCAAAGGATTCCTCTGGCAAATCTGCCCATACCTGTTCAATGTGAATGCCCACCATTTGGGTTATTACATTGTCTCAACAAAAACGCTGGATTATTAATGAAAATAAAGTGCCTGGGTATGGATTTGTCCATCTTGCAAAAACTTTCTAATGCACCAACAAATCATCTGAGCGCTGCTTAGTGCCGTGATGTGAACAGAGTGCAGTCACAAAATAATCCGTCGTACACCCACATTTAATAAAGGCCCCGAATTTAGGTCAGACTTCAATTACTTTAAAAAAGAAGCAAACAAATAACCTCACACTCATTTTCAAAGACGCACTTTTGATCTTGCTTCACCCCCCGCGATGATGGCCCTTCTGAGCCCCTGTGAGCAGACACCCTGACCCCTCAAATCTCGGAAGAGAGGACAGGGGGAGGCAGCCAGGGTTCCAGTGATTAATGATGGCAAATGAATCATTGTGTTTTTAACTATGATTATCTGACTCTTTGCCCTCTTTGATCTGGATGCACTTTCCAGCTGCGGACATGGACAGACTGACTTCTGCTCTGCGGCTGTCTTGCTCTCCCCTATCTTCCCCACTCAGTAGCTGCAGACCTCGCGAAGCAGGCTCCTTAACATTCTCGAGGAGCCGAGACTGGAACCGCATCAACAGAGACATCCCTAAAAAGCAGCACAGGAAAGAGTGACAAAGCCAGCCTGATGGGGCAATGACGATGTCGCCCTGCCCACGAGCTTGCCCTTGCAGTTGTTCTGCCTGCAGAACGCCAGGGACCCTGGAGAGCGGCAGCTCTCTGCGCCCGCCCCTGGGGGCTAAGTGCAGGGTGGGGAAGGGATGGGGGCAGGGCACAGGCCGACTCTCTGGCAGGTCCCAGAGGTCTGTAACTTGCTTAGGCACTTAAAAAACGTAACTAGAAATGTATCCTTGGAAGGTACTGCATACCCAACGGTGACTATGGCCGTGGAAGGGAGGGAGGGGAGCCCAGGGGAATCAGAGAAGGCTGTGGGCTCTTCCAGGGGAGGCAACTAGGATGTTCTTGGTATCTTCTGGAGAGGAATGTCCCACCTTGCAGCCTGGGTGAATGTGAAGAAACCAGGGCTGGGCCCAACAGGGGCTTTTCTCTTTCCTGTTTCTGCAGACCAGGGCGAATGGACGGGGGAGAGCAGGTGTGTGGGAAGTCGGGACAGCCTGCTCTAGACTCACAGCCACAGGACTGCACGGGCCTGCTTTCTGTTGTCTGCGTGAGAAAAACTACTAGGAAAGAAGAGGCCCTTTCGAAAGGAGTGTTCTGGCAAAACCAGTGAACAGTATAGAAAAGCCTTGCCAGAGATGCCGATGCTTGAAGGGAGAAGCTCCCTACCCTCCAACCCTTGCCCCCAAGAACTTTGGTTTTGGTTTCGTGGTGCCCATTTTCAGAGATGCAGGATCAAGGGGCTCACTGACTCTAACATACTGAAATGTGGTTTTCAAGGCAAATCATTAACAGTAATGCTCTTGAAAGGAGCCCACGGCTGAGCTCTCACCTTCATTCAGTCCGCTCTACTAATGTGTGCACTGCCTACCTGGCCTAGGACTCTGGCATACAAACAAGAGTTGAGGGTAGGATCACTAGAGCGGCTGCTGTTTACGTTAATACAGAACTAATGTCGTTTTGCTTCCAGTTTAATAGCTTCAACGAATGATGAAGTGGAAAAATGACCCTCATTAATTTATGCTGGGCTCTTAGTTCCAGACAAGCAACAAAAGGGGAGTGGTTTCTGGGCTTAAAGGAAGCCAGAAAACAAGACTGAATTTCAGCGTGACCTGGAAGTGATGGGAAGCTGGAAAAGTTATAAAGGCGACACAAATCTTGTGACTCATCTCTGCTATGCGTACTGGTTCATTAAGAGTCACGTGCGCTTCCCAAGGACAGAGTTAATGTTTCCATTCCGAAATTTCAGGGGCACCCAACTGCCACCAGTCATGCCAGATCTGGATCAATAGCTAAACGGAAGGCACACATACCTTGTTCCCTTCACATTAGGGTGGGTTTTCTTTTTTTTTTTTTGGTGGGAGGAATAGATAATCAAAAAACCCCATTAGCCAGCTAATGAAACAAGGTACCTATTACAGGGGCCACCAATCCCAAGTAGTCAACCTGGTGAATCCGCTCACGGGGCCACTCCAACTGGGGCTTTCCTCCGGGGCGGATTCCACTCGCTTGGGCTTCAAGGATGCCCAGGACACGACAGAGTGGATGAGAAGAGAGAGGGACAGCCAGCCTCTGAGAACCACTTATTTTCAAGAGGAAAAGAGCTGGAGAAGCGAGGGGGAGAGAAACATGGAATTTCAGTCCCGTCCTCAGGTCAGCTTGGAGTTGGTGCCCCTGACAGTAGTCACTGAGCTGCCACCTGAACCCCGAGGCAGCTTGCCCCTGTGCCGGACTGTGGTTATTAGAAAGTTCTTATGCTGAGCCCAAATCTGCACCTGTCTCCACGCAGGGCAGACACAAATACCAGAGTCCCAGAACCTCCTACTGGCTCAGGCCCACTGCCTCTCGTGACCGTGATGGACGTGAGAGCAGAATGAGCTGGAATGGCTTAGCTAAACACTTCTGTGCAGAAGCAGGATGCCTAAAAGTAAGAGATGCTCTTACTACGAAGATGCTCGAAGAGCTAAACAGAGGGAAAACAGGAAGTGTGTGAGATTTTTAACATTCTCTGCTTCAACTAACTGGAAGTGCTAGTAAATTCTACTTCTCCTCAAAACACAGATGAGACAGCCCTACTGTTTCTTTCCCCAAAGAGGCAGGAACTCATATTTGCCTTCGGAAGACAGGATGCTTGAAACAAGAGGTTTCACATCACAGCTGCAGAGCCTCCCTTAGGTCACACTACGTTTCTATCACTGTCACTAAGCAAGGAGAAAGACCAAGGGGAAGGGATGCTCTTGTGTCTAGATCATCACGGTAACACTAGTTCAGTATCAGAGGGAATGAAGGGCATGGAGAGAGGATAGCATTGGGAATTCTCCAGCGTGGTCGCGTGGGGAAACGAAACAGGTTAAATGCAGTGGTTTCACTCAGAGCAATGCCAGGCAGACTCTGTGGTCCATTCTCCAATGAACATCCTACCAAGACGAAAGGAGCAAATGGAGATTTCACTCTTCTCCATTAAGGTGTGCAGTCTGTGAATCTTCAAGAATAAACGAGACAGAACACTCAGCACAGTGCCTGGCACACAGTACATGCTCAGTAAATGTCAGCTGCTATTATCATGGGCTTTGAATGCTTCAGGAGGTCTGAATGTTTGTCTCTTGTTGCATCATGATTTAGAATGACGTCTTTACTCTGTTTTCTTGTAAGAGCAACTTCTGGCGTTTTCTTCCAAAAAATATGTATGTCATGGGTAAGTACTACCCATGTTTTCATGGATTTTGGTGAGTTGGCTTTCTTTTTACTCTGTTTTCTTGTAAGAGCAACTTCTGGCGTTTTCTTCCAAAAAATATGTATTTCATGGGTAAGTACTACCTATGTTTTCGTGGATTTTGGTGAGTTGGCTTTCTTTTTTGCTTTTTTCTTTTTAGTGGGGGCTGCTGGTGGTACGGGCATTTATGGTGTAGGGTGTTTTGAATCACTGAAGTGGACTCTGGAAACACCTGGGGAGGGAGATGTCTTGCCAACTCCAGTTCTTTTTTAGTAGCACCATTCCTTAAGCAGCACATCTAATACTTTGATCCCTAAAATAGATTGTGTTAGAAGGTTTTAACTGCAGTGATAATTCTATTTTCTTTGAATGTAGGCAGATAATCAGAATGTTCTGCTGGCCGTTTTAATGCACGTCTCACAAATCACAGAATTATACTCAGCTAGTCAGTTCTCAGAATTGCAAATCTTAAGACAGATTCTCAACTGTAATGAAGACAGTTATCTTCCAGCAGCTGGGAGAATAAGGGACGGGATATTCTGCTCTTTGGGGTCATAAATCCACGATCATTCCAACTGTCAGAAGACTGACAGGATCCCACAGAGAAGTCTCAAGGACAGCATGTGTGTTGTGAGAGCAGGCGTGCTAGGGGTGGGGCTGAAAGTCCCTTTTAGATCATATAGAAAGAGAAGCACTGAGTAAGAACTTTTACTGGCATTTTTCCTGATTTAGCCCAACTGCTATATATTTGGAGGTATTTTTGAGGGGAACAAGAATAAAGGACCCAAGGCAGAACCTTTTCCCAAATCTGTGTGTGTGTGTGTGTGTGTGTGTGTGTGTGTGTGTGTGTGTGTGTGTGTGTGTGTGTGTGTGTGTGTACAGCGGGGAGAGAACGGTCATAGAGACGCAGCCTACGTCAGCATTTTCATCCGACTGAAGTTTAGCATTTGGTTAGGGCCCCCTCTGATGCATGGACAGGGGTAAAGGTCTGTAGGAGGGTGAGCAGCAAAATATGAACAAAAGCAAGAGCCGTGTTCTCTCAGTGGTTACTAACCAATCCTGGGGTATCAGCACTGAAGGAAGAAAGGGCTCATGGGCCAGGCTCATGAGCACAGCTGGGAGCCACACGGGAATGAAGCAGCCGGAGGGGCCACTTGGCACTATGCTGGGTGCTGCTATTTGCGTAAGTCTATACCAAGCACTCTTGATATAAGTGAATGAAGACTTCTGCAAGTGATGGGAAAAAACCAAAAGCATGTTCTAGAGAAAGGCTAGATCAAGACACAGCAGCTCCGGTCCAGTGGGAGGCCTCGGCGGGGAGAAGAGCAGACATCCTGGGCAGGAGACTGCGCAAGGCGTCCAGACCACCCAACGCTCAGTGGGTGGGACGAGGTGGATGAAGAGAAAGGAAGAATAGTGGAAGGGGGAGAAAGAGAACGTGGACCTGGAAGGGCGAGGGCGACAATCCCACCAACTCAGCAGAACGGGGAAAACTCTGGCTAAGAAAAGGCTGCCGATACAAGGAAACTGGTGGTTGCCGTGTTAAGAGCGGTGTGGGGGAATGCACGTGTATCCAGTAACCTCAGGACATTGCGAATATCAGTACTCCAATTATGCCCCAGAATTGTTTACAGCCCATATGTGTTTGTGTTTGTGTCATGTCAGCCGGACATCGTATGATCCAATGAGGAAAATGTGTAAATTCCCACTTGATACTTTCTGATGGTGATGACAATGGAAATACCAAGTAACCAGGGTAAGAATTAAAACCCCCGGGAGCTTGTTAAGCAGTCAATGTCCTCAAGTTAGGTGCACAATACGCTAGCTGGCTAGCAAGTCAGACAGTGGTGGAGGCCTTTCAGGGGTTGACTCAGCTTGGGATTCTGACCGTAGTTTCTGCCAAAGGTGGAGCAGGTTGAAACTGGATGTGAGACAGAGGTTTCCATAAAAGTCAAATGGGGAGCAATAGCAAAGGCTTCCATTTTGAAGCCGAAATAACTCCAAATCCTTCTCTTTCATTGAGGAGAGGACATGAACACCATGTCATTATTTTAGTTTACTGAGTTGCTGTTCCAAATGTTCTTGGGAGCATTAGTGCTAAAAGGGAACAGGGAATGGGAGCTCTGCCATTTCCAATCACATAAAGGACAGAAATCCTTTTAATTATGACCATGCCAATCTACATCTTGCTAAAACAGCTAATTACATGTCAGGAGGACACTCAGTCATTCAGAACAATTGTCATTATATTTTTATATATTCATTCTGTGCCACCCCCCTCAATTACCATGGTTACAATTTGAAAGGATTCAGGCAAACCTTCATTTGATCACAGCACACCAATGTGAATTTGAGAGTTAATTATGGATGTACAGAGCCACTTTCATTAAAAGAGAAAATGCAAATGGAGTTAAGGGAGCGGCACCCTGAGATGTCTGAACTGGGAGCTGAGCTGTGAGCACATGCCCTACTCAGGTCAGCGTCCGGCAGCCCTCATGGACCACACACTCTCGACAGCTGCCCCATGCACTGCACTATGGGCCTCAGACACCCACGGGAGGGCACAGTACTGCTGTCCACATCAATCCCCAAACTTGCCAAGTAAAAACGACGTCAGGAGAGCAAGGCAAAGTCTCCTGCAGATGCATCCTTGTTTGCTGTTGGGGCGCTGTGCTGGCTAATGAGCTAACGGGCGTGGAATGTGGGTGGTTAGCAGTCAGTGGTGTAAAATGCTAGTTAGACTTCACTTGAATGGAATTGACTTGATTTAGTACTGCTCACTGCTTGGCCCGAAGTGTCATGTGAAGCATGCTAAAGAAGAAATCCAGTGATCTGCACATTTGTTACCCATGGCATCTACTACATCCTCAAGGTCCTTGGGTGATGGTAAGAACATGGTGTAAGATCTTTTGGTGCAGCCAGAGTTTCCCTCTCTTCTCCACCATATCTATTCCCCTCTTAATTACAAAGGAAAACCAACGTTATAGGAAACCGGATTTCTCAGATCATTAGCTTTCTCTTTGCTGCCGCTTCTCATATCCACCAAGAAAGAATAATGAAGCTGATGCAGAAACCTCACAGTTTATGAACTTCCAGCTTTTGAACATCCACGGGTAGGAACAAAGTTGCACTTCAGAGTAAGTGAGTCAACCATCGATGGGTCCTTTAAGATGGCAAAAGCAGTAGCTTATCACTTTTAGCTTATAAATAAAGAGAATTAAGAACAGCTTTTCTGAACATAACCTGTTTGTGATAGGAGATTCTGTAATCAGAAAAGGGACTTATAGGCTTGATGTATTTAAAAAGCCTTTCCCACCACCTCAGTAGGGTAGAGTTCTCCTGAGATTGGTAAAGAAATCTTTCCTCTTAAGTGATAGTCATCTTTTGAAAAGAAGAGCATATAATGAAGGAGACGGGGGTGCCAGAAAAGAGAGGGCCTGTGCCTTAACAACAGGCTACAGTCAGGGAAATCCTTATAGGATTACCTGACCACTCACAGTTGCCTCCCTGGGAAAACCTCGTGTTCTCATTATGGTGCAATACCTTCAAACTGGAAAACTTAGGTGTCACGAAGTAATGTAAATTAGACAGTCCGGAAATTAAGAAACAGGAAGAAGGTTTTCAGGGCATGCAGCTCAGTTAGCCAAATGCAATATGGCTGACAACTGATCCCAGAATCCTGAGTAAACATCCTTGCTATTTAGAGAGCACACAAAAAGGAATGTTTCAAATGTGTAATTCCCACCCCTGCCCCAGTGCATCCCCCACCCCACCCCTATGCCCCACACAGACGCCACCAGCAGAGCTGGTCAGTGCGCCCAACTTTCACTTGGGAAATCTTGACAAACAAATCTGGCTCAGTAAAGCTATAAATGGATTTGGCTGGTCTCAATGCAGCCCCAATGAATACAGTAGTAAAACATTACTAATAATCACAACAACAAAATGACAAAATCTATCACCACTCTGACCTAAGATTTAAATCACGGACAGAGATTAACACAGAAAACCAATGCACAATGTGAAGGGTCAGGACTATTCAGTGTAGAGTGCTACTGAGCACAAGATCATCAATAACAAGAAAAATTATTGCCTAAGAATCTGTTGAGACTCATTGGGGATAAAATACTCTGGTTGTTCTCTGTACAAGAAAAGACAAAAAGCAATTTTAAAAGGCAGAGCCACAAGTTAAATGGGAAGACTGCTTCTACCCAAACCCTTCTTAAGACCAAGAGAGTAAGGACTTGGAAGTTCACATTTTTAGGACAGGGGTGGGAGGATCGTGTATGAAGAAGGGATTATTTCCACTGTTATGGGCAGAAATAATACAGCTGGTCAGTGGAATATGTGGCTGGTCAAAAAGATGGCCTGCAAGACAGGGAGGAGTGTTTGTGTGAAGAGATGGCCCACACCCACCTACTCTGCCTACCGTGGAAGATAAAAATCCCAGCAAAGATGTCAGCTCAAGATGAGGCCTTAGTACTGGAGACCAGAGGCAAATGGAAGAGGAGCTGTTCACAGAGGGAGACGAAGTGACTGGAGATTCCTGATGGAATGAGTCTATTTACACCTGGTGCCTGATGGTTGGAATCCAGGAGGGAAGTTTGTAAAGACAAAGGCCAAACAGGGAGAACTGAAACAAGTGTATGAATGAGTTCTTCATGAGTTGTCCCCTTTGAGGTAAAAAATATATGTGGATATCTGGCCCCAGCAGTGGCTGCTGGTTACCAGACTGCCTGCCATCCTAAATCTACCAGGGACTGGGGTATTGGATTTGCACACTTCAGTAGTGATGAGCTGCTTCCTCACTCACATCTTTTTAGGTGGTCACCTCTACTGAGCTAGAGTGAAAGGTATCTTAAAGGGGTCTTCCTGTTCCAGGAACTTTCTTCCTGTGAAGGAATAATAGGAGAATGTGGGGGGCGGGGCTGTCCCACCCAAGGACAGTTTGCAGGAACTGGACAGACTCCCTAGGTAGGTGGAAGGTGACCACACTTATCAACCACTTTAAAGGACTGAGACTGTGAAGAAAATTGCCCTAAGGGGTACTCAAAATTACACGCTTTGCTGAAATAAACCTGAAATAAACCAAAATGTCTGGCTGGTACTGCCTGGCACCAGAAGGTCTCAGCTAAGAGTATACTGTGCTGCCTTCCCTGCCCTTCATCCGACATTAGGGTTATCAACAGCAAGGCAGAGATCTCACTAGGATGGTCCATCTTTTGAAGGTCCCTTTGTAAGGCTGTGTTGTAAGAGGAGTAGGAAGTTTACCCATTTGACTACAGGAATTCAATCCAAGTGTCTTTAAAAAAAAAAATAACAGAAAAGTTACAAGAACTGCTGACAAGGTACCCCATCCCCACCCTCAGTCTTCCTCACTAGGGAAAAGCAGTCCTGAAACAATCCTCTGGGGCCTGAGGGAAGTACAGTATGGAGTAAGAGAGGAGGGACATAACAACCAAAAAGCACAGAACGTGATTTTTTTTAGAGCCTGGCTCTTTTCCCTTCAGTAAGAGAGCAGTTTAGGGTTTCTATTTAAATACCATCAAACCTGAAAAAGCTTAAGAAAACAAATTGACAATCCAAAGATACTACAAATTAGACAGTGGCAACTCCATATGCCATTATAAGAACTAAAGTAGCCTGGACAAGATAGAATTCAACCTGGTGACAAAAAAAAAAAAAAAAATACAAACAAACTCCAACAAAACAAAAAACAAACCAGCAATGGTAGATTTAAATCTAGGCCCCAAAGAACTACATTTTGCTCTTGGTAAAAAAGCAAAAGTTATATGTAAGGCAGCGGGTCGTCTTAGGAGCAGGCCAGCAGTCTTCTTCAATTAAAAGAAGAATTCTGGATGAAAGATTCCTTCCTCCTGTTCCTACTGAACCCAATATAGGCTATCCTGCACTGGTAGACATGTTCTTTCACCTTTTCCAGGTTGCCAGATAGGGCCCAGTACTGCTTTCATAGATACTGACTCTCCTTTATTCTCTGAAGCTTTTTCCTTTCTTAAGGCCTTAAAACAATGAAACCTTTTAGCTCTTCTCTGGCAATCACTGTATTTCTTTAGAAACTGCAGCTGTCTTAACAGTTTGAGTCTGTTTCTTTAAAAAGACCAGCAAGAACAAATGATACTAGCAACCATCATAAAGAAGCTATCAATTATAATAATCTCCTTACAATAAATCATGGATGTGGCTTGTCAGACAGGATAGTTTTCTCTCTTCTTTTCTTTCTGAGTCAACTGAGATTAAGCAGACAAAATTCCACCGAAATGGAAAGATACAATATGTTATATTTCTTCTACGTAATATAAAAGGAAAGAAAGATAACATAATCTCCTAACTGAAATAAAAAGTCAAACACACCAAGAAAGAAAATGAGCAGGGGGATCATTCCTGAGAATTACAAATGCTACTCTTGAATTTGTTGGTTCAAGTAATACAGTAAAACAGAAAAGACTACCCCATTTTACTTCAGTTCTTAGAAGCTGGAAGTATATACATTATCTGCCTGAAATCCACAAACAAGAGCAGGCCCAGTCCCTGCCCACAGCTCTTTAAAATCACAGACCCATATAAGGTGGCATCTTCATGCCCTCTTGAAGGCTTCCACACACTGGCCTAAGCAGGATGAACGGATACGGAGAAGACCTCGTCAGCATGTGCCTTAAGTGGAGTCAGACCAGCTAAAAACTGGTGGATATTTAATATCTCCCTAACAAGGAAGGGAAAAACAAAGAAGGTCAGTCTCTCTCTCAATGGTTTTAGGCTGAATACATTTGGTGGGGGATGAGGGGTGAAGAGGTAAGGAAACGGCACCTTCCTTCCACCTTAGAAATCGTTCTTAGGTAATGGACGAAAAGACAGAAGCCCTGTTTAATAGCCAGCCCCACATCCCCCTTTAAACAAGGCTCCACCATGCGTAGAAAGGAGATGGAATGAGGCAGAAAATATACAGCAGTCATGCCTCCTTCAGACGCACCCTACGCTGCTACATCGAAGGCGGTTTCCTCTTCCCCACAGTGACAGTGTGTCATTTAATCTGGATGCCAAGAGATCATTTTCATACAAGGCCAGCAGATGTAATTTTCTTTGATGCATGAATAGTTCATCATTTTGCTACTAGATGACAAGGTGATCACAGGGTGACTTTATAACGCAAGTTCACTGTTTGGTATTTTGAGTTCTCAAAATGAAAAAAAGATTTATCAAATATAAATATCTTTAAAAAGTAACAAAAGTGCTACATATGTGATCAAGGAAAAAAATTCCATTAGTTACTGCCGCTTAAAGTAGATTAAACTTTACAAATATTACCACATCCATTATCAATATGGCTTCCAATTATTAAATAAATTGCCTGTAGCAATATAGCTTTTCACACCTCTACAAGGACAGAGTAAAGAGAACACCAAAGCAGTCACATCACGTTGTATCTCGAAGACCCACCACATAAGTGGCAATTGTCCCCTGCTTTTTTCTGCTCCTATTTAGGAAAGTATTTGCATTTGTGATAGTCAGCCAGCATAATCCCACGCTAAAGTCCTCTATCAACCTCTCATATTGAGGGGGCTTCAGTTAATGGATACAAAGACTGGAAGTTCATTCACTCATTTGTGACCTTAGCTCCATCCTTGAAAGACTTTTTGGTAGCAGGGAAAAGGAACACAAACAGGAGGCAGAGCAGCTTCCATGATGCCTCCAGCACTTTTCCCGGCAGGCACATACCTGTGCCACGCAACGTACAGTGGTTCTGAGAACTGGACTTAACATCCATTAGACATTCAGCTCATGTTTTTTTCCAATGCTCTCAAGCTGGGTTTTTTTTTTTTTTTAATGACTTTTGTTTTTTGTCTTTTTGTTTGTTTGAATCATGGTCCCAAAGGCAGAAGGCAGTATTTTATCTACTAAGTCACACAGCTTGTGAGAGGAAAGGATGTCTGTGTCAGGCATGTTAAACGTCAACCAAAATCTGAGATCAAGTTTTTCCATGGACATTCTTAGCACAGCACCCAAAGAAGTATAATCTAGCCACAGTGTGACTATTATGAGGCACGGCTTATTGCAGCTGGAAATCAATGATTCCCACGCTGAGTGGGAATTCTAGTGTTCCTTTTACTCTGTGGATACTCCCCAAATGGTGTCTGTCAATCCTGGGCCACACTACCTCAGCTTGCATCCTATCAGTCTTGGGGAAGGAAAAGGGTACAGACTAGTGTTACAGGAATCTAAAGGTACCCAAGGTTTTACATGTAGCCTAATATTGGAGAACTGAGGGCTATCTAAATACCTGGAAGCACTTTCTTGGAATGCTAAGACAGAGCAGCAAGATTTTCTAGCCTCGGGGGCTGGGAGAGGGAGTTTGGTTGGTTGGTTGGTTATTATTTACTGGGAATTAATACTGAGAGAGTATATGCAAAGGCTGAGGGCACCATGCCATCTTCACAGAACAAGACCCTAACGGCTAACTGACATACAAGAAACTGCAAGTTATACTGTAAGAACACATGTTAAGGACCGAGGAAAGTCTGCTAAGGTGCTACGTCTAAACTAAGTTAACTTCTCCTGTTCAACCCTCCCTGATCAGTCGTCATCCAGGGCCTCTGTCTTGATTTCGTTGGCTCCTTGTCGGGCCAATGCCAAGATAGTGTGGTTGACTGCTGCCATTTCCACAGCTAATGAGATGGGGTCTTGGTGGTCACTATGGCTAGTGCTGTCATCCTAGATGTGCAGAAATAAGAAACAAATGTTATTAGTGGACTGGCAAAATTCTCCAACTCACAGAAAGGCATGCTGAGGGCAAGGCGAGGCAGAACATTCGTGGGAGGAAACAGTGGGGGAGGGGCTCATGACACAGTAGAGGTGAAATGTATTTAAGTAGACACTGAATGGAAATAGGTCAGGACTTCCAATTGACATTATTATGATTCAACAAATAAAAAGCACCAAAATGTTTTTGTCTTGCTGAGAATTTTATTCCTTCTATCGGAAAGACTGCTGGTGATGCTAATCAAATCTGATCATTCTAGTTTGCAACAAACATAGCACTAGTCATTGAAGGCCAAACTAGTGAGCTATTAAATTCTGGACTGGTACTCTTACAAACAGATTATCAGACCTCATTGTATCTCTCTGCTGAACTGAGAAAACTAAACTACAGACACCAACATCTAATGGGTAAAAATGCATTTTTATAAAAGAACAAAAAACCAAAACCTCTCAATTACAACAGGACAAAAGTATACGAGCCGGAAATGGCTACGGGAGACCACGGTGGTGCTCTCCTGCTGTCAGGCTGCTGTGCCAGGGAAACGGCAGGTGTCGTACTTAGGGGGAGTGTGAAGCTCTCCTTCCGTGCACAGCTCAATGTGTTAAACAATAAAGCTGTGAAGGAAACTGGCAATGCAGGGTATTTGTCAGACACTGAAGATGGTGTTACAAACAAGGGCTAAGTTTCTCACCTGTCACATCTTCAGGGGAACTCTGCATCAGAAAGCTTTGGAAAGGGTAAGCCCCTTTGGAAAAAAAAATCATGGGATGTGCTGCCCTTAGGGCATGTGGAAAAAATGGTGGAAATGATCCACCTACATTGGTAGACTGAAAAATAACAGGAATATTTTTGATTAGAAAGACAGAATATTTGCTTGAATAAAATGTGGAGCTATGATTTGGAGTCCTAAAAAGAGAAAAGGTAATCCGTGGGAACTATGGGCATCACTGTTTCATTCCCATTTTCACAGACTGGTCTTTAGAGTTTAAAAGGGGGTTGTGTGCACTCCTGCAGCATCTGCATTCAAGCTGGTAAAGAGAGGCTGTAAAGTGGTTGCCAGAGGGAAGAACAGAGCGGAGTACATTTAAGAGTTGGCTGAGGGGCCATGAAGAGGTATATATACACCACAGGAAAGAACTAAAGTTTCCCTGCTAGGGTCCAGAAGAGAGCATACATTCTTTTCATATTCCAAACAGAAATGAATTTTAAATCCTATGACAATTTTAATGAAATCTGTCAAGAGATGTGTGGGGGGAAAACTCCCATGTTCTTAGTGACTGAATTATTCCATTCAGTGGCTACAATTAAATATATTTTTCCCCCCAAGCAATGAAGACTAGGTCAGGGTGATGTGAGAAGACATGCATTTATGACAAGATGTGTGTGTCAATGTGCCAGAGACTCTGGAAGAACCACTCATCTGGGCATGAGGGTTCTCACTGCAATGGGGCCGTGGTGGGTGGGACCTTCTACTGTGTGCTGCATTGGTACATGTTTAGGCATGGATTACAGCTACCCAGTAGCCCCTAGTATTTCTCAAACATTGAGTGTGTGTGTGGTGGATGGTGTAACTTGCTTGTTTGGATCAGATCCTCCTCTCTTCTTCTACCTTCTCTGCTTCTCTGCCTCCCTCTGAACTTCTTCCCTCCTCCTCCTCCCCATTGCGTACTTGCCAAGTATCCTGTTGTATGACAATAAATCCATGTGGGTGAATAACAGTTTCTCACAAATTTAACAGGACAACTGAATCTTACCACATTCCTTTCAAATTACATGAAAATCTAACTACACGCATGAGCAGAGTGGAGGGACACTGGATTGTCTCCTCTCTCCCACCCCGTACCAAACGCACCCACAGAATTGACTTGTCATACTGTCCCACCCACTCTGTAACCAAGAACCTCTACTCTCAGCTGCTCACCTGCTCTGAGTAGTCATTTCCGTCAACATCATCACTGTTGGAATGGCCTCCTGGACTCTGTACATCTATCCCATGACTCTCCAGGATTGCTGCTTCTTCGAAAAAAGCAAATAGATCCCTAAATTATCTGTTACATTATTGTAATCGCTTGAACATGGAATTAATTTTTGTGCTGAGGAAACTAGGGTGTAATTAAAAAAGAACCTAGATTCCTTTATGTTTTCTTTTAAATTGTAGATGGACAAAATTAAACTGCACACAGGCCAGGGGAGGAACACATCTGTCATTCTGGAGCCCCTGCTGCTATGCAAGCCACATGTGAGCGGTTGACTGTTAGGTGCTTCATAAATACTTACCAACTAATTCAACAGCCCTCCTGTCTCAGAGTTCTATAAAGTGTTTGACAATTGTATTGATGGAGAGGTAGGGAGTTAAGTTTAGAAATGAAATACAATTTTAGAAGCTCAAAACCAATCTCCCACCCCAATCTCATCAATTCATATTTCTTAAATGCTCTTTTAAAAAATCTGTGTTTTGCTGTGTTCCCTATTAAGCCTCTTTCATTCCAATTCTATTAAGCACATGTTTCTTAATATCTAAGTCATGGCCCAGTAATAACAAAGAAGCTCAGAGTCGCATTCCCTCGCTCAAGACCCTAGCAAGTAGCTTTAATATGCAGCACAGAAGTCATACAGTCAGGGACCATATCTAATTCTAGACTCTAGAATATTAAGAACAATGCCATTATTAATATAATATAAATAATGCTAATAGTACTAACTCTTAAAAACACAAAGAAAAACATAAGGACAATTCTTGTTAGGCTTAAAAGTTAGCATCATTAAGACCTACAGTTCTAAACTGAAGGTGCTCTCAAAGTAAATACAATGTCCATGACTGCTTCAAAAGGGAAACAGCCTCTCTGATACATTACCAATATTGGCTCTCCTCTTGATCTCCTTCCGTCTGTTAGCAAACCAATTATATACTTTCAGGGAGGTAACTCGTTCCAGATCAGACAGTTTTTTGCCTGTGAATACATGCAATAAAATTCAGATAGTCTATAGCTGAGACTAGTTTTAAGGAGTAATACTTTCTTTTTGAAAAGTTCTTTTGATTGCATTTATTGCCAGAATAACAGATACAGGTTTTGTTGTTTTTTAGTATTCTGTATACACTTAAACTATTATTAAATGAATGAAAACTAATACAAAAATAGCAACCAAGGACATAAAATATTTCAGAAAGCCACATAACACTAAAGAATTCCAATACTAAATACAAAATTAACGAATTCCACAAAGTCAGGCTGCCAGGGTTCAAAGGTCATAGGATAGTCCATGGAGGCTTCATTTAATTAGCATCATTGTAGATGAGTATGTCAGTCTTCATCAAGTTTTCAGGTAGCTCAAGTTTACTTACATCTTTAAGGCCTTATATAAACTGTTTCCTGCTATTTACTTACATCTTTAAGGCCTTATATAAATTGTTTCCTGCTATCTTCAGACAGCAGGGAACAATTATTACCCATGTTTTCTTGAAGCCTAGAGGTCACTCTGACCGTCCATTATTGTAACTATGCTAGAACGCATAGCCCAATTCAGGTTGCATTTCAGATTTATTAGTTTCTTTGCTGTCAAATGTGACTTCTCACAGATTAGCACCATGCTGGCCAACAAGCGCCCATCTGCACCTTTCCCTCCTCCACTGGTCTTTTCTGTTTTAGCTTTTAATCCACAGTGGGTGGAGAAGCCAGAAAACAGGTTAAAGCACTGATGATACAGGGTGAAGTGTTTTCCAGGAAGCTTCTGAGCTCCTGCTCTCCTCATGGGTGGGACTTTGGCTGGTGTGAAGTAAGGGTATAGGTGTCATTGGCAGGGTGTCTATAGGGTCTAGACTGCTAGCAGTCTGGCTTCTGGGTAAGGGAGAATAAATCACATTTTAATTATGATAAAACATTGATACTTTTGTACAGATAGCCTTTAAGCCAATCAAATTAACCAGCCAAATGAAGATCAATTGATCCTCTTAACTGAGAATGATTTCTGGTAACAAAAACTGTGAAATGTGGAATAGTATTTTAACACATGGAAGAAAAGTCATATGTGTGTTTAAGTGGCTCGGCTGACTTGCATGAGAACAATACAACTTCAGAATGGAACTACCCTTAGTTTTTCCTAGCTATATGCAGAAGTCATCCCAACATGGGAAGGAGAAAGAAGCCAACTCCAATAAGAATTCTTTCTTCAAACAGGAATACAGAATTATAAAATACTTGTTAAAAAAAATCTAAATCTTTTCATTTACAAGCCTTGCTTAAATATTCCAAACTTTAAAATTTTGGAATTGACATAGTTATGCTATATTTATGGAGAAAAAAATCTATACAGTCTTAAAAAATATAATTTCAAGGTCTCATATCTTAAGCAGGGACACTCCCTGGAAACTTTCCATGTGCATATCTGATCTGGAGTACTGGAATTGCATCCCTAAGAAGTACTGCTTGAACAGGACAGGGCAGTGCCTAGACAGGAAGGTGGTGAGGATGGAGCAAATGGCACCCAGATGGAATGAGTAAAAGAAGATTCCTCGTCCCAAATGATGATCTGAAGCTGAAAGCTCCACCATGGAGGAAAGTGGCAGCTTGCTGCCTTACCTGGCTTCTGTATAACTGCATTGCAAGCATTGGCAATTTCTTCTCTCTTAGCTTCATCTGGGTATTGATTCTCATTGAAGTAACTGCAGGGGCAACCAATTAAGACACAAAGTTTGTACTTTAAAAAATGTGCTCTCATTAAAAGACTAACCCACTGAAAAATACGTTCTTCTTTATGATGTAACATTAGTGTCTAGTCCAGGGTGTCCAGTAGAATTCTCTGTGAGGATGGAAATGGTCTGGCCTTTACTATCCGATAGGGGAGCCACTACTCACATGTGGCTGCTGAGCAGCTGAAATGAGGCTGATGTGACTTGAGGAAGTGAATTTTTTATTTAATTTTAGCAAATTTAAATATAAATCGCTAAATGTGACTAGTGGCTACTGTATTAGTGCAGGCCTAGTCACTGCTTTGCTTCACCGAAAGCTGTCCTTGATATAAAAGTTGCCTGTGATACACACGGGGGGGGGGGGTGAAATCATGGAAGGCACTGGTAACAGCAGGACTTTTGTGTGTGTGTCATATTTTGTAGTGGCAAAAATTTTAAATGACCAAATTGTGCCTCAATGGGAGAATGGCAGAACAAATTATGGGACATCTATATTTATACACAGCTATTTAAAAATGACTAGGAAAAAAGAAGTTAGAGCTCTCCATTGACCTGGAGGGATGTTTACAACATTCCTAAGTAAGAAAAACAATCTGCAGAATGATGTGTATGGAAAATACCATTATGGAATTTGAAAAATTCCTGTCTATGTGTACATAAATTTGCATGGATAAAAGCTGGAAGAGTACACATCAGGCTGTAAAAATCAATTACTTTGATGTGGGGAAAGGGGATTAGTGGGAGGAGATGTAAATATTTTTGCTTTTTTCCATATGTTAAAAAAAAAAGCACATATTCTATACAATAGTACTTACAAGAAATTAGGTTTACAGAACTCCTCCTTAGCATTACCAGACCTGTGAGACTCTATGTGGGAACAGAATGTTTATTAGGGCTACTTTTTCTGTCAACTATGATTTTAAGGAAAGAAAAAGGATCTTCATGTTATGATCAGGAAATGACCCCTTGTCAGGTTCTATACCCTCCTGGCTTCCCTTCCCTTAAAATGCAGCTTTCCTTTCCCTCACCCTCCGATCTGCGATGGTAGAAATGCCATTCTATCAGGAATAAACAACTAGAGGCGGCAAACCCTTCTTGTGAAACCCCAAACCCCCACTCCTGATGCCACCACCCCCACCCCCACTGCCCCACCCCCACCATCTCCATGGAGCACATCCTTTGACACGGCAGCTGCCATCCCTGGAAAGCCTTTTTCTTTGCTAAAACACTAAGTCCTAGAACTATATCTATACCAGGCCTGTCAACTACCATCCTCCACAGTGGTCTCCTGCTTGATTCCACGATTTAAGCATCTCTTCCTATATGATTTTCTGTCATCATTTTTAGGGCTCTAGTGTTCATATTGAGGATTTTTCCAACGGACTGTCCCCATAACTGCTCCACTTCCACATTTCTACTGACCTTTACTCCACCTGTGCTATTTACTTGGGCAATTAGTTTCACGAGCCTGAAGCACTGGCATCAACTGGAGGCTTGTTAGAAATGTAGAATCCCAGACCCAACCTCAGACTGAATCAGAATCTGAATTTTACAAGATTTCCAGGTGATTTGAATGCACCTTAATGTTGGAGAAGCACTGATTAGATCATTTATTTAAAGTTCAACAAAGACAAAAAAAGCAGATATTAAGTACCTAACACTGTAGGCTTGCACTGTGGGTAAAGAGAATTAAGACAGCTTCTGACATCAAGGAGTTTACAATCTACTGGAGAGACAGACATATAAATCAATGTTTGTGGTAAAATTCCATAAGATGTCTGAAGACAGTACTGCTGGAGCACAGATGAAAGTGTGCTCAGTGTTGTTTGCAGGGACCCAGAAGGATGTGGCAGAGGAAGTGCCATCGTGAGTTAGGTCTTGAAGATGGGCAGGAGTTTGCAAGGCAAAGAGGAGGAGGAAGAGCATTTCACGCAAGGGGAACAGCATGTGCAAAAGCCAAAGGTGGATAAAAGCCCTGAGGATTCTGGCCACAGAGAAGAATCCAGAGTGGTTAGAATATGGGGTTCACAGGAAGAAATGAGGAGATGTTAGCCTGGAAAAGCAGGATGAGGCCAGCTTGTGAAGAGCCTTGTCTGTTCTTGTCAGTAGTGAAGACGTCATCTTGAAACAGAGGTTTTCAAGCCACATAGAGATATACACCCATCTGTGTTTTAGAAAGGTCACACATCTTCAAGACTCAACCTTCTGAATTCTACCTCCATGATCTTAATTCTGACATCCCCCAATCAACTTTCTCCTTACTACTCCTCTTCAGAATAATTTTTCCTTCACCTTCTTTATAATCTCGAATCCCTTTAAAATGCTCCCCCCGACAACTTAAAAAAAATCTGTTTATCTATTCTTCCCGGCCTCACCTTTCATTTCTTAGCCTGAACTTCATGGTGAGCCAGATCAACAATATCCCTTAGGAGAAACTTATTTTGCTTCTCTGTCCTTCCACCATACCTGTCCAGCCAATCTCCTACCCTGCAGAAAGCACCTTCCACATGTTCTCTTCCATCCTTCTCTCCAAGTGTTCCTGGACAAAGTCATAAAATAGGGCCAATTGGTTTCTTTATAAATCTGTGGGTTTCAACCTAACTGGGCCCCTCATTTTGGATGGGAACTCTTTCTGTCCTTTCTAACTTTTTTATACTCCATCTTTAATGCCCCACTTACCTGAAGCCTTTTCACTCTTAGGTCCCAAGCCTTCAAACCCACCAGTCATTCTTTTTACAAATGACCTGTCTCCTCTTTTACCAAGAGGGAGGTTACTTAATGTAAGTTTGTGTGATGTTCTTAGCTTCTCAGCCTCTCAACTTGAGTCACTGCTCATTCATTTCTTCGTTTCCTGGTGGAAGAAGATGCACTCTCCTCTTTAAGGTCTGCTTCTCCAACTTGTCTCGCTGACCTCACCCCTCCTTCCTCAGCTCTCTCCGATCCTTTTTCCTGCGTGCCCCATCTTTCCCCTGTACCTATACAATTACGCTATTTCACTGACTTTGTGATGTACATTTCCTTATTATTATAATCCCTAAAATCAAGATGTATCTTATAATTGGTGGTGTCTGAAAATTAACTGGCAGTGGTTTTTTTTTTGTCCCCCATCACCAGTACATAAAATCAAGGTGTGTCTTACACTCAAGGCCTTTTCAGATCTGATGGATCATGGATGTTGTTAAGACCTACAGGTCCTATTTCAGCAGCAGCTCTAGGGCCACTATACCTCATTATAGCAACTGTTCTTCCAACTTACTGCAAAGCCAGTGACTGATGCCCCATCCACCCCCTCTAATGTCTGCTTAATATTCCTAGTGCACATCTCTAGTCATGGGCACTATTTTGTTAAAATTTTTTTAAAGTATATTATAGAGGTGTTCAGAGTTCTCCCCTAAACTACCTTTGCTTCTTTATCTGCTGCTACTACCATATATGCATGCTACAGTCTAGGAAAATGGAAGAACCTTGTAAACTCCTGGTATCTCTGTGCCTTTCTCTTGCCAGTATATCTGCTTTTTGCCTCCCCCCAACCTAAATCTTGTCTTTCAGGATATATGTTGAGTTATCAGCTCTTGGCCAGTCAAAGGTAAATATCATCCCATGAATCCCACAGCACTCCATCTGTTCCTCCCTCACATTTTTTTCATCTTGAATTATAGTTATCACTGTATACATACATCTCTCCTCCACTATGCCGAAAGCCACTTGAAGTACAAGTCTGATTCATTCTTATATGCATTCCCTGCTGATGACAGTGCTGACAAGTCAATAATGATGAACAAAGTCCCCACCAAACCAGTGTAGGGGTCTCCACAAGAAATAAATACCACTGTAAATGAACTGCTGAAAGTCAGGGATATACAGGTCTCAAAAGATACATACTAAAGAAATGATTCTCTCTTGAGAGCAAGAATACTAGGGCTGGATGGAAGACAGGAAAGTATTGGTGGTAATTAAGATTGGTTTTCACATTCTGTCTTATACACTTCTCTGTTCAGTTTTTGAAATGAACATAATGCTATTTTTATAAATTTTTAATAAAAGAACTTTGGGAAAACACTGAAAAAATTAAACACTAGTTTAATGATTACTACTCCATAAACAATTTATGTTGGTAAAGTGTATTTGGATCAGCTAGAAAATATTAGGATTGTTACTGTTATTCTAATGATTAGTAGGATAAAGCCACAATATTTTTGGAAGCTAAGTTAGAATTTTTTTTAATTTTTTATTGTTATGTTAATCACCATACATTACATCATTAGTTTTTGATGTAGTGTTCCATGATTCATTGTTTGGGCATAACACCCAGTGCTCCACGCAGAATGTGCCCTCTTTAATACCCATCACCAGGCTAACCCATCCCCCCACCCCCCTCCCCTCTAGAACCCTCAGTTTGTTTTTCAGAGTCCATCGTCTCTCATGGTTCATCTCCCCCTCCGACTTACTCCCCTTCATTCTTCCCCTCCTGCTATCTGCTTTTTTTTTCTTAACATATGTTTCATTATTTGTTTCAGAGGTACAGATCTGTGATTCAACAGTCTTGTACAATTCACAGCGCTCACCATAGCACATACCCTCCCCAATGTCTATCACCCAGCCACCCCATCCCTCCCACCCCCCACCACTCCAGCAACACTCAGTTTGTTTCCTGAGATTAAGAATTCCTCCTATCAGTGAGGTCATATGATACATGTCTTTCTCTAATTGACTTATTTCACTCAGCTAAGTTAGAATTTGCAGTTATTCATGGTATATATGACTTAATGAGTTAAAAAGTCTTAAAAGATCAATTTTACTGTGTATTTTTAGGATCTAATTATATAAAGATGATCAGAGTAATAATAAATCAGTATCTTCTTCCAAATCAAAGAATCTAAGAATTCACTATAGTTTTGTATTTCTAAGCCTTACAATTAGTCCTTTCTTCTCTGTTAAGGTCCTATTATTTTTATAATTAAGAAAGGTAGGCCTATTCAAAATGTAAATTTTCAGTAAAATGTACTACGTAGCTGGAGGTGTGTACGCCCAGCTGAGCACCACTTTCATCTTTTTGTCTTCCCGAAGTGATTCAATGTTTGAAAAATATGAATTCAAGAGAGAGAGTATAATCTAAACTGATAAAATAATATACTTTAAGATGCCCCATGGTAAATATATAAGTTTAAGATGTAATAAAAATATTCACTGCAAAGCTCTTAAAGCCTCCCCCTGCCCCAAGTGGGAACAGACACACAATACCAACATAAAGTAGAAGAGTTTTTAGGTAAGACAAAGGTAGGCCAGGAAATAAGATATTCAACAAAAATGTATTACATGAGTGTGAATAAGGCACTGTACTTGAGAAGTGGATATAAGTTCAAATATAAGCCCTGATCTTAAGAACATTTGGTTCAGCTGATGAGGAATATATAAAAAAGTTAAACAGTAGAAATCAAAACAATAGTTAAAACAGTTAACATAACAGACAAACCAGAATATACCTAGCTGCTAATTAAGGATATAAATGGTAAGCTAAATAAATTCAGAAAGAGAGATTTCCACAGATGAGGCTGATCTGGGAAAGCTCACCGAACTGGGCAGGCTTCTGAGGGATGCACAAACTTCAGGTATTGGAGAGGAAAGGGCAAAGTTAACAGTAAAGACAAAGAGACAAAGGCATAAAAACCTAAGATGCGCTTGAAAAACAAGGCAACTAGTAATGCAATCTGATTAGACTCTAGGGGTTATATATAGGGTGATCCTGGTTTGCCTGAGAGAGTGCTGTTATCTTGGGTTATGAACAAATTCACTTCCCCAAAGTACTCCACTTTAGATAATAAACTATATGGTCCCCCTGCAACCACATCACATTACTGACTTATCTGAATTTAGTGTCAAAATCCCCTAAGTCCTTTTCATATGTGCTCTGTGAAAGAGAGCATGTTAATTGCTCAGAAAAAAAGGGAAGCATCAAAGAAGATGGTTGACTACAGTTTCTGTCTAGTTACTCACAAGAGGAGCTATCTAAGCCCAAAGAATCTGATTGGCATATAACAGACATTCAATAAGCAATTGTTTGATCAATAAATGGTTGAACACATACATACATACATACATACATACATACATACATACATGAGGGAATAAATGAATGGAAGAAGAAAACAGAGGTGAAAACATAGAAAACAGTGTTTGCAGTTAAGGCTTTTAGTGAAACCATGAATATCTTTCAGGAGAAAGCCAGCTGAGATCTCACCATATTGTACACTATCTTCTCTAGGTATACTTGGAGATTTTAGACTAAGGTAGAGGTGAATACAATTACATTAGTGTAGTTGTTTATTTCTGAGCTATATATAACCAAAAGACTATCAATGAAGTTGGGAAATAGATCTACTGACTTTGATTTTGGAAATAATCATTTAGCCAATGAAAAATGTTAAGTCCTAATTTATACCAGGCAATTGGCTAAATGGTGGCAAAGATGAATCAGACAAAGCTTCCTACTGTAGTCACTGGGGGATGTACATATGTAATGAAACATTGTAAAATATCACAGAATGGACTATATTAGTGGTCTGAATATAGTATATGGGAGCAGAGAGGAACCAACATTTGTGCAGAGTCTTGAAAAGAGAGCAGAGAGGGTAGATAAAGTGAGTTAATGCAAGGCAGAGGAAGCAACATATACAAAGAAAGGGAGTTATGAAAGAGCTTAGAATGTTCTTGAGAATGGGAAGGAGTTCAGTGTGGCTGGAATACACTGTACATAAGATGGGGCAGTTGGGGACCAAACTGAAAACAAAACAAAACAGAACACTGGGTCCAGATTTTAAAGGGTATGACAGAGCTTGCAGTTACCTTTTTAGGCAACTGGGAATGGAGGTTTTTAAGCAGGGGTATTATAAGATCAGACTTCTTTTTGTAGGGCAATATCTCTGGTGATACTAGAGGCAGAAGCCAGTTAGGCAGTGTGGCAATAGCTGAGGAGAGGGTCTGCAGTAGGCTGAGGCGCAGAAACAAGACAGGAAAGGTGAGATTCAAGAGACATTTCAGAATGGTAATAATTCAAGACAGCCTCACCTTCCGGCTAGTTTAGGCACCTCTCTATACCCATATCAAAAAAAAAAAAAAAAAAAAAAGATAGTCTTAGGAATAGTACACACTACTTATTATTCACCTTCAAGCATTTTAACCTTTAGATTATGTCAAAGAAATAGATTTTTCTACTGTTAGCATGTGGACAAATTGTAGGAGAACTTGGCTCTAAGACTCTAAAAGAGATTTGTTTCTAAACTGGAACTCTGGAGTTCAAAACATACTTTTGTTCCATATAAGAATATTTTATAGCCCTAGACATTTTCCAAGACAAAAAAGGGAAAGAAATGTAAACAGAAATCTACAGGTAGTAATAAAAAAGTAATAAAATAAATCCTAAGGGCACTACACTTTTATAGACAAAGGACACTGTCAGCTGAGTAATCAGTGAATATCTTCACAGAGAAATCAAATGATCATTTTGCCAGACAATGACAGCAAAGAATTAAAATGAAAAGTGGCAAAATAATTTACATGAGATGAGAAACCGTAAGCTAGTAACAAATGGAAATGTCCTTGAAGCACTTTCATTTCAATAACACTGAAGTCTATAAAAATTGCAGCCAGAAAATTTCCCCTTTTGTGTCTTGGTGAGCATATAGAAAAGATGGGGACTAACTCTTTAAGCAAGGGATAATGGCATGTAAATGAACTTTTTTTTTTTCTGTGCCTTTATGTGCACATCTCCTGAAGAGATATTTAAGCCACACCATTTTAGTAATTCAAAAAAAATAAGGTTTCAGGACTGTCAGACATTGCCCACTATCTATAATCTAGTGTGCATTTCTTCATCACTAAGTAAAATTACTGGGCAGTAGGCAGGAAAGAGAATAACATGAAACTGGAGCACTTTGGAACCTAACTGTCCTGTCTCCTACTTGAGATCATCTATGTGTTAAATGATCTTCGGCAACAAAAAAATTTTAAATTTTCTTATTTTTGTTTTTACCAATAGAGTGAAAGCTGAGATGAAAGAAATGGGAAAACCTCCAAGTGTGTCAACTGTCTTTTGTTAACCCACAAAGGCCTAAAGAATAAGGAACCCCCTTAGTTCACATTCACATACAAACCAGGATAGTGATATTCTATATTTTATCCAAAGATGTCAAAGTCCTTCTGACATTAATCAGACCTTTAAAGTACCCCTAACAATCAGGGACCAGGGATCAGAGAAACCAGAGAAACAATCAGGGACCAGAGAAAAAAAGAGGAGTAGAGCCAGAAATTAGCTATGCATATGATTCTTCACTATTTAATGTAGACTTTAGGACAATAGGGACCCTGAAAGATTATTCACTGATCAACATTCTCATTTGAGAAATGGAGACAGTGACAAGCTTATAGATAACAAGGTTCCCCAAAGTTACGGAACTGGCCAGGATCAGAGCCAAGCTTTTGGACTTCTGGGCTGATGCTCTTTCTACTACTGCTTGCTAAGGAAATTGCTGGGTGTAGTGAGTTGAATAGTGTCACAAATTCATGTTGGCCCAGAACCTCAGAAAGTGATCTTATTTGGAAATAGGGTCTTTGCAGATGTAATTATAATAAGGATCGAGATGAGGTCATACTGGGCCCTAAAACCAATGCGCGTGTCTTTGTAAGAGAAAGAGAAGAACACAGACACAGAGAAGACAAGTGTGGAAATGGAAGCAGACGTTGGGATGATGCACCTGCAAGTCAAGGAATACCAATGATTGCCAGCAACTGCCAGGAGGTGGGAGAAAGGCATGGAAGTGTTTCCCTATGAGCCTCTAGGAGAACCAACTCTGCTGGCACCTTCATTTCAGATTCTGGCCTCCACAACTGTGAGAGAGTATATACTTCTTCCAGTTTGTAGAAATTTTTTATGTAAGCCCTAGGAGACTAATACCATGGGAAAATATAGTCAGTACAAAAAGAATGGGATGGTCTTAAGGGCTAATGTGACTCAACTATCATAGTTTGATGGACTGTATTTCACTACAGAAATAAATACACCTCGCAAGTAGACTGGAACAGCAGCTGATTTTTTGTAAGCAGTGTGTTAGCTGAACAAAGGTTTTCTCTTCTCTAGAAACTGGTCAAATACTGAAAACTTCTAACTTCAATTCTTTTTCCTCTGTAATCCAAGTTAGACTGCTACCCTTCTGATGCTTAACACTGACAGTTTTCATTTTTTTTTTTAGTGTAATGAATTTTAATTGGGCAATAATAGTACAATCCCCTATTATAAAGGCATACAGTGTGTCACAAGCTTGCAGCCAGAAGAAGAAAGGATGGAATGAAAAAAGCCAAAAAGCAACATATTCCTCGACTTTGGGCTGGAGCCGGGATAGTGTGACCTCTTTGGTCGAAAGACTTCTCATCCGTTTCACCAGGTCATTCCTTCCTTTGGTATGAATCATCATTGAGAATCTTGAACATGACACTCAAAACTCTCTAGGGACGCTTGGCTGGCTGTTGGTAGAGTACGTGACTCTTGATCTTGGGGTCCTGAGTTCAAGCCCCACAATGGGCATAGAACTTCCTTGATCCCCGTGTTGGACCCTATTGGGCCCCTCGCCCCGGGCAGACTCTGCAGGCCACACTCTGAGTTCCCACTTAGTTGACTTCCCAACGTAGCGCCAGGCAGGACCGCTCTCCTTCCTCGTTTTGTCCACACCAAGCTTCACACACACTCTCTCAGCGTTCATCCTGCAATCCAGTGGGCCTCAGCTGGAGGCATATGTTGTAATCACCTAGGGCATGGGCCACGGTCCCATCTGCACGGGCGCTGATTTCATTGATCACAGGTGGAACGTGGGCACCAGGATATCTGCAAGCTCCGCGGGAGCTCTGATGCTCAGCGAAGGCTGAGAACTCCTGGTTTCCTACCTGCCGGGGAGAACTCCGACAGTTTTCATAATAAGTTCCCATTTCAAAGCTTTATTGAAAGTTTTTAGACTGGCCACTTCTTGATAACAAACAAGGCTAAGAGACTGCCATATTCACCTGTATCTTCAACAATTAGTGCAGTGTTGATTTTTAAAAATCTTGGGACACTAAGTACAGATAATTACTTCTGTAATACAACCAAGATTATTGATAATTTAAAAGTCTGCTAAGAGATGTGTAATAAAACAAGTATTTTTAGTAAAATGTTAATGGTAGAATCTAGGTGGTAACTATAAAATTCTTTCAACTCTGCTGTAGGTTTGAAATTTTTCACAATAAAATATTAGGAAAACTGTGAGTGATAACATTAATAATAAAATGATAAAATGCTAGCAGCAACCTCATTAAATCAGAAACAATAGAGCCCATAGCCTCAATACAATTTTTTCTCTGGCTACAGTTTAATGTTTTCCTGAAAGTACTAGTCAGTACAATAAGACATGAAACAAAATTAAGAAACATATTGGGAAGAAGGGCCACAAAATTATCTTTGGCATATTATACTACATCAAGAAAGCCAAGGGAAAAATTGAAAATGCCTCAGAAATAATTAGATGGTTGGGTACTAAGTAGAAAAAATATCAAAACTTTCCCACGTATCAGTAATAATCTGTTTGATGTGATCTAACAGAAAAAAGGCATCTATTTAAGAAAGCAAGAAAAATGATAAAAATAAAAATAGCTAATGAGAAAAATATAAAAACTGCATAAAAAACTAAAAAATTGTACTCACTTTGCTGAGAGGTATTAAAAAGATATTAGAAATGGAGAGGCATATAACACATTGCTAGATAAGAATGAATAATATGACACTGTCATTTCTTCTGAAATGAATCTTTAAGTTTAATGCACTTAAATTAAAATACACACACATTTTTTTCTTCTCTCCTTTTTCTCAGTGGGATTGGTATGAGTCAACAATATGATTTTAATGTTCATATGGAAAAAAAGATGTAAATGGCTAAGAACATTTTGATAACAAATAGTAATGATGGGCCCTATCTTGTCAAATATTGTGAAATTATAAAGTTCTAATAATCAAAACTGTGGTTCAAGAATTGATGATGAGATCAATAGAGCCAACAAATATAATAATTTTATATGCAAGAAAGAAAGAATCTTAAAGGAGAAAGGGAAAATTGACTATTTGGAAAATAAGGCCAAATTAGATCCTCAACTTACATAGACCCAATATATTAGGGTGAAATGTAAAAGTGGAATCATTAAAAAAAAAAACTAGAAGAAAACATCCAAACGAGGAAGCATAAATGATGGAAGGTAGTTGCACAAGAATAAAGCAATGGATTTACCTGTATTTAAATGAAAAATAAAATAAATTACAAATAAATGTAAATATATAGCAGAAAACATTAATGATCTCATTCTATAAAGAGTTAATATACAAGTCAATAAGATAACATGAATACACAACAGAAAAATAGTGAAAGGAAAAAATAAACACCAAGTATGAATGATTAATGAACATGTAAAAATGTTTAGCCTTACTAATAATCAGAGAAGTTTAAATGTAGACAAAAATAAAACATTGCTTTTCACCTATTAAATAGGCAAAACAAAGCTGATTTTCACTCCCCAAAAAGATTACAATATGCATGGAAGACAGGTGCTGGTGAAGGAGCAGTATATGCTCAAGGCCACTGTTAGTGATGTGAATAAATTCAGCTTTTTGGAGGGAGGTGGGTATCTTAAGAAAAAAGGTAAGTATAAAGGTGGTCATGTCAATACTATTTAAGAGGGCAGAACTGGGAAGATTTAAATATCTAACTAAGTAATAATAGTTAAATAAATTATTTGAAGAAGAAATGAGCAATTAAAAAAATCACACTTTCATCTTCAAAGATTTTATCTATTTGCCAGAGAGAGAGAGAGAGAGAGAGAGAGAGTGAAAGAGTGTGAGAGTACAAGCAGGAGGAGTGGCAGGCAGAGGCAGAAGCAGGTTCCCCGTCGAGCAGGTAGCCCGACGTGGGGACGCTGGGATCATGACCTGAGCCGAAGGCAGCCACCCAACCAACCGAGCCACCCAGGCATCCCCAAAAAATCACATTTTCAAAGAGTACTTAATGCCATAGGAAATGTTGGGGGAAAAAGCAGGTTACAAAACCATATATGCCTTATTGTAATTATGTTAAAAAATATATATCTAGATACATAGAAACACTAAAAGTAAATGTATCCATATATTTTCAGTGTTATTTATGAATAGAAATATTTTCTTTTTTATAAACTGTGTTTTCTAAACAGTTTACAATGTGTAACTATTAATTTTCTAATTAAAAATGTTACCCGAAATAAATTGAGTTATGTGATATTACAAAAAATCTACCTGTCATTAATTTTATAACTGCTTTTCAAAATACTCTTCTCTTTCACCATCCCTGTATCTATCTACAAACTGGCAACACAGCTAGTTATGAAGTCAGAACCTGAATTAGATACAGTTACCAACCTAAATGTCCAGCTGCAGGGGACTGGATAATAAATTATATATATATGTTTTAAATGGATTTAGTCATTAAAATCATGTTTTCAAAGAGCATATGAATGATATTAAACATAAAACTACATATCTGGTATAACCTTCTTTGAAAAGATATATACATAACAGAAAAATGACTGAAAAGAAATATGACAAAACATTAATGATTATCTCTAAATGGTGGTAAGTGGCATCTTAGTTTTCTTCTTTATATTTCCTTACATTTCTCCATATTTTATATAACAAGCATGTGCTAATTTTGTAATTTAAAAAAACATTATTTGAAAATAAAGTTTGCTGTCTCAAAGCATGAGCAAAATAAAGTTGCATAAAATTATTTTTAAATAATTTTCCTGGTTGGGGCGCCTGGGTGGCTCAGTCGTTGAGCGACTGCCTTCGGCTCAGGTCATGATCCCGGGTTCCTGCGATCGAGCCCCACATCGGGCTCCTTGCTCAGTGGGAAGCCTGCTTCTCCCTCTCCCTCTACCCCTGCTTGTGTTCCCTCTCTCACTGTGTCTCTCTCTAATAAATAAATAAAATCTTAAAAAAAATTAAAATAAATAAATAAATAATTTTCTTGGTTTATCTTAATGCTTTCCGGCAACAACAAATTTACACTTTGAATGTTTGTTTTGCAAACACACTATAGTACAACAAGCAAAAGATGTTCCACACTAATGTATTTTTGATAAATAAGAGTTCATTTGGAATTCTACAGACTTAAAATAAATAATAGCTCTCTCCAAATCAGGCTTTTGGAAGGTTCCCATGACTATAAGGAAAAGTAAAATATAAATGAGTTCTATTATAGAAGAAGCTGTAAGTTTTTATGGCTTTGCAGCTTGTTAACGTTTCAGAATAGAAAAGCCTGTGAAAAGAGAAACCTTTAAAGTGGAAAAATTACTATTAACCTATGAACAAATTAAAGAATTCAGATACGAAAGTTGAATTTTGGAATCCTAATTCATAAATGCAATGGAATCCCATAACATAAACTCCCTACATATGGATTTAGATATACGACAGAGTAGATCCTGACAAAAGAACCAAAGTACTTTAAGCTATAAGGAAGTATTACCAAGTCACCCTCTTTATTTTGCAGATGAGGACATGAACTTTATGGATGAGGAGCGAGAGAGACTTGACTTGTTCAAGGTCACATGATCTAGATCTCAGGTTTCCTGACTCAGTTCATTGGCTCGAAGTCCTCACAGGAATGGTCATCATTCCATTAAGACTTGGTATTGTTTCATACTTCCTTTAAGGTGCAAATTTCTGTAGCAATGAATCATCTAAACCAAACTCTTATAAATTTCACAAGTGCTCCTAGAAGCAAAGATGTGACAGCATCAGTAAGAAATCCAGGATAGCCCCAGGACCATAGCTGTATCTCACCTAGTGGCTCTTTCCTCCTGGCAAAGGAAATCTAATTGCTCTGGAGACAACCACAAGGCTGACCTACCTTTTTTTGCCTGGGCAGAGGAGAATTAAATAAACTGTGGGACTTGTTCCTCTAAACACAACATCAATACACATTGAAATTCTATGGATATAGTGTAGTTAATCTAACATAGAAGAGTTAGCAGTACCTCCTCAGACACTAGCACATACACAAAAAAGCTTTCCAAGTCCTTATCAAGATGGTAAGATTCCTTTCTCTACTTGCTTAAAAAAGAAAAATCCATATATGAGAGAATTATGGATAGCATGTATGAAATGTGCCAAAACATAAAATTTTCATTTCCCAAATGTTTTATTTACTTGCAGCATGCTAACTGTAACTTGCTATTTAATGATAAAACAGGTACAAGGGTAATACTGAATTTAGGAGCTGAGTTTTTTAGCACACTCCATCCTATTACTAGCCTTAGAAACAACATAGGCTTATTACTTGTCCAGTAATAGATAGCCCTACATGAAGTCCTACCATGGTAGAGATTTAATGTTGAGTTTTATTACTACATGACAATTGTAGAGTTAGTTTTCCTTCTACTATGGATTACCTTTTAGTCATAAGTCTTTCTATGAAGACCATGAAAAGAATGGAGACAATTTTCTGGAGTTGGCAGGCAAAAACAGTAAAACTGACAAATTCTAACTACCTTTAAAACAACTGAGAAACAGCATTTCTCTTGAAACCTGTCTCTTCACTGCATACCACTGAATTCATTAAATGTTTGTTCAACCCTCTGTTTTATTTTAATAAGGAAGAAAAAGGACACGCACTTGAGGGCAGTGTTTGGTTTTGCTGGTTCATGGACTTCCCAGTTTCCTAATCAAACTACTAAATATGAGTGATAATTACATGAAGTTCATACCAGTGGAAACTGTGGTACCTGCTTCTGCCAGATCACACACTCAAAGGCACTGAAGGCAGGGAAGTCAAGGCATTGAAGCTGGTGTGCCCCTTGCAGCATCTGCTTCACTTCTGGCCAGGTAGCAGCTCTAGCCTCCTTTCCCTGTTTTGTCAGCCTCTGCTGGTAGGAAGTACGTTTACAAGAGACTTGTAAGGTGATCTGATGAAGTTTCTTACACCTGGTGTACAAGTTGTCCTAAGGCAGGGAGCCTATTTTTAAATATAAAGCACTGATTATAAACTGATTACTTAAGAAATCTCACACTACTGACCAATAATGTATTTACTTTTTTTAAGTTTATTTATTTTTTTAAAGTAATCTCTACACCCAACATGGGAGGGGCGCCTGGGTGGCTCAGATGGTTAAGCATCTGCCTTCGGCTCAGGTCATGATCCCAGGGTCCTGGGATCGAGCCCCACATCGGGCTCCTGGCTCAGCGAGGAGCCTGCTTCTCCCTCTCCCTCTGCCTCTCTCCCGGCTCATGCTCTCTCTCTCTCTCTCTCTATCTCTGCATCTCAGATGAATAAATAAAATCTTTAAAAAAAAAAAAGAATAATTGTTTACACCTAACATGGGGCTCAAACTCACGACCCCAAGATCAAGAGTTGCACACTCTTCTGACTGAGCCAGCCAGGCACCTCTGACCAACAATTCACTATAAAGTGAAGATCAACAGAACAGGATTGATAAAATCAATCCATTCATTATCTCCTGCACCATTTTTCTTATGATCAATACTATCCTGTAAAATAATTACTTCTTGCTAAAAGGCATAGTCTGTATCTAAAATGAGAAACTTGTTCTCTCCTAGGGGTAGGTCTGAACAAATAGCAAACCAACCACAGACAACAGCATAGATTCTTTATAGAGAATCAGAGGTTCAATGGTTAGGGATTATCCTCCTACCTCCCTGAAGAGGGAGAAAACAATACCTTGTACTTAGGGGTACTTACTACTTCCTCTAAAACTTAATCTTTTACTTCCTGTGTCATAGGTTTGCTGTTTTTATTGGGAGTCTACTCAGGATAAATGACTCTAATTGCCTCTAAAAAAGCCAAATTAATTTTGGTAACACTTGACAAAGAACTTGTACTTTAATGTTGTCAGAGCTGAAACATTATCATACCAATTGTGTACAAGTTAAATTCCTTCATAGTAATACTACAGAGCAAATCTGGGTGGGGTATACTCATATTCCAAGGAAGATGTTTTGGTGACAAATTATAGTTTCTATTCCTATAAAGATGATAATTATAGGATAGTCTCAAAATGGTTACTACTATACATTAGTCTGAACTTTTGACCTTTTAGTGAATGACATGTCAGAGTAGGAACCAATAATATATAATATTTGGATGAGGCACTATTATGATTGGGATTTCTATGATATACAGGTTTTCAAACTATAAAGACCATTTTAGATACTTTCTATTCCTGAAATTACACAGTCCATTCAGACTTCCTTAACCAAAAGGCAACTAAAACAGAAATAGAATATTTACCCACCAAGTTCATATTCTACTATTCTAAGATCTTCAAACATCAAACACATATGCAAGCCTTGGTACATGCTGTGAATGTTTAGTCTATCAATAATGATTTCCTAATGCACTATTATAAGGGCCAGGACCACATCTGTCTTGCTAATTACTGTATCTGTCAGTGTCTATTACAATGAATGGTACTAAGTAGAACCTCAATAACTTTGTTGAGTTTAAAAAAGAAAATGCTCACTAGTTTTCTGTGAAGATTTTTCAGTTAGTCTATAAATTGGTCTCCGACAATATTAATGTTTATAATATGATGTTTATAATTCTGCTTCTGGGATGAATCGTATCTTCATTGGTGATTCATTACATATAACACCAATATTTCCCAAACTATACTTCCTTTCTTTGTAAACTGTGGCCACAGAACAGAATGAAGAACATGGGGTCTTTATCATATTTAATTGGTTAAGGGACCAGAGAAATGAGGGGTCCGCTATTTGTACAAAATGAAACTACTGGCAAATCTGTATGAGGATGGGGAGAATTTTTAATCTCCCTCAAAAACATTGTGATAATTTCTTTTGGCTATTTCTGTTTGACCAAAAAGGAACCAGGAAGCATAATTTGCCAATTTTAAAATGCATTTAAGGACAGTTCATCTTCTTACTGGCTATGAGAAATGGATTGGGATAACTTTACCTGTCAATAAGTGGGAAAGTTTTGTTGTTTTTTTCCTCAAATAGTCTAATGGATTGAAATGAGGTCATGTCCAGGCTCCTGCTGTCTTATATAAATGTTAAGAACTTCCTTCTATTTGCAGAGATACAAGGGGTGTAGTTCATTATGTTTTACCCGAGTCATTCCATAAGAAGTATGAAAGAGGTTGAACTCTTTTTAAAATTCAACTTCCAGCATCTATTAATTCCAAAATTTATAGTGTATTCTTGCAGCATTTTCCATCCTAGAACAGCAATGACATCAGAAGTGAGGGAAAGGAAAACCAGCTTGCCAGGGGTTGCAGTGATGGCAAGACAACCTAAGGGATGGCAGAGTACATATATTTTAGGTCCTCATTCATTATAGACCAGAACAAACATTCAATTTTACAGGACTCATCTCTATTCCCACAAAGTAGTTTGTGTGTTTGGGGGGGGGGCAGTGGCACAATGATCAGGCTAAGGAAAAATGACATCAAGGCACTGGAAAGTCATTTTTCTGCTGTTTTTGAGTCTTTGATTGGATCATTTTAAATCATCAAATAATTATTCATCATAGAATTGAAGGCCTTACAACTTTAACAAAATTAGGAAATATTGTATCATTCTATTCTCTATTTTGAGCCTAATATGTCTCACCTGGGAAACAGGGGGATAGCATTTTCCAAACAGGTTAAAGTTGTACAGTCTCCTTAAATATTAAATTCAATCAAGTTCAAGCAACACTGATGTTAGATTTCATGCATAGCACTGTGCTAGCCTAGGAGCCAGCTAAATATAACCAAACTCTAGCCTGCAGGAGCACATAAACTTCATCACTTTAGTACCAGGTAAAATTTACTTATTGGACAGTGAAATAATTCATTCTGGTAAAGATATGGCCAAATTTTCTTCTTTGACAGAAGTCAGTAGAAAAATTGGATTTTATAATTTTATGCCAATCTACTTTTATAATGCAAGTCAGCAGGGGAAAAATGGGCCAAAAGATTTCCTTTAAACAAACTGAACAGCTGGAATTTCAACATATTTCCTTGAACACATAGAAAAGAGAGTATGATTTAGGCTCTTATTTTTAAAAAGGAAGGCTGAGAAGATACTTTAAAACAGTTTCAATTTTTTAATTCCTAGGATGTTTCACAAACATTAGACACAAGATCTGCTGCCACCCTGAAAATAATTTGAGTTCCTGTCAGAAAAGTTCTACTACTGATGCTTTATATGTGGGAGGAAAATGGCACCAACAACCTAGAAAATGGATTAATAGATTTTTCCCCCAATTATTAGAACCATCATACTTTGGCATGGATGCAAATATGACTGCTTTGAGAGAGACAAATGTTGCAACTTGCAATTCAAGGGTTTTCCACAATCTGGATGCAACCCACTTCCAGCCTCACTTCCTGCCTGACTGACCGACCATACATTCCAGTTACCTAAATTTTTCGTGCCTTTGTGCCTTTGCCGAGAAGGCTTTTCTTCCTCTTCCCAACCCATCCAAATCATATTCCTTTTACAGGACCCTGTTTGACTGTCATTTCAGTGTTGCCATTCTCCTCTGTCCTACTGCACTTGGTACCCATCTCTTCCATGAGTTGTTTTTTTTTTTTTTTTTTTGGCCTGACTCCCCCCAGTAGACTGAGGCCTCCTGGAGTAATACCCTATCTTTAAAGATGTTTAAATATGTTTCAACACTCACTGGTTATAGTGCTTGGCACACAGATGATGAATAACTTTCTTTTGAGTAAAGAAATGCTAAATAGACTTTAATTGACTGAAGCTTAGGAATACAAAAAAATAACTTCAGAAAATTCCATTTGAAGACAGTCAAAATTCTTTTTGAACATTCTTACTTGTTTAATATTTCTGTACTGAGTATTTAGGAGTAGGAGGCATATATTAAACATGTGTCTCCTATACCATTCTTCGCACTTTACATGTGCTGTCATTTAGTATTAAATCACAACACTCCTATAAGATAGGTATGATTATTATAGTCATTTTACAGCAAGGAATTGCCTGAGGATATATATAGCTAATGAGTAAGACAGCCAGGACTGAAACCCTGGAACGCAAATCTGTGTTCTTAACCGTTGTATTTATCAGAAACAAACAAAGGACAAAAAATATCATAAAATGTACAACTATTCAACACTTGGGGGAAATCATTTATTGAGAAGTTTTATTACCTCTCCCAATCTTTATCTTTGTATATTTGACTTTTTTACACTATTGTTATAATGCGATTTTTCTTTTATTGCTTGACATTATTTTACTCACATTTTTTTTGAATTTACATAGGCCACATCTGTCATTCTATCATGATATTCCACTTAATAGAATGATCATTACTGACTCAGCCACTTCCTAAGAAGCTATCATGGCTACAGGTAAAGAAGTTTAAAGAAAAAATTTTCTGAATTTCCTATCCAAACAAAATCACTATCTTGCTCAGACACATGTCTTCTTTGGTCCTAGATGTGAAGAAGATATTCTCACATGAATTCTCTTAATTCAGCAGCAAGATAACAAAGAAGAAAATGGGATGTAAGATTCTTTGCAAATGTAAAGTACTTGAAGGAAGTTTTACTCTTAGAGATAAAATGAAAAATAGAAGAAGCAAATTTCTTCTAAGCAGTGAGAACATTTTTTGTTTTCTCATTTTTATAAAGAAGAAGGAAGTAATCCTCACTACCTAAACTCATAAAATGTAGGTGAACAGTGATCTCTTTGCATTTCCACGTTGCAATACCCTTAAGGTATTTCATTACTTTAATATATGAACATAGAAATCAACAGATCAGAATACAAGGTGATTGCCAAACAAGGAACTGAGATAGACATATCTTTTAAAAATATTTATTTATTTGAAAGAGAGAGGGAGGGAGAGAGAGAGAGAGCATACATGAGCCGTGGGAGGGGGAGAGGGAGAGAGAGAATTTCAAGCAGATTCTCCGCTGAGCATTGAGCCCCACGCAGGGCTCAATCCCTGAGATCATGACCTAAGCCGAAATCAGGAGTCTGACACTCAACTGACTGAGCCACCCAGGTGCCCCAAGATACTGAGATAGATTATGCGGAGATATATAATATGGAGATAACTGGTCTTCTGACAGAACTTAGTCATCATGGAGGTGATTTAGTTCTTTGAACTTAGTCTATTTGTGTTGTTATGCTGAGCATCAATTATTTTCCAGAGATTTAATTCTAGGATGGGAAGTATTTTCCTATCAAAAGCCACTGGGGCTAAGAGAGAACAATGTCTCCAGACAAAACAAGAAATGAGAATCACAGAGCAATACAATATGAGACCTTGAAAGATCCTTGAAAATTATTTAACACTGACTAACTTTTTGAAAAATATAATTACTAATTTGCTTTTTATTTTTTAGGATTTTATTTATCTTAGAGAGAGAGCCAGTATGGGGGGAGGGGGAGTAGAGGGAGAGGGACCAGCAGACTCTGAGCTGAGCACGGAGCCTGACATGGGGCTCAATCCCACGACCCCGAGAGCATGACCCGAGCCAAAATCAAGATAATGACCTGAGCAAGATCATTACCTGACTAAGCCACCTAGGCGCCCTGACCAATTTGCTTTTTAAATGAAATAGGAGTATACTTTATCCAATAAGTGTAGGAAATACTAAAGCATATACATCAGTTCACATTATGATCAACTAAGAAGCAACTAAGAACAGAGGTATGATGGTAGAGGTGTGCTTAAAAGAAAAGAAAGTAAAAGGGAGGGGAAAAAGGAATACTTACAGGGCATGAGAGGAAATAAGAGATGAATAAAGAAGCAGACAAGAAGAAATTCAGTAAAATGCAGTAAGGGGACTTTTGTCTTACTCATCTTTGCATCCCAATTCTTGGCATGCAGCTTAGCATACAGTAGGCACTCAATAAATGTTTATCAAATAAAATTAAAGAGGATAGAAAGAAAGGGCTGAGGGGTGCCTGGCTGGCTCAGTCGGAAGAACATGCGGTTCCTGATCTCAGGGTCATGAGTTTGAGCCCCACGTTAGGTGTAGAGATTATTTAAGTAAGTAAATAAACTCTAAAAAAGAAAAAAGAAAGGGCTGAGAATTTCAATGAGTATACTTTTTAGAAATCAGGGGCGCCTGGGTGGCTCAGTTGGTTAAGTGACTGCCTTCGGCTCAGGTCATGATACCAGAGTCCCAGGATCGAGGCCGGCATCAGGCTCCCTGCTCAGCGGGGAGTCTGCTTCTCCCTCTGACCCTACCCCCTCTTGTGCTCTCTCTCTTAAATAGAATAAAATCTTTAAAAAAAAATCATTATATGGTTCACATGGCTATGGATTCAAAATGAGCAACTTAATCTCATTTCTTCTGTGAGTTTAGCCAAGTTCATTAACCTCTTGGTTAATTAACTATAGGTTCTTGGTCTAAAAAATAAACTATTTGAACTGGCTGATTTTTAGGGTCTCTTCCTTATTCTCTGCAGAAATAGTAACCAAATATAGGTAAATAAAATCAGAGGAAGGTTCTTAGCTTAAATGCTGCTTAAGCTAAATCAGTGGTCAGCAGAAGCAATTTATATATTTTTGTACAACTGAGGCAAATTAGTCCCTTTATTGTTCATATGATACAAGCAGTCATTCAAAGAAACATCTAGATAGGTCTCAATCTCTCAGAAGAGTAGTATTAGGGAAGCATTCTAAGCATTTCTGCCCCAATTTTTTTCTGGCTAGGTGTACCTTACTGAAATGAGCAGTGTCTCTTACTCCATAGATTTCTGTTTAGTATGAATGATACCAAGTAATATTGGGACACTACACAAAATAATACAGAAGGATACTGCTAAGAAAGAAAAAGGTGATTATTTTTCCATTTTACAAAGTAACAGGATTCTGTTCAAGAGATACAGTGTTTTTTTTTTAAGGGGGGAAAGTTACTAGGAGAACAAGCAGTTATTTCTCCATTTTTTTTTATGGTAAATAAGAAGGTCTCAAACTATACTATACTAAAAACTATACCGTATTATGCAAAACAAGAAGAAAACAACATTAAAAGAAAATACGGCTTCATGAAACAGGAGTTGAAGTGGAAAAGACATCCTGTGTAAAAATTTTTTAAATCACACAGTGATAATTAAAAGTAATAAAAGAATGATGGGAAGCGGCACCATGAAATCTGGGTGGGTTAATATCATTTAGAGACTACTATAAAAGAACACAGAAGAAAGAGATCTTCCAGAGCCACTTCAAGTATGATCCTATGGGATTCTTTCCTCTTTACTTTAATTACACACACACACACACACACACACACACAGTGTGTACCATGTATCACCATATCATCATAATTCAGCACATTTCAAAGTCAGAAGACTAGGAAAAGGAGTGTTCCCTGCAGGTCAGGGTTTTGATGACTGGCAAAACACTAGCAGGCTTGCACTGCAGTTGTCTGAGCCACACCCAGTCTGCAGTTAAATATAGAATTTAGTTTCTGGAACTATTGGTCTTCTTAACCTTCACAGTCCAAGTATTCACTGAAAAAATTAAAAGTAAAAAGGAGAAAGCAAAGAGACTGAAACCAAAATCAAAGTACTAATAAACTGTCCTGGGAACAGTTCCAAAATGCAGTAAATACAAGAGAATTAAATTACAGAAGCCTCAAGCAACATTCTAGAAACACACTTTACAAACTGATTTGTCCCTTCTATGCTGATTCTACCAGAATGTATAACACACTTATATAAAATGTATTTGTGTACTAGACCCATGTCTCTAATTCAGATTATATATTCAGGCTGTATAACATGTCAGGTTAACAGTAGTGACACCAAATTTAGAGCTGATTTAATTTTGGTTTGTTATAGTACTGTGGTTGTGATGCTATTTTTTGCTCATGAAGAGGTACTTTTATCCTAAGAAGCTATTTTTAGATGCTTAAATTGTGGGGGAAGAGACACTCTCAAGCTAAAATTTTTCATACTGATTCTTTCCTGTTGGGGAGAATATTTTGGGTTTATTTTTAAAAGTTGATTTTGGAGACTGACAAAAGTTAAACAAAAACAAAAAATGTTTTCCTTATAATTTCAGAGGGTTCTGGGCTTTAGTAATGATTCTGTTTTATGTTGCTCACTGAAGATGAACATGGAAAGAATTAAGAGGAAAAAAACATAGTATAGGTATACTGTTTCCATAAAAAAAATAAAACATACAATAGTTTTAATTACAAACACACACAAAGGTATTCATTTTGCCTCCATTTTCCTGGACATATCCAGAAACAGATTCATCATTCAGCTACACTGATGAAAATTAACAGCAATAAGTACCCTATATACACAAATCTGGCTCCAAAACTACTACTCTTAACCACTATACACTATTGCTTCTACCTGTCACAGCTAGGTACTCTTACATTTATTCCTGTATCTGAAGTCTTCTCCAAGTTGTTGCTTCTCTTTCTGTCTTGCGTAATTGGGCTGAAAAACCTACATAAGGAGATTTGAAGTGTTCTTTTATCTATCTCCCTTGAAGCCCGAATGCATAGCCAGGTCTCATTCTTTTGTGTCCTGGTCATACCCTAACACTCCAGAGCCACACCTGTTTCCACAGCTAAAAGAATACCCTGCTCAAATTGCTGAAAGGTAAAGCAAAGGAAAGAAAGGAAAGAGTACATTAGAAGCTTTGCTCCTAGGCCATAAAGCCTCCAACACTTGTGACCATAAACTTTAAAGATGTTTCAAGTCAAGTAGGTTCATCAACCCTCTAATTCCTGTCACCTGAAAGTATCTTTCTCCATTCCCAGCACGGTGCCTCATAACTACTAAGTACTTTGTTGAATGAATGAACAAAAGGATGATTAGGTTTGCTGAATAAAAAACACATTTGAGTCTGACATTACATTATTTACACATGCAGCTATTTCTGACATACGATATAGATGATACTTTCTGCCCTTGTGAATATGTAAACTACTGGTGGTAAGCCTACCTCAGTGTCAGCACAGAGCAGATGCTATATAAATGACTGAATGAATAAATAGTAGTCAATTATCTAATTCTATTTTATTCATGTAAATCCAGTCAGGTCCTCCTTAAACAATTATAACAACAATCTTTTTGATTATGGAAAATTTCAAACCTATACATGTTTGTGGACTTCTCTGAGCACTTCACTCTCCTCATTTAATACAGGAAGCACATCATCATGGGAATGAGGATGGGAGTTCACAGAGAGACCAAAGTGTGAAATAATTCTTTAGGAGACTGGGAAAGACTGAACCAGGTGGGTATAGTATAATTGTCTGGCAAAAAATGAGATCAGTCTGCAGGGTTTTAAATTTTTCTCCAGCCATATTTAGCTGCAAAAATGCAGAAACAGTATAAACAAAAGTGAAAGAAATAGATTTGACTAGGGTTCATTCATACTCGTGGCTTTAACTGTACCTAATATGATGATGCCTCTTAAGTCTCCATTTCTAAAGACACTGAGATCTCCTAACATCTTGAAATGAGTTCACAGTCAAAGCTCTAAGTAGAAAGAACTTTTAAGAAAAAGAATACTGGCTCACCACAGTTTATAAGAAAGGCGTTCTACTGTGTGTTTTACATACATGATCTCATACAACTCTTCTCATAATAGCATCTCCATTTTACAGAAAACTGAAATTCTCAAGGATTAACATTAAGATGAAGCTGGGACTAAACAGTTAAGTCTATATGACTGAAGTCCAACCACTTTTTACTATATCATAATACTTAACTCTTCTTTTTTAAATATTTCAGTTGGGGTTAAGAGATGTTGAATGATTTGTCCAAAGTCAAACTATTTTCTAATGGTATAGATACTGTCTCTCAGAGGAATGCTCTATGAACATCACCAGTGTTAAGCTCTCTTTTACACTTTTCTGCTTTGCCATCCCTATGTTCCATCTGTAACTAGGTTAGGCTGTTCTTTTCTTCATATTTTTTCTGATACCTATTACCTCCTATCCATTTTGTTTCTCTTTGCTTTGATATTACAGTTGGGGCCCTCATTATTCATGCATATATTACTCTAACAGCCTCCTAGCTGGCTTCCACTTATCCCTCTTCCAATCCATTTACATGTGGGCTAGTCATGGTCAATTCCTTTCTCTGAGGCTGTTATCTATAAACTGTAAATAATAAAATATATACAGTACAAAATTTTGAAGGTCAATTGTCATAGAGAATAATTATCAATAAGGTGAATAATTATATACAAACTGTAAATTCCTACTCAAATGTAAGTTTTTACTACCTTAAGACATACGAGGGCAAATACTACAGCTTAAATTTATTTTAAATTTATTTTCCCTTGGCTCTAGGCATCTGGTATATGTATTCAAATACATACTTGATTGGCTGATTTCTTGCCTATCTTCCATACTCCCACTAATATTACCTAATGGACCAATCTGATCAGGTACAATCTCCTTTATGAAAAAGCCTGAACACCAAATCTGTGGCATAATTAAGCATGGTACTTATTTAATTATAGCATGCACAGTATGACTAAGTCCTGTATAAACAAGTAGAGATGCTCTTAATGAAAAACCCTATGTTCTGCCACGAAGAACTTCGTGATAATCTGTAATATTCTTTTTCTGATTCTCTAATTAGTGAACTCATACCATCCATCAAAATGCAGCCAGAATGTCATCATTTTGTTAAAGTCTTACTCTCTCCTCTGTTTGTTTACATCTCATGACCCATAAACTCAAGTACCCATCTTCATAACAGTGTTTATTCCTCAGTTCTATAATTGCTTATTTGATAGTGCTCCCCGCCAAGTTTGTGAGGGACTATATTTCAGGGTAACTAAAGAGTTGATGAGGTAAAGTTCTTCTTTAGAGAGGAATTCCAGCTGATTAATGCAGAAGAAATAAAAAAAATTGGAATGTAACCGTTACAAAACAAAAAAGTGACTAGGAAAAAAATGCATCAGTGGATGATAAAAACAGTGGTTCTCAATCCTGGCTGTACTTTAAAATCACCTGGGAACTTTTCAAATATACCTTTACCTTATGTTTCAGTTGGTCAAGGGTAATGTTTCGCTGATATTTTTAAAAGCTCCCAGGTGATCCTAATATGCAGCCAAAGTTAAGAATCACCGCCCTCAAGCTATTCACTAAATAGGGAACTTTCTAAGAAGTGGATCAAGATGATAGCACCGAATCCCATGATTAATCTTATAGTTACTAAAAATGGGACAACCAGATATAATGTGCACAAAGTAGCAGTTATGTGCCAAAAGAGCTGAACTAGAATTTAATGAGGACCCTAGATCTAACTACCAATCTACAGAAAATATGAGGTCATGTTAAGAGACACATATGAGGATGTAACTGTCCAAATCTAAAATGTGGGAAATTCAACATGACAAATGCCTTAGTGTCTTTAACAAATAAACAGCATGAACAAAATGTCTGTGTGTGGGTAAGGAACTGCTACAAATTAAGAGACTCAAGAGACACAGCCACCAAATGCAGTGTGTAAAAATACATTTGATAAACAGGTAAATGAATAAATGAATGAATGAGTGATTGAATTAATGCTAATTAAAGAAAAACCCAATCATTATAAATAATAAATTATTAAATCTTATACTCTGAAAAGCAGGGCTAGATGTGGGAAAGGATGCAGAAGTAAAATAATTTTGATATGGGAACTAGTGAAATATTTATCTGTTTCTCTCACTGTCATATGAAAAATTTTCTAAAATATTTCAGTGGACTTAATGTTTGGTTTTTAATTTATATATGTATTTGCCTTATGATTTTGAGTAAAGCAAAAAACAAAAACAAATCATTATGGGGCAAATATAACCATTAATTTTTCTACTGGGGATGAGATACAGTTGTTCTGTATCAGAGCTGTCTAATAACATTTTCTGCAATGATAGAAATATTCCATATAAAATTTTCTGTGATAGAAATACTGTCTAAAACTATGGTCAGTAGCCATACATGACTACTGGACACTTAAAATGTGGCTAGTGTGACTGAGAAACTGAATTTTAAATTTTACTTCATTTTAAGTAATTTAAATTTAAATAGCCACACATTGCCACAGCATCAGACAGTGCAGTTCTAGTTGACTACAGCTCTTCTCTCTACCTGCAACACTTGCTCTTCCCTTTTACCTAAGTAACTTTCACCACATCCCCTATTATAAGATGTCACAGTCCCGTGAACCTTTCCTTTCATACATATATTACCATTGCAATTTTACCTTGATTTGTGTGATTATCTGATTAATGTCTGCCTCTCCAACTTGATTGTAAACTCCAAGACTGCAGGAACTATTTATGTTCACGAGCGCATTGTAGAGTGACACTCATTTACTTGCTAAGAAAATGCTATTATTAGATAATATTATGTAGTTGAGTTTTTGTGATAAGGAAGACTTTTCATTTTTCATAATTCCATGCAATTTGATCCAAAATTTAGATCCTTAACACACATACAATATATATACAAAAGTAGAGAAAAGTGTACCATGAACCCCCAAGTAAACATTACCAGGCTACAGAAACCATCAACTTACAGATACCACTCTTGTTTTATCCACACCCTTGCCTCTGCCTTTCCACTTTGTGTTACTTTGAAGTAAACCCAGATAACATATCATTTCATCATATTATATATTTCAGTACATATTTCTAAAAGACAAGAACTCTAATTTTTATAAATGTAGCACCACTTACATATAAGCAACCACTATCATAACTGAAACAAGAATCATCATTTATACAGTGTTCAAATTTCCTCCATTGGCTATTAAAAAAAAACTTGAAGAATCTTAGTTATTATATTCTTAAAGTCTCCCACATCATGGACTTTGTTGACCTGAATTCCCTGTAGTATCATTTAACAGAACTTTGTTCCATATTTCTTACAAACCTGGAGCTGGACCTAGAGGCTTGATTTGATTCAATCTGATTTTGTTAGAAAAATACTGTATGTGGGTGGTGGTATTTACAACCTCTGAGAGGTACATAATGCCTGGTTGTCTGTCTTTCTCAGCAGCTATTCATAATCATTGTCATATCTATTATTTCATTAGGTGTTTACAAAGTGATGACATTCTAATTATATTATTCCTTTTTCATTTATTAGTTGGGACCCTTCATTAAAGAAAGCCTTTTTGGTTCATCAGAGATAAAGTTCATAGGCAAAACACAAGTTAAATGCTCAGTTCTTTCCTTTTACCACTTTTAAATATTTAGTTGGTTCTCTAACATTCTTTAGGTGTGACCAATACTTTTTTTAGTATCTTTATTACATATGGATTTTTAATAAGTTTGCTGGGCTTCAATTTATTACCACTGGCATCATTACTAATGTTTAAATTATCCCCGTCTTTGGAAAGGAGGAACCTCTTCAAGTTAGCTCCTGAGTCCTTTTGATATTACTCACCTATCTATAATGTCGTTCTTGCTTTAATAAGATCCCTCGTTTTATTGTGTATATTTCTTATCCCAAGTTTAGAATCAGACATTTCTCCAAGGAGTCCTAATGGTACCTATGACTACAACCTGGGCCCCAGGCCTGCTAATTTCTACTAGGATGATCATTGTCTACGGGCTTTTTGAGTAAGTAAAGATGGAAAGTACACTCCTTTTTTTCAAGAGACACTACAACAAATCCACATTGTTATTTATAATTCATATTCAAGATTTTAGGATTTCCCACCAAAATTACGACTGGCTTCTTAGCAGAAGTTGATAAACTGATCCTAAAATTCATATGGAAATACAAAGGATCCAGAATAGCTGAAACAATCTTCAAAAAGAAGAAAGTGGAAAACTCCTATTTCCAGCTTTCAAAATTTACTAAAATAAAACACTAATCGTAACAGTGTGGTGTACAGATCAATGGAATAGAACAGAACTGAAGAGTCCCCTCAGATTTAGAGTCAATTGATTTTTGACAAGGGTACCAAGATTAATCAATGGGAAAAGAATAGTTCTTTCAACAGTGCTGGGACAACTGGATATCTACATGCAAAAGAATGATGTAGGTTCCCTACCTCACATCATATGCAAAAATAAACTCGAATGGATCAAAGACCTAACTGTAAGAGTTAAAAGTATAAAATGCTTAGAAAAAAAACACAGAAAATAAATCTTGTGCTTTGATTTAGACACAGCTTTCTTAGATAAGACAATAAAGGTACAAGCAACAGAGAAAATAAATTGGACTTCATGAAAATTAAAAGCTTGCATGTTCCAAAGGTCATCATTGAGAATATGAAAAGACCACCCACAGAATGGGAGAAAATGTTTGGAAACAAGTGTATCAGATTGGATAAAAAAACAAGACCCATCGGTATACTGTCTGTAAGAGATTCATTTTAGACCCAAAGACACCTCCAGATTAAAAGTGAGGGGGTGGAAAACCATTTATCATGTTAACAGACATCAAAGAAAGCTGGGGTGGCAATCCTTACATCAGACAAATTAAATTTTAAACCAAAGACTACAGTAAGAGATGAGGAAAGTCACTGTACCATACTTAAAGGGTCTATCTAACAAAAAGATCTAACAATTGTAAATATTTATGTCCCTAACATGGGAGCAGTCGATTATATAAACCGATTAATAACAAAATTAAAGAAACACATTGATAATAATACAATAATAGTAGGGGACTTTAACAACCCACTCACTGCAATGGACAGATCATCTAAGCAGAAGATCAACAAGGAAACAAGGGCTCTGAATGATACACTGGACCAGATGGACTTCACAGATACATTCAGAGCATTCCATCCTAAGGCAAGAGAATACACATTCTTCTCAAGTGAACATGGAACATTCTCCAGAATAGATCACATACTGGGTCACAAATCAGGTCTCACTGGTACCAAAGGATTGGGATCATTCCCTGCATATTTTTAGACCACAATGCTTTGAAACTTGAACTCAATCACAAGAGGAAATTTGGAAAGAACTCAAATACAGGGAGGCTAAAGAACAGCCTAATAAAGAATGAATGGGTCAACCAGGAAATTAAAAGAATTAAAAAAACTCATGGAAACAAATGAAAATGGAAACACAACTGTGCAAAATCTTTGGGATGCAGGAAGTATATAGCAATACAAGCCTTTCTTAAGAAACAGGAAAGGTCTCAAATACACAACCTAACCTTACACCTAAAGGACCTGGAGAAAAAACAGCAAATAAAGCCTAAACCCAGCAGGAGAAGAGAAATAAAGATCAGAGCAGAAATCAATGAAATAGAAACCAAAAGAATAGTAGAACAGATCAACAAAACTAGAAGCTGGTTCTTTGAAAGAATTAATAAGATTGATAAACCCCTGCCAGACTTATCAAAAAGAAAAGAAAAGGACTCAAATAAATAAAATCATGAATGAAAGAGGAAAGATCACAACCAACACTGAAGAAATACAAACAATTATAAGAACACATCATTAGCAACTACATGCCAACAAATTAGGCAATCTGGAAGAAATGGATGCATTCCTAGAGACATATAAACTACCAAAATCGAAACAGGAAGAAACAGAAAACCTGAATAGACCCCATAACCAGCAAGGAAATTGAAGCAATAATCAAAAATCTCCCAAAACACAAGAGTCTAAGGCTGGATGGCTTCCCAGGGGGAATTCCACCAAACATTAAAAGAAGAACTAATACCTATTCTTCGGAAGCTGTTTCAAAAAACATAAATGGAAGGAAAACTTCCAAACTCTATGAGGCCAGCATTACTCTGATCCCAAAACCAGACAAAGGCTCCACCAAAAAGGAAAATTACAGACCAATATCCCTGATGAACATGGATGCAAAAGTTCTCACCAAGATACTAGCCAATAGGATCCAACAGTACATTAAAAGGATTATTCACCATGACCAAGTGGGATTTATACCTGGGCTGAAAGGGTAGTTCAACATCTGCAAATCAATCAATGTAATACACTACATAATATTATAGAAAGGACAAGAACCATATGATCCTCTCAATAGATGCTGAAAAAGCATTTGACAAAGTACAGCATCCTTTCTTGATTAAAACTCTTCAGTTTTATCCAGTATAGGGATAGAGGGAACATACCTCAAAATCATAAAAGCCATATACAAAAAGCCCACAGCAAATATCATTCTCAATGGGGAAAAACAGAGCTTTTCCTTTAAGGTCAGAAACACAGCAGGGATGTCCACTATCACCACTGTTGTTCAACATAGCACTAGAAGTCCTAGCCTCAACAATCAGACAACATAAAGAAGCAAAGAAGTAGTCAAACTCTTACTCTTTGCAGATGACATGATACTCTATGTGGAAAACCCAAAAGACTCCACCCCCAATTGCTAGAACTCATACAGGAATTCAGCAAAGTGGGAGTATATAAAATCAATGCACAGAAATCAGCTGCATTTCTATACATTAACAATGAGACAGAAGAAAGAAATTAAGGAGTCGATCCCATTTACAATTGCACCCCCAACCATAAGATACCTAGGAGTAAATCCAACCAAAGAGGCAAAGGATTTGTACTCAGAAAACTATAGAACACTCATGGAAGAAGACACAAAAGAAATGGAAAAACATTCCATGCTCATGGATTGGAAGGACAAATATTGTGAAAATATCTATGCTACCTAGAGCAATATGCACATTCATTGAAATCCCTATCAAAATACCATCAACATTTTTCAAAGAAATGGAACAAATAATCCTAAAATTTGTATGGAACTAGAAAGGACCCTGAATAGCCAAAGCAATCTTCAGAAAGAAAACCAAAGCTGGTGGCATCACAATTCCGGACTTCAAGCTCTATTACAAAGCTGTCATCATCAAGACAGTATGGTACTGGCACAAAAACAGACATATAGGTCAATGGAAGAGAATAGAGAGCTCAGAAATGGACCCTCAACTCTATGCTCAACTAATCTTTGACAAAGCAGGAAAGAATGTCCAATGGAAAAAAGACAGTTTTCTTCAACAAATGGTGGGAAAATTGGACAGCCACATGCAGAAGAATGAAACTGGACCATTTCCTTACACCACACACAAAAATAGACTCAAAATGGATGAAAGACCTAAATGCAAGACAGGAATCCATCAGAATCCTTGACGAGAACACAGGAAGCAACCTCTTTGACCTCAGCCGCAGCAACTTCTTCCTAGAAACATCGCCAAAGGCAAGGGAAGCAAGGGCAAAAATGAACTATTGGGACTTCATCAAGATAAAAACCTTTTGCACAGCAAAGGAAACAGTCAACAAAACCAAAAGACAACTGACAGAATGGGAGAAGATATTTGTAAATGACATATTAGATAAAGGGCTAGTATCCAAAATCTATAAAGAACTTATCAAACTCAAACCCAAAGAACAAATGATCCAATCAAGAAATGGGCAGAAGATATGAAGAGACTTTTCTCCAAAGAAGACATCCAAATGCCAACAGACACATGAAAATATGCTCAACATCACTCGGCATCAAGGAAATACAATTCAAAACCGCAATGAGATGCCACCTCACACCAGTCAGAATGGCTAAAATGAACAAGTCAGGAAATGACAGATAGTGGTGAGGATGCAGAGAAAGGGGAACCCTCTTACACTGTTGGTTGGAATGCAAGCTGGTGCAGCCACTTTGGAAAACAGTATGGAAGTTCCTGAAAAAGTTGAAAATAGAGCTATCCTATGACCCAGCAATTGCACTAGTAGGTATTTACCCCAAAGATACAAATGTAGTGATCTGAAGGGGCACCTGCACCCTAATGTTTATAGCAGCAATGCCCACAATAGCCCAGATGTCCACTGACAGATGAATGGATAAAGAAGATGTGACATACACACACACACACACACACACACACACACACACACACACACACACACACACAGTGGAATACTACTCGGCCATAAAAAATGAAATCTTGTCATTTGCAATGATGTGGATAGAAGTAGAGGGTATTATGCTAAGCAAAATAAGTCAATCAGAGAAAGACAATTATCATATGATTTCATATGTGGAATTTAAGAAACAAAATAGATGATCATAGGAGAAGAGAGGAAAAAATTAAAACAAAATGAAATCAGAGAGGGAGACAAAGCATAAGAGACTCTTAATCACAGGAAACAAATTGAGGGCTGCTGGAGGGGAGGTGGGTGGGGGAATGGGGTAACTGGGTGATAGACATTAAGAAGGGCACATGATATGATGAGCACTGGTATTATATAAGACTGATGAATCACTGACCTCTACCTCTGAAATTAATAATACATGTTAATTAATTGAATTTAAATCTTAAAAATTCAATAAATAAATAAATAAAATGTCAAGGGGCAAAAAAAAATATCTGGAAACCATGTATCTTATAAGGGACTTGTACCTAGAACATATAAAGAAAACTTACAATTCAATATAAAGACAAATAAACCCAACTTTAAAAATGAGCAAATGATCTGAATAGACATTTCTCCAAAGATAAAACAGAAATAGCCAATAAGCATATGAAAAGATATTCAACACCATTGGTTAGGGAAATGCAAATCAAAACCACAATGAGAATCTACTTTTGCACACACTAAGAAGATTAGAATCAGTAAGACAGCAATAAAAAGTGCTGGTGAGAAATTGGAACCATCATATAGTGCTCGATGGAATGTAAAAGGGTACATATGCTTTGGAAACTGTCTGGCAGTTTCTCAAAAGGCTGAACACAGTCACCATATGACCCAGCAATTCCACTAGTACACAAATTTCATTGATGGCAGCATTATTGATAATAGCTAAAAAGAGGAAACAACCCCAAATGTCCAACAACTGATGAGTGAATAAATAAAATATGGCATATCTTTAAAATGGACTATTATTTGGCAACAAAAAGAAATGCAATACTGAAATGACCTACAACATGGATGGACCCTGAAAACATTATACTAAGTGAAAGAAGTGCGTCACAAACAGCCACATTTGTATGATTCCATTCATATGAAATGTCCAGACTGGGCATATCCATATACAGGGAAAGCAGGTTAATGGTTACGTAGGGTTGGGGAGGATGGGGGAAAAGGAGTGACTGCTACTGGGTACAAGAGTTTTTTGGGGGTGAAGAGAATATTCTAAAATTGATTGTGGTGATGGTTGCATAACTGTAAATACACTAAAAAGCACTGAATTGTACACTTTAATTAGGTGAATCGTATCTCAATAAGGCTGTTATTAAAAGAATACAATCCAGATACATTTCTATATGCACAAACATACACAAGATTACAGTGTTTTACTTAGTTATTTTATCTGTTTTACACTGAAAAACTTGATTCCTAATAACACTACAATTGTCTTACCTATATCTGCATCTACACAAATAAAAATAGTACCGGAATAACAATATTAATATTACCAACATTAGTAAAAGCAAGGTAAGATTTTTTTGTAGTTCTTTTTATTCCTAAACTGTACCCCATCAAGAAGCATAGTCAAAATACTGTGTTATAAAGTTATTTGATACAGTTCATGAATGTTTAGGTCACACTTTTGTTTCATTTTAGTTATTTTAGGGGTTACCTTCGCCCCCATTTCAACCTAATTTTGTTTTATAATTACATAAAATATTTACATGGTTAAATGTGAAAACATGGTATATTTAGATAAGTCAAGCTTCTATTCTTGCCCCCTCCAATCTGTTTTTTTCTCTTCTCCTATTGGTAACCATTTTATTTTATGGCATATTCCTTCATCTTAAAACAAATTATAAGCAAACACATAAATACATAAATAATAGCCTACTATATACAACTGACACTTTTTTTTAACATTATATTCTGAAGATCACTGTATATAGAAAAGTATTCATTCCGATGGATACAAAAATGCAAAAAAGCCTTACGAAATATTTAATAGTGATAGTACAGAAGGACACAGTATGATTTTCATTCTGTAGAAAGGAAAATTCATTCCTTTTGCTGCTGCATAGCACTCTATTATTTGAACTTGGGCATCCAACATATGGATTTACTGTAATTTATTTACCCAGTCCACTACCAATAGACACATAGGTTGTATTCAATATTTTGATATTATTGCAAACAGGGTTGCTATATTTATACTTTTGTCAGTTTATCTCTGGGATAATTTACTAGAAGTGAGAATGCTGAGTCAAAGGGCAAATCCATGGGTAATTGTCTCCAATACTGTCAAATTCCTGTCCGTGGAAGTTGTTACATTTTGCATTCCCACAAGCAATGTATGAGAGTGCCCATTTCCCTACAGCTTAATCAATAAAAAAACGTTATGGAACTTTTGGATTTTTGCCAATGTGATAGGAGAAGAATAGTGTCTCAGTGTAATTTTAATATGTATTTCTCTTACTATGAGTTAAATTGAACATCCTTTTATATGTTTAAGAGGCACTTGCATTTGTTTTTCTGCTGATATCTTTAGTTTTCTATAGAGTTGGTGGTCTTCTCTCTCTTTTAAAAGTTTATATATCAGGGATAATAATATGCAGCAAATATTTTTTCCAATTTTTTTTTTTTTACTTTGTTCACAGTTTTTTCTCCCCAAAGTTTTTCTTTTAACGTACGTAACCAAATTTATCAATCCTTTCCCATATTTTGGATTTTGAGTCCTAGTTAGGAAAAATTTCATCATTTCCAGGGTACCCATATTTTCTTCTATTATTTTATATGAATTCGTTTTTTTGATTCATTTCAAATTTGTCTTGGTGTAGGGTATGAAGAATGAATAATTTTTGGCTTATACTCATATACTTGAGTAAGCCTAGTACTTGCTGGCTTTACAGTCTGTGCATATATATTTATTCACCTATTCAGTGTACTGAAAAAATGAAAAACATCATGCATTGCTCTGAGGCCAGGGAATTTTATATTCCATGTTAGAAAATAAAAAGGTCCACTTTCACAGAATGAAATCATACCATGATCTACTGCTATTAAATACCCTGAGAGGCTTTTGCATTTTTGCAACTACTGGAATAAACCACATACTTTCTTACTGGTTGTGCCAAGTAAGATAAAATTAAACCAAAGGTAACCAATTCCTGGATTAATGACATTTATTAATTAAAATTAAGGTTAAAAGGTGAAAATTAAGATTAAATGGGAGTTTTACACAGGGTAAGTGCTCATATATATACATATTTTTTAAGTGGGCTTAAAAAATGTGGGGCTGGGCTTGAATTCACAACCCTGAGATAAAGACTGGAGCCAAGACCAAGAGTCAGATGCTTAACCGACTGAGCCACCTAGACACCCCTCAGTATCTTTGTAACTGAAATTTGAACAGTGTGATTCTATGAGTAGTTTTTGTTGGCTTTGAAAAAAAATAACTGCAAAGCTTGCGAGGTTCAATTTTGAATATGCATTAGGAATATCACCTACCATTATTAATATTATCAATTTTAACATTAATCTTTCCTCATACTGACATTATGATAAATGTATATTGGTATCTTCATGAAAAAATTAAATGGCTGAATCAGTAGCAAAATTAGAACTTACACCAACTAGAAACTAATACCAAAGCTTATTTTTGTTACCCAGAGGAAAATGTATAATGCTACAAATAATTTAAGTTTGATATTATTTAAATTCATGTCTATTATGTGGTAGGTTCTGAGGAAATTTTTTGAAAGAATCAAAGTTTCTAGATGAGAAAAATAAAGCAGACTGTAAATGTCAGGGCTCTGGGATGAAAAAATCTCACTCTTCCACTTTAACTGCTCAAGCATATAAGGATTCGTTATTTAATGAATGGCCTCTACTGGAATTTACAATAAAGTGAATAAGGAAAGCAACATATGATAACATCAATGAATAATCTACAGTCTCATTATGCCTACTTTAAGCAAACTTTTAAATTTCAACCCAAAAACAAAAACCAAGGCCTCAACTTCGGCATTTTTCAATCTCCCTCTATTTCAGATAGTGATGTCTAATGAGCTGGGAGGTAATCAGGAAAGAGGCAGAAAGAGAGATGGCAAAAGTCCTGGATGACGTATGGTTCACTACTGGCTACTGAAAGACTTCATTTTATAGATGAAGAAGTTACTGCTCAGAGTTTGTGACCTGGGTGAAGTTGCACAGCTGGTTAAATGGCAAAGTCAAACCCAGGTTTCAGGTCTTTGACTCTGAGTCAAATGCTCTTTCCAGTTTGCCATTCGACTGGTCAGATTAGATAATTGGGAAAAAAAGTGAAGCTGCTTCAATGTAAATATGTATTCTATGTCAGTTTAGAAGTTAAACCCAGTTTTAAACATTCAATTCCATTCTTTTTCATTATTTAAATTATTGAGAAATCTCGATATGAAAATTCAATTGTTTTTACCTTTGCCTAATATATTCTTTTTCTCTATATTTAATCTTAGGAAGTAATACTTTTCTAATGGAAAACATTACCTTATTGAATATAAAACTCTCCATTGAAACAAAATTCCATACACATTACTTACAGGTAGGAGACTAAAAGGATAATTCTAACTACAGGATCCACCCTAAATATACTGAACATTTAATAATCATATTTAATTAATTTATACCATTTCAGATATGAAAACTGAAGCTAAGGTCTAATTCCAGTCTAAAACATACTGAGTACTTACTATGGACCAGATACTGGTGCTGCAGTCTGAAGATAAATTACCAAATCAAAGTAAAAACATGTATTTCTAACCTTTGGGACTAAGCTCATTTAAGCCATACTCCTGAGTGAAAGAAGTAAAATCTCAGCAGCCTCCTATATAAGTATTCAATATTTTTTATGAAAATAAGACTTTGAAGAGTGTTTACAAAATACAAAATAAAGATTTAAATTAAAAAAATTCTTTCTAGTTCCTGAAATTATTGAAATTATTAAGTTATATTCAAAGATGCTAACTCCAATTTTATGACTTCCCCAATGGTAAGATCATCTTATTTCAATATAGCATTTATAATACTCCAAAATACATTCAGAGATAGAACCTAGATCCCAAATTACTTGTCTGAAATGAAAGCTGTCCAAATCTATCTGAGGTTTCTCTCTTTCCTAAGGTTGGGAGATTGCTTATGGGAAAGGACACGTGTACCTTTCCATGACAGCCAGGCACTCCTTTCTCCAGGTAAATCGACTCCCTCGCCGTAGTCGGAAGGTGCCAGATGTGGCAGAGACTGGGGGAGGTGTTTGTCTCCACTCTGGGTCCTCTATTGGAATGGGGGCTGGTCTCATACTTAGTGTAGCCCCTGAAATAAACAAGACATTTTTAGCAAATATCTTGCAATTTATTAAAATCAATGACAAATATAATCATGAACTCAACAACAATTTTTGTCCTTCCATTGGAACTTGCAAGCCAAATACACTTGATATTTACATTTTTAAAAAAATCTCCTAGGCCTCTCATAGTGCCTGCCCCATGCCAATGCTAACTGTTGCTGTGAAACCATTGCCTAGCCTCTGTGCCAGAGGGTACAGGCACTGAAGCAGTTTGTACTGTGGGGGAAAAACAATTTGACCCAAACAAAAATCCAAAGGGACAAAAACTCTTCCTTAAAAAGTTTATCATTAATTACTTCAAAATGTCATTTTGGGGGGGGGGTCACTTGTCTTTTATCTTTGTTTATGTCATTTTTTGAAACAAAGCCCAAAATCTGTCTCTTTAGGGGAAAAGGGAAGTATGGTCTTTGGACCAATGACAACTTAATCAGTCTCTTCTGAAAAATCTTTCTTGAAATTTCTGACAGTTTAATCTTTTGAACAATATACACTATATGATCAGAACCTTTCATTACCACTCAAAGGACTCTTGTTATTGAGAAAATGGAGCCCTTAAATGTATGCAGGTAGGAGATGAATTTAAAATAACCCTAATTGTTGTAAATTCTTAAAGAAAAAAGTCAAATATAGCATCAAAAACAGTAAGGTAGTATTCGACATGATTTTAGTCTACTAGTTAACTAAAATCAGATCTCCATAGGTCTACTATGTGTTAAAGCTATACTGTTTTCTGTTACCAGTTGAATGTAATAAAACCAATGGGGGAAAATGTAATTGGGATGTTTTATTAATTTAGACTAGCCTTTTCTCAATGAACTGCTGATGATGCATGTATTCATTAGTTCACCATTTATCAGTATTTATCAAGGGGGGCGTCCCTTTCTTTTGGCTTGCTCTAGGTTAGAAGTCAGAAAAAACAAAACAAAACAAACCCAAAAAACAAAAACAAAAAAACCCAACATTGTCTCTGACCTCTGTAGAGTTACTTCAAAGAAGTTAAATATAACTTGGTATGTGTTCATAAAGTTCAATCTCTGGATCTCCCATTGTTCCTTCATTCTTTATACTGTTAAATTCATCTTCCCAAAGCATAATTATGATCATAGCATGCCACTGACCAAAAGCCTTCAAAAAGTTCCCACTGCCTATGGAATAAAATACAAACTCTTAATATAGCCCTAGAAAGACTGGTTAGATATTGTTAGAATTATGTGCAATAATGCACATATTAATAAATACATATTTATTTCTTCATAAGAATCATACTTTATTTATTGTACCTTGTAATTAATAACTTGGATAGTATTTCTACTTTGCTACATGCAGATCTCTTTGTAGATCCCCCTTGATAGCTACATATTTATAATATGTATTACAGAGGCCCAATATTTTAACCAATCCGGATTTTCCTCTCCAAACCTGTTGTCTTGTAGCCCTTCCCATCTGAGTAAATGACATCCCTATTCTTCAAATTGCTTGGCTCAAAGTTCTCAGATTCATCTTTGACCTCTCTATTTCTCCCAAATACCATATATCTAGTCCATAGGCAACACTGTCAATTTTATCTTCAAAGAATCAGATCAATTTGTATTACTTTAACTAGCTTTAGAATAAGCCAGCATCATCTCTCTGAAGCATAACTTCCTGGGAAAGGTTCCAAATATGGCCCTTCATAATAAGTCACACCTCCTGGTAATCATACCCTTGAATTCTAAGCTGGTCCTGTGACATGTTTTGACAACAGAAAATGGAAACAGTGCGAGGTTAGATCATAAGACCCTTTGCAGCTTTTAACTAGATCTTCTGCATGCTGGTTCTGGGGGAAGTGAGTTGCCATATTAAGAAGTATGACTAACCTGAGACTACGATATTGTAAGGAAGCCCAAGCTAGCCACATGGGGTGAAAGATGCCCAGCCAGCCCCCAGGTGCCACAGTTGAGGGAAAAAAAAGCCATTCTGGGTATTCCATTTGCAGCAGACACCACGTAGAGAACTGTATAGCCCAGCAGACAGGGAGAAATAAGGCCCTAGGCATACAGTACCAATACGGCCATGCGGTAGTCAGCCCCCAAGGTGGTTCCAAAGGATCCCTGCCTCCTAGTATTCACCTGTTGTGTAGTCTCTTCCCATACTATATACCAGGATTAGTCTGTGTGACCAATAACATATGGAAGAAGTCATATGTCATTTCTGACATTATAGAATACACCATGGTGTCTGTCTTAGCAGTTCTATCTCTTAGATCACTTGCTCAGGGGAAAAATAGCTGCCCAATTGTAAGGACACTCAGGGAGCCCAAGTGAGAGAACGTGAAATCCCTGGCAAAGGGCAGGAAGGAAACTGGGGCCAGCCAACACTCAACGGTAGTGGTCAGTGGCAGACTGTCTAACTGGCTGACAGCTCAACTACAACCCCATAAGAACTCTGAGCAGAACCATTTAAGCTAAGCCACTCCTGGATTCCTAACCCACTGAAATTGTAAGATAATAAATGTTTGTTGTTTTTAGCTGCTCAGTTGTAGGGTAATCTGTTACACAATAACATAAAACAAATATAAGACATTATAACCATCTCCAGTTATTTCCCCATATTCCCCAACATACTGAGTATTAGGAGTATTACTAATTATTCACATTTATAAATTTGGCAGGCAAAAAAATTTCCTTTAATAAAGAGATTTCACTGTAAGAATGAGCATCTTTTCTCATTTACTGAACTAAAAAATATATCTTCTTGTGAATTTATATCTTTTGTCTTTTCTTTTGAGTTACTCTTCTTACTGGTGTGTTGAAACAATACCAATTGCTAGTCACACAGATTGCAACTTTTTTCCCAGTTTGTCATTCGTCTTTTATCTTTATTTATGGTGTGCTTTCTGATTTAAATCTTATGTAGGCACAATTGTCAACCTCTTCTTTTGTGTTCAATATGTTTTGTATCATTCAGAATATTTTTATAGTTTTCTTCTTGTTTAAACCCCTAACAGATATATGGTTTCCTGTTGTGTGTGATGTAAAGTAAATATTTAACTTCTTCCTCAAATGGACAAGGATGTCATCACACAATGCTTTAGAGATTCATGGCTTAAATGTATGACAGACTATGTCTGGCTGCCATATAAATAAAGTTTTACTGGATCATAGCCATACTCATTCATTTACATGTTAAATCTATATCAAAGTTTTACATTTATATTACATTTGCATCAAAGTTAAAGTTTAGGCATAAGGAAAAAATATAGGGTTGGAGGGTTTCAAAGTCTTTGTTTTGGTACTTTTCTGCATGTGTGCAGTGACTTCAGCATAACAAGGGCTCTGGAATCTACCTAAGTTACATTATGTAAATTTTGTTCAACAGTCATGATAAGAGGTCCAAAGCAGAGTCAAGCAGCTATCATGGCTGAACAAGACGGAGGTAAAAACAGACTGGGCAAGGCAGTAGGTCCTCTCATCCAAAGCCTGGCTTCTGGTAAAAGGATAGTTTTAGGGTTTCAGTGGATGAAGGATAGGGAATAGGTCAGTAAATTATAATTAGTAAGCTACATTATAACTATGGCATGTTTTCTTAGTTGAGTGATAAATGGGTATAAATAAAACAAAGAATACAAAGAGTCTTAATCATGAGATTGAAGAAAATAAATTAACTGATAATAATGGTTCTTTCTTGGTATTGGGGTTTATTGGTCATGTAACTATGCTTCTTTATAATATTCTATATTATCCAATTTTTCTATACAAAAGAAATTTAGGTGAAATAAATTACTTTAAAAGAAATCAAGACAACTTATGCACAGACGGGTGGAAACTCAATAATTTCAAACGCGTAAACATACTGAATTTGAAACATAATATTATCACATTACTTTTGAGGGTTTTTTTTCTTGCTCCTTTTTCTTTTTCAATGTAGCAGTATTTAAAAATAGCACAAGCAGCATTTTGGAAACACTCCAATAAACACAGATTTGTTCTAGAAAGCTTAGTTAATCTTGCTCTAGTCAAAGTGGATGGAGAGCAATGAATAACCCAAGAATGGGTTCAAAATTATAGACTCTGACAGAAAAATACAAAGATACTAGAATGCAGGAACAATGTAATTTTAAACTCCTCTGAAGTGAAATGCGAGATTTCTGGATTGGCTAAAGAACCCACTTTTTTCTTCCTTACAGGAAATGTGCTACCTATTTTCTTTACAGAAAAATTTTTTTTCTGTCTTGTATCTGGGCTCTCATTAAGAACAAAATATTGCACATTTATCTAGCAACTCTAAACCCAGGAGAAAAAAAAGTCTTTTTCTAATTTGCTGATAGAGTTTTAAATTTTGATAAATGTTCTCTTTGTACAGATAATTTTCTTAACAGGTTTACTTCTGAGTGAGCCTTTGCCAGTCAACTAATAGAGTGTCTATAAGCATGTCATTACTATCCCATTCACAGAAACTAGCTTTTCCAAAAGTAATTTCTCATCATCCCCTATGTCACACACATGATTTCCCTGAGGCTCTGACACTCTGCAATAGTGAAGGGAGGAGGCACTACTTCTGATCTCCAAATTTACTTCATGTGCTTGCTATATGAGCCTCCTGGCAAACTTTATTTATTTAATTTAGAAATAGGCAGAATCAGTGCCATGAGCCAAGAGGAACTCAGCAAACCCTGTCTGCTACAGTAATGTTTAAATTAGACAAGGGAAAAGACTGCTGAGCTTAATTTGATTAAATAAAGGGGTTTCTGATGTCAACCATGCTGAATTTAGTACCCACTTCTTTTAAAAAATAGGCATTTTCTTATAAACGTTTTCATAAGAAACAAGATAAAATGTGTTTGATCAGTTTCCATCAGTCTATTTTATTCATACTCCTTGGCAGGCTTTGGGGTATGCTGGGAAATTCTAATGATGGGTCTGTTTATCAGAGAACAACAATATATCTCTATCTATTGGATTATCAGTAAAAATAACCTAAATATCACCCTATTATTTTTCTTGCTGAGTCCACTTAAAGAGAGACTTAGAAAAAAAAAAAAATCCTGTATCCAATGGATCCAGAGTGAAGAGGTTTTAAAAGAGAACTTCAATCACGGTATACAGAGAGAAATGCACTGAGCCCAAGAATAGAGGCAGAGAATGTACAAGTGTTTTTTATTTATTTTCTAAATGCTTACATTTAGAGAAAAGAAAAAATGTACTTCTTCATTTTGTGATTTTTCTTAATTTTGCATTTTTTTCCCAGAAGATAGCAATGGGACAGTACCATTTGCATTTATTCTGATGAGCAAGTAAAGTTTGTGAAATAAAAGGACTTCCTATCAATAAGCAGGTCTGGACTATGTGAACCTAGGTTCTTCAGTTTTTTATATCTAGAAAGCTGTTAACAAGGCAGATTAATTTCTTTTTTGCCTATCTCTTTCCTTCTCTCCCTTCCTTCTTTCCCTTCTTCCTCCCTCTCTCCTTTTCATGAAACTGTATGTACCTTTTGAATATATAATGCAAGTACAAAATTTATAAAGACACAAAAGGTTATATAGTTAACAGTCTCCCTGCCACCCTATATTCCCAGTCTCTCAGAGCCTCTACAGAGCCTTCTTATCTCCAAATACAGCCTGCTAGAGATGCTCTGTGCTTACATAAGCATATATGTGTGTGTATGTATTCCTTCTATATAAATGACAGTATACTGTATCTATTGTTTTGTACCTTACTTTATTCACTTATGAATTTGATATTCCTACATATAAATTCAATTCATATAAAGCCCTCCTTTAAAAAAATAGCTATATAGCCTCCTTACTATTCCATTGTACAGATGTATCATTTATTTAACCAGTTTGTGACTGAGGGACATTTAGGTAGATTCCAATCACTTCTGCACTGACCTGCAAAGAAGATTCTCATGTACTATAAGCACCTAATGACCAGACAGTGGGTAAGCTATTTTTAGGTGCTAACATAATTTTAGTTCATCTTATCCAAACACAATAGTAGTTTCACAGTGTCCACGAAGAAGGAACAATACAATTCTTAAGCTATTTTATTTATTTTTAAAGATTATATTTATTTATTTGACTAAGAGAGAGCATGCGCACAAGCAGGTGGAGTGGCAGGCAGGAGCCTGACATGAGGCTCGATCCCAGAACCCTGGGATCATCACCTGAGCCGAAGACAGAGGCCCAACCAACTGAGCCACCCAAGCACCCCTCAAAGGTTATTTTAAAGTCAACAAAGCTGCATTCACCTAGAAAGAATTCTATCATATTAGGTCTTACAATAAAAGTAAAAATGCAAAGAATAACTTCTAAATATTAAATTTTAATTGCTAATATTTGATTACTGTTGATGCTATGAAAACTACCAATTGACAATTACAAAGTATCCTCTTCTCTTCAGCTAACTTTAAATTCTGTCCTACAGAACCCCTATGGATTTGGTTTTCAAATAAAAAATAGAAAGTCCTTTAAAAAGGGGATAATCATTAGCAATATAACTTCACTGAAAAACAAATGCATATAATTAGGGAAACTTATTCTTTTTAATTTATTTTTAAGTAAACTATACACCCAATATGGGGCTCAAACTCACAACCCCAGATCAAGAGTCACATGCTCCACCAACTGAGCCAGCCCAGGCGCTCCTAGAGGAACTTATTCTTAAAAGGAGGTACTATCTCCTTAAAGAAAGCAACTCCTTATCAACAGCTGGATGAATACTGTTAGTCCTTTCCCATTTTCCTGTTTCAATGCCCTAGTTCCACCTTCCTCCAATTTCCTGATCATGGTTTAGCCTAACTCTGGTTCCAAGACAAATTGAAATAAAAAATAAGATCAAAAACATAAACAAAACAGTAATTTTTTTTTATTTTTTTATTGTTATGTTAATCACCATATATTACATCATTAGTTTTTGGTGCAGTGTTCCATGATTCATTGTTTGTTCATAACACCCAGTGCTCCATGCAGAACGTGCCCTCCTCAATACCCATCACCAGGCTAACCCATCCCCCTACCCCCCCTCCCCACTAGAACCCTCAGTTTGTTTTTCAGAGTCCATCATCTCTCATGGTTCGTCTCCCCCTCTGACATACTCCCCTTTTCTTCCTCTCCTGTTATCTTCTTCTTTTTCTTTTTTCTTAAAATATGTTGTTATTTGTTTCAGAAGTACAGATCTGTGATTCAACAGTCTTGCACAATTCACAGCGCTCACCGTAGCACATAGCCTCCCCAATGTCTATCACCCAGCCACCCCATCCCTCCCACCCCCAACCACTCCAGTAACACTCAGTTTGTTTCCTGAGATTAAAAATTCCTCATATCAGTGAGGTCATGTGATACATGTCTTTCTCTGATTGACTCAAAACAGTAATTTTTTAATAAAAAATAAAGCTTCTTCTGAAGCTGCAGAAGAACATTGTATCACCCCAGAGCTAAAAACTGGATTCTTTTTTTTTTTAATAATAGGTGCTCTTTTTTATTTATTTATTTATTTATTTATTTGAGAGAGAGAATGAGAGAGAGAGAGCACATGAGAGGGGGGGAGTGTCAGAGGGAGAAGCAGACCCTCTGCTGAGCAGGGAGCCCGATGTGGGACTCATCCAGGGACTCCAGGATCATGACCTGAGCTGAAGGCAGTCGCCCAACCAAGTGAGCCACCCAGGCGCCCAAAACTGGATTCTGATAGCCGTATTCTGCAGATCACCTGCAGGGGCCTGAGAGCTGCACCTTAGTCCCCTTCTACCTTCTGGTCAGTTCATTTTCCTGGTGTCCTAGTCCCTGTCTGGGATTGGAGCCCAGCGCTGAAATCCCAGTGTGGGATGGGAATTTACCTCACCAACTGATTAGATTGTATGTCAAGGCACTGTTCTATGTGCCAAATCCAAGAGACAAAAAAATCCCTTCTCTTATGGAGGCTGATGGCCTGACACAGTTGGGGCTAGTTTTTGTCCTCCAAATTCTTCACTGTTCTGCCCTATATATTTTTGAACATCTTGACAATCCCTTTGGTGTTCCCCCCATGGCAGTCAACTGCTGCAATGTGACCAGGTTTATGAAAGCCCTAGGTACAGTTCCTTATTTACCTAGCCAAATCTTTGCTATCAGCCTAAGCTGCTCTATTAAGCACACCAAGTGCGAAGTTTTTGTTACTTGCCATCTGATTTGCTTTGCTGTGTGTGAGTCAAGGGAGAAGTGAAGTCTTTGGAAAGATTGCTTAGAGCTGAATTTGAAGTGTTGTCTCAAGTATGATTTTTTTAAGACTGTCCAATATGGTAGCCACATGTGGCCACTGAGCACCTGAAATGTGGCTGAATGGAAATGGTATGTGCTTCAAGTGTAAAATACAGACTAGATTTCAAAAATCAGTACAAAAAGAAAGGAGGAAGGAAGGAAGGAAGGAAGAAAGGAAGGAAGGAAGGAAGGAAGAAAGAAAAGAAAGAGAGAGAGAGAAAGAGGAAGGAAGGAAGGAAGGAAGAAAAGAAAGAGAGAGAGAAAGAGGAAGGAAGGAAGGAAGGAAAGAAGGAAGGAAGGAAGGGGGGTGCCTCAGTCAGTTAAGTGTCTGACTCTTGATCTCAGCTCAGGTCTTGATCTCAGGGTTGAGTTTAAGCCCCACGCTGGGCTCCACAGTAGGTGTGGAGCCTACTTAAAAAAAGAGAGAGAGAAAGAGGTCTCTGTAATTTTTAAAAGTACTGATTAAATGTTGAAGTGTTAATACATATTTGCTAAATATATTAAAATTAATTTTAGTTATCTCTTACTTTTTAAAATGTGACTACTAGATAATTTTAAATTATGTGTCATTTAAATAATATTTCCACTGAATTGTGCTGCTTTAGAACATTTAGCTAATGGCAACAACAAGAGTCATTATTTTGAGAGATTTGCTTACATAGCGAGCTATCATTAGAAGAATACCTAAAAATGAAAGTTCTTTGCAGAAAAACTGCTAGCTAATAAATGCTGAAGGATTGCTAAATAAGATCATGATTATTTTGCAATCCCTAATGGAATAACTCATTTAGGTAAGCATCAGTTGATGCTAAGACTACTGACAAAAGGTTGCTGTAGAAGAGGATATCCATCCAGTGGCAAAATGATGTCCTATAGATTATTTACAAATTGCAAAGACAAGATCTGGTGGTCATTACTTTAACAAATGATCAAACTTAGCATATGATAGTGCTTGCTACAACTTGACATTACATGCCTCTTCATATATGAGGTAAATGTTACCGACAAAGCATTTTGTCCCAATGTTTTATTGTGAATTTTCAAACACACATACAGCAACAATGAAAGAATTTTATGATGAAAATCTATACTCAAATCATCTAATATTTTACTCACTTTATCACATTATCTACCCATCTCCTTAGCCATTTTATTTTGTTGCATTTCAAAGTACATTGTAGACATTACTACATGCCCTTTCTAAATAATCTATGAAGTGTTCTTGCCAAAAATGTTTAACCTGAATCTAATCAAGTCTCTAAGCCTACCTTCTAGTTTACAGGAAATACAGGGGCTAGAGAGGAATAAGTTAATTCACACTAAGAGGAAACAGAAAAATCCAGAATATGGGACATTCTGTAACATTAGATGGTTTAAGAAGTGTATGTTATAAAAAAAAGTTTGAATGACTAGATTTAAGAGTCTAAAGAGACATGTAACAAATTCCAATTTGTCCACCTAAATCATAAATCACTATTTTTTCAGATACTGTTTAATAAAAAACCCATTCTTGTAACAATTAGAGAAATATGAATATAAACTAGATGTTAGATGATATGGAATTATTATTAGTTTTCTTAGATGTGGTAACAGACTGTGGTTATGCAGGCGATTACCCTTTTTTTCAGATGAATGCTGAAGAGAAAGAGATGTATTTACATGCATATACATACATAGATTTTTAAATTTATTCATTTATTTATTTTCTAGGGATAAGGCAAATATAGCAAAATGTTAACAATTATTGTATCTAAGAAGAGAGTAAACAGGTGTTCACTGTGCTGGTCTTTCAACTCTTCTGTACATCTGAAACACTTCAAAATAGAAACTGGGGGGCAGGGTAGATAAAAAAAAAACCTCATTGTAGAGAGGCTGATATGGTTTGTTCTGTTTTGTTCTGCCTGGGGCTTTCAGATCAGGAATGTGATCTTTAAAAAAAAAAAAATCTTAGCACACACACACATACACACAAATATGTTTCTCTAAATTATTTCCACCTCAGAGTCAATGCCATTATTAGCTAAGTCTTCAATAGGCAATATTCCAACTGATGATTTAATCTATAATAAGCAAAGGCTTTAATGCTGTAGTATTACAGAAGACAGTTCTCCAATCATAAGGCTAAACTTGAGATCAGGCTCATCACCACCAGTCTGTGTAATGTATAGATGAAAAACAGGTTGCCACACAACTTCAGACTTTATATACCACTTGTTAAAAGTATCCTACCATAGATCTTGCCTATTTCTGGCAACTTCAGACATAAAGGTTTTGGTGATCTTTTTCCTACAGATTTCATTCTACTTTCCAACCTATTGCTGCTTCCAAAGTTATCAGGGCAGCTTCACCCTAAAGTCCAAAGACATGCTCATCACCCAGGTAATTAGAAATAGAAAATCATTAGCAGAGATCACCAGACACAGTATAGCAATAACTAAATAAAAGTATGAAATTTACATTACTAACTAAAATAACATTTACAAAAATAAAAAACCAGGTATGTAATCTTATGTGTGTACCTACAGTTGAAAAAAAGAAAACAGCCACTGACAATTATGACCTGTTTTCAAAGTATCGTTAGAAATAGCATATAACCTGGAAACAAAGAGGTGCCTTGGAGGAAGGAGTGAAAATGACTAATAGTATTAGACACTAAACTAAAAAATAGTATAATCAGGGCTCAGGTTTTACAGTTTATGCTCTTTGGGTGAGATTGGGCACATTCAGGGTGGTATGGCCATTGGCAAGAGTGCTCTTTGGGAAAAAGGAACAACAGTAAAGTATGAAATCACCTTAGTGAAGATCAATCAGCACAGATTTAATAAAGTAATTAATTACATTTGTCTTGTTTCAGATGCAATAAAATAAGGAAATGATATTTACCAGGGTTTGTCTTCTCAAGTTGATACCATCGGTAAAATGCTCTTTTCTTCTGTTCACTCAGGTCTGATCCCTGCTGCAACAGCCAGTGAGAGATCCGGCTCTGACTGATACCTGTGGAGAAAGAGAAACAGCTGTTGCAGGTACTGAAAGTACAGGGAAGCTGAGGGTTCTGTTGGTTCTAGGTTACTGGGTACTTTATTCTCTGTGTTAACTCTATAATGAAGCAACTCGAGCAAACTCTGTAATACTGGACTTCTTTGTAAAGACTGACACTGCACTGTGCAGAATATACAGAAATGATCTACTAGAGGTCAAAGCATTTTATTAACTAAGACATGAAAGTGGTCTCTAAAATTAATCCATAAGCTAGGTTCATGTGAAATAAATGAAGAGATTCCTAATTACTAGTTATATGTCGGAAGTTGATTAGATTTGTATTCCTACCACCACCACCTGCAGCCCAATCCTGGTTGAAAATATTAGAACTTTTACCAGATACTGAGAAGAAAGGGGAAAAAAAAAATCAAGCCAGCAAGTTTTGCTATTCATTATCAACACTGAGAAAAAAGATTTAGGGCCTGAGAAAGGAGAGGTCATTGAAAACGGCGTCTTCAATAAGGTTTCTGGCTTATTCGTTAATTCATATAGGCATTTTCAGACTCGTTACTATTACTGCAGATAACAAAGAATTGGAAGAATTTTAGTGTTATGCTGCAATACGACCTCTTAAGAAATCTCAAGAGGTAAAGACATTTTTCTAAGACACAGACTTATAAAAAAACTGAACAGAATATAAAGCAGTAGTTTTCAGCTACCTCTAAGAAGTTTTTGACAGCAATTAATTAGAAATGTGAAAAACCTCCACATGTGAAAGTAAAAAAGCATGACTAAAACTTAACAGTATGAGAATCACATGCTTCTTCTGATCATTATAGCTATTCCAAAAATGAATAATTCAACATACAACTGCAAAAAGCAAAGAATAATAGGAAAGATAATACTATCTTATGCGCCTATAAGGCACTTTCCAAAAGACTATTCAGCTATCATAGAGGGTTAACAGTATCTAAATTCTCCCAAGGAATTACGTACGGTAACTGGATGGTACTGAATGCCACCTGTGCCAACAACTCTTTAAAGCTATAATGCACAACAGGAAGAGTGGTTATCAGGAAGTAACACATCTCCTATCATGAGAAGGAGCAGGAGGTCTGGTGATCACATTTAAGTCATTAAAAGCAAGCCCCCAGAGTTTCATACTTTAAAAAACCTATGTTACAAGAAAATTGGGAGGAAACTGGGGAGAGGAGATTTGTTAAAAGAGAGGTTGGGGTTTGAATCATGTTTCTCTGATTGGAAATACCTTTCATTTTCAAAGGGTGAAAGTCAAACAGTTTTCCAAAACCTAAGTGATCACACTCTCAAGTAGTTCACACGGTAGTTTTCCGGTGGACTGAGGATCTATGTGATGCAGGTGCAGCAGCTAGCACGGTATGCTTGTTATAAGAGAATGCAAATTATTCTGGATAACTAAATTGGCTGTTTAGCAATGCTATCACCAAAAGTAGTTTCAGACATTATACTACTTTTTACATTACTTTTAAATAGGAGTGAAAAAAAAAAACATTCACCACCACAAAATCAAAATTGGTTTTCATGTCATAAAATGAAACTATTTTATATGGATTCTTCATATTGGTACCATACTACTCAGAAACAGAGGAAATGTGAGAAAAATCTGTTAAGGAAAAAAAAAGAATATACAGAGATTCTGAAACTTCCAGGATTGACTCTTCTGCACACAGTCAGGTCACAGAGCCCACTAGATATTGGAGCTGTCCAGGTTCTGGCTGTGCTGTAGGGAAGGAAGAGGGCAAATGCCCATCAAAAGATTAAATTATGGTCTATTCACATAATAAAATACTGGGCTGACTTTTAAAATGTTCTAAAACAGCCATCAAAAACAAACACTAACACAAAAACAAACCAAACAAACAAAAAGCCATCAATTCCAGGTGCTGGCAAGGAAGTAGAGTATATGGAACTCTCACACTGCTGACAGAGGGGTAAAATGTCAGGGTCACTTTGAGAAACAACTGGGCAGTATCTACTAAAGGTGAACATATGGATACCGTATGGTCTAGCAATTTCTTTCCTTGATATACAGCAATTTGTACATACTCAATAGAAATGTGGGGCAAAAGGCATGTACACCTTGTACACATACAGGCCTACAGAAGCATTACTCATAATAATCCCTAATCTGAAACAACTCAAACACCCATCAGTAGGACAATACATAAAAATCATGATTTATGCATTCTACTAAAGACTACCTACCATACCAAACAGAAAAGGGATAAACCACTGCTACATGGAACCACATAAATAAATCTCACAAAAATAATATAGGCCCCCCAAAAAGCCACACACATAAAAAAGCCACACACGACTGTATGCCTCAATTTATATACAGTTAAAAAACAGACACAACTTATCTATATGAGTGGTTACCTATGGATAGGAAGAAGGTTCATTAACTGGGAGGCAGTATGAAGAAGGGTTATCAACATCGTTACTGATTTTTTTTTAAAGATTTTATTTATTTATTTGAGAGAGCAAGAGAGAGAGAGAGCGCGTGCGCACACACAAGCCCACGATCAGGGGTAGGAGCAGAGGGAGAGGGAAAAGCAGACTCCCCACTGAACAGGGAGCCCTGAAGGATGCGGGGCTCCATTCCAGGACCCCGGGATCATGACCTGAGCTGAAGGCAGACACCCAACCTACTGAGCCACCCAGGCGCCCTGGCATCGTTACTGATCTTGATCTGGATGGTAGTTAAACATGTCTTCACTTTGTAAAAGTCATTAAGCTTGGATACTTTTCTCTGTACATATTTCAATTAAAAAAAAAGTTCCCCCCAAAAGTCTTCAAAATTCTATGCAATGTTTAAAAAATAAATTGGTATGTATCAATATGGAAAGGTGCCCATGATATAAATGAAAAAGTATATAGTCTTATAAATATATTTTTATATACTGTACATTCTGTTTTGTATAGTAAGTAACAAAAGCTTACACATAGCCAAAGATACACAGTAGGAATTTAGAGTGGAAAACTCTTCCTACATTGCATATCTTTATATTATTTTCTTAATCTTCCTACAAATATGTATTAATTCATTTCATTTATTTTTAGCCTTTCCCTATAATCACTACATGCTTTACTGGTTGTTCTAAAAACACTGTAATGAAGTTAAACAAGAGATATGTGCAAAAAGAAGTTAATTTCAACCTTCTCTTGTCAATTCCCCTGAGGTAAGCAATGTTAAATGTTAACATATGTTGTTCCACAATTTTCTCCATGCATAATTATTAATTTAATAAAACAAAAGGAGAGAAAAAAAGTATCTTCCCTATCCAGTCTTTTGTGTGAGGAGGAAATAAAGAATTTCTTCCCTGTATATTTAGTATCAGTTTTCATATAATAAATAGAGAAAACAAACTAATAAAGCAAATAGTTTTTTTCCAGAAGAGGCACTATAAAAACTAAATATGTACAATAATACATTTTGCAATGATTTTTCTTAATTAGCTTGCTGATAAGTAAGTTTCCTCTAACACTCATCCTTCTGTGCCTGGTCCAAGCCTTTGGAACTTTAGTTGATCTAGGTGTCAAAAGGCCCTGCTGCGGGTGCCTGGGTGGCTCAGTCATTAGGCGTCTGCCTTCGGCTCAGGTCATGATCCCAGGGTCCTGGGATCGAGCCCCACATCGGGCTCCCTGCTCAGTAGGTAGCCTGCTTCTCCCTCTCCCTCTGCCGCTCCCCCTGCTTGTGTTCCATTTTTCGCTGTGTCTCTCTGTCAAATAAATTAAAAAAATCTTTAAAAAAAAAAAAAGGCCCTGCTGCTTTTCTTTACTGTCTGCTTCGGCACTTCTCCTTGGGAGAAAAATTCCCTAAATCCCCTCCCACTGCTGAAAAAAAAAGTCATTCTCCCCATTTTTTAGCTCCTCAAAACCTCTTCTCCACCTTCACAGGGCAGAAGAAAAGAAAAAGTCACATATAACTTTCATAACTCTCTTACACTGAGATACTAAAACTAACCCCCCCCATTAATTTCTTTCCACTAAGAAACTGGTCACATTGTATTTAAAGGATGAAAAATGCCAGTCTCATTCATATTCTTTTCTGAGCTTCAGCTTCATCATGCTCTTTCCAGTTCCTCAAATGCCATGCTCCCTTCCACTAGAGGGCTCTCTACTACAACCCATTCTGGTCAAAATCCCTAATACTACAAATCTGAATGTTTTCTCTTCCACTTCCTATGCAATGTGACACTACTGACCAATCACATCATCTTCATCCTTGAAATGTTAGATACACCTATCCAATGCAACTTTTTGGTCAGCTTCAGGGACTGCTTTGCTAGCTCCTTACAAGTTAGTATCCCCAGGGCTCTATCTCTAAGACTCTTCTTTCATTCTGTATACACTCTTCCTTTGGTCATCACAATTATCAACAATCATGATTTTAAAATTCTAAATGCCAGTGACTTCCAGAGCACCAGACTGTTCTTTCAAACCATCTGCTAGATAGCTTCATGGGATTTTCCCACAGGTCTTCAATATTGTTAACTTAATTCATATCTTCTTTTAAATCTGCTCTTCTTCCTGGGGCGCCTGGGTGGCTCAGTTGTTAAGCATCCGCCTTTGGCTCAGGTCATGATCCCAGGGTCCTGGGATCGAGACCCAAATCGGGCTCCCTGCTCGGCGGGAAGCCTGCTTCTCCCTCTCCCCTCCTCTTGCTTGTGTTCCCTCTCTCTCTGTCAAATAAATAAATTAATTTTAAAAAATCTGCTCTTCTTCCTGTGTCCCCCATCTCAATTCTACCTTCCACTCTACTCTTTCTTCCAATTCTCACATGACTACCATATCTAATAACTTCTTTAAAATTCTCTTTATGTTCTCTCCAATCCGCATTCCTGCAGTTCAGAATCTCAGCCTCGTTTGCCTGGACAACTGAAATAACTTTGATATGAGAACAAGCCATCTAAGATCCACAAAGACAAAATCCTCATGATCAGATCCTTCTTAATTACAAGCTCACTTCACGGTTGAAAAAGTGAAATGTGATTCTTTTTTTTTTTTTAAGATTTTATTTATTTATTTCACAGAGAGAGATAGCAAGAGCAGGAACACAAGCAGGGGGAGTGGGAGAGGGAGAAGCAGGCTTTCCGCTGAGCAGGGAGCCCGATGTGGGGCTTGATCCCAAGACCCTGGGATCATGACCTGAGCCGAAGGCAGACGCCTAATGACTGAGCCACCCAGGTGCCCCGAAATGTGATTCTTCATTAATTTTCTACTTGAGAACTGTAGTCATCTCAATGCAACCAGAGTTATATCTCAAAATTTAAAACACATTCTTCATAAAAATAATTCATTAACATGCAGAAAAAAATTCCATCCTCCATCCCAACTTTTCTCTTATTTCCTATTTAGAAGTTTATTTGGTGTGAATTCTTCCAGATTCTTTCCTGTGCACTTAAGACATAAACATGTATACATATATACAGCTAAGTTTTTTTAAACACACATCTGTAGTTATTCTACATAGAATAAGGAATGTTTCTCACATTATTGTAATTTTCTCATGTAGTACATAATGAATCTTCATCACTCTAATGGTTACATGGTATTCTACACCATAATCCACTTACACATTTACCTATTATTAAACATTTCAGTTGTTGCTAATAGTTTACCATTATTAAACATTTCAGTTGTTGCTAATAGTTTACCATTATTAAACATTTCAGTTGTTGCTAATAGCTTACCATTATAAATGATGATGCAATAAATATGCATATCTTTGTGCATACGAATGGATGTTTTAGGATTGATTTACAAGAATGGAATTTTTGGTTCATAGCCTATGAGCACTTAAGTTTGTGACAGACAAATACCAGATTCTCCCCCAAGAAGGTTGTACCAAATTTTATACTCTAACCAATAGTGATGAGACTGTCTCCCTACATTGTCATGATTACTGAATACTATAAAACTTATTTTGAAAGCCTGACTTTCTTTTTGTAATACATGCTCATTATTTAAAAAGAATTATAAGCAATTTAGAGGAAAGAAAAATTAAGAAGAAAGCTAATAAAAAAACACACATCCAAATTCTTACCACTTAGAAATAACCATACTCAGGATAAGGCCATTCCAAGCATATGTAGACATATGGTAGGCAGAAATAATTACTAAAGATGAACATACGCATACCGTATGATACGCTACAGAATTTTCAAATATAAAAACATAAAATTCAGTTTGATTTGAATGCAAGAAAAAATCTTTCAGTAGAGTGAAAATAAAATATTACTCAAGTTTAGTAAATGCTTCTATAAGGCAAATAAGGTACCTAAAAGAATGCATTAAAGCAAGGAAAAGGATTATACAAAAACATTAGGAGGTTGGAAGCATTACTTTCTAACTTGTGGGCAGTAGGTAATGGCTCCTGGCTAAAAAAGCTGAGGAAATTAGCAGACTGTGGTGGCCAGGCTCTAAAATGACCCCTAATGATCCTTTTGTCTTCCTCCTTTTGTGTAATCCCCTCCAATCCTGTTTGAGGGTTGGTGTGTGCAACCAACAGAATAGGGCAGAAATGACAGTCTGTAACTTCTGACGCTAGGTCACGAACAACATTACAGCTTCTGCCTTGCTCTCTCTCTGATAGTTGGTTCTAAGGGAAGCTAGTTGTCATGCTGTAAGACCACTCAACGTGACCTACAGAGAAACTCATGTGGCAAATAACTGAGGCATTTTACTAACAGCTACCCAAGTGAACCATCTTGGAAGTGAGTCCTCTAGTCTTAGTTAAGCATCCCAAAGACTATAACCTCCTGAGACACCCCGAACCAGAATGACCTGTCTAAGCTGCTCTTGGATTCCTGACCCACAGAAACTGAGATAATAAAGACTTAGGTTTCAAGTTGTTAAGATCTGATGTTATTTCTTACACAGCAATAGATAACTAATACACATAGAAATACTATAATATCCCCATCTTTCTCCCTGGCCTGCACACTTAACTCCTGATACTTGGAAGATATTTTTGCATAGTCAATGTTTATATTCTATTCTAGATTCATAATTCCCATGGTTGTTTACTTACAGTTCTAGATTCAAATGGATTCAAGATTCACCACATAGTTTATTTTTTTTTTGATTCACCACACAGTTTTTTTTTTGTTTTTAATCGAGGCATATTTTACCTACAATAAAGTACACTACTCTTAAATATATATTTCAATGGCTTTTGACATTGTATACACATGTGACCATTGCTCAAATTAGTATACAGATTATTTTCATGCTCCCTAAAAGGTCCTTCTGTCCCTTTCCAGGTAAGTCCTAAATTCTACATTTTCAATTTAATTTTTGGTTGGTAAGATTTCTTCATCAAAAGTTTTTATCACTATAGGTTTATTGGTGGTGTACTCCCCAGTCCTTGTATGCTTATGTTTGTCCTCCATGTTTATTTTTTGAGGACAACTCTACAAGGGAGGTAATTTGGGAGGGATTAGTCTTTCCTTCAAAATCTGTTAAACAGGAGTGATGTCTGTGGGAATGGCAGAGTGAGGACATGGGAAAAGCAAGTCCTCTAAAAAAGCAAGAAGAGCAAAAGATGCTCTGCCATAAAAATACTGGCAAAAATTGTCAGAATCAACTTTTCCAGAACCCTGGAACTTAACCAAAATTTTGCAACAATCCAAAGAGTGCTTATTCAAGAAAAAATGCTGAATTTTAGTAAGAATGGCTGTATGACATACAAATGGGTGACCTACACCCATTCCCATTATCACAGCGGACTTGAAAACCAATATTCTTGCAATCACAGTGAAAACCAGGAGTGGCCAGTAGCCACTGGAGGGAGTAAAACAGGTTTGGAGTTCCCTAAAACACCATTCAAAGAGAACTGTCATTATTTGACCTATCTGGCAATTCCCTGGAAACTCCCATTTGTAAGGCTCACCCTTATTTGACCTGATTCAGACCTTATTCAGTGTAAATAGCCTTTTCCCTAGGAGGGGAGAATGAAGGGGGGTGGTTTATTGAAAACAATCTGTGACAATCATTTACCATTGCACTAATATTAACTGAGGTAATGATGACAGTTGGGGCAAACAAGGAGCTGACCGAAATATTTAAAAAGCTGAAGAATGAGATGTCTATGAGTATCTTTGAAAGGCTTTGACATATTTTGGGGAAATCTAAAAGATTAGGCACACGTGTAGTACTGTGTACCTGCCCAGGTCTACGTGCATGATTATAGTAATGTGAAAACACAGGAAATAGCTGTGAAAGCACTAAGGTCTCACCTCTGGCTAACCGGGAGGCATGGTATAAAGAGAAAGTGAAGGCAAAGGCAGAATTATGAAGTGCCTACCTGAGCATTAAAGGCATGCAGACCCCTCTGCAAAGCTGGGAAACTTACAGGCTCCAGGCATTTAAGGAAATCTCTGAACGACAATTAACTGATAACTAAGCTAACAAGAAACTTCACCACACCACAAAGAATACTGACTTTATAGGACTAGTTCAGGAAAGTCACTAAACAAAGAAAGAGCAACAATATCAAACAGCAACACAACAAGGCCAAGGATAGGGAGGAATCTGACTGCCAGATTTCCACATTATATTACTTAAAAAGTGCCCACTTTGAAAAACAAAACAAAATTTATAAACCATGCAAAGAAATAAGAAAGAATGACACATACATAATAAAAGAAGCCATCAATAAGTGTCTTTGAAGAAATCCAGATGTTGGACTTAATAGACAAAAATTTAAATCAGCTATTTTAAAGATATTCAGAGAAGTAAAGAAAAAAATGTCTAGAGAACTAAAGGAAAGTTTAAGAAAAATGCCTCATCAAACAGAATATCAATAAAGAGGAATCACAAGAAAGAATCAAATAGAAATTCTGGAGTTGAAAAGTACAAAAAGTGAAATGAAAAATTCACTAAAGAGGTTCAACACCAGATGTCAACTGGCAGAAGAAATATCAGTAAACCTAGAAAGGTCAACTGAGATGATATATTATGAGAAACAGAAAAGTGAAGAAAGAGTATTTGAAAAAATAATGGCCAAATAATTCCCAAATTTGATAAGAAAACATTAATCTATAAGTCCAAAAAGCTCAGTAGTATTTAAATAGGGTAAACTCAGAGATACCCATACCTAGAAACATAAATTGTTGAAAATCAAAGACTAAGATAAAATCTGAAAGCAGCAAGAAAAAAAGTGACTCATTATGTACAAGGAATACTCAATAAGATTAACAGCTGATTTCTCATTAAAAACTGTCAGAAGTCAGAAAGCAGTAAGATGATATATTCAAAGTGCTGGGGGAGAGAAAAAGAATGTCAAACAAAAACTCTATATCCAGCAAAACTATCCTTCCAAAATGAAAGAGACATTAAGATATTGCCAGATGAACAATAATGGATAGAATCTGATGTCAGACCTGTCTTACAAGAAAAACTAAGAGAATTCCTTCATCTGAAATGAAAGGACACTAAATAGTAATTCAAATACACATGAAGGATAAAGAACGTCAGTAAAAGCAATGACATAATTAAACATAAAAAACAGTATAAATGTATTTTTTCTGTTTATAACTCCTTTTATCCTTATTTGATTTAAAAATGGATAATGCAGTAATTATAAATCTAAGTTGATGGGCACACAATGTATAGCATGTAATCTGTATGACAATAATGGCACAAAGCAGGGGGAGAGGGAATGAAACCATAAAGGAGTCAGGTTTTTCTATATTATTGAAATTAAGTTGCTATTAATCTATTCTAGATTGTTATAAATTAAATAATTCTAGTTACATAATTATAAGTGAATGGTAATCCCCAGAGCAACCACTAAGATAATAAAAAACATAGTAAAAGAAATGGCAAGAGACTTAAAGTGATACACTAGAAAATATTTAACACCAAAGAAGGAAGTAATCAAGCAATAAGGGGAACAAAACAGACACGTCATAAAAAACAAATGACAAAATGGCAGATGAAAATCCTACCTCATCATAATTATACTAAATTTAAATGGATTAAACACTACAAAAACTGTACATTGTCTATAAGAGCTGTGCATTTTAGATCCAAAGACACGAATGGGTTGAAAGTAGAAGTATGGCAAAAGATACACCATGTAAACATAGTCAAATGAAAACTTGAGTGGCTATACTAACATTAGGCAAAATAGACTTAAAAACAAAATTTGTAAGGAGAGAGAAAAGAAGGCTATTTTGCAACAATAAAAGGACTAATTCATGAGGAAGATAAAACTAAATACATAAATATAAACAACAGAGCCCCAAAATATATGAGGCAAAAACTGACAGAATTGAAAGGAGAAATAGACAATTCAATAATAACAGCTGGAGACTTCAATATTCCACTTTCAATAACAGATAAAACAACCAGACAGAAGATCAATAAGGAAACAGAAGACCGGAACATCATAAACCAACTAGACCTAAAAAACAGACATTCCATGCAACAACAGTAGAATACACATTCTTCTTAAGTGTACATGGAACATTTTCCAGGACAGATATGTTAGGCCACAAAACAAGTCTCAGTAATTTTTAAATCATACAAAGTATGCTCTCCAAACATAACAGAATGAATTATAAATCAACAGAAAAAAACTGGAAAATTTACAAATATGTGGAAATTAACAGAGTCCTAACCAATGAGTCAGAGAAGAAATCATGAAGGATGTTAGAAAATACTTTGAGATGATTAAAACACACACACACAACATACCAAAACATATGAAATGAAGCTAAAGAAGTGCTCAGAGAGAAATTTATTGTTGTAAATCTCTACTGAAAAAAAGAAAAAATACCTCAAATCAATACTCTGGCCTTGCACCTTAAAAAAATTGGAAAAAAAGCAAACCAAATCCAAGGCAAGCAGAAGAAAGGAAATGGAATCACATAAAGGAGAAATAAATGAATCAGAAAATAGAAACATAATGAGAAAATCAACAAAATAATAATCAATTCTTTGAAATAGGTCAACAAAATTGAGAAACTTTTAGGGAGACTGACAAGCAAAATGAGAGAAGACCCAAAACTAAAATCAGGAATGAAAGAGAGGGCATTCCTACTGACCTTAGAGATTAAAAAGGGAATTTCATGAACAACTATGCTAACGAATTATATATAACCTAGATGAAATGGACAAATTCCTAGAATAACCTACAGAACCCAATTCAAGAAGAAACAGAAAATCTGAATAGATCTACAGCAAGTAAAGATATTGAATTAGTCAAGATCTCCCCCACAAAATCAGATGACTACACTGGTAAATTCTACCAAGTATTTCAAAAAGAATTCATACACACACACACACACACACACACACACTAACGCTTCACAAACTCAATTAGAGAAGGAGAAAACACTTCTCAATTCATTCTATAAGGACAAAACCAAACTAAGATACTACAAGAAAACTATCAATCAATATCTCTTATGAGTACAGATGTAAATATCCTCAACAAAATACTAGCAAACTGTTTCCAACAACATATAAAAAGGATTATACACCAAGACCAAGTGGGATTTATCTCAGGAAAGCTAGGTTCATTGAACACATGAAAATCAACCAATGTTATTTACCATATTAGTAACTGACAGAATCCATGGGATTATTTTAAGACACAGAATAAGAATTTGACAAAATCCAACATCTTTTGTGATATAGAACACTGAACAAACTAGGAATAGAAGCAAACCTTCTTACCTTGATAGAGGACATCTATGAAAAATCCACAGCTGACATCATACTTAGTGGTTAAAGACTGAGAGCTTTGCCTCTAAGATCAGGAACAACACAGGGATGTTTGCTCTTACTATTTATATTCAATATAGTACTGGAGATTCCAGCCAGAACAATAATAAGGCAAGATAAAGAAATAAAAAGCATTCAGATTGGGGAGGAAGAAGTAAAACAACTTGTTTGCAGATGACATGATCTCGCGTATTAAAAAATTTGAAGGAATCCATGTGAGCACACACACACACAAAATTATTAGAACTAATAAATGTGTTCACTAAGGTTGCAGAATACAAAAATCAACATACAAAATTAAATTTTATTTCTATCCATTAGCAATGAATAAAAAAATTCCAAGAAGTAATTCCATTTATAATAGCATCAAAAAGAATAAAATATTTAGGAATAAATCTAACAAAAACAATATAAAACCTGTAAAACAAATGCTACAAAAAACTGTTGAAAAAAATTTAAGAATACCTAAATAAATGGAAAGACATCTCATATTCATGAATCAGAGGACTTAATATCATTAAACACTCCCAACAGTCCCCAAATTGATCTACAGATTCAATGTAATTCTTATTAAAATTCTAGCTGGCTTTTTTGCAGAAATTAATAAAGTGATCTTAAAATTCTAATGGGAATGTAAGGGACCCAGAAGAGCTTTCCTAAAAAAAAGAAAGAACAAAGTTGGAGGATTCACAGTTCCCAATTTCAAAACTTACTGTCAAATTATATAATCAAGACTATGTGGTACTGGCATAAAGACAGACATACAGATCAATGGAACAGAACTGAGAGTCAAGAAATAAACCCATACATTCATTTATGGCCAACTGATTTTTGACAAAGGTGACAAGAAAATTTAATAGGGAAAGAACAGTCTTTTCAACAGTGTCGGAACAACAAGCTATCCAAGTGCCAAAAAAAAAAAAAAAAAAAAAAAAAAGGATGTTGGACTCCCCCCTTACATCATATACAAAATTAACTCAAAATGGATCAGAGACCTAAATGTAAGAAATTATGAACCTCTCAGAAGAAAACATAGACATAAATCTGTGTGACTCTGAGTTGGGCAATGATTTCTTAGCTATGACACCAAAAGCAACAACAAAAAAACGGATGTTATCAAAATTAAAATCTTGTGTGCTTCAAAGAGCACCAATAAGAATGTGAAAATCTATGCAAACCCTCTATATTACAAGGCACTTTTATCTAGAATACATAAAGAACTCTTATACAATTCAATATTAAAAAAATAAAAACTCAATTAAAAAATGGACAAAGGACCAGACATTCCTCAAAAAAAATATACACATGTCCAAAAAGCACATGAAAAGATGGTCAACATCACTGGTCATTAAGGAAATACAAATTAAAACTATGAGATACCACTTTACAACCACTAGGATGGCTATAATTAAACAGATGAATAATAACAAGCACTGGTGATATGTAAACAACTGGATCCCTCCTACATTTGTGGGTTTGTAAAATGGAAAACAGTTTGGCAGTTCTTCAAAATGTTAAACACAGAAATACCATATAACCCACAATTCCAGATGTAGGTATATTCCAAGAGAATTTGTCCACACAAAAAACTTGTACATGAATGTTCATAGCAGCATTATACATAATAGCCAAAAAAGTGGAAATAATCCAAACGTCCATCAACTGATGAATAAATAAAGTGCAGTATATCTAGACAGTGGAAAATAATTCATTTATTAAAAGAAATGAAGTACTGATACATGTCACAATATAGGTAACCTTTTCATAACCTTGAAAACATTATGCTAAGTAAAAGGAAGGCAGACATGAAAGTTCACAGAATGTATGAGCCTATTTTATGAAATGACCAGAAATTTGTCTCTAGGTAACTCTACAGAGACAGAAAGTAAGTCAGTGCTTGCCAGGACCTGGGGAAATGAAGAACTGGGGAATGACTGCTTACAGGTATGGAGTTTCTATAGTGAATTTTATCTATACGGGAATATTCCCATTATTCTTGTTGCCTCATCCTTTTACAACTACTTTTTTTTTCTTCAAAGATTTATTTATTTGTTTGAGAGAGAGAGTGAGCTCAAGTTGTAGGGGAGAGGAGCAGAGGGAGAGGGAGAGAGAGAATTTCAAGCAGACTCCTTGCTGAGCCTAACCCCGGGGCTCGATTTCACAGCCCTGAGATCATGACCTGAGCCAATACCAAAAGTTGGACAATCAACTGACTGAGCCACTCAGGCAACCCTAGAACTATTATTCTTAAACCAAAAACAATGGATCAACCATTCATAACTTAAGTACTTTCAGACAAACTTATTTCCTTCTCCAGGATGGAGAAGGCACGTCTCGGTGCCCATCATTTTCTCATTTGACTCAGAATTCTTATTTGACTTAGCCTGTGTTTTAAGGTTCTAGTTACTGCTTCATTGAAGACAGAGTTTTTCTTTTATTTTTATTGTTTCTGCTTGGTTATGATAAACAGAAGTGAAGAAAAATTTTATTCTGCTATTTTAACCAGCAGTATCCTTCAATCTTCTAAAGTCTGCTGATCTAATGGGCAAACAAAATAAAACAAAAATGCTGTTAACTTACAGTTGATTATTCTTATTTAATTTTCCAAGAGGCTGCAAATCTTTTTGTATGTTTACTGGTCATTTATATTAAATCATCTGTAAATTACATACTGATAGCCTTTGTAAATTGTTCTATTGATTATTTGTTTTCATAATAACATGTAATCATTCTTTTGATATATCATTGATACTAATCCTTTGCTCTCTATATTGCAAATATCCTTCTGTGTGAATCTTATGTCTTTTATTGGATATATCTTAAAAATTTTACACAGTTAAATCCATCTAACTTTATCTTTTGGATTTTATGTATTACATAAGAAAAGCTTTCCTACCTTAAAATAACAAAAGTATTCAATATTTTCTTCTAACAATAACGTAACAGTAACCTTCCCAGCATTAAAAAGTATATATATCTCAGGACGCCTGGGTGGCTCAGTCCGTTAAGTATCTGCCTTCAGCTCAGGTCATGGTCGCAGGGTCCTGGGATCGAGCCCCATCTCAGGCTCCCCACTCAGCAGGGAGCCTCCTTCTCCCTCTCTCTCTCCCCCCAGCTTGTGCTCTCTCCCTCTCTCTCTCAAATAAATAAATAAAATCTTTAAAAAATAAAATAAAAAGTATATATATCTGGGGCGCCTGGGTGGCTCAGTTGGTTGTGCACCAATGCTTGATTTCAGCTCAGGTCATGAGATCGAGCCCTGTGTCCAGCCCCACTCAGTGGGGAGATTGCTTGAGATTCTTTCTCTCCTTCTTGTTCTGCTCCCCTTCACCCCACCCCCCCCCCCGCTTGTGCGCTTTCTCTCTCTCTAAAATAAATAAATAAATAAATAATTTTTTTAAAGTATATATATCTAGCTCTTTATTCCATATGGAAACTGATGTTTGGTTCTGGTGTGATGTTGACAGCTCTTTTGATTTTTTCATTTTCAAATAAACAACCAATGGAAAACCACCATTTCCTTATAGATTTGAAACACTTCCTTTATTTAAGCTAAATTTCCTTATACACAAGGATCTATTAATGAATTCTGTTCTGTACAATCTGGCAGTATGATCTTATTTACTTATTCTAACCATACGGTACACTTTAATATCTAGTAGGGCAAATTTGTTCAATCTCATTCCTCTGTTCTTCTTAAAGAATGTTTTAGTTATGCTTATGCACTTTTTCTTAAAGCTGATTTTATTTTATTTTAATTTTTTAAAATATTTTATTTATTTGAGAGAGAGAGAGAAAAAGAGTGCATGCACACACAAGAGCGAGCTGGGGGAGAGAACCTTCAGGAGACTCCCTGCTGACCCTGGAGCCCAATATGGGGCTCAAACTCAGGATCCTAGGATCATGACCTGAACTGAAACCAAGAGTCAGACACTTACTCAACTGAACCACCCAGGTGCCCCTCTTAGAGCAGAATTTTAGAGTTATATTAAAAACAAAAAAATTCTGTTGTGATTCTGATTGATGTCAAAGAGCACACAGAACAAACTGGTAATACTTGAGTTGAATCTAGCCAGTGCACATTATTACTGATGAGTCTGTGATATGGTATATGTTTTAAAAATTGGTGTTTAAAAATAAAATAACTCACCTCTCTCCCACACCTTACAACACATTCTCTACCCATTCTATCTGAGACATATAGAGCTGCCTTATTTGTTTTTATAAACAAACAGTGCTCCATAATATGATATATCATAACTTACCTAACTAGTCCCCTACTGATGGACACTTAGGTTATTTATAATCTTTTGCTAAAACATAATATGCTGTAATAAATATCCCTGCACATTTATCATTCTAGACATAAGCAACTACTTCAATGGATAAATTCCTATGAGATAAATTACATGGTCAAAGGGAATGTGCATATACATTAAAAAAAGTAAGTTGCACATACAAAAGAATATGTGTATTTAAAAGAATATAATTGTAACAATCATCAAGCTAAGTCTTATCTAAATATCTAAATTTTATTTATTTAATTTACTAAACGAGTATTTAGTGAGTGCCTGTGTGTGGGATAAAGGCAAAAAAAAAAAACAGTTTAAAGTAGTTACTGAATTGCTAAATGTTAATAACTGATTGAAAACTATAGTATTTAGAAGATGAGATACTATGCATTTTGACAGTGATAACAATATATACATATACCAAACAATATATACATATACAAATACATTTTACATCTTAAATATATACAATTTTGTCAAAAAAAATTTAAACTAAAACAAAACAAAACAAAAAAGACAACCCTTAAAAATTGGTGACAGATTTAAACAGGCAATTCACAGAAAGTATAAATGGTCAATAAATATGAAGTGATGTTTAACCTAAAGTATAACCAGAAAAATCCATTTATAACTGCAGCAATGATATCTGTTAAGAGAGTAAATCTCACAAGTCTTCACCATAAGAAAAAAAAATTATTTTATAACTATGTGTGGTGACAGATGTTAACTAGACTTATTGTGGTGACCATTTTAGAGTATATACAAATTTTGAATCATTATGTTGCACACATGAAACTAATATAATGTTTTTTATCAATTATACCTCAATAAAAAGTAAAATAAAATAATAAAACTGCAGTGAAATACCATTTCACTTTTATCATGTTAGCAAAACATGACATTTAACAATGTAACAACTGTTGGCAAAGACAGGAATGGTTAAAGTATAGATAGATTTGGAGATCAAGCCAAGCAGAATGTTCATCAATATTTATACCACATTTCATCAAATCTATGACAACACTGACTATAAGATGATCATTATTTTATGTACTAATAAAAGAACAAAATCGCCAAAAAACAAAAAAATCCAAACTCAGTGATAATACTCTTTATACACTGATATGGGATAATTTCTACGTTAGAAAAGCTCAGTGTAGAATAATGTAAATAACATACAACCTATCTGGCAAAAAAGGAGAAAGGACTATGGATATACTTATTTGCTTTTTTAATTTTTTTAAGATTTATTTATTTATTTGAGAGAGAGAGAGAGAACGAGTGGGAGGGGAAGAGGGAGAGGGAGAGAATCTCAAGGAGACTCCACGCTGAGTGGGGAGCCAGACATGGGGCTCAAGGGCTTGAACCTATGACCCTGAGATCACAACCTGCACCAAAACCAAGAGTTGGATGCTCAACCAACTGTGCTACCCAGGCACCCCATACTTATTTGCTTTTTA